>NC_083243.1:101364623-102001668 GCF_032191835.1 Heteronotia binoei
TTACAAAGAAAATTTTAATAAAATGACTGCTGAATTGTAGTTGCATGGCATGTCTAGCAAGGCAAAAAAACCCAACCCACACACAAACTTTTTAAAACTGGGACCTATTATCTATCTACACATATTCCACTTTAGAATAACATCTTTAGTTTTCCCTCTTATCAACAGGCTGGGCATCTAGTTTTGTTTTTGTTTTGCTTTCACATTCATTTTATTTTAATTTTAGAAAAGTTTTGTTTGGATTCCTTATGTTCAGAATTAAAGGTATTAGTTTAGTAATTACCTAACTGTTACACTTAGATTTTGCTTCCATTGCCTTATGGATAACACATTTCTGCTTGTAACTTTTCCCCATAAAATTACAATGAAATTTTCAAAGTGACCTGAAACAAGGTCTACAGAGCTGATTATTGGCTTTCTTTAGGGTAAATGGAGCACTTTCATGTCCTGTTCTATGTGGCTCTTACATTTTTTGTGGCAAGCAAGGTGTGGGAAGGATTCTACCTGCTTAAAAAGGCACACATGGACAAGGAGAGCTAAACCCTCCTCACATGCCTCCCAATACACACCTTGTCATGCTGTACTTAGCTGATTTCAGCATTTTGGGTTTTTTTTTCTCCCAGCCCAACTTTCTTCTAGTCTTTGAGCCAGGTTGGGGGGAAACTATCAACCATGTGCAGCAAAATAAAGCATAGTGCAGTATAGTATTTAGCTCTCCTTACACATAGGCATGATTCATTTTTGTTTAAAACCAGACTCCTCTTAGCTCCTGTTTGTTTTACACATAAATAGGAATAAATTAATGTGTCCATCCTGCTTAACCTGAACTTTAAAAGGTTGCTCATCCTCCCACCCCAGTGATGTGGCCCTGCTTAAAACCACACACACTGACACCTGCTTTTAAATAAGATTAAAGACAGAGAGGCACCAGAATAATAGACATTTCCAAGGTTTAGAGTAATTATCGGTGGCTGAAATATTTAGAAAGTAGATTTGGTATTATTCAGAATTTTTTTAAAAACCCAGTAATTTTCCTAATAAATATTCAGAATGCTCATACATCTGCTAGTTAAGCTCATGACTTACTCCCTAGTAACAAATTGAGAGGAAGTTTTTCAGCAGATTGTTGTCCAAAACACATCTAGTCAGTCATTCTACCATATGGAGCCTTGTATATTCCAGAATGTAAGGCAACAGGTAGAGAAATTGGCAGCTGTGTAAAACACAAGTTTTTAAAAGGATGTAAAACTCAGAATCTGGCATGATTAAATTCCTAAAGAGGAGCCTACAATAATTATATCTCCTTTTCAATATTAGTAATTCCTCAGCAATAACATACCCACCACTAGAAGTCCACCCAGCTCATAAAGCTGTTGCATTGTTTTGGATCATTCTGATCACTCTTATATATGAACATATGAAGCGGCCTTATACTGAATCAGACACTTGGTCCATCAAAGTCAGTATTGTCTTCTCAGACTGGCAGCGGCTCTCCAGGGTCTCAAACTGAGGTTTTTCCACGCCTATTTGCCTGGACCCTTTTTTGGAGATGCCGGGGATTGAACCTGGGACCTTCTGTTTCCCAAGCAGATGCTCTGCCACTGAGCCACCGTCCCTCCCCATATTACATATTAGGTACTTGGCTTTTTCATAAACTGTCATCTGCAAAAAGCTCAAGAAATAAAAACTTATTTGGAAGGTGGATAGTTAGCTGTGTTTGAAGGTTTCCCAACAATCCGGTGTGGGATGAAATAAAATACACATGTCTTTTGAAAGGATTTAGTATCTTCCATAATAATATCCCCATACCATGATTAATCTTCTCTTTGTACCTTCTCCTGCCAATGTAGGTATCATAAAAAGATGAAGGTAAGGTAATATCTTTCATACATATTCCTTTTGTTTTAGTGGGTAGTTTGCTGTTCTTGCCAAATAAAGTTAGCATCTCATTATTTCAAAACACTATTTTTATTGTTGTTATATGTCCTGCTATTAGCATGAAAAGTACATGAGACATGTGGTGTAGAACATGTTTATTGTCAAGCCTACCTCATGCCCACATACAGTACTGACAACACCTTTCACATGACAGCCATTGGACCACAAGCTGCCCAATCAGTTAGCTCCGGAACCATTTACTAGCCAATGTAACAGACAAGACCATGTAACTGCCTGTTTACAGATTCCTTCCCTTTGTGTGCCAAGAATATTCTGTGGGTCAAAAATAGTCCTTGGGTTTACACAGACTGGTTAAACAAATCATAAAGCTTTTAACCTCATTTGAAACTTGATTCTCCTGAAGATTCCTAATCAGAGAAAAGAAAGATACCGTTATGAGCTGGGAAGTGTACTGTTTGTTCCTCTGCTACAGGACTAAGCTTTGTGTTTTGATTTATTTTTGACCTATTACAGAAGAATTAGGCAGGAGGAATTTTAAATCTGTATATATACATGCTACTTGCTACTGTGGTTGCCATTGTTTCTTTCAACCTGGAGACACGTGCCATGTTCTGACACATTCAGTGCCTACAGGTGGTCTCTAGGTGAAACTGGTTGCATTCAAAATATAAAAATGATAGGTTGTTATAAACTACTAGTAAGGGCATCTCCTATCTGTTAGTCAGGACCAGGGCTTTTTTTTGTAGAGAAAGCCCAGCAGGGACTCATTTGCATTGTAGACCACACCTGCTGACATCACCATTGTTTCACACAGGGCTTTTTTGTATAAAACCCCCCTGACACCAAGCCAGCTGGAACTGCGTTCCTGCTAAAAAAAAAGAAAAACCCTCATCAGGATGGAACATAAACTGTCCTCCTTAAAGAAGCAGCTCGCTCTCCCAACATCTATCATTTAAAACAAAAACAGCAGATACATAATCAAGAAAACAGCAAAGCATAGGACGCACATATATTAGCACTCTTCCATCAGACTTGGTGCTGTCTGGTAAGTCTATATGGCCTTCTCTCAGTTTCTTCATTGATTCATTTTAAAGCCCGTCCTGCAGTATGTTCCATAGGATGATTTGGACACCACTGTCTTCTATTCTTTTGTAGATAGGGCTGCCAAGCCCCCGGTCCGGGCGGGGAATCCCCCACCGGGGAGATTACCAATCTGCTGGCCCACATTGGGGCAGTGGGGGGAACTTCCCCCTACATTGCTGTTGTGATGAAGTCACCCAGAAGTGAAGTCATCAAAATGGTGGCACCCATGCGGGGCCGCTCTAGGCATTTCCAGGAAAATTCTATGGTTTTCCTGGACACTCTAGCCATTTGGAAGGGAAAATACTATGGTACAATAGGTACCATCGCACCCCGCATGCACTTTGCGCACTGGAAAGTCCCTCGCTCCGGGAAGCTGGGGACTTAACAACCCTAATTGTAGATTATGACTGAAAGACGCATCATATTTGCTGAAACTAAGCAGGAAACAGGACTGGATCTGGTCAATGCCTTGACATGAAACTATAAACAGTGTGTGTTCAACTAGGCCTCTTCCTCTCTAGCCCTTACCTTGCCACAGTGATCCACACAGTGGTCACCTCAAGGTTGGATTACTGAAACCTGCTGGACATGGGGCTACCCTTGAAGCTGACCCAGAAATTACAGCTTATCCAGAATGCAGATGTGAGAGTACTTACAGGTACTCCAATGTCAGCACATACCTGTGTGTTACCAGCTGCACTGGCTGCATGTTGAGTACCAGGTCCGCTTCAAGATTGATTCTGACCTTCAAGGCCCTTAATGGTCTGAGACCAGCATACCTGCAGGACCATCTCTCCTGGTATGTCCCCCAAAGAGCCTTGTGATTGGAAGATCAAAACCTGCTTGTGGTTCCTGACCCAAAAGGCTATCCTCACTCTGGCTACTGCCTGGTAGAACTATCTGTCCAGTGACAATCGTGCCCTGCAGGACCTTGCTCAGTTCCACAGGGCATGTAAAACAGAGATGTTTGGCCAGGCCTATGGTACAGAGCTGGGGACATGAGCAAATTATTGCTGCAGAAAGAGGCTATGTGGATTTTTTGTTTAAGCACCTTAACCCTGAATGGTCTAGTTTTGTGTAAGAATGGAATATTTTGCAATATTTATTTGAACCGTTACATGTTGGTCTATGATTTTGTCTTCAATAAATTGTACCTTTAAGAAATTAATTAGGAACATCTGTGTGCCTCTTTAACTACCTAATCATGTCATAGCAAGAATTACCACTGATTCATTGTGATTGAAGACATTAATGTTTAAAGAAGTTACTTTCATGTTACAGGTAACTGTGTCTATAAATGGGTCTTATTGGGGGTCCGAGGGGTTCCATTCATTGTATACTTTTCTATGTCAGAATGCTCTGATACTTATGAAGGTTCTTGATAAAGCTGTGTGTGAAATATGGCTTGTCTTTGAGCTAGCCAGCCCATCAGAAAGAATGTGCTTTGGACTGATGCATACAAGCTGATCAGCTGTTCCTGTGATTGGAACAAATGAGTGATTCTATTCTGTGGAAAAACTGAGGATGTTTCATATGAACTGTTTCTATTTGGCATTCAGAAAAAACTTTACATTCTTTATACATGTATGTTATTGAATTCCAATTTATTGTTCAAGAAATTGGTTCTTAAGACACTTTTGCAATATAGGAATATTTATTACCAGTAATTTTTTTTTAATTACAATAGTGTTATTCCATTGGCATACACAGGGGTTTTTTTTCCTTTTTGCACTATGGTTGAGGACAGCAACAGCCCACACTGTGGATCTCATCATGGCCTGCTCCAAGATCAGTCCCTGATCCACTCAAGGAAGGGATTGAAGTGCAATTTTATGCCATTGTCAAGTCCAATTGATTTTACTGTAAACAAAAATTAAATTATTTTATTTTAACCTGCTGTGCACTGCTGTCGTAAGTGCACAGCAAGGCCTATAGGCTCCAGATAAGCCTGCCTAGGAGTTACTATAGAAAGTCTACATCTCCCATGATCCCTTCTGTGCTTCTTATTGGGTGGCAAGGTTTTGGCGGGAAACTGGCCCAGAGAGGGGTGGGACCTGGCAGGAGAGCATAGAACTGCCAAGCACAGACATGGTGTGTTCTTTTCTGAAGAGGCTGCAGGAAGGGAAGTTCTCTCTGAAAAGCTAAGCTGGAGGCAGGTTGTAGAATAGAGAGCTTGCAGCTGGGAAGAGATCCCTCTCTCAAAGGAGGTGGTGAGTTTGGTATTAGAACAAGGAATATCTAGTTAGTTGCGTCAGGCTTCTGTTTATTTGCACCCACCTTTACTGTATATATATTTCACTGTTTTTACCCACTTATTATTTGAGCACTGTAAATAAACCGTTGCTGCCATACTGCTTGAGTCCTCATGTCTCCTTGGTCACAATTAAGAGGTATTTACTAATAAGGAAGATACAGGGGTTGTTTGGTGCTCTGGGCCTTCCCATGCAAACCCTTACCAGAGTGGTGGCAGCCAGTAGAAGGCCCTCCTAGGCCCCTGCTGTGTGACAAGTGCCGTGAGACCTTTGGGGAAGAACAGTCTATTAACAGCAATAGCATCAGCCCAAAGCACATTCTTTCTGATGGTTTTGTAGTAGTAATAAAAGTAGATCTGTAGCTCCTGTTTCTAGGGTTGCCAAGTCCAATTCAAGAAATATCTGGGGAATTTGGGGGTGGAGCCAGGAGACTTTGGGGGTGGAGCCAGGAGACATTAGGGGCAGAGCCAGGAGCAAGGGTGTGACAAGCATAAATGAACTCCAAAGGGAGTTCTGGCCATCACATTTAAAGGGACGGCACACCTTTTCAATTCCTTCCTTTCATAGGAAATAACGAAGGATGGGGGCACCTTCTTTTGGGGCTCATAGAATTGGACCCCCCAATCTTTTTGAAACGTAGGGGGTATTTTGGGGAGAGGCACTAGATGCTATACTGAAAATTTGGTGCCTCTACCCAAAAAAACAGCCCCCCCAGAGCCCCAGATCAATTTCTCCATGATTTTCTATGGGAATAAATTTCCATAGGGAATAATAGAGTTCCCAGCAGACATTTCCCTCCCCTCCCCCCGCTTTCTGACGACCCTGAAGTGGGGGGAGGGTCTCTAAACCGGGGGATCCCCTGCCCCCACCTGGGGATTGGCAACCGTACCTGTTTCCCCAGTTTTCTTCCTGTTCTGTAACGTTAACTTCTGTTACATCTAAGTATATAACTTCCTATAGTAGCCTTCTGACAAATGCTTACCTCATTTGTAACTAGAGTCGCCAAGTCCAATTCAAGAAATATCTGAGGACTTTGGGGGTGGAGCCAGGAGATTTTGAAGGTGGAGCTAGGAGACATTAGGGGTGAAGCCATAAGCAAAGTTGTGACAAGCACAATTGAACTCCAAAGGAAGTTCTGGCCGTCACATTTAAGGGGACCACATACCTTTTTAATGCCCCGTTTCTGATGACCCTGAAGCTCCGGAGGGCCTCCAAATTGGGGCTCCCCTGCCCCCACCTGGGGATTGGCACCTCTACTCACAAGTTGCTGAACTTTCAAGTTTTTCATAGTAACACAGGGCAACCAAAGGTTTGTTTACCTTCATTCTATGCAAACACCCTCTGCAAGGACTATGCAACAAACGGCAGGTCTGGGCTCCTTTCACAGCCATGTTGTTCTGCCTCCTCCCCCACCCTCCCCTTCAGCTTTAATGACACAGACACACCATCCAAAGAGAAAGGCTTTCTCAATTAGAGACTGAAGCCTCCGGAGGTGGAAAGGCACATGGTGGCTGTGAGGGCGGGGCTTCCCCCTGCCAGCCAGCTGACTGGGGACAGGAAGAAGCCTGGGAAAGCGGGAGAACCCCCACTGGGACCTGGGGATTGGCAAGCCTATTTGTAACCAGGCCATTTTACTGTATTTTGGGTTTGATGCAATATGTTGAAAGTTAAAGACAATGACAAAGTTTTTGAATTCTTGTTCAGCAAATCAAGTGCCATTATCAGACATTAAAACATTGGTGCATTATACCTTGAAAAGACAAAATGCAAACACAATATATAGCTCAGTCAGATTTTTTAACATGATGTTTCAAGGCATTTCAATAATAATAATAATAATAATAATAGATCACCCAATTTATTCATTTATTTATTTATATTTGTATCCCACCCTCCCTGCAAATAGGCTCAGGATGGCTGTTGCCCATGTTGGTATTCTTGTCTCATGAGCAGGAAAAATTGTATTATTTATACTGGCTCAATTTCTTTTTCTCCCCCCCCCCCATATTTTTATTGTTTATTAATTAAAATATACAATTTTTCATTGTCTCATTGTTGCATTATACATTTCTTCTTCCCCATCCTTCCCCCCTCAGTCTAAACTTCTTCTTCATCCAGGGGCATAGGGCTTGAAGCTTCCACTGAACGTCTTCCTTCCGTTCCTCTTTCATCCAGTTCAGGTAAAGTGACCATTTTTCTTTGATCCTTGATGTTTTATCTTCCCATGGCAAATCTCAGTTTATTATGTCCATTATCTCTGATTGAACACATTCAAACAGATAATTATGCCAAATTCTTTCTGTCCATTTATTTTTATCTTTCCACCCTATTGCAATTACTGCTTTACCAGCTAATATCATTGCTTTTAATAGATCTTGATTTTTTCCCCTACTATTTCATTGCCTAAAGTGCTCATCAACATCAACTCAAAATCTATATTTAGCTTAACATGAGAAAGCTTATTTATTGTTCTCACTATATTTTCCCATACTTTTTTAACTTCATGACACTCCCACCACATGTGGGAGTACCATCCCTTCACTTTTCTACAATGCCAACAGTTAGGGCTGAGTCCTGGAAACAATTAGCTAAGGTGGCAGGGATTCTGTACCATTTGGTATAAAATTTTAACTCCATTTCCCTAAACTTATGTATTTTTATTCCCTTAATTCCTTCCATTAATTTTTTAGCTTTTTGCTCTGTTATTTGAGATTCTGTACTCCATTTTCTTTGAAGGTGGGCTATTATTCCTTCTTCATCTGAGGTCATTTTATTATAAATTATTTTCAATTATTATTTTTTAATTTTTGTGTATAAGCCTGCAGCTTTTAACCAGTATTTTGCACCTACTGCCTCCCCAAGAGCTTGAAGTGGTTTTAAAATATTTGCAGATAGCAAGTCCTGTACTCTACTATAGTAGTTCCCCCCATTTATAGTCTATACCTTCCTCTTCCAAGGTTTCCAAAGGTGACCATCTGGATATTCGTTTTAACCATTTTGGCTGCCACTTTTTCCAGATCATTAATGTACTTTTCCTTGGTCCTGTATCCAATTTAAGATCTCTGGCCCATTTATTTGTAAAAATACCAAATTTCCCTACCTAGCTTCATTTTCAAACCTAACCCATTTCTGATTCCCTTCTCTTTCTATTTCTAATAATGCTTTAAGTTGAAAAGCTTCATAATAATTTATTATATCCGGTACTCCCCATCCTAGTTCGGAGTTATGATTATATACTACTATTTTTGCAATTCTAAATTTCTTAGTACCAAAAATCCATTCTCATATTTTTGTGTTCCAGATACTCATTTTTTGTTTGTCCATTTCTAATGGTATTGTTTGAAATAAATATAATAATTTTGGTATCCAAAACATTTTAACACTATTTACTTTAGCAGTTATACTCATCCCTTCATATCTCTTGTTATCTTTTCCCATACCTTTTTATAATTTTTTCCACTATCTTATTAGTATTTTTATAAATTTCTATTCCTAAATATTTAAATTTCTTGACTCCCATTCCTATTTTGGTTAACCTATTAATTTCCTTCCTTTCCTTTGAGTTCACATTATAATATATTATTTCTGATTTCCCCATATTAATTCTTAATCCTGATATCGCTTCAGTATCATCTAGTATGATTTTTGTTTCCTTAATTCTCTCTTGGGGATTTGTTATAATCATAATTATATCATCTGCAAATAAATTAATTTTCATCTCCTCCTTGCCCATCCTGCATCCTTCTATCCTACCTGAATTCCTAATTCTTTCAGCCAATTGTTCCATCGCCATTATAAATAAGGCTGATGAAAGTGGACAGCCTTGCCTTACTCCCCTTAAGGTTGGAAATTGTTCCGTATGTTCATTGTTCACTCTTACAACTGCTGTACCTTCTCTGTAAATTTCCTGGATTGTATTTATAAATGGCTGGCCTATTCCATATTTTGACATTATGGACCACAAAAATTCATGGGACAGTGTATCAAATGCTTTGTATACATCTAATTTAAGTAATCCTAGTTTCTTCCCCTGGTTATGGCATATTACATTTAATATATTTCTTATGGGGTGAGCTATACCTCTACCTTTCACAAACCCATACTGATCTTCTTTTATTATATGAGGTATTATATTTCACAATCTGCCATTATTTTAGCAAAAATTTTATAATCTTGATTTAATAAATTTATTGGTCTGTATGAGCCCGCTTCTTGAGGGTCCTTCTGAGGCTTCACTATTAAAGTTATTTCCGCTCTCCTCCAAGTATTAGGAGCCCTTCCTCCCTTTAGAATAGTATTAAACACTGTTTGCAGTTCCGGGGTCAATATTCCTTTCATCTCCTTATAGAATTCTACTGTAAAACCATCTAATCCCGGAGATTTTCCAGTTTTTAACCCTTTTATTACCTCATCTTTTTCTTGGATAGTTATTTCCTTCTCTAAGCTTTCTTTATCCTGATCTTTTAAATTTGTTCCAACTTGCTCCACAAATTCAACTATATCTTTTTTTGCATATAACGTTTTATAAAAATCCAGAAAGGCTTCTCTAATCTCCTTCGGGTTCTGCGTTGTATTTGCATGTATTCTTATACTTTTTACCCTTTGCTTATGCCTTCTATCCTTCAAATAATTTGCCAATCTCCTATTTGAGTTAATTGTGATCCTCTGAAACTCATTCCTTGCCATGGTTTGTTTTTTCCAAAGTGCTATAAAGAGAATCTAATTGTCTCTTAAATTCTTTAATTAACTTTTGCCTATCTGGGAAAAATTTTCTTGCTTGGTGTCTTTGTAACATTTCCAGTTCTTGTATTTTCTCTGTCTTATTAGAAAACCATTTATTTCCTTTTCCTTCATTATACATTGTCCCCTAATTACTGCTTTAGCTGCATCCCAAAGAATATCTGTGGCCACTGTCTCCCTATTTTCCTTAAAATATAATTTTAACTGATCTTCCATAATTTTTTTATCTTTTTCTTTAGTCATAATCATATTATTATATCTCCATATTCTTTTAACCTGTTCACCTTTTATTTCTATTTCTATACTCAATGGGGCATGATCAGAAATCCAAATTGGATGTGTTGTTATTCTTGTCAATTCCCAATTATTTGATCTTTGGAAGATTATATGTTCTAAGCATGAAACTGTTTTGTGCCTGCTTGAAAAGTGAGTTAGTTGGGGGTTCAAACCTAAGGCTTCGTATGCTTCTATCAAATTTCACTTTTTCCACCTGATTGTCTTGTCTTTAGTAACATCAGTGTTGAAATCTCCTGCTATTATTACTTCTCCTTCAGAGAACCTCTGTAACTTTTGTTTGGGGCATAAATATTTATCAATGTTATCAATCTATTTTGAAAGGAGCATTTAGCCAAGAGGTATCTTCCTTCCTGGTCACTTAACACATCTATGAATTTAATATCATTTCTTTTGTGTATCAAAATTGCCACTCCCCTTGCTTTTGCAGTACCTCTTGCTTCAGCCAGAACCTCCCACCGTGGGTCATTAAATAATGGTTTAATATCCCTTTTGGCTTTGTGTGTTTCCTGTAAGCACACAATATCTATACTTTGCTGCTTTATAAGTCGAGCAAGTCTATACCTTTTGAGATTAGAACTTAAGCCATTGACGTTCGGTGAAAGCACCTCCAACATTCTAACCATATTCTTTTACAGTAAGATTCTCCCAACCCTCTGGATTAATATTTACTTTTTTTATCTTTCCCTTCTCATTTCCCAACTGCCCTCCCCCCCACCCCCTCCCACCTTCCCCTGACATAGAGCTTGTAACTGGGGGTGATTCCTCATCCCCTCTCTATGCCCTTAGGTATGCACATCCCCGCCCTCCTTCATACTTAATTATATCCTTAATTTATGACCTTTTATTTCATTTTATGAATACTTCCCTTTTCTTATGAGGACGTCCTTTGCCGTTTGTCTTGATGTGTAATGAATAATGAAGTCTCCTCCATCGGCTGAGAACCTATGTCTCCTGGGATGATTCCAAACTTCTCTAGCAGTTTCACTGCTTCAGCTGGATTTCTTGCCATCAGTCTTTTCCCTTCTCTGAAAATTACTATAGAAGCTGGATAAGTCCATGTAAACTGTATTTTATTCTGGAAGAGCCTCTCAGCATAAGGTTTCATTAAGCTCTTTTGTTGCAATGATTCCTGACAGAAATCTTGCCTTACAAACACCTTTTTCCCTTTACATTCCAATTGTTTAATTTTTTTAGAGCTAGAAATACTTGCTGTTCTAATTTCTCCCTTGCAAATTTAATTATCATGGGACGTGGTTCCCCTCCTCTTCTTCTACTCCACAATCTTTCAACTCGTTCTATCTGCTGTTCATTTATTTTTATTCCTTGTTCTGAAATCCATTCCACCATGCTCTTCTCTAGGTGTTTAGCATCCACTTCTTCTGAAATCCCCTGTACAATTAGATTGGCCTATTTCTGTCCAAAAGCTCAGTAATTTGTTTCTTCAATTGAGTAATCTGCTCCTTATTCTCTTTTGTGGCATTTTCAGCTCTTAATGCCATTTCTTTAACTCCTTTTAATTCCATATTTAATTGGGAGACTTCTTTCCTCACTTCTTCAATTTCTGCTCATCTTCTCATTAGATTCTAACATTAAATTTTGGAATTGCGTCATTTGCTCCGATAGCCCTTTCACAGCCATTGCCATTTTAAACAATCAAACACTATTAGTGTCGATTCCCTATCTTGAAAGTTAAATAAAAGTTTCCTTATGGCAAGCAGCAGCTGAATTTTCAGGTCAGACTGTTCTCTGTTTCTTAATCACACTCCTCTTTTATCTTCACACTGTAATAGAGATGTTTACATTCCTTTTAGGTCGTAAATCTTTTTCTTTTTCGGAGGGGGAAGGCTTCGGCTTCTTACTCCTTAGAGCATGCACACACCCCCTCACTGGCTCAATTTCTTTAGATCTAGACACAATCATAGAGACCCTTACTTCTTGTTTTCTGTACTTTTTCTATTCTGGGTCACTCTGATTACAATATCAGCATCTTTGTTATATTTAGCCTGATGGCTGTTATTGTGGGGACCCCACCCCCTACTCCAGCCAACCTCTTATTTTTGACTTGTCTTAATAGGTACCTCCTTTTACAACCTAAGTGCCTGGGGCCCTGAAACTTTGGGAGTCTCATAAAAGCTACTGACTTTAGCCATTACATTGGAAAATCCTAGGAAATAAAAGGAAGGGTGCACTGGCATTAGATACTGAATAAGTGCAGTCTCCCATAGCTCAGTGTCATATCATTCTCAATAACAAAATACTTTCAACACTGGGGACATCATCTATTATCCTGATATACCCAAGCCCAAGGAAGCCCGAGGAAGTTATTAATTCATTAACCAATTTACAGTTCCACTTTTTCCTTTAAAAAAAAAACTTGATCAAGGAGGGCACTCAAGTAATTAATTTGCCTTCCATCCTGTTTAAGGAATTTACTTTGCCTTACCCAAACTTTTGTGTCCAAGAAGACTAGCTCACTTCAACCTAATTAAAGTATGTTAATTATGTTGTCTCATCCAGGTTTTTTGTGCCCATGCAGATTTGAATCACAATAGTCTACTTTAGGTATTTTTCCCACTCCCCACCCTCAGGGTCGGTTCTGGGAGGGGCAGACAGGGGTGCTTGCCCTGGGCACTGATGGAGGGGGGGCGCCAGATTAAGTATGAAGTCCATTGTATTCTATGGGACCATAAGATCGAATGGTCCATAAAGGGGCACCATTTTTAATTTTGCCCCCACCCCCCTCAGAAAACATGTAGATCCGGTCCTGCCTGCCCTGCCCACAAAGTCTGACAGCAGTTAATTTTGAATAAGCCAATGAGATTCACACTTTATCTTGACCCAATCCAAAGTAAGGCTGGTTAAAAACCCACCTATCCTGGGGATTTTCTGTCCATAAAAGAAGGACCCCATGCCTTAGTAAATTGTTTCTCAGATCCCTGGTCCAAATCTCTGCTGATCAGAACTCTGGTTTCCTTCTAAGAACCCCTGCTGCACTGTTCAGGCATTGTCTCCCCTTTTCCTTTTTGCTCTGCTTCTTGGACCTCTTCTCAAACCCCAGATTAAAAGTTGTATGTCCCTCCTAGGGTAGCCAGGTCCAATTCAGAAAATATCTGAGGACTTCAGGATGAGCCTTTGGGGGTGGAACCAGGAGACTTTCCCATTCCCTGAAATGAATAAAAATACAGCAGTGCAGTTCTCCTGAATACAGTCTTCATTTCCTCATCCCCAGCAACTGAACTTCCACTAAATGAAAGTGAACACACACTCTCACAAAGCAGCCAAAATAAATACCATTAGCAAATGCACAGTTTTGTGATCTCACTGGGGCAATTTACTCATGTTGATGAATATAATCATCTGCTGTATTGCAATCAACTTCTTCAGACTAATAGGAAAATGAGAGAACAGCTTAGGGGGTGGAGTTTTCCTCCAAACAAACAGAGAGACAGAGATCAATGTGCCTCTGCCTGCTTGCACCACTCCCCTGCAGCTTTCCTCTTGCCAGATTTAAAGGCACACATATTCAGAAAGATAAACAGTTGCAAGCCTCTTCTAAACCTGCCAAGGTTTGAAGGCATATGGTGGCTGTTGGGGCGGGGCTTCCCCCACCAGCCAGCTGGCTGGTCATGGGGAGGAGCCTGAAAAACCAGGGGATCCCCTGTCTTGACCTGGGAACTGGCAAGCCTAATCTGTCATGGGTGCTGGGGACCCTGTAGAGGAAGTTGAGCCTGCAGCAGAAACTGTGCCCCTGCCACCTGCACCAGTGCCCCTGCCTCCTGCTGGAGAAGATCCCAGCCCCCCTGCCTCGCCCTCTCAGGTGGCGCGTGTGCGTGACCGCCTCCGTCAGGACCTCAGGGATCGGAGGAGGGCGGCACGCTCACAAGCAAGACGCTCCCTGAGCCCTGAGTTTTGAGAGGATTCTGGCCCTTCTAAGAGCAAGGATGCTTGAGTTGCAACAGGATCCTGGCTGCCTCTCTGAGCCAGCAATTAGCCCAAATGGGCAACAGCCAGCAGAGGGCTATATAGCTGTAGGCTTTGGGAGGAGGCTTTGTGGAAGCAACTAGTCATCTACCTGACGTCCTAGCATCCACTTCGGCTTTTGACTTTGGACCTCCTGACCTTGGCTTGACTTCTGGACCCCCTGACTACGGCTTCTGAACCTCTGACCTACGATACCTGGACAACGATTTGGCTTTGGCACCTTGGACACTCTTGCTCACCGGTTACAGACCTTGGACTGCCCCTGGACTTCGCCTGGCCTGGCCCCAGCTCGTGACAGATTGCTTCCACCCACACAAACACCCATTCCACAGGATGGATGCTGAAGCAAGTGGAACCGCAGGACTACTGGCTGCCCTCCAAGCCCAGGTACAGCAGCTGACACAGGCAGTAGTGCACTTGTAGCAACAGCCTGCAGCCAGTGCTCCAGCCAAGTGCCCAGTTCCCCCACCTGACAGATTTGGGGGTGCTGTGGAAGAATTTCCTGCGTTCCTGGCACAGTGTCAGCTGTACTTTGAACTAAGAGCACGGGACTTCCCCAATGACAAGACGAAGGTGTGTTTTATCATTAGTCTGTTAAAGGGGCAGGCGGCCAAGTGGGCCACACCCCTACTGGTTGGGTCCTCTCCCCTACTGACTGATTACCAGGGGTTTGAGGCCCACCTGTCTGCTGCCTTCTCCAACCCAGTCCAAGCAGCCACAGCCAACCGGAAGATCAGGGCCCTGAAACAAGGCCAGTCCTCGGTGGCTCAGTATGCCACCGAATTCAAGCTCCTGGCCCAAGACTTGGCGTGGAATGAGGCTGCTCAGATGGACCAGTTTACCGAGGGGTTGGCAGAGGAAGTCCTGGACGAACTGGCCAGGGTGGAGCGGCCCCCCACGCTCCAGGAACTTATCACCCTCTGCCTCCGCATCGATGGCCGCCTGGAAAGTCGCCGCCAAGCCAAGACCCGAGGGCGCCAGCTCCCTGCGCCATGCCACTTGGCTCCTCTCCCATCCCCAGCTAGTACCAGAGACGAGGGTGAGCCTATGCAGCTTGGAGCTGCTCGACCCCGCCTGACTCCAGAAGAAAAGGCCAGACGCCGCACGCAGAACCTGTGCCTCTTCTGCGGCACGGCAGGCCACTATGCCTCTGGCTGCCCTGCTAAACATCGAATACCCAGACCTACATTGCCGCCGCCGCCAAAAGGCCAGCCCCAGGCGTAAGTGGACCCTCCAGCCTGGGGCGACTAGCTGGGTCCTCCGAACAACAGGCTGATACCCCTGGCCCGTTCCTGCTACCAGTCAAACTCCATCTGCCCGATGGACGCTGGCTGTTCGTGTATGCCATGCTGGACTCGGGAGCGGCCCACTGTTTCGTAGATGCCGCCTTTGTAAAGCAGCACCAGATCCCAGTGCAGCCAAAAGAGATTCCGACGCTGGTGGAGGCTATTGACGGGCGCCTCCTCCGTTCTGGCCCCGTCACCCAGGAGACCTGTCCCATCACCTTCCACGTCCAGCAGCACCAAGAACAGCTGCAGTTTGATGTCGCCCGCATGCCTCGCTTCCCGCTGATTCTAGGCCTTTCCTGGCTGAAGCTGCACAACCCCATCGTGGACTGGGCTCAGCAAGAACTACGCTTCCGAGACCCATGCCCCCATCTGACTCCTCCCACCACTCTAGCAGCCGGCATCCCGAGTGGTGGTCCTCAGCTCCCTCAGAAGTATGCAGATTTCGCCGATGTCTTTGAAGAGACAGGAGCAGATCAGCTTCCCCCTCACCGACCCTATGACTGTGCCATTGATTTGGTACCTGGGGCACCACTCCCGGTGGGGCGTCTGTACCCAATGTCGGAGCCTGAGTTGGCAGCTTTGCGAGACTACCTGGACAAGAACCTGAAGCGCGGATTCATCCGACCCTCAACTTCTCCCCTGTCTGCTCCAGTCCTCTTCGTGAAGAAGAAAAGTGGGGAGCTCCGGCTGTGCAATGACTACCGGGCCCTGAACAAGATCACCATCCGCGACCGGTACCCTCTACCACTGATCCCTGAACTCTTGGATCGTTTAAAGGGGGCCCAAATCTACACCAAGCTGGACCTCCGCGGAGCGTACAATTTGGTGCGCATACGGCCCGGAGACGAATGGAAGACCGCGTTTGGGACCCGATACGGGCAGTACGAGCACCTGGTGATGCCCTTCGGATTGACCAACGCCCCCGCTGTCTTCCAGAGGTTCATGAATGATGTATTCCGGGACCTGCTCGACCGCTTCGCGATCATATACCTGGATGACATTCTAATTTACTCCCGCAATCCTGCCCAGCATGCCGAGCACGTCCGCCAGGTCCTACAGCGCCTACGAGCCCATGGCCTCTACGCCAAGCTGGAGAAGTGCGACTTTGACCTGCGCTCCGTCGAGTTCCTTGGTCACATTGTGTCACCACAGGGAATCCTCATGGACCTGAAAAAGGTGGAAGCGGTCCTGACCTGGCAGGCCCCTCAGAATCGCAAAGACCTGCAGCGGTTCCTTGGTTTTGCCAACTACTATCGGCAATTCATCCCAGCCTATGCATCTCTGACAACACCCCTGACTCAACTACTCCGCCCCAAAGAACCTTTCCACTGGTCCCCAGAGGCCGATAACGCTTTCTCCACCCTGAAGACCCGCTTCGCCACCGGGCCACTCCTGAGATACCCCGACCCCCAGCTTCCCTTTACGGTGGAAGCTGATGCCTCCAACGTGGCCCTGGGAGCAGTGCTGTCCCAGCGCGAGGAGCCGTCCCAGCCACTCCAGCCCTGCGCCTATTACTCACGCCAGCTCACTGCGGCAGAGAGGAACTACACCATCTGGGAGAGGGAGTTGCTCGCGATCAAGGTGGCTTTTGAGGTTTGGAGACATTACCTTGAAGGGGCTCGCCACCCTGTCCAAGTGCTCACCGACCACCGGAACTTGGAGCATCTCCAGACCACCCGCCGTCTCAACCAGCGCCAGATCCGGTGGTCCCTATTCTTCTCCCGCTTTGACTTCAAGATCACCTACATCCCCCATACCCAGAACCGGAAAGCCGATGCGCTCTCGCGGAAACCGGAATACGCTCCTGCTTCGACTGAGACCGTGCCTGCTGCTCCCATCCTGCCACCCTCAGTGTTTGCAGCCACCTCCACTTCACCAGCACTCGTGGAGGACATTCGTGCTAGCCAGGCCAACGATCCCTGGGTCCAGCAACACCTCCAGGCACTCCAAGATGGCTCAACAGGCGAGTTCACGACTCGAGGCGGCCTCTTGCTACACCACGAACGCCTCTATGTGCCGCCCGGGCCCTTGCGGGCAGAAGTACTACGCATGACCCACGACGCGTTACCCGCTGGGCACTTTGGACAACATAAGACCACCCACTTGCTGACACGGGAATTCTGGTGGCCACGAGTTCGCTCCGATGTTGCCCGTTATGTCAGCTCCTGTGACGTCTGCCGACGGGCCAAAGACGTCCCAGCCAAACCCTCGGGGTTGTTACAGCCCTTGCCCACACCCTCAGGACCCTGGGATACCATCTCAATGGACTTCATCACGGAACTTCCACGATCCAAGGGTCAGACGTGCATCTTGGTGGTCGTCGACCTATTTACCAAGATGGCCCACTTCATTCCGTGCCCGAAACTTCCCACAGCTCAGGAGACAGCCCAGCTCTACCTGCAACACATCTTTCGTCTGCACGGACTCCCAGCCCACCTGATCTCAGACCGGGGGCCCCAGTTCTCCTCTCGGTTCTGGCAAGCCCTCCATTCCAGCCTGGGGACTCGAGTGCACCTGTCCTCAGCTTACCACCCACAGACAGATGGTCAGACAGAGCGCACCAATGCCACGCTAGAGCAATATCTCCGCTGTTACACCTGCTACCAGCAGGACGACTGGACCACTCTGTTGCCTCTAGCGGAATTTGCATACAACAACGCGGTCCATTCCTCCACCCAAATGACCCCGTTTGCTGCAACCTACGGGTACCACCCTCGGTTCTTCCCGGCGATCCTGCCACCCACGAATGTCCCCGCCGTTGAGGCCTACCTGCAAGAACTCCGCGCCAGCCAAGACTTGCTCCGAGAGCAGCTACAGCGGGCCAAGGAAGCCTATAAACTAGCTGCGGACCGGAAGAGGCAGGAAGGCCCCCCAATCCAGCCGGGGGATCAGGTGTGGCTCTCAACTCGCTACCTGCGCTGGCCTGGTCGGTCTCACAAGCTGGATGCGCGGTTCATTGGACCCTACCCTGTCTTAGAACAAATAAACCCCGTCGCCTTCAGGCTCCAGTTGCCACCCCACCTCCGCATTCACCCCGTGTTCCATCGCTCCCTCCTTGTTCCAGCTGCACGCCCTGACCCAGCTCGGCCTCCTTCTCCACCGCCACCACCACCAGTGTTGGTGGATGATGAAGAAGAATACGAGGTGCGCCATATCCTGGACTCCCGGTACCATCGTGGAGGCCTCCAGTACCTTGTGGACTGGGAGGGATACAGCCCAGAAGACCGGTCTTGGGAGCCCGTGGACAATCTTCATGCCCCAGACTTGGTGCAACGGTTCCACAACGACCACCCCGACCTCCCAGGCCCCTCGACGGAGGGGGGCCCTGGGGGGGGGATAGTGTCATGGGTGCTGGGGACCCTGTAGAGGAAGTTGAGCCTGCAGCAGAAACTGTGCCCCTGCCACCTGCACCAGTGCCCCTGCCTCCTGCTGGAGAAGATCCCAGCCCCCCTGCCTCGCCCTCTCGGGTGGCGCGTGTGCGTGACCGCCTCCGTCAGGACCTCAGGGATCGGAGGAGGGCGGCACGCTCACAAGCAAGACGCTCCCTGAGCCCTGAGTTTTGAGAGGATTCTAGCCCTTCTAAGAGCAAGGATGCTTGAGTTGCAACGGGATCCTGGCTGCCTCTCTGAGCCAGCAATTAGCCCAAATGGGCAACAGCCAGCAGAGGGCTATATAGCTGTAGGCTTTGGGAGGAGGCTTTGTGGAAGCAACTAGTCATCTACCTGACGTCCTAGCATCCACTTCGGCTTTTGACTTTGGACCTCCTGACCTTGGCTTGACTTCTGGACCCCCTGACTACGGCTTCTGAACCTCTGACCTACGATACCTGGACAACGATTTGGCTTTGGCACCTTGGACACTCTTGCTCACCGGTTACAGACCTTGGACTGCCCCTGGACTTCGCCTGGCCCCAGCTCGTGACATAATCCCTCCTCTAAAACTTTCCAATTTCCTCCCTTCTACCTTCTGTAAATGTGCACTCTTGTTGTGGTTGCTTATGGAATCAGTTCTCACGTGCCTAGTGTAGGTTCTTTACACTTTTATTCTTTTTATTTTATATACAATAAAGTTGTTCATGATTACATCACTCTCTCTCACTCTATTTCTTCATAATTTTATTTTGGGGTACCCTTACTGAGATCCACCATCTTATTCACACACTACAAGTTCTCACATTCCTTTCTGGAACCCTTTTTAAAGCTGATTTCCCCTTCTCTGGGTCCAGTTTGGGTAACATAATGTTAGGTGCCTGGCACATTCCAATTGCTTTGTTTAAACTGAGCTCCACATTTTCTGACAAGTCTTTATTGCACTTTTGAATCTTGAATACCAGTCAAAACCCTATTTGTTAAGCAATGAGATATTAAACACCCATTGCTACAGCTCTTTTTCATCAATTTAAATTGTGTTATAAATCCTTGAAATTATTTTCACCGTGAAACTTGCATTTCTCAGATGTTTTGTTGTTTCTTTAGTAATGAAAGCTCTTCAGATTTCTTTATTGCAGCTAGCCTCTCTCAGCCTATTTTAACTGCATGCGACTAAAAACATCAGTTGTTGATTTTTCTTGTTAGTTGTTTGTTTGTTCAGCATACCTTGTCTTATTTTCTTCCCTAATGTAATTACTGGTCTCTGTATATATATTGCAACTTCATTTTAATTGTTTCCACAGTTCTGCAGCATTGCCTGTGAGCTCCAGTTTTGTTCAGGAGCCACCAGTTCAGGTGCTTCATCTCTGCTTGCACCTTCTTCTCCATAACATTCTTTTTTGGCTCAAACTTTTCTTTTGAATTCAACTTCTGGTATCAGACTGAGTTCTGGTTCACCCAGACTGATTATGCTACATGTAGTCTTTCAGTGAAATTGATTTTGATTTAAAGAACGTAAAATTACACTAACCCAGTCTTCTCCAACCTTCTTGTCTGACTCTAGCATTGGGCTGGAGTCCAGGGCTGCCTCCAGAGCCAGTTTGGTGTAGTGGTTAAGTGTGCGGACTCTTATCTGGGAGAACCGGGTTTGATTCCCCACTCCTCCACTTGCACCTGCTGGCATGGCCTTGGGTCAGCCATAGCTCTGGCAGAGGTTGTCCTTGAAAGGGCAGCTGCTGTGAGAGCCCTCTCCAGCCCCACCCACCTCACAGGGTGTCTGTTGTGGGGGAGGAAGGTAAAGGAGATTGTGAGCCGCTCTGAGACTCTTCGGAGTGGAGGGCGGGATATAAATCCAATATCTTCTTCTTCTTCTTCCCAGGTTCCTTTAGTAGGGTTTGCCCTGGAGGAAGAACCTCGGGGCGGGGGGAGGAATGGGAGAATTACAGCACCCTCCCCTCATTGCCCAAAGCGATGTCTGGCCCTTCCTCCCTGGTTCTCTCAAGGCATAGATGTAAACTACATGGGGGGGGTGCTCGGGGACTCAAGCTCCTTCTGAGTTTTTCTGGGGGAAATGAGCCCCCTCCAGACAACCAATACAGGACTTGGGGGCTCAAGCCTCCCCCAGGCAACCAGTGCCAGGCATAGGGCCTTTTCACACTTACCAGTGGAAACTGGAAGGGAGTCGGTATTGTGCCACCTTGCAGTAATCCGAGACAGGGATGGGAGTTTTCAGACACATGTTTTTTTTCCCAGTAGGGTTCTGTGATTGAAGCAAGCCATTTCACACTGTTCTGCTTTTTTTTCCCTTTAAATATATATTTTATTGTTACTATTGATTGTCCATTTCTCTTACACTCTTCTTCTCATTCCATTTAACATATTTCCCCCCATCACCCCCCCCCCCTTAGTCTATACGTCGTCTTCCAGCCAGGGACAAAGGACTCGAAGCTTCCACTGAATGTCTGCCTTCTTTTCTTCTTTTGCCCACTTCAGGTAGATCAGCCACTTCTCCTTAATCCTTGTTCTTCTTTCCTCCCATGACCCTTCTTGAGTCATTATGGCGGCTATGTCTGACTGAACAAAATCAAAAAGATAATCATACCAAATACTTTCCTTCCATTTACTTTTATCTTTCCATCCTACCGCCATTACCGCTTTACCCGCTGATATCATTACTTTTAATAGGTCTTGATTATTCTTCCCTATTATCGCATTCCCTAGAATACTCATCTTCATCAATTCAAAGTCTATTCTCAATTCAACTTGAAAGAACTTCTTTATCATTCCCACTACCATTTCCCATAATCTATTAGCCTCGGGGCATTCCCACCGCATGTGGGTGTACCATCCCTTCTCTTTCTTACAGTGCCAGCATTTAGGGCTTAACCCAGGAAACATGTTCGCTAAAGTAGCCGGAGTTCTGTACCATTTAGTAAAGAATTGCAATTCCATTTCCCTGACTTTATACATTTTAACCTTCTTTAAACCTTCCATTAACTTTTCTACTGTTGGTTTTGTTATCTGGCCTTCTGAACTCCATATCCTTTGAAGGTAACCTGTTAATCCTACGATGTCTGAGGTCATACACCTGTATAAAATGCTTACTATTCCTTTTTTTGTTTTACCCATTAATTTATAAATCTTTTCCATAGGTTTCTCTTCATTTAAATTACTTTTTTCCACTTTCTTTTTAACTTTAGTATACAGTCCTACGGCTTTAAGCCAATGTTGTACCCCTACTGCTTCTTGCAACTCTTGTAATGGTTTTAACTTATCCATTATTAACAAATCTTCTACCCTTCTGTATCCTTTAAGATTGAGTGATTCCCTCCACCTATAGTCCCTGTCTTCCTCCATTAATGCTTCTAATGGCGTCCATCTAGATACCCGATTTAACCATTTTGGCTGCCGCTTCTTCCACACCATTAACCCACTCTTCCTTGGACCCTCATTTAAATTAAAGTCCCTCTTCTCCATATTCGTAAAGATACCATATTTTCCTACTCCGTTATTAGCCTCGTTCTCAAACCTTACCCATTTCTGATCATCTTCCCTCTCTATCTCTAACAATGCTTTAAGCTAGCAAGCTTCATAGTAATTAGTTATATCCGGAACTCCCCATCCAAAATCTGATTGATGATTGTATACTAGCTTTTTCGTAATTCTAAATTTCTTATTTCCAAATATCCATTCCCTTATTTTAGTATTCCAGTTACTCATTTTTTGTTTATCAATCTCCAATGGTATCGTTTGAAATAAATATAATAACCTTGGCATCCAAAACATCGATACACTTCTTATTTTAGTAGTCAGACTCATATGTCTTGCCCCCCACTGCTGCATATCTTTCACTATTTTCTCCCATACTTTTTTATAATTACCCTCCACTATCTTATTAATATTTTTATATATTTCTATTCCTAAGTATTTAAATTTCTTAACCCCGATCCCCATATTAGTTAACCTATTCATTTATTTCCTTTCCTCCCAATTAACGTTAAAATACATTATTTCTGATTTTTCCATATTAATTCTTAAACCCAACGATGCTTCAAAATTATCCAATATAATTTTGGTTTCCCTAATAGCCTCTTTCGGGTTCGACATTATCATAATTATGTCATCTGCAAATAGGTTAATTTTCATTTCCTCCTTACCTATCCTACAATCTTCTAGTCTACCTGCATTCCTAATTCTTTCTGCCAATTGTTCTATTGTCATTATAAATAAGGTTGGGGATAGCGAGCACCCCTGCCTTACCCCTCTCCCAATTGGGAATTGTTCCGTGTATTCATTATTTACTCTTACTACTGCTGTACCCTCCCTATAAACCTCCTGTATAGCTTTTAAAAATAGTGAACCTATCCCATACTTCATCATTGTGGACCACAGGAACTCATGGGACAACGTATCAAATGCCTTATATACATCCAATTTAAGCAATCCCAATTGCCCAGAATGTCTATGATGAAGTACATTTAGTATATTCCTTATAGGATGTGCTATACTCCTATTCTTCATAAATCCATATTGATCCTCTTTTATTATGCACGGTAGTATATTTCGTAGTCTATTTGCTAATATTTTAGCAAATATTTTGTAATCCTGATTAAGTAAACTTATTGGTCTATATGATCCAACTTCCCGAGGGTCTTTCTGAGGTTTTAATATTATAGTTATCGCGGCCTTCTTCCTAGAGTCGGGGGCCTTCCCTCCTTTCAGTACCATATTAAACACCTGTTGTAGTTCCAGGATCAATATCTCCTTCATTTCTTTGTAAAAATCCACAGTAAATCCATCTGGCCCCGGGGATTTGCCTAATTTTAAACTGCTCACTACCTCCTCTATTTCCTGAAGTGTGATTTCCTTCTCCAGACGCTCTTTATCTAAGTCTTTCAAACATTCCCCACTTCTTTCCATAAAGTCTGTTATGTCTCTTCTGGTATATAACGACTTATAAAACTCTTGAAACGCTTGCCTGATTTCTCTCGGATTCTGCGTAATATCTCCTTGCGTTCTAATACTTTTCACCCTTTGCTTTTCTTTCCTAGACTTAAAATAGTTAGCCAATCTCCTAACAGAATTTATTGATTCCCTTTGAAACTCATTCCTAACCATAGTTTGCTTCTTCCATAGTGTCCTAAAATCAAGGGTGTCCAAATGCTTCCTAATCTCTTCAATCTTTTTTTTCCTTTCAGGGCAAAATCTTATACCTTGACTACTCTGTAGTGCACCTAATTCCTGGAGTTTCTGTGTCTTGTTGGCGTAACATTCTTTTTTAATTTCTTTCTCCTTCATCATACATTGTCCTCTTAGTACTGCCTTTGCTGCCTCCCACAGAATATCCGTGGCCACTGTTCCCCTATTTTCTCTGAAATATTGCTTCACCTGATTTTCCATATAATGTCTATCTTCTTTTTTTGGTAAAACCATACTATTAAATCTCCATATCCTTCTAATTTGCTCATCTCTTGTCTCCAATTCTATAATCAGTGGGGCATGATCCGAAATCCATATTGGATGGGTTGTTATTTTCCTCAGTTCCCAATTATTTGATTTTTTAAGAAATATATAATCAATACAAGAAGCTGTTTTATGTCTGCTTGAAAAGTGTGTCGGCTTGGGGACTAAACTCAAAGCTTTGTGTGCTTCTATCAAATTCCTATTCCACTGCCTTACCCTCTCTTTAGTCATATCTATATTAAAGTCTCCTGCTATTATGACTTCTCCCTCTGAGAATCTCTGGACTTTTTACATTACCGTATTCAAAAATTTCCTCTGTCCTGTATTTGGAGTATATATATTTATCAAGATTATCACCCTATTTTGAAGCTTGCCTTTAATGAACAAAAATCTTCCCTCCCTATCACTAACTAGATGCAGTATCCTGATATCAATCCTTGTATGTGCTAGAATTGCTACTCCTCTCGCTTTAACCCTACTCCTTGCTTCAGCTAACACCTTCCAACCTGGGTGCTTGATCAATGGTTTAATGTCGTCCTTTGCCTTATGTGTTTCCTGTATACATATTATATCTATATTTTGTTGCCTTGCAAATCTTGCTAATCTATATCTTTTCAAATCTGAACCTAGCCCATTGACATTCAGTGAGAGCATTTTCAAAACTCTAACCATATTCATAACCCTTCTCTCCCTTCCCTGGCTGAATAGTTACTTCTGATATACTTCTCCTTATCCCCCTCCTTCCCCCCTCCCTTCTCCCTATCCCCCTCCTTCCCCCATTCCCCTTACCCCTCGCCCCCCTCCCCTCTTCAGGTATAGGGCTTGCATTTGGGGTGATCTCTCTCCCCGCCCTGTACCTTGGGGTGGGCACATCTCCTCCCCCTCCTATATTCTCTATCCTTTCCTTCATTTAAGACCGTAAAACCCCCTCCCTCTTATTTATGGGGTACTTCTCTTTCTTAGAAGCTTCTTCCTCCTCCCTTGAACATCTTATAATCATGTCCTTTGTCGTTTCTCCTGGCGCGTATAAGGCTCTTCCTCTGGTTCCTCTGTGCTTGTCCCTTCCATTGGTTGAGTTCCTATTTCCCCTGGGTCAAGACCCAGCTTCCCCAGGAGTTTCACCGCTTCAGCTGGATTCCTTGCTATAAGTCTTTTGCCTTCTTTATAAATCACAATACTGGCTGGATAAGTCCATGTAAACAGTATCTTGTTCTGAAAAAGCTTGTCTGCAAATGACTTCATTCGTCTTTTTTCCTCCAGCGTCTCGTAACAAAAGTCTTGTCTTATAAATACTTTTTTCCTTTAAATTCCAATCCTTTCTTTTTCTTCAAGGCCAGGAACACTTGTTGCTGAATTTTTTCTCTTGCGAATTTAATTATTACCGGTCTGGGCTCTCCTCCAGACTTCCTACTTCTTATCCTGTGAACTCTTTCTACATGGTCAGCATTGATCATTATTCCTGTCTCTTGTTCTGAGATCCATTTTATCATAGCATCTTCCAACTGTTGTGAATCAACTTCTTCTGAAATGCCATGGAAAATTAAATTCGCCCTCCTCGCCCTATCTGACAGCCCCTTGAGCTGTTCCTTTAAATAAGTTATGTCCTGCTTATTTGCCGCAGCTATCTTGTCCGCCTGGCTAGCCAGCTCTTTAACATCTTTTAAATCCTTATTTAACTGACTAACCTCATTTTTTACTTCGTCAATGGTCTCTTGTAACTTGTTATTAGCTTCTAACATCAAAGCCTGAAATTGTGCTATCTGTTCTGAAAGCTGTTTAACCGTCATGGCAGCCATTTTTGAGCTATTAATCACCACCCGTACAGCTTTATCTCACTAACACAATATTCCCTTACTTCTGACTGCTATTTCTCAACTTAACGTGTCTTTCGCTTCTTTAACTACTCTGCAAGTTATTTATTGCCCCGTAATTACACTATTTACATTCCTTCGATCGTAATCTCTTCCTTGTCTCGGAGAGGGACAAGCCAAGGCTTCTTCCTCTAGAGCATGTGCATTCCACCCCCCACTGTTCCACTTTTATCTCGCTTCCACCAGCACCAGCCTTTTTCGCCTGCTGGCGCGCGATCTCTGGCTTATTGGGGGGGGGGAACGTCGGGCAAAGATTGGTATAGCGCTATAGCGACATATCACAACAGCACCACCATAGAGATGGCTAGGCTCCATTGAGATAAGTTACCAAGTTTCAGCGGCGGCGATCTCTGGCATCTTAATGGAACCCAGGCATCCCTATGGTAATGCTGTTTTGATACGTCACTATAGCGCTACAGCGCTATAGCGATCTTAGCCCGACGTTCCCCCCCCCAAAAAAAGACGGAGATCGTGCGCCAGTGGGCGAAAAAGGGCACGAAAACTGCTCCCGATTAGATACTGGACATTTCACACAGCGCCCCATACCGATTTCAACCCGGAAGGAGGGGTTGAAAACTGGAAGAAGCTGCTCTTTGTTAGTAACTACTCAGGCATGCCTCACTACCGGGACAGCCGCGGGACTGTGTGAAAAGGTGACAGTATTCTGGTAGCAGCCAGTTACTGAGTCAGGTCTGTCTGAAATGCCAGCAGAAACCCGTTACTGTTCAGTAACTGACCAGCTTCCATACCGGAATACATAGGCTGTGTGAAAAAGTTTATAGTGACAAACTCCACTGAGTGTATGAGACTGTTTTTCAGATTTTCAAGGAGAGACAATGATCTTCAAAGGCGTGGATGGGTTGAGTGGATCCTGTGAAGAAATGCATTTTTCTCCTGGGATATTGTGAGGAAGGAAAACCTCACTGTGGGTGTTTTTTCCTCAGGGGCTGGAAAGAAAGGAGTCATTGGTTTAATGATCTTCCAAGCTCACCTGCTTACAAATGCTAATTGGGCTAGCAGACCAGACAATTGATAGATAGCTGGATGGATAAACATTCCCCTTCTCTCCCCTCCCTTCTCCAAGCAGGAAACATAAATGTGAAGGTATCAAATAGCAGGACTATCTCTGGAGACAGGAAAAGCTGTTTTGACCTGAGCAGACCTGGGCCAAGGGGGTGGGGAAAGAACTTTGATAATGTTCCTGGGCAATAGGAAGAGAAGCTTTCTTGCTTCTAGATCCATCAGGGAGGACAGATCTCTCACCTGAGATCTAGGAAAAGTGGCTAGAGAGCTGAAGGACGCTTGATATTGTAAAAGGTAATTGTGATCTGCAAAAGTTTTTGGCTGTATCTTTGGACTCTCTAGATTAATTACTAAAGTTTTGATATCCAGAACACATCAATACTTAAATATGTTTGCTGTCTGTTGGAAAAGTCCTTAACCCTGGCTGGCAGCATCCACTTCCAGTGTGGCAATAGTCAGGCTGCGAGGCCTTTGTTGGGCTCAATATATTTGCTTGGCTCCAATTTACATTTGGGGAAAGTGAGATTGGGTGGAGGGGACATGACGATCAGAGGCCTTTTAAATGTCCTTTTGTCCTGTGTGCAGCCCAGAGACAACATTGCCAAAGAGTGTGCACTCTGTACATGTTCATGCTTTTTATTTTGCTGTTACCTAAAATGATGTGGTACAGGCTCAAAGGGGCAACCCACTGGCTAATGGATTCAGGTGGGGTAGCCGTGTTGGTCTGAAGCAGCAGAACAAAGTTGCACCTTTAAGACCAACCAAGTTTAATTCTAGGTATAAGCTTCATGTGCATGTACACTGTTTTATTTAGATCCAGGTGAGTAGCCATGCTGTTCTGAAGCAATAAAGTTTGAGTCCAGTGGCACCTTTAAGACCAACAAAGTTTTATTCTGGGCATAAGCTTTTGTGTGCAAGCATACTTCATCAGATACAGGTGAAGCAGAATTTAGAGTCAAGATGCATAAGTACTAGGTGATTATAGCTGAGACTGGATGCGTGAGAGATCTGTGAATGGGTATAAGTGAGAACTGAGTGATTTAGCATGTGTAGTGAGAGAAGAAGCCAATATCTCTATTAAATCTTGGGGGTTCCATTATTCTGAGTGTCGTAATAGCTTGCAGCTCAGCAATCTCCTATTCCCATCTGTTTCTGAAGTTCCTTTGCAATAAAGCAACTACTCTGAGGTCCCCCATTGAGTGTCCTGGAAGGTTGAAATGTTCTTCTGTTCTTTAATATGTTGGAAGTATTCCTTCAGGCATAGATAGCAGAAAAAGTCTTTCAGATCCCCAGACACAATGGACACAAATCTGACATCAAGAATCACAAGACTGAGAAGCCTGTAGGAGAACACTTGAATCTTCCAGGGCACTCAATGGGGACCTCAGAGTGGCTGTTTTATTGTACAGTTGCTTTGACTGCACAGCAACTGTTTTCTATTCTGCCCTACCTTAGGGACTCCAGCCATGCATTTACCAAATGAAGGTATCTCTGATGCCATATTTTTGTAAATTTCAGTACAATGTTACCCTTATGAATAAGGCAGAAACAAGACATCTGTAAATGAACATCCAGGGAAACTTTTTAAAAAGTTCCTCTAAAGGCTTTTCTGTGTTGCCTTTTACCATCAAATTTGTGACCATTAGTTTATCCTATGCACATGATATGCATGTTTGCAGATCTTAAAGTGACTATTCATTCTAAAAGTGAATTTCAAAAACAGGACACCACAGGAGACTGCTGAGATACCACTATAACCACTGGCCAACTCCCACCTTTCACTGGGTTTGGCCCATTGTTAGGGGGGTTCCCACAAAATTTCTGGGAGGCTTCTCCCTAAATCCCCCATTGCCCCATCTCCATAGGCCCCTCCCTGTGATGTCACTGGCTCCTCCCTGTGATGTCATTGGATCACAGTTCTTTTAAGGACCTATCATAGTAATGCCTCTGGCTGAGTCCCAGCCCCCTCCAGGAAATTGGAAAGTCTACTACGCCCCTGTCTCAAGGTGCATCTTTTAAAGGTCTGCATGGGGGTGGGACAACTCTGGCCTCACCCACTTCCTTTGTGCTGGGAGATGGGCCTATGGGAATGGTGAGTCCTAGGTCCAATGGACAGCTTCCTATCTGGGATCCCATTTCCCCTGACCCTTCCCTAAGGGAAGTTTTAGGGCTTCTCCTTTGGTCCCTGCTGGCCTAAGGAGATCACTGCAGCATGTTTCCTGCCCTGCCCTTTCAAAGAAGTCTTCCTGGATCCTAAAACAAATGAGGAAAGAGCCCTCACTTGTGGTAGATTCTGTACCTCCTCAGGGGTGTAGCCAGGATTTTTTAAGAACAGAAGGATTTTTAAAAATTCAAGGGGCACTCGGATTTTTAAAAAGCCCCTCCTCCCTTTCTGATGCTTGCAGCCTGGTTGGGGATCACTCTTGGCAAGGCCTCCCTTCTCCCCTCCCTTCCAAGAGGTAGGAACAGTGACCTCCATGAGGGGACAGGCACCTTCCCTAGTGGCTGGGTACAGCTTCCACTCCTGGGACTGGAGTAAGTGGCCTGGAGCTTGGCTGGGGCTGTTTCCCCCCGTCCATGTCCAGCCTGGTGCAGGCTTGGGATCCAAGAGCTGTTCGAGGAGTCTGGGGGAGTCAGGCAATGAGACTTTTCCTTGCTGAGGGGACAATCCCCTCCAGCTCTCCCCTCTCATCTCTATTTTTGCTTGGCTAAGTCCCCTTGTTTCTTCCCTCATTCTGGATCTAACCTTGCCATCCCTCCCTCCCTCTCTCCCTCTCTCTCTGTGGATGCCAATTTAGGACTCCCTCTCCTTCCCTGCAAAAAACTGACAGGGGGCGAGGGAATGGCTTGCAGCATCTCTGAATGCTTCAGAGTGTGTGGGAGGGGCATTCATCCCTCACCCTCTTCACTCTGCTAGTCTCTTGCCCACCTGCCTCACTCTCAGTCTGAGCCAGAGCCAAGTGTATCCCTGGTTCCTTCCCTCTGCAGCAGTCAAGATGGCACTGTCAGGTGAGAACAGTGGCTGAGAAGGAAGGGAGAGAGAAATGGAACCAGCAGGCTGTGTCTTCCTACTTTCACAGCCAGCTGGCTGTGAGAAGCATAAAGACCCACTGCCTCTCACTCTCCCAACCTGCTTCACCAAGCAGGAAGGGAGAGAGAGGTGGGGCCAGCAGGCCAGGTTCTTCTACTTCCACAGCCAGTGGGCTGCAAGAGCATGAAGGCCTGCTATGGTCACCTCTCACCCTCCCTTCCTGCTCCACGTCGAGGGCCCTCAGTTAGGAGCCTCAACAAGAAGTTGGAGCTGGGCCCCCAGAGGCCCCTCCATAGCTACAGGCCTGCTCCTTCTCTGCTACCTTTGTTGCCTCTTGCTTCTGTTGCAGCTCCTGGCCTGCCTGGTGTCTCCAGGCAGCATGGCAAGGTGGGAAGCTGCTCCTGCAGCATCAAATTGGGCTTTTGTGGTCCTTCCTGGATGACAGGGCTGGATCTGGCGGGGGTGGGCAGAGGGGGGTGTTTGCCCTAGGCGCCGACGGAGGGGGGGCACCAAATTGGGTATGGAGTCCATTATATTCTTTGGGACCATAAGATAGAATGGCCCATAAGGAGGCATCATTTTTAAATTTTGCACCCCCTCAAAAAACATGTAGATCCGGTCCTGCTGGATGATTCCCTTGGCATGATCTGGAGGTCTCTGCCTCCTCAGAGGTAAGTGCAGGGGTGAGAGGTGTGACTCGAGACACTCCTCTAGTTGAGTGTAGCCAGAACTGGTTGTGTAGGTAACATTACCTGTTCTTTTTAAAAAGGAGTGGAATTTCCTAACAATGCAACATGGAAGCAGAACTGGCTGCCTGTTTATGAAACAATATTAAATGGAGGATTTGAGACAGGAGAGTAAAGGAGTATCAAATGCACACTGTAACTTAAAGTAGGAACAGATGTTACTATTGCCACAGAGACATCACAAAAAAGAAGCAACTAATGCTTAACTAAAGTTTAGGGGTCCTGACCTGGATGGCCCAGGATAGACCAATCTCATCAGATCTCAGAAGCTAAGCAGGGTCAGCTGTGATTAATATTTGTGTGGGAGACCGCTAAGGAAGTCCAGGCAGGCAATGGCAAACCACCTCTGAATGTCTCTGGCCTTGAAAACCCTACAGGGTCACCATAAGTTGGCTGTGACTTGGTAGAACTTTCCATAGTTGAGGGGTTAGTTCATATCACTTATGATCAAGTGATAGCTTAGTGTTTCATGACTCCTGTATGTGGAAAATGACCCAATTTAAAAATACTTTGAAACAGCCCTGGATGATATGAGATCTGTGACAGCACATGATCATTCACACTGATGCCACAGACATTCAGTGGCGAAAATATATGTGTGTGAACTATCTGCAGGAACTTCAACCTTGTGGATTCTAGCAACTACACAGTGAGTGTCTAACCGTCTATCCCCCTCCCTCACTCCACATTGCTGGTAATGACTAACAGGGCAAGGTTCACTATGATGACTACAATCAATTGGAAGAGGAGATTGTGCTTTGTTCAATATAGTTGCAGATCTCTCAACAATATAAGCACTCAGAACTACTGCTGTGTTTGGCTTGCTGAAACTAGGCTCCTACTATGTAATACTGTTAATGTTAATACTGACAGTTTGCTTCAGTTCTGTTTTTAGAATTCTAGATTTAGGTTCTACAATCCTAATCCTATTCTATTGTTTATTGAATGCCCTATGCTGTTGATTATATTGACTCAGTCCATGTAATCTGCCTTGAGTCCAAATGAGAACGTTGAACTATAAATAATGTAAATAAAGAAACAATGCTAAATACTTATACTACTAATTCTTATACTGTTGTATAGATAGAAGGCAAGATTAATTTAGAACCAAATATATTACAGTGGTTATGGGATATGATATCAGCTGCAAGTGAACTTCCATCCTGACATTCAGGTGGAGTTACTAGAAATCCTTACTTACTGTTTAATGCTGCATAAACAGGTGAGCAGTGTATCACTTTTCCTCAGGGGCCACATGGAAACACTTTGATCCATACTGCTAATGAGAAGACTAATCTGACATACTGTACATCTGAGTGCTATCTCTGTGGTTAACACTCTCAGGAGGCTTGACATGCTTCAATAACAGTCCCTGCCTAACAATGATAGTTTGCCCAGCTATGGCACATTGCCACCTCTCTATTGAGACTGAACTGCAACTTGCTTTATCCACATGTACACAGTGAAGAAACACTTGGACAGGAAAGGACTACAAACCAAGCCCCTACCAGTGCAACAAATCTGTTGAAAAGCATCCCCAGAAATCCAGGACTACAATACCTCTCAAAGATAGGCATGTTATTATGTTGTATAGGTATGTTGTTGTTATTGTAGTTTGTGAAGGTGTCTGAAATTTGATGGCAATCCTTCCTCACAAAATTTCAGTTACTAGGAATTTGTGGGAAGAATTACTGTTAAAGCAATCTAATGCCATAATACAGTGCACATTTACAAAGAAATAAATCTTATTCACCTTACTGTTACATTTCTGTACAAACATGCAAAGGATCAGGCTGACATATCCAGAGTCCCCAGTTCCAGTCCTGTATGAGGCAAGTTACATAACAAACACAATCACTTCAGACAGGCTGCTCATGCTGATTGTCCAGTTTACATGCCAATCATTTTGGTCAACAATCCACCAAGCACCTTCTCTCTTGGGAATTCAGCAAACTTGGTGCTCCAGCCCCCTAATGTTTGTCATGTAATGGGCATGGTTTATAAAACACCAACAACCCTCAGTGGAATTGTGCAGTCTGAGGAGCCTTCCCCTTCCGCTTACTAGAGCACTGCTAAGCAGAGAGTGGAGGACACCGGCAGCCCCCTGCCAGAGTGAGCTCCATTGAGCTGAGTTCAAACTGGAGCAAGGAATGGGAACCAATCTCTATCTACCAAGCTGCAATCAGACTGTGATATAGCTGTAAAGCAATCCACATATGTATATTGAACAGTTCAATAAGAAAGTGAAAAAGTTGTGTTTCATTATTCATGAATTCTAAAAGTACGCTTCCAGTTATGCAGAAATTGTTGGTCTCTCCAGCCCAGGGTCAGAGAGCAAGGGAGAGGGTTATGGCACTTAGCCCTGTTTCTCCTTCAATACACCCTGATACTACTCCAGTTCTGTATCAGCACTGGGGTTACACCAGTCAGATGTCAGAATACATCACTATAGAACTTAGTTGGTATCCAAAGGCATTCAGAAACTGAGTTTAACATCTGTGCTGCTAATATAAACAGCCAATAGCCCCCAATGCTGACATTTTGTCAGATCCAAAAAGTGAAAGGAACATACCAAAATCTAAATATTTGTGCCAGTATTATTAATTATAACTAACCTAGACATTTGACTACTTAGCAGGGTTGGTAATATTTATAATGAGACAACTTCTGGCCAAATCCGGCAGCATTTCTAATACCACTGCAACCTACATCAGTGAGCAGCACAAGTACAATTTGCTCATGGTATCCTGAATTTTCAAGGTGTTCTTTTAAACCCTCATTTCTGTTTTCTTACAGTTGTTAAGAATGTTCCATATTTTAGTTATTCAATCTGGTGGGGTGGGGGGTTTCCACGGATTTTCCATCTGTAACTAAAATTCTCAGGGACCATAACCTTCACTCAAGAAATCCTCTTTCCTACATTTCAAACAGATAACAAAGTATTTCTGCCTTACAAGTAATTACAATTTTCATTTGCAGGTGGGAATATGTGTTTGGCAGACACAGCACAAACCTATAAAAATAAATAGGTCTACTTTTGAGTAGTTACATGAATTTGCCCACGCATGTCTATGTGTGTGTGTACAGAGTCTATTTTCACACAAGAATGAAGCATATGTGTAAGAGAAGCTAAACTCTGCCTCCACGCATAGCTTATCTTGTCATGCTGAGCATTGAAAAAACAAGGGTGCAGCAAATTAAGAACTGGGAAGAAAATGTTTTAGCTTCCCTCACCTGTGTGCACCATTATAACAGGGGTACCAGCATTCATTATATGGGAACAAGTGGACTTATGACAACACACACTGATCCCTTCAGCATGTCTAGTTTGGCCCTAGTTGGTTAACTTAAAAAAAGTTTCCTGCCTTATTTACTAACTGGGATTAATATCAACTGAACATAGAACAAAAAAAATCACAGGGACAAGATGAAAAAGAACCAGAGGGGAGGGGAATTTCCCATGACTACTTTTAAGGAAAATTAAATATAGATATTTCAGGTCCTTGGTTCTGATCTTCAGCATGACCTGGCTTGGTAGTCAGTTTGCCAATCTGTCTTGTGTTGCTGTCACTGCTCACCCTGCTGGGGAAACTCCCACTCTGTACAGCACACTGATATGAATCAGCCCACACTTGCCTGGGAACTGAGTCCCAAACATGGAATCACAGCACATATTCAGTTATCAGGACCCAAAAAGGATATGAAGAAAAAATGTGCAGTTAGGCCCCAATCCAGATGGTAAACAATATTATGAAAAGACAGATGGATCAGTACACTCCACTTGGATGACAAGATCATTGGGAAACTTGGGAAAAGTCTGGCCAATCTGCTAAGTCACTCCCCCCCCCCCACACACACACACAACCTTCTTGAAATCTACCTAGACAGCCAGGAACCCGAATAATGACTAGATCTAAAGTTTTCATATATTACAGATACATTTTAAAAATCCCAATTGGTGATAATATTAACAAATAGGGCTGGGGTTTCAAGTGTTGATTAGTTGATTATCTGCATGCACCTCCCATCTGGTATGTAAACACCTTTTATGTAGTGCTCAGCTGCTTCTGTGGGACCAGTGATGCCGTTCTGCTTGTTTATGATCACACTGGGCAGACTGGGCAGCCTTAGCAATCTATAGGTGACTGCTATAGTAATTTCATCTTGGTCAGTGTCAATCATTTCTCCGCCCTGGTACCCTATTGATAGGCATTTTCGATTTCCACCCTTCTTTCTTCAAGTGTTTGTTTTCCAGTTTGTACTGGCTTTTATTAAAAACATCAGGCTAATAGCAATGGGGGCAGGGCCCTTTCCCTTTTCTTTCTGGAATGCGGCCATCAAAATAAACATTAATCCAAAATAGTGGGGTGAGTTATTACTTGCTAGGGTGCTCAGAGTGAAATTTATAGCAACATTACTGTGTCTTGCTAGCAATCTCTTAATGCACCAAAGTGGGAAAGGGTGTGTGTTTTTTATTAAAATATGGCACTCTATAAATCTGAGTGGCAGAGAGGACACAAGTGGCTTTGTGGTTCAACTCTCTGGACTGTCACTGCAAACTTTGGAGCAGTCCATCTGGATCTTCCACTCCAACCCACTACCAAATAAGTTTAACCCATCAGCTGTCTCAAATCCAAACTCATCCACTGTGACTACAACTGAGAATCCTTTTGTTAAGGTCTTTGCTTAGCATTCTCACTGGACTTCACCCAGGGAAGTACTTTCAGATAAATCATGGTTCAAATCCTGAAAACTCATCCTAATGACACTTGTCAGTTCTCTGTCTTCAAATTTCAAATGATTTATCCCACAGGAATTCAATGGAGGTCCCAGGGCTACTAATATAAAAATAGTTTAAGGATTAAAGCAATAGGATACAATATAGCAGAAGTTAAACATATCTAAATCCCATTGCAAACAATAGGTTTTATGTACAGAGGCTGTTAGGTATTCTTAGAAAAAAACTATTTAGTACAGATTAAAATCAGCAGAAAAATAAAGAGAGGCAGAGTCCATGTGTATCCTTAAAAAGAAAATTGTTTGACTTAAACTAGCATGGGGAAGGTTAAACTGGGATTAAAAAAAACAAATACTAGATCCTACATGTTTACTGCTAGAAGACTAGTACATGGAATGGTGCCTCTTCTCCAAGCAAACAAAGACCAGGAAAGAGACCCTAAAATACATAAAGATGGGAAATACACATTTAATTCAGAGGCTTGGAGTGGCAATAATTGGAGTCGGGGCTTAAGCTTATCAAAAGAAATAAAGTTTACTAGAAAACATTAGGATAGGGTACTTGGGATAAAAAAGAAAAACAATTTAGCATACCAGCTAGTCTAACTATGTCTGTCCTCTACATGGCTACATTATAACAACCCTTTGTCTAACAGTTCTTCTTCCCAAAGAGCATTTCGCCAGGAAGAAGAGCAATTCAGCTTGCATACAAGATCAAAGCATTTCACACCTAACATTCTTTCTAACCAATGTTGTGTTTACATCTTTCACGAGTAAAGAAGATTCAGCTCACAATTGGATTTAGGTTACAATACATCACTTCCTCTATCAGATAAACAAACAGTTAACTCTATAATGGCTGTAATGTGCATAGCTTGTATTCCAACAAACCCCTTCTCAAGTTATGTAACATTTCAGTCATTAGCAATTTCAATCAAGTTCATACTTTCATGTAGTCATTCAAACTTCAGTCTGTCAAGTGGCTTCATCATGATGTCAGCGATCATTTCTTCAATAGGGCATTATTGTAATTCAATCAGTCCTTCTTTAATCATCTCTTGCACAAGTAAACACTTGATGACAATATGTTTGTTATCTAGTTATGTTCTCAGCTTTGCATATGCTTATGCATGCTTGGTTGTCTTCATGCATGAGTACTGGTTTAGGTTCCTCTATTCCAAATTCCTTAAGAAGAAAAATAATTCATTCCAGTTCATTGCATGCCCTTTGAGCAGACACACATTCAGCTTCAGCAGTAGATTGAGCTACAATCTTTTGTTTCTTAGTGTTCCAGTCAATCACACTATCTCCATAGAAGAATACATTTCCACTTGTTGATTTTCCATTTCCTTCATTTCTCCCATAGTTGGCGTCCATGTAGACTACTGGTCTTGGGTTATCACATGCTGAAATTAGTAATTTGTAATCAGCAGTTTTAGACAGGTATCTTGGCATTCCAATCATGGTAATATGGTGAACTTGTCTTTTTACTCAAGATTCCAATAGCAGTAGAAATATCTGGTCTTGAGATTCTGCTTAAGTACAGTAGTTTTCCAATTGCTTCTCTATATTCACGATTGTTTTCAAGCAATTTTCCTTCTTTCAAAGTTAAGTATGCTGGATCAAGTGGTGTACTAATATTTCCATGTTTCTTTATTCCCATGGATTCAATAAAATCCATAATTTTGTGGGTTTAGTTCAGCAGAAAACTTCTGTCTTCAGCTCTTTCAATTTGTATTCCAAGGTAATGTTTTATGTCTCCCAATTGTTTGACTTCCACATCTTTATTTAGCTCATCAGCAATTTCTTTGATTTCCTCCTTGTTGTAGCAACATAAAATCAGATCATCAACACCAGTCAATATGTACTGGTATTGTCCATTTTTTAGTCTTGTAAACAAACAGGGTTCTGATTTCCCTTGTTGAAATCCTTGCTTCTTTAGTAGTTCTGTCAGTTTATCTGACCAACCTCTCGCAGCTTGTTTTAATCCATAAATTCCTTTTTGAAGTTTACACACAAGTTTTCCCTTTCCACCTCCTTCAAATCCTTCAGGTTGTTCCATGTAGATTTCCTCTGTAAAATCTCCATTGAGGAAAGCTGTTTTAATGTCCATGTGTTCAACTTACATGCCTTTGGAGGCTGCAATTGTTAGAAGTATTCTGAACGCAACATGACTTATGACAGGAGCAAAAGTCTCTGTATAGTCAATTCATTGTTCTTGCTTGTATCCTTTTGCTACTAAACATGCTTTGTATTGATCCACACTTGCATCAGGATTGTATTTTACTTTGAGTATCCATTTACAACCAATAGATGTTCTTTCAGGAGGTAAGTTTGCAAGTGTCCAAGCTTGCTTGTCATGTAAAGACTTCATTTCATCATTCATTGCATCCATCCATTTATTTATTTCTGGATCTGGTAGTTGATTTATTTGTTTCCAAGTTGAGGGTTCTTTGACAGGTTGTACTGTTGCACAAATTCCAAGTCTTTGCGGTGGTACGCCTTGGTTGCTCCTTGCTGACTTTCTCACAGTAACTGTGGTTGTCTCTGCTTCTCTTGGACTTCCTGCTTCCCCTTCTGATTCATTGCTTTCTTGTGAAGGTGGACCTGCCTGCTCACAGGTGGTCTCTGCAGGTTCCCAAATAGCAAATTCAGTGAAGGTAAGATCCTCTATAGGATTCTGTACTGTGGATTCAGCTTGCATAGGAGCTTGCAAAACACTGTTGCCATCTATATATACCACATTGCATTTTTTGACAGTATGTGCATTAGGGTCTAGAATTCTGTATCCTCTTCCACCATTAGTATAGCCCACAAGTATACCAAGTTCTGCTCTGGGGTCTAGTTTTCCCCTTTTCTCCTTAGGTACAAACACGTATGCTTTGCAACCAAAAGGTCTTAAATGTTTCAAACCGGGTTGTTTGCCATGCCAAATCTCAAACAGCGACTTATTAGTCACTTTGGATGGAATTCTGTTATGCAAATAAACTGCAGTATTTACGGCTTCACCCCACATATAATCTGGCAGTCCAGATTGCATTAGCATTGATCTGGCCATTTCCATAATTGTTCGGTTCAGTCTCTCAGCTGCACCATTCAGCTGTAGTGAATAGGGTGTAGTAGTTTTATGTTGAATGCCTTGGTGTTCCATAAACTTTTGGAACTCACGGCTACTGTATTCAGTTCCATTGTCTGTGAACAATACTTCTGGAACTTTGCCAAATTTCTCACAGCAGCAACATAGGATTTAAATTTGTCAAATACTTGATCTTTGCGTAGACATAGACATATCTTGACTTAGCTTCTATAAATGTTAAAAAGTACCTGCTTGCACCAGCCAATTCTTTATTTGGCTCTGCAATATCTGAGAATACCATCTCTAGAAATTGTTCATTGTGTACAGTATTTTTGCCCATGTATCTTGGGGTGGTACCTTTTGCCTTTAAACATATATTACAACCAGATTGCATTTCATCACAATCAATAACATCAACATTACTTTCAACAATTTTTGCACACTTTGCACACTAAGGTGCCTCATAGTTATGTGCCCATTTAAGAAGACAGGATTTATGCTTACATACAGATTGCATTGTATTATACACTGGCCCAACAACATTTGTTACATCAGAAATATTTTCAGCATCACTTTGTACATCATCATCAAACTTTAGATAATGAAGACCATCAACTACATCAAGCATAAATTCAGTTCCAGATTCAGGATCAACAATATTTCCATTTTCCTTTCTGAGTACAATCTCATGATTTATTCTGATAATTCTCTTTGTTGAGACTGGGTTGCTGACTGCCTCAGGGGCATAGCACACTCTGTTAGTGTAACCTTTTTAATTTCTTGACTTTCATCCATAACATTTAAGATTACAGTCCCACTTCCTTCAACTTTCAGTATTTGTCCGTTGGCTTGCTCTAATTTTGGGCAGTTGTTCTCATCCAATTCCACAAAAGATTTCTTATCTTTACAGACATGAAAATAAGTTCCAGAATCTATCATCCAATGATTCTAAAGATTTGCATTTGATTCAGTAATTGCATATATAGGATTCCTATCATACACATTCTTAACCTTGGTTGCTGGCTTTGCAGATTTAAAATCATGTTTTTGTTGGTTGCTATTCTCCACTTGCCCACTGGGTGTTGCTGCTCCAGTAGAAACATTTGCACTTTTACTTTGTTTTAATTTCTTTCTACAAGAATATTGATAGTGCCCTTTCAAGCCACAAAAATGACATATAATTTCCTTTTTCCCAGGATGCACTCTAAGTACAGACATCTTATTCTCAGTTTCAAAAAGTTCTCTCCTTCTGGCCTCATTTCTCAAGTATTCCAAAATGTAGTCAAGTTCTCTACTGGGACAGCTGCGGGACTGTGTGAAAAGGTGACAGTCAAGTTCCTGTTTCTCTCTCATCCTCAACAAGGGTGCAGTACTTTTATAGCTTTTAGGAAGAGATTTAAATAAAGCAGCTATTCCTTCTTCAATTTCCACTGTGGCTCCAAATCTCTTAAGCTCTGAAACCACTTCCATTATCTGATTCAGATGGGTAACCATTGAATCTGTATCATTCATCTTAAAATTGTACAGCTTTTCTCTGAGAGATATTCTCTGAGTCATAGAAGGCTTAAATGATTGCTTTTCTAAGAATTTCCGCATTTCTGCACTTGTCTCACAATCCAGGACCATAATGGATTACTTCTATGATATGGCATTCAGAATTATTAATTTTTATATTAATTATTAATTATTAATTTTGCACCATTATCTTTAATATCAAAATCTGGGATTTCATCCTTATTTTCATTGAAAACTGCTTCAAAGCAATTTTTTTCACGAAGGAGCAGTTGCATTTTAATCAACCAGAATCTAAAATTGCTTGCATTTAAGCATGAAATTTTAACACTGATTGGATCAGTACTTACGACATGTGTCATTGCATTTCCTTGGGCATCATTTCTTACAACAGTGACTGTTGTTGGGTTTTCTTCTTCTGTGTCAGACATCCTTGAATTCAGGCTGCAGCAGGTCAGCAGGAGAAAGCAGCCTTTGAGGAATGCAGTGCTTCCAGCTTCCAATTGAAATGCAGATTCTCACTCAGCGGCATCAAGCAAAGGAATTAGGCTCCCAGCAGGTCCTTTGTTCCTCTCGATCGTTCCGGTAGCAAAAAATACAGCCTTTTCAAACAGCTTCTGGTCACTTTAAAATACTTTTCACTGTCTGCCTGTTCTGACTTTAAACAATCACTTTCCAATATGCCAAACTCCAATATAAAGTTTACTAGAAAACATTAGGATAGGGTACTTGGGATAAAAAAAAAAAACAATTTAGCATACCAGCTAGTCTAACTATGGGCCTTTTCACACTTACCGGTGGAAACCGGAAGGGAGTCGGTATTGTGCCGCCTTGCAGTAATCCGAGACAGGGATGGGAGTTTTCAGACACATGTTTTTTTTCCCGGTAGGGTTCCGTGATTGAAGCAAACCATTTCACACTGTTCCGCTTTTATCTCGCTTCCACCAGCGCCAGCCGTTTTCACCTGCCGGCGCGTGATCTCCGGCTTTTTTTTTTTTTTGGAACCTCGGGCTAAGATCGCTATAGCACTATAGCGACGTATCACAACAGCACCACCATAGAGATGGCTAGGCTCCATTGAGATAAGTTACCAAGTTTCAGCGGCAGCAATCTCTGGCATCTTAATGGAACCCAGGCATCTCTATGGTGATGCTGTTGTGATACATCGCTATAGCACTATAGCGATCTTAGCCCAACGTTCCCCCCTTTAAAAAAGCCGGCGGGCGAAAAAGGGCGCAAAAACTGCTCCTGGATTAGATACTGGACATTTCACACAGCACCCCATACCGATTTCAACCCGGAAGGAGGGGTTGAAAACTGGAAGAAGCTGCTCTTTATTAGTAATGACTCAGGCATGCCTCACTACTGGGACAGCTGCAGGACTGTGTGAAAAGGTGACAGTATTCCGGTAGCAGCCAGTTACTGAGTCGTGTCTGTCTGAAATGCCAGCAGAAACCCGTTACTGTTCAGTAACTGACCAGCTTCCATACCGGAATACATAGGCTGTGTGAAAAAGTTCTATGCCTGTCCTCTACATGGCTACATTATAACAACCCTTTGTCTAACAGTTCTTCTTCCCAAAGAGGATTTCGCCAGGAAGAAGAGCAATTCAGCTTGCATACAAGATCAAAGCATTTCATACCTAACATTCTTTCTGACCAATGTTGTGGTTACATCTTTCGTGGGTAAAGAAGATTCAGCTCACAATTGGGTTTAGGTTACAATATATCACTTCCTCTATCAGACAAACAAACGGTTAACTCTATAATGGCTGGAATGTGCATAGCTTGTATTCCAACACATAATAGCCAATACATTGATTTACCAATCAAAAAACTAAAGTTCAGTTGATTTAACTAAGATTCTTGGACTTTCTTACTTGATGACAGATTGGTTACAATAAACATGTTACTTCCTGTTGACTAACAAATACATAGTTAACTCTGTAATTATTGGAGTGTTTTAACTTGCTAAATAATAATAAGAAGAAGGAGAAGGAGAAGAAATTTTAATTTATATCCTACCCTCCTCACCAAAGCAGGCTCAGGGCAGCTCACAAGACATAGTACATCGTACCATGATACAACAATAAAATTCAAAGCAATGGCAATTAAAATACAATTACATATAAAACAACATTAGATTAATAATTTAAAACCACAATAACATACTATGGTGCTACAGTCTTGATGTGCATATAGATCTCATTTTTATGTTGAAGCAATGGTTCCACCTTAAAAGGCCAGTTGGAATAGGACCGTTTTGCAAACCCTACGGAACTGATTAAGGTCCCATAGGGCCCGCAACTCCTCTGGTAGCTGGTTCCACCATTGAGGTGCTGCTATCAAGAAGGCCCGTTCCCGTTCTTTTAAAAGCGGCTCATAATTGAGCTCATAGATGTTACTGCATTTATTACTTAGCACTATCCCCAGGTATCTTACCTTAGTTTCCCTCTGAAAACCTGATCTTTTTTCAATAACCTGTGTATCCTGAGTAGAGATGTTTTTAGTTATGACCTTGGATTTTTTATAATTTACCTTTAGACCAGCGACTTGCCCATATTCATTTAACTCTTTTAAAACTTCCTCGATTGAGTCTACTGGATCTTGTATAATTAGAACTACATCATCGGCATATGCCAACACTTTATATTTTTGATCTCTAACCTCTAAACCTTTAATTTTGGTATTATTTCTTATGGACTCCAGTAAAATTTCTAAAGATAACACAAAAAGTAACGGGGACAACGGGCAGCCCTGTCTAGTGCCTTTTCTTAACTGTATTTCATCTGATAAGTCTCCGTTCACTATCACTTTAGCTTTTTGATCTTTATAAATGGCTTTCATGTTCTGAATAAAATTAACTCCAAAATTCATCGTTTGTAACTGACAAAACATAAAATTCCAGTTCAAATTATCGAAAGCCTTCTCCGCGTCCAAAAAAAATAATGCCAATTGTTTCTTCCCACTAATTTCATAGTGCTCTAAAACATTTAATAGTGTTCTTAAAATGGAACTCATGTGCCGTTTTGGCAAAAACCCAGTTTGATCTGTATGTATTAGCTTGGTTAATACCTTTTTTAGTCTGTTGGCCAAAATAGCTGAGTAGATTTTATAGTCCACATTAAGTAAAGAGATTGGCCTGTAATTCCTGACCTCATCTAACCCTTGAGATGTTTTCGGAATAAGTGTTATATTTGCCAGCTTCCAGGAATCCGGAATATCTGCTTTAGCCCAGATTTCTTCAAGAACATTTTTTAAATGACTAATTAAGGTCTCTTTGAACGTAATATAATATTCCGCTGGAATACCGTCTGGACCCGCTGCTTTGTTTTTCTTCAAATTGCTCCAGACTTCTTCAATTTCATACATCGTTATCGGACCATTCAGTCCTTCCCTCTGTTCTTCGGTTAGTTTTGGCAATTATTTTTTCATCATGTATTCTTCCTGTTGTACTTTGTCCAACTCTCTTGGTTCATACAGTTGCGTGTAGTAATCCTTTATTATCGCTTTCATTCCTGTTTGAGTATGGTTATAAATTCCCTCACTGTCTTTTAGAATTTTGATCGTTTTATTATCTCGTTCTTTCCTAATTTTATGTGCGAGCCACCTTCCTGGCTTGTTGGTGTTTTCAAAAATGGTGTTACTTGCAACTATCTTTCATGGGTAGAATTGCTCTGACTAAAATGTATATCCTACCTAAGGTATTATTTTTATTCCAAATGGTCAACTTCGCAGCCAGAAAAAAATTTATTGTTAAGTTAGAGAAACTGATTAGATCCTTTATCTGGTTAGATAAGAAACCAAGAATTAAATGGAAAATTTTAATGGATTCTAAGGAAAACGGAGGTTTAGGTCTACCAGATTGGGAAAACTATCACTTGGCATGTGGTGTGGTCTGGCTGCGAGATTGGATAGGCCTTGAAAACAAAAGAATATTAACCTTGGAAGGTTTCGACCTCCAAAATGGGTGGCACTACAATCTATGGTATGCAGACAGAGCACAGAAATACTTTGTCAACCATTTGGTACGTAAGGGGATTTACAATGTTTGGCAGAAACTTAAAAAGAAAATATATAATAAAGTTCCGAGATGGTTATCACCTAGTGAAGCTGCAATTCAACCACAATTAAGGGATTATTCAACGTTAGTCAGATACCAGGACCTACTGGATGGAAAGGACAGAATTTATGGGAAAGAAGAATTGGAGGCGAAAGGTATAAATTTAGACTGGTGGACCATGACCCTAGTATTGGCCAAATTTAATAAGGATAAATTGATTGGGTTTACCAACACCAAATTTGATTTTGATAAAATTTTAGTAAATAAGGTGGATAAAGTTATTAAGAAAACTTATAATTATATAATGCAGATGAAATTGGAGGATGAAGTTGTTAAAGATGTGATGCTGAAGTGGTCCAAGAACTTGACGGAAAATATTGATTTGGAAACATGGTCTCGCTTTTGGAAATTGAATTATAAAATCATTAAGCCGTATAATTTTAGAGAAAAAAATTTTAAGTTATTTCATAGATGGCACATTACCCCTGTTCAATTAAATAAGATTAAGGTATCTACTTCCCCAAACTGTTGGAAATGCGGGACAAAGATTGGTTCATTCTTCCACCTATGGTGGACTTGCAAATGGGCAAAGAAATTTTGGGTTAAAGTTTATGAGATGCTGAAAGCGATGTTAAATATAAACTGGCAGTTTAAACTCGCAATTATGCTATTGTCCTTAGTAAGGAAGGAAGTCCCACAGGAGGATGAATATGTGACAATATATGTTTTAACAGCAGCTAGAATTGTTTATGCCAAGCATTGGAAACAAAAAGAAACTCCTGAATTAGAGGAGGTGGTAGATAAAACACTGCAAGCCGCAGAGATGGATATTTTATCGAACATGTTAAAAGGGATCCCCAAAGTTGAAGCAATTAAAAAATGGGAAAAGTTTTATAGTTGGTTAAAAAAAAGGTGCAAGGTAAAAGACAATTAAAGGTAAAAAGAAATGTTAGTGTTACCATTTATAAAGAAAAAATGTCGTTAAGATGGATGTTCAATTATGGTTTGACACCACGTTCTACCCCATTTGGGTAATTTGGGGATAGGTTATATCTTAGAGGACAATATTGTTTATGTGGAAGACAAATCTATCTGTATGCGAAATGTTAGAGTTATACCGCTTTGTAAATTATTTTTGGTGTTGAAATAAACTTTTGATTTTTAAAAAAAAAAAAAAAGAAGAAGGCCCGTTCCCTTGTCGCTTTTAATTTGGCCTCCTTTGGCCCAGGGATCTTCAGCAAATTTTTTGAACTAGATCTCAGTGCTCTCTGGGGAACATATGGTGGGAGACGGTCCCTAAGGTAGGCAGGTCCTCGGCCATATAGGGCTTTAAAGGTAATAACCAGCACCTTGTAACGAACTCGGTACACAATTGGCAGCCAGTGCAGTTCCTGCAGCCTAGGCTGTACATGTTCCCACCTAGGGAGTCTCATTAACAGCCTGGCTGCCGCGTTCTGCACTAGCTGCAGTTTCCGAGTTTGGCACAGGGGCAGCCCCATGTAGAGGGCATTACAAACCCAACACAGGCCAACATTAAACACCATGGATCTAGTTTCATGGATTCTAGACTTGTGATTTTTAACCAGAGCTGTACAGCCCTCCCAAAGCTGATCTACAAGTCAGGGGGGTTAGAACTGGAGGGCAGTGGGGCACTCAGGGTTATAAGTCAACTCCTTCTCCCAATTGGCAAAGGGCTCTGACAGCTAAAGAAGGACAGTTGTTTTATATTGTGTATCCAGCCCTGAAGATAAAATCTCAGATTCTAGATTTTTCTCCAGACCCTTAAAATGTGACACCCAACAAATAGCAATCAAAGAAGAATGTCCCATCCCCATTTAGGGCAAAAAAAAAAAAATCTCCCTTGTCTGGATAATAGTTTTTCTTACCTTAATTTTTCTTGGGGGTATTTGATGACACTATTGCATACTTGGTAGATTGTGGTGCAGTAAAGGTTAAGAACCTCTGCTCTGTTTTAGCTATTTCATCCAGTCTGATGAAATAAGGTTGTTTCAGGTGTGACATGGGTTGGCCATGGCCCCTTAGCAGTGCATGGAGAGTTGTCCCCTTGGATCCCTTGCAGAAGATGCTAGGGTACACGATCACATATCTCACAAGTCCTGAAACTTTGCAAAAGATCAGGGGAGGGGTCCTACTTAGTTCTCATGCAGCATGTTCTGTGGCAAGAAACATTTGGGTCTGACTTACATAGAAAGCAAATTATATTATATTATCCAGACTCTCATACACAGGTACATTTCATTGCATTTTTTTATTTTTTTTTATTTATCTGAGATTTATATCCCGCCCTTCCCACTAGGTGGCTCAGGGCAGCTTACAACATGTAAAACTAACATAAAATATAAAATTCAGCATTAAAATTAACATTACATAATTTATAATTAAAAATCTAAACATTTGTTATATACATAAAACATTAAAATCATTCAGCGGTCTTAAGTTACGCTCAGTTCAAATTCGATGTTCTGTGTTCAGTACTCAGTGCCGGTCAGTTGTAGGCCAGCCGGAAGAGGGCTGTCTTACAGGCCCTGCGGAATTGGGTAAGATCCTGCAGGGCCCTTACCTCTTCCGGCAGCTGGTTCCACCAAGATGGAGCCATTATGGAGAAGGCCCTGTCCCTTGTAGCTTTCAAACAGGCTTCTTTTGCATGAGGACATCAATCTGCTTTCAAAAATTTCAGATCTAGATAGCTGTACAGGGGTGTCCTGAAGAACTAGGAGGCTTAGGTTCTGATTTGTGTACACTTGCCAAGTCTATATTATGTTGCTTTACTTCAGTTCTTCAACCAAGAAACTGGGAGAAATATCTTGCTTCTCTAACTGTGAGCTATACATATCCATTGCCCTTTAAGGTGTACTTTTGTTTCTGTGGAAATGTGGGATTCTGCAGATACCTAAATAGCTATGGAATCCAGTGAAGTACTGTATCCTCTCAGGAAAACTCCATGCAGCTCCATTCTATTCATGATAACTCAGAAGGTACCACCGATTTTTTTTTTTTTTTAACATTTGATGGACTCCCAAATAAATATGCACAGGGTTGCAGCGGTAGCCTTTGTATGGGTACTTGACTAGGAAGCAAATGCCACTACGATTAAAGAGACTTGCTTTCAAATAAACACGTTAGGACTGCCGGGTCAGTGATCCTTCTTTCGGTTTTAGAAGGTGTTCCTGTTCCGGTCAATTGCTAATGTTCTTATCATAGGAAATGTGGTAGAACTGAGGCAATAGGACCTGACATTGAACGCATGTGTGTAGAAATTTATTCAGTTGGCATCACTGGGCTTGTTTCCTAATTGAATCTATTTATGCCAAACGTATTATTTGGTAGGAATACCTTAGATTTAAATGACAATTAATAAATGTAACATTTTTAGGAAGGCGTCGTAAACGTGCTAGGGATTGAAGTATTAGTTTGAAGTTAATCGCCAATGAAGCTAACGGGAATAATTACTTCCAAATGAGGATTTTTAGGATTGCCGTCAACTCTATGAAAACCAATGAGAGCGGCCGCGACCCACTTTGAAAAGGGTCCTATTGACATAATTTATTTGCAAGTCGCTGTGGTTATAATTCAAACCTTTTAATTGAGCCAGGGATCAAGCTGTGAGTTGGGATTGGGGACCAGCCCAAATCTGGTACATACCATTCAAGCCTCCTTTTCAAAGCCAGTACGAATTCTTTGCCTTGTCTTTGTTATAGACACGTTATAAAAACAAAAGGGAAATTCTTCCAGAGAAACAAAATGAGCGAACATGCCTAAAAGACAGAAGAAAAGAAAGAAAAGCCTGGCGTTCAAACGGCAGCAACCTGCAAAGAGAGAGACAGCGTTCTGGTCAAAGGAGCGCGTCCAGCCGCCTCCAGGAGAGTGAAGGGAAACGCTCCAGATACTCAAGCGCCGGACGGGCAGGGATTAATAGCGCGAGCAACGCCTAGTAGTCCCGCGATCGCGGCCTCGGCGGGGGAATGTATGGCTACGGGGCGTCTTAAGGTCCAGTTTCCTGCGCAGGGCTGAGGAGGTCATCTAAAGATAGGAGTACGCTGTTAAAGCACACTGCTCCTTTAAAGGGGAGGAGGGCCTTCGCTTTATCTAATAACGACTTAGGCCAGGCGGGCAACCGCTCCGAGAAGACCATTTCCAACCCGGACTCCCTCGGGGCATCGGCTTCTTTTCCTAAAGCTGGGCTTGTGGGGACAGCAAGCAACAACCGGGGCAAGTTTGAGGGGTAAATTAAGACCTTTGGTTTGGTTGCCCCCCCCCGCCCCTTTTCTCCTCCTCTCTCAGCCCAGACCGCTGCTCTGCGCTGCCGTCCAAAGAGGCAGCGCCCCTCCTCTTGCGCCTTCGGGTTTCGAGCTGGCCACGACCCTCCTCGAGAGGCAAAGGGAAGGAGGGTCGATGCCACGGCCCGGGAAACCGGGCAGATGCGCCGCATTCGCCGTCCGAGAGGCGACCTTTCTGGGTGTGCCTGTGCCCCCCCCCCCGTCCTTTCCTCCCCGGCCTATCATTGCCCGCTGACCCCGAGGGATCTGGCCGCCGGCCGAGAGGCTCCGCAGCCCCCGGGGTAGCCCCGGACCTTCCCATCATGGAACAAGCCTGGGACCGAGAAGGTGGCGCGCTCGCTCGGTTCCCCGCCAGGCTGTCCAGAGCGGCTTCCCTGTGCAGTCGGAGTTGTCAGCCTGTCCGCGGAAGAGGGATGTAGAAGAAATTCGTCCTCGCTGCATAAATAGAAGGGACACGGATCCATTAACCTTGTAATCGAAGTGTCGCCTGGTAGCAATTATATCCTTTGCGATCAACCGATCGGAACAGCATAAGTCATGGAAGAATATAATTATTCGTTACGATGACATCCCCTCCTCCACCGGCTGCGATCCTACCTGCGTTTAGGTTGCTTAACTCTCCACTGGAGCTATGCAGCCGAAGCGTGTGCAGGACTGCAGTTCAAATTATTTTCCTTACAACATCAGGGAACGTTAGTTACCTTGTTAGTAAACCTACAATTCGATTAATGAAGCGTTCTCTCCCCCCCGCCCCCCGCCACCCCACGTTGAAGATTATTAGTCCTTTTCTAGATGATTTAGTAACGGATTTTCTTGAAGACAGTCTTCTATTGTGATGATAACTGTTATTTTAAAAAGAACTGTGTACAATTCTGGTCACCGCACCTCAAAAGGGATATTATAGCATTGGAAAAAGTGCAGAAAAGGGCAACTAGAATGATTACAGGTTTGGAACACTCCCTATGAAGAAAGGTTAAAACACTTGGGGCTCTTTAGCTTGGAGAAATGTCGACTGCGGGGTGACATGATAAAAGTTTACAAGATTATGCATGGGATGGAGAAGGTAGAGAAAGAAGTACTTTTCTCCCTTTCTCACAATACAAGAACTCGTGGGCATTCAATGAAATTGCTGAGCAGTCGGGTTAGAACAGATAAAAGAAGGTACTTCTTCATCCAAAGTATGATTAACATGTGGAATTCACTGCCACAGGAGGTGGTGGCGGCTACAAGCATAGACAGCTTCAAGAGGGGGTTAGATAAAAATATGGAGCAGAGGTCCAGCAGTGGCTATTAGCCACAGTGTGTGTGTGTGTGTGTGTGTGTGTATAAAATTTTGGCCACTGTGTGATGCAGAGTGTTGGACTGGATGGGCCATTGGCCTGATCCAACATGGCTTCTCTTATGTTCTTATGTTCTTAACTGGCAGCAGTTTCGCCTGCCCCATCTCTCCATACCCTGTAAAATGTGCCCTTTGTGAACGCTAGGAATTGAATGTACTTCGATCTCCTTGTCTCCCCCGAAGCCTATGCGCCCTTTTTCGACGGAGAGGTGACCTGAATCGGGGGAGGCGGGAACACTGTTGGTCCTGCTCGCGCGTTTCTTTATTTGGCGAACAAACCAAAAGTGCCCTTCCATCTTAGGGCCGAAGAAAATGTCAAAGGGGGAAGCGGCGGCTCAGGGGGTTAGCCTCTTCTAACTGCTTTGGCCTGAGCTTAAACCGCGCTGCCTTTAGTGCTAGAGTGCAAACGTATCTTTTGATGGAATCACTTGGTCCTAATCCACATGGACGTCCCTCGGATTATTAATGGGACTGGTCCATATAAAAGCGTTCAGTTGTTTTTACAACCTATAAGATTAACTCAGGCAAGTGTGCACGGGACTGCGACCCTAATGTGACATTTCCATGTTCTGAGGAAACCTGAAGCTGTAGGATTTTTGGAGCGGGTAGAAGGCAACAGTAAATAAGCTCCTAACTGACCAGATTCTTGTTGGTTTTTTCCCTTCCCCTCCCCTCCCTCTTTTTGCATCCCTCTCACTGGTTCAGGCTCCTGGTTTCAAAGGTCAGGGTGATTCTCTGCCCACTGACAGGTGTGCCCAGATGTCAGTAGATGCCGTCCCAGAAAAATTCTTTCCTTCATGGACAAAAGGCCTTCGATTTCCCTCCCCTCCCCACTGTCTCCCATGCCCTCTTTGTCTTGTGTTCCCTGGCAAGCGGGAAGGGTGAAATTCCCAGGGTTTGGACATGCCCTAACAGGGTGGCAAATGCCATATGTGTGGCGGCAGCTGCTGCCAATATTGCCTTGCTGCTTCCAGCGACCTTCGAGAAGGTCATGCGCGGTTTAGGCCTGGCTTTGACCACAGTTCCTGCCGTCTTCACACTGGTTATTTCCATAGACCAATGGCCGAGGCAAGCTTCGCACTGACCCCACCCCTTGTGACCTTGGCCAACCAATGAGGAAGAGGCAGCTGTAATGTCCCCTTATACTACTTCAGGACTCTCGTTTTCCACGTGCTGGCTGCGGTCCAGCTCACTTGTAACAATTGGACTTTGAGGGCTTGATCTGAAGCCTCCTACACAGATGCTGGTGGTTTCAAGGGGCTGCGGACATCTGTGTTCTCCATTAAAGCCACAAGAAACCGTGGCCTCCAATAGCGGCACCCCATCTAGATACAGGAAACCTATGTAGCTCTGAGGCTGTCTTGCCCCAGAAGGTTTGTTTGCTCTCAGCCAAATCAGAAAAGAAAGAAAAAGAGAAAGGAACCTCTTTAAATTGTGGGTTGTTTGTTACAGGTGGCAGCGTTCTAATAACTGTGATTTCAGGCCTTATTAAAGTACTAATTCTGCAAAGCCAGCTTGTGAAGCGTTAAACACGGGTTTTTCCAATAGATACAGGCAATAGCTGCTTTTCCATAAAGTGCATTTCCAAAATATGTAAACAGCCGGATCTACAATCGTTCTATAGGGCCTGTTCTCTTATTTAAACCTCTTTAAACTTTAACAAGTGCATATTACAGGCTGTGGTAAGGAGGGTTTTACCAGTCCCTACTGTCTTCGCAGCCAGTTAGGGACCACATTGAGTAATTTTGTATGTGTGATTAGAATGCCTAAAAATGGAAAGAAGGGGGTTTTGCTACCAGGCAGTGATTATCCAAAACAGAGGCCATTGTTGCCTGCCAACTGCTTATTGTCTCTTCAAAGCCGTATTTGGTTTTTCAGGTACCTACAATCCCTTTGCCGTACACAATAGTAAACCCACAATTTCTAAACAGAGCAAAACTCGGAAAAAGAGCAAAGCAGCCCGACTTTAGTAGAAAAAATGGCCACTGTGACTCAGAAGAACACAGTTCAAGTCCAATAGTACCTTCAAAGACCAACAAGTTTTTCCAGGATATGAGCTTTGGTTAGTCAAAGCATTGTTTTGGTTAGTCAAAGCTCATTTGGTCAGGTATAAATACTATATATATCCTGTATATAATATAATGTAATGTAATGTAATGTAATATAATATAGTGTGTATCTTGTAGATCATATATGATATATATAAATCGAATGAAATAAATAAATAAATAAATAAATAAATAAATAAATAAATAAATTAAAAAAATAGACATTATGATAAAGTCCCCCCCCCCCTCCAATAGCTGTACCTTTTGTTGGGAGGAATGAGTGTGATGGATAATAGGAAACAATAAAAGGACCAAAGAAAAGCCTTTTTACTGCCCAAACCATCGGCCTCTCCTCCCTTCGACTAGAATAGGTGTTGAACGATTGGTACCTTTTATACTATGCAGTCTGTCTGGGAATGAATTCCACTGAAACCAGGCAGAGACGTCTCAGGTCTTGGTGAGAAAGCCCGGCTATCTTAAAAAAAAAAAAAAAGTAAATACCTTTCCCAACCGTATTTAAGGGAATGTTTCCCCACAGTATTGTGCACACACACACACAAGAAGCACACCCCCTGCCCCTGAGCACCATGGCACTCTCTGATGAGTTTACTGGCCCCCGCTTGCTTCCCTGCCCCTGCAAAGACGCGGTGTGGTTTTTTGCCACCTTGTTGTGGCAGGAGTTACTTGACAAGAGCCTAGGAAAGACCTCACCGATTGGGAAACAGCCGCCTCAATTGTAGCAGGAGGCTTGACTTGCCTCACCCAAAATTTGGTGATTGTCCCCAAGTACCCCCCTTGGCAGTAACTTTGATGGACTCTGCTTCCCCCCCACACACACTCACTCCCCCTTGTTCAAATGCCAGAAATGCCCACAGGCGCCAAAAGGTAGAGGCCCTTGAGCTTGGAGTAGTCTTTTCTGCTGTCAAGTCACAGCCGACTTAATAGAGCAAGGCAAGGGGTGTAGAGGTGGTTCCACCTCACCACTCGAGTATTTCTTGGTACTTTGCTCTCCCATCGGACTGGGCCGATCCTGCTGAGCTTCTGGAATCTGACGAGATCAGACTGGTGCTGCTTCCATGAACAAAATATGTGCGAGCTGAAACCGGGAAGCTCAGGATCTTCGTGAGAGTGGCCCCTGAGTTGCTGCAGAACACGCTTAGCAAATGAGGTCAGCCTTTACCTGTCCCTGGAGACCCGGCATGCCCTGATAGTCTGCGGGGAGATGACGCTGCGCCAGTGTTTGTGCGCTCCTCGCTCACATAAAGAAATTGTCAATTGTTATTTTTCTGATATTATTTGTGAGCAGCCTTCCGCTCATGGGAAACGTGGGCTTCAATAATTTTCACGGGCTCATTTCGTGTGGAAAGGGGCCCGCTCAAGTTTCCTAAAGATTGAAAAGGAGCTAAGAAAAAGCACCATTAAGCTGTGATCCTCCTGACAGCTCTTGTCTATTTCAGTGAGCTTGCAGAGTCTCCCATCTTTCCCGAAATAATTTGCCCAGCCTCCTGAATCCTAAATGCTCACAGTTCAAGACTCAAGTATACCCGAAAGAAGTTTGAGTCCACGGGCACCTTTAAGACCAATGAAGTTTTATTCAAAGCATAAGCTTTTTTGTGCAGGCACACTTCTTCAGATACAGTGAAACAAAACTTCTTCAAACATTACAGTGGAGGTATACCTGATTCGTAGAGAGTGTGGGGGTATATCATCTCCGATCTGTCAGACCCAAAGGTTGTGCCCCTGATCTAGTGGCGCTCTCACACCTGCAGAATAACGCGGTTTCAATCCATTCAGCAACCGTTTGCAAGTCAATTTTGCCATTTCATACAGTAAAATCCGCTTGTAAAGTGGATTGAAAGTGCCTTATTTAGTTGTCTATGAAAGCGCCCCTAGTCGTGATCCAGAATTCCTTGGTGATCGCCCATCCAACCACTTACCAAGACTGACCCTGCTTAGTTTCCGTGGCATCGGTCTAATTCAACAAGGCCCAGACGTCTTCTGTCAGAGGGTCTGTAACTTGCAAGGCAGGCGAATGCACTGTGTGCTTATCAGACAAACCTTTGAGGTCCTTTCTGTAAAGGCAATCAGCTAGAGCGATATAATTTTGTTGAGACAATCTGTCAGGGGAGTAATACTGACATACTTTACAGGGCTGTTGTAAGGATTTGTACATGGCTCAAAAGGAGTTGCCTACAAGCTACAAGCTAAGCAGTAGCTCCTCCACCCTTTTAAACTGATAGTTGGTTCACGTTTGCGTTGAGTCCTGCAGTTCCCTGGTGGAGTGGAGCTTGGCGATTGTTCTCCGTTTCTCGAGATGTCTGATTCTTTCCATCGGGCTCGATCTGTACAATTTAGTCAGAATGAAATCCTTGGATATAAGTCTCTCTCTCTCTCTCTCTCTCTCTCTCTCTCTCTGTGGACATTGGAGTGTTTTGACATTTGGATTTTAATGAACAAACCTTTTGTTTGTTTTGGTGAACAAACAAGCTTTGATTGGGACCAACCAAGATGGCACAAAACAACATCTAAGCTTTCAAGTTCTCTTCATCAGACTGGATGTTCAGAATTCGAAGGCGGGGTGGGGAGGGGAAGAAAAAAGGCTCTCTCGGGGCCGGTGGCTCAGACCCAGCTCTGCAGCAGTAGCTCCCGCACTGTTTTGTGATGCTCCCTGTTTTACTAGGTTGATCCTAATAAAAAGGTTACTCCCAATAAAAGGTGTTATGTGACTCTTGTTTCTGGAATTTTTCTGAGGACCAGTCGGCGACTTGGAAGCTTGGTCTGCTTAGTGCAGAGGAAGGGTGGGATTAAAACAGCCAGTTTCCCCCTTTGCTAGCTACAGCGATTTGGGGTGGTCAGAATTCAAGACCCAGATTTCCTCTGGCATAACCATTCTCAGCTACCTGGCTGGGCCTTCAGCCGGAGTCCTCCACAGCACAAGCTGTGTGGCGGTATCTGATCTCACCTTTAGCGGATGAAGGACTGCATGGCAGCCGGGAAGAGAAGCTCCCCGAAACCAAAGGTCCAGCCCAAGAGGGAAACCGGAGGAAGGACCCTGGGATGCGCAAACGGGTTAAGTCAAGGCAAGCCCACCGAACCGCTTGAAGTCCACGGGCAAAATGTGTCGAACAGCAGAGGCTCCGAGGGCACTGGATTGGGGAAGAAAGGCTGCAGACGAGTCTCGCTCTGCACTTTCCCTGTCCCGGCTCCAAGCAGCAGAGCAGCAGTGCTGCCCCAGGCACACTTTGCTGAAAGGAAGGCCACTGGCTCGGAGCGTGAGAGTTAAGATGGCGCTGCACATCTGCTGCCCTAGCCGGGATGCGGGGTGGGGAGAGCGCTCTTCAGAGATGGAAAGCCAGCTTGGGGGAGTGGAGGAGCCCGGCTTGAAAGAGAGGCTGGAATCCCGCTCTGCCATGCAAGGCTGCCCCAGCCGCACCCCCGCAACCCCACCCACCTTACAAGGTTGTTGTGGGGACAAAATGGAGGCAAGCAGAACAATGTTAGGTGCGCTGGATTCCGACTGGGGAGAAAGATGGCCTATAAATGAAATAAAACAAAAGACCCAGACTACAGTCCTATACACGCTTCGATGGGAATAAATCCAACAGAGAAAGAGGGACCTACTTCCGAGGAAACAGGCAGAGGCTCGGGGCATAACAGCTTTATTGGTTTTATTAACGAATGCGATTTGTCGATGGGAAAGAAACAATGATCCTTGTAAATCACCTTGAGCACCAGAAACCTGTCTTAGAACTTTCAAATAAGGTGTAGGTTTGACTGGATGCACGAAATAAGAGGCTTGAGCGGAGCACACGTCTCCTGCATTTGAAGAAAGGGAGGCTTTCTTCCACGAAAACGTCTGCTCTAAGAAACCCGCTCATTTTTAGGGCACCAGGAAGGAAGGAAGGAAGGAAGGTAGGTAGGTCAAGTTGCATGCATGAGAGACTACAGCGGTAGTGTGTTCCTACCCAAGGCATCTGGTTTCTGTGTCCAGCTCTCTGGATGCTTCTTCTTGGGTTTGGCATTAGGGCTTGATTTGAGCCAAACCTTCCGAGCTCTTTTTATATTGTGATCTGCTGTGGAACTAGGGTGGCCAGACCGTCCCGGTCTCCCGGGACTTTCCCGGATCTGGCCCCCAATTCCCGGCTCCCGGGCTGGGTATACCGGGACCATTTTGAGGTCCCGGTTTAGCCAGCCAGAGAGCCGGGGGCCGCGCGCCCGGGCGGGGAAGGCGGCGAGTGAGGGAGGGAGCGAACCTGCGCGTGCGCAGATCGCCCTGCGCACGCGCAGGGACGCTCCCTCCCTCACTCGCCGCCTTCCCCGCCCGCGCACGGGGCCCGGCGGTGGCGGCGGAGGCCCGGGAGGGCGTCGGAAAGGCCCGCGGGGGTCGCTGGAGGCCCTCCAGCGACCCCCGCGGGCCTTTCCGATGCTTCCCGGGGCTCGCAACCCCCCCCCCCCGTCCTCCTCCGCCCGGGAGGGCGTCGGAAAGGCCTCCAGCGGCCTCCAGCGACCCCCGCGGGCCATTCCGACGCTTCCCGGGGCTCGCAACCCCCACCCCCCGTCCTCCTCCGCCCGGGAGGGCGTCGGAAAGGCCCGCGGGGGTCTCTGGAGGGCCTCCAGCGACCCCCGCGGGCCTTTCCGACGATTCCCGGGGCTCGCAACCCCCACCCCCCGTCCTCCTCCGCCCGGGAGGGCGTCGGAAAGGCCCGCGGGGGTCGCTGGAGGGCCTCCAGCGACCCCCGCGGGCCTTTCCGACGCTTCCCGGGGCTCGCAACCCCCACCCCCCGTCCTCCTCCGCCCGTGAGGGCGTCGGAAAGGCCCGCGGGGGTCGCTGGAGGGCCTCCAGCGACCCCCGCGGGCCTTTCCGACGCTTCCTGGAGCTCGCAACCCCCACCCCCCGTCCTCCTCCGCCCGGGAGGGCGTCGGAAAGGCCCGCGGGGGTCGCTGGAGGGCCTCCAGCGACCCCCGCGGGCCTTTCCGACGCTTCCCGGGGCTCGCAACCCCCACCCCCTGTCCTCCTCCGCCTGGGAGGGCGTCGGAAAGGCCCGCGGGGGTCGCTGGAGGGCCTCCAGCGACCCCCGCGGGCCTTTCCGACGCTTCCCGGGGCTCGCAACCCCCACCCCCCGTCCTCCTCCCCCCGGGAGGGCGTCGGAAAGGCCCGCGGGGGTCGCTGGAGAGCCTCCAGCGACCCCCGCGGGCCTTTCCGACGCTTCCCGGGGCTCGCAACCCCCACCCCCCCGTCCTCCTCCGCCCGGGAGGGCGTCGGAAAGGCCCGCGGGGGTCGCTGGAGGCCCTCCAGCGACCCCCGCGGGCCTTTCCGACGCTTCCCGGGGCTCGCCACCCCCACCCCCCGTCCTCCTCCGCCCGGGAGGGCGTTGGAAAGGCCCGCGGGGGTCGCTGGAGGGCCTCCAGCGACCCCCGCGGGCCTTTCCGACGCTTCCCGGGGCTCGCCACCCCCACCCCCCGTCCTCCTCCGCCCGGGAGGGCGTCGGAAAGGCCCGCGGGGGTCGCTGGAGGGCCTCCAGCGACCCCCGCGGGCCTTTCCGACGCTTCCCGGGGCTCGCAACCCCCACACCCGTCCTCCTCCGCCCGGGAGGGCGTCGGAAAGGCCCGCGGGGGTCGCTGGAGGGCCTCCAGCGACCCCCGCGGGCCTTTCCGACGCTTCCCGGGGCTCGCAACCCCCACCCCCCGTCCTCCTCCGCCCGGGACGGCGTCGGAAAGGCCCGCGGGGGTCGCTGGAGGGCCTCCAGCGACCCCCGCGGGCCTTTCTGACGCTTCCCGGGGCTCGCAACCCCCACCCCCCGTCCTCCTCCGCCCGGGAGGGCGTCGGAAAGGCCCGCGGGGGTCGCTGGAGGCCCTCCAGCGACCCCCGCGGGCCTTTCCGACACTTCCCGGGGCTCGAAACCCCCACCCCCTGTCCTCCTCCGCCCGGGAGGGCGTCGGAAAGGCCCGCGGGGGTCGCTGGAGGCCCTCCAGCGACCACCGCGGGCCTTTCCGACGCTTCCCCGGCCTCTACCACCCCCCCCCCCCCGTGCTGGCGGAGGCCCGGGAGGGCATCGGAAAGGCCTCTCCGCCGCCGCCGGACTCGCCGCCGCTGCCGCCGCCGCTGGACTCGCCGCCGCCGTAGGTAAGGGTGCCGAAAGCGGGGGGGGGGCTGGCGGTTGGGGGTGGCCTTCCTTTCTTCCCTCCCTCCTTCCTTCCTTCCTTCCTTCCTTTCTTCCTTCCTTCCTTCCCTCCTTCCTTCCTTCCTTCCTTCCTTCCTTCTGTTCTTATGTGACAGAGTGTTGGACTGGATGGGCCACTGTCCTGATCCAACAGGGCTTCTCTTATGTTCTTATGTGACGCAGAGTGTTGGACTGGATGGGCCACTGGCCTGATCCAACAGGGCTTCTCTTATGTTCTTAAGTGTGACACAGAGTGTTGGACTGTATGGGCCACTGGCCTGATCCAACAGGGCTTCTCCTATGTTCTTATGTGACGCAGAGTGTTGGACTGGATGGGCCACTGGCCTGATCCAACAGGGCTTCTCTTATGTTCTTATTATGTGACGCAGAGAGTTGGACTGGATGGGCCACTGGCCTGATCCAACAGGGCTTCTCTTATGTTCTTATGTGACGCAGAGTGTTGGACTGGATGGGCCACTGGCCTGATCCAACAGGGCTTCTCTTATGTTCTTAAGTGTGACGCAGAGTGTTGGACTGGATGGGCCACTGGCCTGATCCAACAGGGCTTCTCTTATGTTCTTAAGTGTGACACAGAGTGTTGGACTGTATGGGCCACTGGCCTGATCCAACAGGGCTTCTCCTATGTTCTTATGTGACGCAGAGTGTTGGACTGGATGGGCCACTGGCCTGATCCAACAGGGCTTCTCTTATGTTCTTATTATGTGATGCAGAGAGTTGGACTGGATGGGCCACTGGCCTGATCCAACAGGGCTTCTCTTATGTTCTTATGTGACGCAGAGTGTTGGACTGGATGGGCCACTGGCCTGATCCAACAGGGCTTCTCTTATGTTCTTAAGTGTGATGCAGAGTGTTGGACTGGATGGGCCACTGGCCTGATCCAACAGGGCTTCTCTTATGTTCTTAAGTGTGACACAGAGTGTTGGACTGGATGGGCCACTGGCCTGATCCAACAGGGCTTCTCTTATGTTCTTATGTGACGCAGAGTGTTGGACTGGATGGGCCACTGGCCTGATCCAACAGGGCTTCTCTTATGTTCTTAAGTGTGACGCAGAGTGTTGGACTGGATGGGCCACTGGCCTGATCCAACAGGGCTTCTCTTATGTTCTTAAGTGTGACACAGAGTGTTGGACTGGATGGGCCACTGGCCTGATCCAACAGGGCTTCTCTTATGTTCTTATGTGACGCAGAGTGTTGGACTGGATGGGCCACTGGCCTGATCCAACAGGGCTTCTCTTATGTTCTTATGTGACATAGAGTGTTGGACTGGATGGGCCACTGGCCTGATCCAACAGGGCTTCTCTTATGTTCTTATGTGACGCAGAGTGTTGGACTGGATGGGCCACTGGCCTGATCCAACAGGGCTTCTCTTATGTGACAATACTGACTTTGGTGGACCCAAGCACTGATTCAGTGTAAGGGAGCTTTGTGTTTGTGTCTTCTAGTGCAATTTTGTTCTCAGATCCTGTATTTACTTCATCAGTATATGGGATAAGGCACTTTCTCAACTGTGCTGCATAAATCAGCCTATTTATTTTGTCCTGTTGGCTCTGTTGGCTCTATCTGCGCCACCTTCATCACTTTCGGGGTGTGGATCCCCCAGTGGAGTGGTCTCCCGACTCCCTCCGCCGGCTGTTTCTGATAGCCCTGCGCCCCCTCTTTCATTTGATATGTGTCCCGTGCGGGTGCCACCCTCCCGCCGGGAGATGCCGCAAAATGAGCCCCCTTGAGGCTTATGGCGGCAGGGCTCGGGGGAAGCGAGCTAGACTGCTGTTCTTTTGAGGGGTTATAGAGTGTTTCGAGCCCGTCCCTGTGGCATCGGTCCCATCATTGTGGGGCCCAGGGGGCCGGCGCAGCGGCACGCTGAAGCAGCCTGTCGGTCACTTCCAGGTTCCTGTCCTGCATCTCGACCTGTGTTATTAGTGACAGGCTGCTTCGGCGTGCCGCTGCGCCGGCCCCCTGGGTCCCACAACGATGGGACTGATGCCACAGGGACGGGCTCGAAACACTCTATAACCCCTCAAAAGAACAGCAGTCTAGCTCGCTTCCCCCGAGCCCTGCCGCCATAAGCCTCAAGGGGGCTCATTTTGCGGCATCTCCCGGCGGGAGGGTGGCACCCGCACGGGACACATTTCAAATGAAAGAGGGGGCGCAGGGCTATCAGAAACAGTCAGCGGAGGGAGTCGGGAGACCACCCCACTGGGGGATCCACACCCCGAAAGTGATGAAGGTGGCGCAGATAGAGCCAACAGAGCCAACAGGACAAAATAAATAGGCTGCATTATGCAGCACAGTTGAGAAAGTGCCTTATCCCATATACTGATGAAGTATATACAGGATTTGAGAACAAAATTGTTTCCGGCGGTGATATTTGGGGGATTTTTGGGGACGTCACAGGAAGTGCTGTGAAGTCACTTCCTGTTTCCGGCAGTGGCATTTAGGGAAAATGATGTCATTTGGGGGAAATGATGTCACAGGAAGTGATGTCACTTCCCGTTTCCGGCAGGTGACGCGGGGAAAATGATGTCACAGGAAGTGATGCCACTTCCTGTTTCCGGTGGTGGCATGACGTCACCGGAAGTGACGTCACTTCCTGTTTCCGGCGGCGCGCGCGCACACCCCTGCCTCCCCCCCCCGTTGTCCCTGGCTGGCCTTCAGACATTATGGTCACCCTATGTGGAACGTGTCTCCAGCGCACATGGACATGTTCCGAGTTCCCCGCCAGTAAACGGCCACAGAAAGTCTGCCACCCGGGTGGAAATGGTGGGTGGAGCTTCTCAATCACCGGCTGGGGCAGCTTGACTAGCCTCCTTCAGGCCGCGGGGTTGGAAGAGCGAGAGGCTGCCTTTTAGCCCATGCTTTGTTTAATAAGGAGGTCACTGAAAAATGATGGGCAAGAATCCGAAAGAAGTCTCCTAGTAATTCTATATGGTTTACCCTCGAGTAAGTGTGCTACCCTCGAGTAAGTGTGCTACTTTATCATCCCACTGAATCTATTGGAAAAATATTGATTAGTTTGTAGTAATTAAGCATGTCGCCCACAGGCTACAGTCTTATGCCATCGGACTTGGGAGTAAGACCCGCCCAGAGCTCAAATAGAAGTCAGGGGTTTCGATGGGATGGTTAAACATGTAAAGTGCGTGCGAAGTCCCATTCAAATCAAAAGCGTTTGAAAGACCACTTTTTCAAATGGATCATATAAATATATTATTCCATTTTTAAAACCCCCAAACCTTTATTGACCTGACGGTGGTTTAACTTTGTATAACACTTGTTGAAACTTGTGTCTTTGGAACACCACTCCGGACAATTCTAGATGAGGCCTGCAGCTGGATGGGAGATATGGAAGATCCTACACAACAGGTCACCTGGCATCTAAATGCGCTGGCTTCCACTTGGTGTGGTATGGTAGCTAGCATGTCAGACCTGGGTTCAAATCCTGGCTCTGGTCTGGCGGCTTGATCTGGCTTGGTAAGAATACAGTGATGTGCCACACTAGGTTTGGTGGAAGCGATTTAACAAATCAAGTGATGGAAGGTTTCCAGGATACGACCAAAAGCTTGTTAAAAAGGGAGCCTAGGAATAAGGATATTCAAAATTAAAATGTAAAAAGTATCTTCAAAAATGTTTGGAGGTGGAAGGAGTTTGGGCAATCTTCCCCCCAGGTCTAGACTGCAAGGGAGTGCTTGGAAAGCAATGACAGGGGCCTCGAGAAGGTGGGCCACCTCCCGAAACAAACATTTGGTCGCCCTGAAATTCTGTGGTGTTCAAAGGATGTCTCTGAATACCTGGAGAAGCCACAGCACATGCTGTTGGACAGAAATGGTACCCATCCCACAGGCTGTGCACTTGGCTGTAGATGTCGCAGCAAGCTTCTGTCTCGCCCCGCCCTCCGTGTGTATGTGGACTGTCCTGGGTATGGGGTCTCCAGGGGTTTGCCTCTTTGTTTCGGGAGAGGGGCCAGGGAGAGAGAGAGTCGTTGGTCCCCCAGAGAGACAAGATGCTCCGCTACCTGGACCACCAGGCCGAGCAGCAGGGCCTGTCTTCTGGGGAGGGGGGGGGGTTCACCTCGTGGCTCCTAAGCCGGGACCCGGCAGTTGGCCCCTGCGGAAGACCTTCCACCACAGGCTCGGTCCCTCCCGGATCCTTTCCAACCTGCTTGCGCAGGGCAGGCGCTGCGAAGCCTCCTCGGCTGTCCAGGGCCAAGGCCGGGTGGGGCGGCGGGGCGTTGCTAAGCGAGCCTCGGCACAAATAAAGCCGCACGAGGGAAACTTCGGCCTTGGCAGCTCCGCGCAGCATGGCCCCGCCGGGTGGGGGATTTGCTGCAGCCGCGGGATAAAAATAGGTGACCGCAGCGCTCGGGTGTCAGCAGCAGGTACCGAAAAGGAGGGGGCTCTGCCCCTTTCGCCTCTGGGGGGGGGGGGCGAAAAACCCCTGGAGGGGAAGGGCCGGGAACCAGGAGGCCGGGAATGCCCCCTGGGCGAGAGACAAGAGGGGCCAAGGCAGAAGACGCCACCGGGCGAAGTCATTCGGGATCCTTAGCAGATCTGAGGAGTCTTTCATGATCCAATCCTGAGTTCTATCCGGAGCCCACCCTCTCCTACCACCGGCCTGGCCGTGTATTAACTTCCAAATAAAGCCATCCTGGGGCCTCCTTGTCAATTCTGTCTGGCAGATCATTTCCGCGGATGTGCCCCCCAAGTGCCCCTTACTAGTGATAGAGTCGGGGGAGGGGGTTTGTTTTGATCCCGCCAAGGCATTAAGGTGGGCCTACATGTGCCCCTGGCCTGACTTTGCTCTCCTCTTCTTGCCTCTGTGACACAGGCGAGACCGGGCCCCTTCCGATTTTCTGTGCTTCTCTAGTAGCCAGAAAAGAGATTCTCTTTTTCAGGCAGAAAAAGGGAGGCTTTGTCACTAGAGATATAACAGTCTTGCGAGGACAGATCAGAAGAATCCACTTGGGTCCCATCGGGCATGTGCACATAAAGGCACAGGCGCCGCTAGGAAATGTAGAGGAAGGCCGAAAGCCACACCGTTCTTCTGCAAGGCCACAAACCGGAAGTTCTGCAACCTACTTCCTATGGAAATGCCACGCTGGTCCGGGAGACTGGAGGAACTCCCCAGGACTTTTGCGGCCCTGCGGCTCAGTGTGAAGATTGTGTTGCAATGGTTCAAGCACCTGCTGCCGGACTCCGCGGGAAATTCCCGAGCTACCTGCCTTTACTAGAGACACAAATTCAAGCAGGCACGTGCCCTTTGCATGGATAAAACTCCCACGGTTTTGCCAGAGGCCTGAACAAAGTGGACATATCTGAGTCACCAACAGCAAACTCAGGAATTCGGTGGGATTTAGGTAAAAAGGTAAAAATAGTCCCCTGTGCAAGCACCAGTCCTTTTCGACTCTGGGGTGACGTTGCTTTCACAACGTTTTCACGGCAGACTTTTTAAGGGGTGGTTTGTCATTGCCTTCCCCAGGCATCTACACTTTCCCCCCAGCAAGCTGGGTACTCATTTTACCGACCTCAGAAGGATGGAAGGCTGAGTCAACCTGGAGCCGGCTACCTGAACCAGCTTTCGCTGGGATCGAACTCAGGTAGTGAGCAGAGGGCTCCCACTGCAGTACTGTAGCTTTACCACTCTGCGCCACGGGGCTCTTCGGTGGGATTTACTCTAGAGTAAATAAAGCCATAGGTGTTGCCTTTTATTTACTTTATTTCTCACCTAGACTCAAGGAAGACGACACAATGTAAAAAATTGCAAACAAGTAGTAGGAGACATCCAATAAGCAATACAATAAAGTCCACTGACCTCCCACACCATGAGGCGTTTTATACCGATGGGCCCAAAAGAAACCATTTTCGGGCAACTACACAGTCCTGGAGCCATGAGATTCCCCAAGCCCCTGTGGACGTCTCTTCATCCTTGTCTTGGCCTTTCCCGCGCCTCGCTGGTTTCCCAAGGAATGGTCCCCCCAGGAAATTAGGGAGACTCCGAAAGAATTGCGTCTGAAAGGCTATTGGGTCTTTAAGGAGGCGGCCCAAGCCGATTGACAGCAGTTCCCACAACACTAAGAACCCCTTTGCCTTGGTTTTTACCGACTGGAAAGAAGGCCTTGAATCTGAAAGGTGTTCGCATTCATTTCAGAAAAGGAAAGCTCTTGGGAGGCCGGGACTTTTGTTTGGTTTGAGCTTCTGAAATGGTGATGCTCCTGCATAAACATAACGGAACAACGAAACCTCCAGGAGTTTACACGGAAGAAAATCCCCTGAAGGGCCTACTTCGGATCTGGCTCAGATCCAAATACTGAGTGCCCTTTGCCGATGCCATTCTCTCCCTCGCTCCAGCCTACCTGTGGCTGGGGGTTCCTCGCAAGTGCTTTTTCTCTGAGCAGGCAGAGCCAACCCAGTTCAGCGAGAACCCCTTGAAGCGGCAGAAAGAGGCCTGCCTGAGAGTGTGGGAAAGTGGCTCTGCAGGCTGCCCACCCAGCACAGGGGCCCTTAATGCCGACGGGGGAAACCCAGGCACCGCCTGAGACTCAGCGGGGTGGGGTTGCTGGCTGAGGCTGCTGTTCGGGGCCAAAGCTCTACTTGGTAGTTACTACTGCTTAGTAGTACTGTGGAATTAGGGCAGTAAAAACTGCAGTATCCACAGGCGGGCAAAACAGAGCGATTCACTTACATTGACCGGGTCGGGATGCAAGAGGCTCCGGGCAGTCGTCCTCTCAGTGATCTGGATCATCACACCTCTGCTGGTCCCACCAATGGGGCTTCAGCAGCACAGCTGCCCGAAAGCTCGCCCCCCTCCCCCAACCTCTCGCCATCGCTCCCTCCACCATAATGATGTAAAAGGGGGAAATCTTAGTTCTCTTTCTTTCATCCTGGCGAAAACCCAGATTCTCTCTCTGCGCTTCTTTGTTGTTTGGCGTTTTCTTCAAAAACAACAGGAAGACCCTGAAACTGGTTTTCCCCGGATTATTAGTATTAGTATTATATCTGTGGTGAATTCGGCTTTCTGAGCATCCTGTCAGGAGATGGGCAATGCGGCTGAGGTCTGCGGCATGTTTTTCCTCGGGGCGCCAGAATGACATGCAAATTGAAACATCGACTCCCCGGAAAGCCCTTTCACAAAAAACAACAGGAAACCTTGTTTCAATTGAATCTCTCCGCTGGACAGGGTTCACTGCTAGTCCTCTGGAATACAGGAGTTTCTCCGTTCTAGACTTAGTTTTACACCGATTACTTTTTGAAAGGACTGTGACAATAAAAACTGGCTTCCGCCCGTGACAAAATTTGGTGCGGAGAATGGCTGGCTTCTGAGACATTTCTAAGGCTCGGTCTTCCAAGAGTCGTGTCGCAACCTTAAAAACAAAATAGGTTGGTACATTTCTGGGGAAAGAAATGAGGGCGAAAGCTGGGAGTTAGTGTAGAAATCCAGATGAGCAGCCCGGCTGGTTTGAAGCAGCAGGACAAAGTTGGAGTATAGTGTCTGAGGGAGTGTGCATGCACACCAAAGCTCACACCTTGAATAAAACTGTGTTGGCCTTAAAGATACCACTGGACTCAAACGTGGTAGAAATCCTGTTCATGTTTGCATTGGGTTCCCTTTTCCCTCTCTTCTCAAGGCGCAGAATTCTGCCTTGCAGCACGATCTAGAGATACAGGTCAACCGATGCCCGGCGCTAGCTGTTCACATGGAAACCGATAACCTGGTTTCATTGACACTCACCTGGAAGTAAGTGTGTATTTAGCACAGTGGAGGACTGAGCCCCTCAGACTGGAGGACTGAGCCCCTTTATACCTAAATGTCTTCTTTTGGTGTAAAACAAGACCCACGGATAAGAGAGGAACTTTATTCCTCCAAATGGCAGTCCTAATCTCAAAATGTTGGAGCCTCGCAGAAATGCGTTTCTGTCCCAGCTACTGAACGATTCGCTTTATCTGGCACACAGAATCTAAATATATTTACTTTAAGATAAGAACTGCTGAGGCCTTTAGAGTCTAACTTTAATGTAAGATTTCGATTTCTGCAGGCACAAACTAAAAGAAAAGGCGCTTCTGACGTCACTTTGTTACTTTCTTCACGCAGTTAGCAAACAAATAAAATTTACAATTTGAATAGTTCAATTTTCCTTTTGACAATAGCTATACTACTACTACTACTACTATCATCATAATCATCATCATCATCCCATAGTCTTTCTCTCCAACTCCCGTTCTCTCTGCCACTGAGCTCTGACCAGTGGCCCACTGAATGCCAAGGACCGGGTGGCGCCTCTCCTTGCTTGGCGGTGGGACTCAGCGGCGACTCTCTTTGGTTGGGCGGCGGGGCCCAGCGCTCCTTCCCCGGCTCCTTAGAACCCAGCCGAGGGGGGAAGCCGCAGATACACCCCCCCCCTCAAGGCTGCGCAGCTGCGATCCTCCCGGCGCCCGGGGGCCTGCCTGCCTCTCCCCCTTCCTCAGCCCCACGACTTGCCTGGTTTGCCGGCGGATTCCCCACTGCCGGTCCAGAGGCGCATTTGAGAAAGGACTCGAGCGCACCGAGCTGCTTTGCTTTGTGTTAAGTCATCGGAGAGAGGGAGCTTTGAGGGTGAGCGAGAGGGGAATACAGTCAGGGAGGCGGAGGGGGGCCCGGGGGAAACGAGGAAAGAATTAAGCAGGTAATAAAGAGACGAAGGCAGCAAAAGCCGCGGGAAGCCTTCTTGGATCCGAAACCTGCGCGGACTCTGCCCGGCCCGAGAAGGACTAGCTGCGCGGCCTCTTTGAGGCCGGTGGGCTCCTCTCCCATCGCCAAGAGCAGCAGAGGGGCCTCTGGGGAAGGAGAGGGGCTGAAAGACGGTCCCCGGCCACTTCCGCGGGGCTTCTTCTCCCTCCCTCTCGGAAATCAGGAGCGTCCGTGCCCCACACTTGGCGATCCACCGACCCGTTAAGCCTTCAAGGCATAAGAGCAGGGTTTCGATCAGACCAAATAGTCCTCTTGGGAAAGCGGCCGGGCCTCTGAGGGTTCCTTCTCAGCTGGCCCAGAGAGCCTCTTCCGCCCGTGGCTGAACAAGGGCTGGCATCTGAGCCCATTCTAGAGGGTTTGACCTTCGAGGGCTCTTGGAGCGGGGCCGGGTCTGGACCCCAACCTGGACTCTCCTGGGGTGCGGATCAGGCAGCACAGCGGCTTAGGAGCAACAAGCCCTTGCAGTTGGGGAGATGCTTTCCCACCCTGCTCCGCTGAATTCCCCCGATTGAAATCGATTCGTTCCTTAGGCGCAGTGGGACTCCTCATCATAATAAACTGAGAGACAAGAGCCTTTGCTTAATTTGCTCACATCTGCCTGTCTGTCATTTCCTTCCACACATCTAAGGAAGTGAGCTGTGGAGCTGATATTGAAACAAATGTTGTTAGTCTTGAAGACTTTTGTTTCGTTTTGCTAAAACTGACTTTGCAATCGCTGTCTTGCTCTGCATCCCAGCTTCTGAGGCAGCGGCATTTCCTCCCAACGATTCTGTTTCCCCCACTGAATTGCAATCTGCACAATAACCTCTACCCAGTCCTTTTCAGTAGATCTCGCTGGGGTTCGTTTCGAGGCATACGAATGCTGTGGAGGCGGCAATTCTCAGGATGCCTGCCTCGACCCCCCCCCCCCAGCCCAAAAGCCGTCGTGGGGTGTGGGGTGTTGCAGTCTTTGGAGTAGTGGTGACCCTGTGCGAGGAAAGGGTTAAGAATCCCTCTAAGTGAGGAGCCGCGGATGCCGTTTGCGTAATATCTTTATTACTGAAAACTTCAAGGTAAAAGAAAGAGAGCGAGCAAGAGAGAGCGCGCGCAATGGAAACCAGATGTGGAGATGGGAAAAGGAGGGATTACAAAGGGAGAGGGGGGAAATAGAGCGCGAAGGGACTGCAGGAGTTAAAGCGGGGAAGGAAGGCGGAACGTGGCGAAGCCGAGCTGGTTTCCAGGACCCCTTTGGGAGACCTGGAACAGCCGAGGGCAACTCCTGCCAATGAAGTGGGGAGGGCGCTGGCGCATCGGCATCCGCTAAGGCAAAGAGGCTGCTGCAGCCGGTCCCGGGCCAGCAGACTCCCTCGGATCGCGGCTGGCAACCCCCCCCCCGGGGGGGCTTTAATTCAAGTAAAACCATGAGCAGCACCAGACTACTGTGTTATAAGACCACAGTCCATGGACCCGATAGTCTTACAGGGACAAAGAAATCCTTCCAATGTCTCCTCCTCCGGTCTAGGAAATCAGGCTGCCGGGCAGTTGTTTCTTCTAGGGGCTTGTGCCCTCCAGTCAGGCAGCCATTCAACCAGGGCAGCTCTTCCCGACCGCAACAGAGAGAGAGACGGGAAAGCGGACTTCATGTTGCCTTTCTGCCCATGAAGGAGTTTCAGCCCGGCACAGACACCCTTCCCGACCCCAGCAGAAGGGCATGGGGGGAGGGGGGCTGGCCATTTGATCGCGGAAAAGTGACTGTTGGTCCTAAGGGGATGTTTTCCTGCCGCCGAGCAAAACAAGATTGCCCTTCTGGATCCAAGGCTGGCTGCGAAAGAAATGGGGAGGGGGGAGGTGTCTGGATGCAGCTCTTCCTAGGAGGGCCCCAGGGGGCTGCGGGCTGAAGGAGAGCCCCGGACTCTGACTCTGCCGCTGGCGGGCCAAGAAGGGCTAGAGGGCGGCGAGGGCTAGAGTGAACCGAGACGGTAGCATCGCGAACATGGCATTTCTCCTGGCTCTTCCGCCTTGCCCAGATCCTCACGTTCATATTCCCCAGTGACATTACTGTCATGTGGCCGATGACTTCCCTTCTCCTTGCATCTGATTATTTGCTATTGTTTATTTTTGAAATTTTAAATTAAAAATAATAATAACGCACCGGGGCGCCCCTCCATCTTTTTTTTTCCAGCTTCCGCTTTGGTTCGCGGTCACCGGGAGACAGCCGGTTTGGTGCTGAAGGGGGGGGGGGGTCTGGATGAGCGAGGGAAAGGCGGGGGGGGGGAGGCCCCGGAGGAGGAGGAAGAGAGGAAGAGGGGGGAGGCAGAAGAGTTCCTCGAGGAGGTTTTTGGTCCCCCCTCCTTACTTCCATCAGTCCGCGAGCTAAGACGAGTCAGAGAGCGAGAGGGAGGCGAGAGGAGGAGGGAGGGAAACCCTTTCCTGTCTCGCAGGCTCTGGGGGGAGATGCTCGCCTTGCCTTTGGAGCACATCCGAGGCCTCTTCGGGCGGGCGGGCCCAGCTGCGGGCTGGTGAGCGAGGGGGGGCGAGGGAGGGCGGGCGGGCGAGAGAGAGAGAGAGCGAGGAGCGCCTGGTGGGGCAGCCGGAGGACACTGCAGGGCCCTTTTAATTGGCGGCATGAATGCCGAGAGTTGCGTCTCGTTTTGCGAGCCGGCGGCGGCTGCCATGGATTCCTTCTACAACGCCGCCTCGCAGGGCAGCACCGACGACTCCTCGCCTTTTAGGGCATTTCCCGGCGGCAGCGACAAGTTCAGCCCCCCGTTCCTCGCCAGCAAAGGGCAAAGCGGCTTCGGCGACAGCAGCAACGGCGGCAGCACCAGCAGCAGCAGCCCCAAGTGCCGCAGCCGCTACGGCCAGGCGGAATGCCCGGCCTTGGACGTCGCCGGCGGGCAAGCGGCTTCGGCCGCCGCCTCCTTTAGCAAGTACCACCCGCAGCCGCCGCAGCCCCCGCCGCCGCCGCCGCCGCTCTACGTGCAGCGAGGAGGCCCCTGCAAGAGCCCCCCGGGCGGCAGCCTCAAGCCCCTGCAGGACCCCGGCGGCCACAACGGAGCTCTGCAGCTCTCCTGTTTCGGTGAGTCCCCGGAATCGGGTCGGCCCGGCCCGGCCAGGCCCCCACCCCACCCCGACACTCCGTAGGCAGATTCCAAGTCAGTCCCGTTTACACTGTACTGTTGGGGGGGGGGATGATGCGGGTTTAGGATCCCCCCTCCTGCCCTTGCATTGGAGCGTGCCACCATGGCATCCCGAGGGCTTCGCTGTGCCTCGGGGGTGGGGGGAGGCGGCTAGACCGGACTAGGCAGCGCACATGGGGTGGGAGCCGCGGGAGCTCCCTTAGGAGGGCCAACACACAACGCACCCCCCTCCCCAGCCCGTCCTGGGGTTAGAACCCAAGAACCCTGGTCTGAAAGCGGACTGCAAGAACTTCTTCTCAGCTGTTTTCCCCTCCCCCGTCCCAGGGGGCGGCGGTCCTGTCCTCCCAGCTGGGCCAGATCTTTCCAAGCGGAGAGCTCGGGACAGGGGGGGTTAGGGAGTCCAGGACGAGCAGCAGCCCCTTCCGTGAGTGGCTGAGAAGGGCTTTCCGAAGCTCGGGCTCCCTGTCTGCTGAGTGGTGGCCGAGCGGGTGATACCTGGGCCGGCTGCCCGGCTTCTGGTGTCCCTCCTCAAAATAGAGGGCGGCAACTCTGTCGCGTCCTGTCCCGTCCGCCCCCTCAGCTTCTTCCAAGGAGACTGGAGGGGGGGGAGCTGCCCTCCTCTCCCGCTGGCTGCCCCAGTTGCAGCTGGGCCCAGGGTTTCTGCCCCGCCGCACTTGGGACAGTCCCACCGCAGGCGCTGAGCAACACAGAGAGCGTCTCCGCCTGAATTTGGCGCCCGCAGGGCCGGGATAGCGCTAACCCGGATTCCGTCTGGCGACGCTTGAAGGAGGAAGTTTAAACTGCAGGCAACTGTTTGCTTAGGCGATTATTAGCGTGGGTGCGTCATTTAGCGATAAGGGGAAGTGACAATAGAATTAGCTCTCTCTTGTGCTCTCTCCGCCTTGTCCTCCTCCCCAAGCCACATTAGCGCCCTCAGTTTTCTCTCTCCCCCCCTCTCCCCCCACCCCCGTCGCCCAGCCTAAAGATGCTTACTAAGAAGAAAATCGCCTTGGTTTCAGTGAGACTCCCTTGTAAGTAAAGGTATTCAGGATCGGAGGCTGCCGTCCTCAGTGTTCTGGAGCCCAGGAAAGTGATGAATTTTTGTATCCTTAACTGGCAGGACTCAAATCTGAAGGGGAAATTCGTTTCCCCTCTTCCCATAGTTAAAATGGACATCGGCCCCAGCCACAGATCACCGGCACAAACATAATCGGTCGTGTCTAACAGTGAATCGACTGAATCCGTGGGCACGATCCAGCCTTAGTTGATCACTTTGGCTCAGTCGCTTCGGGCGAGCGGGACTTTAACTAGCTCCCCAGGAAGAATCGAGCCCAACAACAGGGAAGAAGAATCTGACTGCTCCGTACCTGGATCTGACGGTACTTCGCATCCTGAATAGCGGGTGGCCTTTCCCCCTCCTTATACTCTTCACCCCCCCCCTCCCCGGAGAGACAGGAGTCTGCGTCCCTCTCTGTCTTCCCAGCCAGCCATTTGGGCCTTGTCAGAAGCTCCGGAGGGCAGGGTCAGTGCCTGGAGTTCTTTCCGCAGTACGTCTTCCCAACAACCCTTGTCAAGTCGGGCAAGGTCACCCAGTCGCATTCCAAAGGGAATGCGGAGGTGAGGGCGAATCCCCCGCCCCCCCCCAAGTCTACGCAGGACACCGCCCCAGTCTGACTCTCCGCCCTGGCCGGCTCTTCCCTGCGCTGCCTTGACCCTTTTCTTTCCCTCCCCGGCTCTTTCACGCATTTCTCCTCATCTCCAGATGTAGGTGAGCCTAGGCCGAAGCAGCCGGCAGCCCTCTCCTTCCTCTGCCCCCTTCCCATTGCCAAAGACTTCTGAAGGCGAGAAGTGTTTTCTGGCCGGAGGGAAAGCGATAGGGCCGGTGGGTGTTGCGTTAACCAGACACCCATCACCGGGGCAGCAAAGAGATCCCAATTTCTTCCTGCGCTCCCTGGCTTCGTTCACTGCCATCGACAAATCCCGGCGGGTAGCGGCGTTGGTCTGAAGCAGCAGAACGAAGTTTGTGTCTAGGGGCACCTCGAAGACCAACCACGTTTGATTCTGGGCATAAGCTTTGGAGTGCACAAACATTTCTCCAGATACGCTTCTCCGGGTGCCGCTGAACTCAAACGCAGACAAACCAGCCGATCGGGACAGTCTAAGCTAGGTCGACAATGCTGGGTTTGTTTCCCGCCGCCGGGTTCCCGGGAAATCTCTGGCCATCTTATCTACAGGCAGACAGTTAAAGTACTAGGCAAATTGTGTGGCGCAGTTGCGTATCCACTGCAAGCGCGCAGGAAAAGACTGCAGAGAGCAGAGGGGCTCTGACTGGGATTATGGAAACTCTAACCTCTCTGCTGCTAAGCCCCTCAAGAACGCGAGCGGAGAAAACCCAGCGTGAAGGCCCCTGTAAAAAGAAAGCTCTGTAATTGTAGACCTGGGGAGCTCCGCAGCTGGGAAATGTTGGAGACTGGGGGCGGGGGGAGTTTGAAATTCCGTTTCCTTTGGAGCTGAAGAAATCAAAATAAATGCGATTTCTGTTTGCCTACCCCCCTTGAAATCTTATATACGTCCACATAGAAAGGAAGGTGGCAGAATCCTCTCTACCACCGCGGGCACTTCCCAGTCTAGAAACGTTGTCCTTGTGTAACTTTATTCCTCCTGACCTAGTTAAATCCTGTTGATTTCAAAGGGAATCACACTGGCACCGAACTAAACGGTGGATCGGTTTGTTAAAGGGGACAGACTACCTCAGCAAGCCTCGATCAGTCCTAATTTTATGACAGGACCGGACCTCTGCTTCTCCTTATGGTTCAACAGCAGGTTTTCTGTTCATTTCCTCTGCTTGGATGCAAGGAGACTGTCCACATGCCTTAGGTTAGGGGAAAGGAGATCGGAAGGCACAGGTCTTGGGTCACTGTGGGAGGGTGGAGCCAGAGAGGATTGCTTTCCCGTACTGCCAGTCGGAAAAGCGGAGTCGCTTCGAATTGGCGATGAAGTTCCCAAGCCATCCTCCAGCAGGTTCAGAGTGTGGGGGAGAGGGCAGCTGACTTCTGCTGGGGGCGTCTTAGGTCCCCCAAGATGTCCAGCTAGCTAGTTCAGAGGCTAACTCGAATTCCTGGCGCTGCCCAGGTCCCGGGCCCAGACCTTCGGCGCGGCTTCTCCCGCAGTCCCAGGGGACCCGCGCCTCGCCCAAGCCCTGCACAGGCGGGCGGAGCGGAAGCTCCCGGGTCCCCAGTCGCAAGCACAGGCTCACCTGCGCCAGGAAATGCCGTTAGCCTTCCAGTGCCTTCTTTTCCCAGTCGCTTCCCTGAGAATTTCGAAGCGATAAATCAGCAGACCGCGGGAAGTGCTCCTCTTAAAAATATTCTTCCACACCTGCCCTGGATCTGTTTAAATAAGCATTTGCTGGGGCTTGGCCTCCGCTACAAGACTTGGAGAGCAGCGATGGTAATCCCGCTGGCTCACCAAGGGTCTCGCTACACCCAGTTCCTGAACCGACAGACTTCCAAATGTGGGATCCCATTGCTTTGGTTCAAAATACTTGGATTCAATTCCGGATGAATCTGGTAGGAGCAGCGTTCCCTCTAAGCGGAGTTAGTGTGAGCTAGCTCACCGTTTTTTAGCCTCCGGCTCACACGTCTTTGTCTCAGCTCAGTAAGGATGACCCCAGAGCAAACTAATTTAGGCAGTAGCTCACAACTTTTATACAGGAGCTCACGAAGGTAGAATTTTTGATGACAAGACTCCACAGCTTGGAGGGAGCATTGGTTTCGGGTCGTTATGCGTGCAAAAGGAAGGGCCAGATCCATCTACACCAGCGGCCTTGACTAATGCCTCATTGGAAGTACGTTTCCCAGGAGTGAATAATATTTCCCGGGGAAATAAACAGGGCTTGACTTTTAAGCAAATATGCTTAGGATCAATGGGTTTTTATAATACTTTTCATTACAATTAGTATTTAAAATATTTAAAAGCTGTATGAGACGTTCAAAAAATGTAGGCAGCTTCTATTATCGTTATTTTCCTCTCAGAATAGCAGATTTACATTTCATCCTCCCCCAATTGATAATGGCAGAACTCCCTACCAGCGTTAGTGCCGATTCCTACTTTAGAAGTGTTCTTTTTAGCACATGCTAACCTTTCGTGTGATGTGGTTTGGTGGAGGGGGAGCTGGACAAGGGCATTTAATGAAAGCCACCTGCGTTGGTAAAACTGGTTATTGAGTCAGAAGAGGAGTCAGTACTGACTTGAAACTGGTTAGTGAGGAAAGAAATAGAAGACTTGTGCGTGCCGGAGGTATGATGGTGCACTGATACTGGGGTCTGGTGGAATTTCTCTCTCTATTTGCTTCCATGAAAGAGAAGTCTAGATCGCAGATGTATGCGCTAGCGATTTAGGGAGTAGCAAAAACTTTATTCGCAGCAGGAGTCGGAGGGGGGGGGTAGATATTTCGACACCGGCAGCAGCTCAAACGCCATGGGCTTCGAGCCCCGGGCCCCATTTGGCACATGCCCGCCGGCAAGCAAGCGCCTCCAAGGAGCTTTCCTGGAGAGATCCGCCCTAGTGGCCGCCAAGGTTTGGCCTCCCCGGAGCGGCTCCCGGCTTGTGGCACCTGAAGGCCGGAGCGACGGGTCGGCGTCGGAGGCGCCCGTCAAGGGCAAGCAGCTCTTCTTTCGGCCAGCGCCGGCGCGGTCCCCCGGGCCAGCCGCTTCGCTCTGCCAAGCAGCCCCAGCAGGCGCTTCCTTCGCCGGGCTCCCGCCGGCCTTCCTCCGCTCTCGAGGAAGGTCGGTAGCGGCCTAGGCTAAGGCGGGCGGGCGGGAGAGGGAAGGCGGCGGGGGGGGGCGGGGGCGGCAGGAGAAACCGGCGGCCTCCGGGCGCTTTGGGGCGCTGCGGCTGGCGGGGCCTTTCGGGGCGAAGGCTGAGGGTCAGGCGGTTGGGGCGATGAGGGGGGGGGGGCTCTTGCCTGTCCTTCCCTTCCCAATCCCAACTCTAGCCCGCCGGCGGCCTCTACACTTCACGTGGGCAGGACTGCAAAGCGAACAACCGGAACGAGCGCAAGAAATCGTGGGCGACTCTGAGAAAGAGGTGGAGGGCCAGAACTCTCCCGCTGCCTCCGCGGCGTTTCCCCTGGCCAGCCTTCTCGCGTCCTGAACGCGGCGCCGCCAGAAACGCCCCAGAGGCCCCGGGAGGCTGCTAACACGCCCGAAAGAATTGTGGTTTAGTGGGTAGAGCGCCAGTTCCCAAGCACAGAAGAGCCAGGGGCCCGGGGCCGCGGCTCAGGAAAGGGTCCGGACCCACTGGATTGCGACCTTAGGAGTAAACCGTTTATCTGCTGCTTCGCCTTTCCTCCATCGCCTTCTTAAGTCGTTTTGAGGAAACACTGGGATTTATTTTATTTTATTTAAAGAAAGGACCCTCAGCCTTCGTGCTCACCTTCCACGATCTCCCCCCTCCCCCCCCCCACACCTTTTCTCGGTTGAGCGGGTGAAGACGGGCAAAGCAAGGGACAGATTCCGTCCGACTTCATCCCGAGCTGACAAATGAGAATACTGCGGATCGGGGCCTTTAAAAACAGACAGAAGGGAGGAAGAGAAAGAGAGAGAGTCTGAACCGGGAACAGGCAGCGCAAAAACCAAATGTCGTTCCTAATATAGACTCAGGTGGGACTTTTTGAGTGTGATGTGGTTGAAGGGACTTCTCTAATTTTGTTTAGTATGGTTTTCATAAGTGCCCACTTTTCATCTTCCCCAATAACTGGAGTGAAGAACTTTTAAGAGGACAGCCCTAAACCCTAGTCAGATATCTAGAAACTGTCATAGACACAGCAGACTGGTTCTAGGCAGACTGATGCACAGACAGATACTTGGTTCAGAAGTAATCTCCTCTGAGTTCTCCTGAGGTCAAGATTCAGCTAAAAATTCATTGAGATCTGAGTGATCCTTGTACTATTCTTCCAAGTAAAGTCACAAGGAACTTTTTTCTCTGCACCTCCAATGAGGTTTCTTTCTTTCTTTCTTTCTTTCTTTCTTTCTTTCTTTCTTTCTTTCTTTTCTTTCTTTCTTTCTTTCTTTCTTTCTTTCTTTCTTTCTTTCTTTCTTTCTTTCTTTCTTTCTTTCTTTCTTTCTTTCTTTCTTTCTTTCTGTGAAGGGGCCTCAGAAAGGCCATGGAGATGGCCTAAAGAAGACCTTTTGGGATTATCGATTGAGGCTTAAACAAGTCTCGCTTAGCTTCTCTGTCCTGAATCCGACCTTCTTTGCACTCTTGCTTCAAAACCAGCGGTTTATGCCTCCACAAACTGGAACAGCAATTAAACTAAAAAAAATAAAGCATAATAGCGGGCTATATATTTGGGTCAGAGGTGGAAAAAACTCCTTTCCAATAATTTACATCTGAAAGTAATCTGAATTACTATTTCTCCGGTTTGGAACGGAGATAAATTATATTTCTCTATAAGGCAATATAGAGCTGTCTAGAAGTCTGGTTTGGGGAGGGGGCTGGGCGCGGGGAGGCACTTTGGAGGCGTGCGGGAGAATGTGCCCTGGGATGTTTGCTCACTGGATTAAGAGAAAGAAAAACTGCTTTTCCTGGCACAGGAAAATCCGAAAGTGCCAGGCCTGGCAGCTCATAACGACCTGTTTTATTTTAAGGCGGATAACCAAGGCGGTCCATAAAGCAGCATTGTTGGGAAAGGGAAGAGAGGAGAGCGGCATCTTTCCCAAGTGGAATTTCCAGGCCCTCTCCTTTTGGTTTGCGTGTCAATCCGCAGTTTGGAAACAGCCTCGAGGCGAAGGCACCAGCGATCCCGGAGCCCGCTGTGAGCCTCTGGACTCATCCAGAGTGGCAGGAGAAAGGCTCTTTCTCGGGACTCCGGGTCGAATTCTGACGGGCGCTGCTGGCCCCGGGCCTTGGGAGAGCCGCCCCACCGAGCAGGTCGTGCAGCTGGCAGCATGGAAGATGCCTACCGCTGGAGTCAAGGGACTACGACTGTTTGAGACCCCGCACGACACCCCCCAGATTTTGATCCTCTTGGCTTGGGCGGGGTGGAGTTTGCTTGTTTTGTTTTTGCGCCCTGGATGTCTCTGGCACATAATTTTGTGCCAGAAATCAAAGTGGAGTAATTACAAAAAGAGCCCTAATCAGGCATTCAGGGCCAAGTTCAGACATACCGACCAACTATGCCGTGTTTAAGAGGGCCGGTTAGTATTAGGTTATTTCAACCTCGACATCCCGTAATTATTCTTCTGTTCAGGGGTCCCTCACAGTCTGAGATCCTAAAGTGCAGGTTTCTGGGTAAATCGGGCTCCTTCTTTCTTAATCACGATCTGTGTTTTTCTCGCTCACCTGCAATGCAGGCCCTGCATGCGTGGAGGCCTTCCTCCAGTCTTGCCGCAGGTGCGGGTCGGCTCTCCAGAGGCCAGCAGTCTCATCGTGGGAGGAGACCCCGGCCGACCCCATCGAAAGACACCGCAGCCCACAGCACCAGAAGTCTCCCCACTCCCAGGCCAGGCCCAGATTCAGCCCACCTCAGCACCCGCGGGCCAGCTGGTACGATCCAGACCTCAGGCTTGCCTTAGCAGAGAGCAGCAGGGGCTCTAGAATGGTTATGTTGCAGAAGGAAGCCCACCTTGTCAACTCGAGCATGTGAAGTTACAGGCCAACCCCCCGCATGTTCATGCAGAAGCAACTGGAATTGACAAGGGGGATGTGTACCGCTAAGAAAATCCGCATAGGATCGCAAACTGAGTCAAAGGCGCTCGACACACACGCGCCAGGCCTCCAGAAGATGGCTGTGCAACTGAGGGGACGTTTCCCCCAAGCCCAACACGGCGATCAAACCACAGCAAAGGCCACGCACCCGCTGACTTAGGGCCAAAGAAGCGGGTCTTCTGACTGCTTCCCCCCAGAATTACCGGCTCAAGGATGAAGACCAGAGAAGACTCCCCGCCCCTGTGAAGATCGCTTGATGGTTTAGGCTTCTGGTTACTAGATCAATGGCATTCTACAGAGGGGGATTCAGACCACCAGGTCTTTGAAAGGTGTCCTTACACTGCGGAGCCGGCTCCACACTTGCGCCAGCCTGGACGCCCGAAAGCAACCCAAGATGCTTGAGCGGTCCTTTGCAGGACGGACCTTTTCTGAAGGCCGAGTCCCACGAACTCCCACGAGTTCCACTGGATTCTCGTCCTTCCTTGTGAAGAAAACTGTCTGGAAAAGATTTTAATTCGAAGACAGGAAGTAAGAGGACCCCCATCACAAGCACCCAAGCGTGGCGGTGAGCCTGTGCGGCTATGATCTGGGAGACCTTTCGGATCCCTGCGCTTCGCTGAAGCTCTCTGGGCACCCCGGGGCGGGTCATTCTCTTTATCTCAGCCGGATCGATCTCATCTCGCTCGGGTCTGTGAGGATAAAGTGGGACGGACAAAAAATATTGACTAACCACAAGCTCCTTGGAGGAAAGGGGGGGATGAAAAGCCTACTAACATAGGAGTCCCCTTCCCAGGGGAATAATTATTATTATTATCGTATGGCACGGTGTCGGGTACAGACAGGAGATCCTAGGATTGTCTGGCAACCTTAAGTTCTAGCTCTTTAGCGTTATGTACCAATAAGTGGAGAGCTATATTTATCTCTTGGGAGCTGAGAAAGCTCTGAAAAAACTTTGACTGACCCATGGTCACCCAGCAGGCTTTATGTGGAGGAGTGGGGAATCGAACCCGGTTCTCCAGATTAGAGTCGCCCTCTTAACCACTACACCACGGTAGCTTCTCGGGAAAAGAGCCAACGGGTCACTGCAAAGCGCCTCCTTTGGGTTTCACCTGGCATACGCAGGGTCTACGGTTAGGATCTAATTTTCTTGATGGTTGCCGAGGTGTTCCGATTGGAAGCTCTTCGGTCTCTTTCACACATCTGGAAAGTGTCCTTTAAGAGTCCGGATTGCTAAAAGCTCTGTACAGAGAAAGGAAGCCTCTGGGAAATTCTCCTGCGCAACCTGTTAGACATTCATTTCCTTGGCTTTGCGCATGTGGAGTCTGCCTATGTCTTTAGGAGACTAGCCCCCGATACCTGGAGACCACCACACCATTTCTTCGTTCGATGAAAGGGGAAACAAATAGTTCTAATAAAACTGCCCTGGTTCCTCGCCCCCCTTCCAACATGGCAGGGATGTTAATCTGCGCTGTGGTTTGTGAGCAAGCCAGGTGCTGATCGTTTCTCACGACTCGTGAGACACGAGTCAGTCCCATATCAAGGGGTAGGGAGCAGATCTACTGTTTCGTATTCAGAATTAAAATGACAGAAAGAACTATAATTAGGAGGTTTCAAGCCGGAAGAAACGCAGGAAAAAAATGGCAGAAATCTTATTATGATTGAAAGGTGGGCAACCCAAGGCCATTAACCAGATCCTGCCAAGATCAGGGATTCCTATAGTCTTGTTGATGTTTAGGGACAGTCAGGAAAAAGGGCTTAGACGTGGGGACTCGGAAAAGTGGGGGGGGGCGGGACTCTGTGAGCGAGGGTGTGAGTTTCTTACCAATGAGCACCATAGAACAGAACGAGGTGCTTTGGTTGTTCAGACGCAAAGTCGAGTCCGACTCTTTGCGACCCCATGGCCCAAGTCCCGCCAGGCCCTTCTGTCTTCCACCACCCTCCGAAGTCTGGTCAAATTCATGTTTGTTACATCAGTAACACTGTCCAGCCAGCTCATCTTTTGCCGTCCCCTTCTTCTTTTGCCTTCTGTCTTTCCCAGCATCAGGATCTTCTCCAGTGAGTGCTCCATTCTCATTTGGTGGCCAAAGTATTTGAGCTTCAGCTCTGACCTTCCAGGGAATAGTCAGGGTTGATTTCCCTTAGGACTGACTGATTGGATCTTCTTGCAGTCCAAGGGACTCTCGAGATTCTTCTCCAGCACCATATCTCAAAAGCATCTATTCTTCTGTGCTTGGCCTTCCTTATGGTCCAGCTCTCACAGCCATACATTACTACTGGGAATACCGTCGCTTTGACTATATGGACTTTTGTTGGCAGGGTGATGTCTCTACTTTTTGATGGAAAACTGGGTTTGCAATTGGGTTTAGGTTACAATACATCATTTCCTCTTTCAGGTAAACAGTTAACTCTATAATGTCTGAAATGTGCGTAGCTTGTATTCCAACACTTTTTATTATACTGTCCAGGTCCGCCATAGCTGTCCTCCCAAGAAACAAACGTCTTTTAATTTCATGGCTACAGTCACTATCTGCAGTGATCTTGGAGAACGGCAAAGGCCACTCGCCTCCTTCTGGCCGCCCTCCATTTCCATAATGACCGGGGGTGGGGGGTGGGATATCAACTTTCAGTCGTGGAAATAAGTTTGTCGGTCTCGCCGTTCTCTTCAAGGCGCCAGAAGCAGCTGTGAAAATTCTGAGGCTCCCAGGATCTGGGAAGGGGGGTTTCGGGGCCAAACAGATGCCCTTTAGCGAGCTACTTGTGCAGACTTGTCCCTCCTTGCAGGGCTGTTGTGCCGTACAGGCTGAAATTCAACAGGGAAACTTAACTGAGGTTTGCAATGCAGTTAAGGGGAAAGCTTCGCCCACTGACTGAATTTCTGCCGGCCATGCACATGTTAAAGGCACAGAAGCCCCGACAATACCGTCAGCGTAGCAGACATCTTCAACGTGACAAACCGCCTCCATCGGCATAGCGTGAAGGAACTCCCTGCTTGGCTGCCCAGGCGTCCCACTCTGGAGGAATCCTTCCACTGCAGACCTCGCGGGCCTCCTTAGCCCCAGGGGTGCCCGCTGCACCTTCCCTTTCCCGGGGTCAAGGCGGGCTGGTGAAGGGCCGCGTGCCTGAGAAGCAGCTGAATTTCTAAGGATGCTGGGGCGGAAGCAGGTATCCCAAGTCAAACCCAGCTCCCTTGTCGCCATCCCGTTAAGTTAACATAAGAGAAGCCCTGTTGGATCAGGCCAATGGCCCATCCAGTCCAACACTCTGTGTCCATTAGTGGGGCCAGGACACTAGAAGCCCTCCCACTGTTGCCCCCCCTCCAAGCACCAAGAAGACAGAGCATCACTTGCCCCAGACAGAGTTCCAACAATACGTTGACTAAGCTCCTATAAATTAACGGAATTATTAAAGCGGCGCGCAATATTGGGAGTCAAAATGTCGGTGTGTTCCCGTGGTGTCCAGAGCTCGATACAGCTCGAAAGCCTCCTGCCTGGCAGGTGTGGAAGGGCGGCTAGGGCTGCTGTGCTCTGCCTGCATCCCACTGGCCCCCGGGGGAGGGGATTCTGACAACTGGTGGGTCGCCCTCGTCTCATCGTAACAGAGGAGTTTTAAGACCGCGGGACCAATTTCATATTAGACCTTTGATCCTGGTTTAGCCCTGTCCCTAAGCTGACATTCTATACAAAAATCGTAGAATTATAGAATCATAGAGTTGGTTTCTCTGATTCTAGTGTAAAATGTCAGTTTGGGGGCAGGGCTAAACCAGGATTAAAGGTCTAGTGCAGGGGTGGGGAACAGTGGCTCTCCGGATGTTTTTTGCCCACAACTCCCATCAGCCCCAGTCATTGGCCATGCTGGCTGGGGCTGATGGGAGTTGTAGGCAAAAACATCTGGAGAGCCACTGTTCTAGCGCGAAATTGGCTTCTCTCCTCCGCTGCCGGCGTCATCATGGCTTCACCCCCCGCTCCTTCTGGGCAGAGGGGAGCCTCCTTAGGAGTGCTCCGAGGGCCAGGAGACGGGTAAGGGCACAGCGGAGCTGAGGGCTTTGGCAGGGCTGTGGTCGTCGGAATGAAGGGGATGCTTGTCCCCAAACCCTCGGAGGAAGCTGAACGAGCGGCGCTGTCGTCCAGCCTGCGAAAGGCAGCGGAATCCCCCCCCCCCCCAATCAGGGGCGCTTCACAGCCCTGCCTTTATTCGGCGTCTGGGCGAAGGGTTGGTTGCCACCCTGGCCTGGCCTGGCCTGTCACGTGATCGATGGAGGCGTGCCCTTTGACCTGGACTGGAAGCGCCGTCGACCAAGGGAACCCAGAGGGGCACAGTCGGGGGGGGGGCACAGGTTGAGCTCAGCTGCGCGATTTTTGAAGGGGGGGCGGGTTGAACGTTCCCCTACCTAACCCCCCCCCCCCCCCCCAATAAATCTCATGCAAGTCGAAAAGTAGCACCGCAAGGCGAGGGAGAAAGGCTACCCTTCCCTTAACAAGGAAGGAGTTTTTTGTTTGTCTGTTTGTTTTTAAAAAACGGGGTAGTGCCCATTCTGTTCTGCCCCCTTCGCACTTTGCCGCTTGGTCCCTTTGGAAAGCATTGGCGCTGGAGATGCTGCTGCCAAGCGGGAGGGACCTCTGGATCTGTTCGCGTTCTTCTTACGTGCAAGTTCTTGTTGGACGTGATGTTTTAGTTGGTCCCGAATATGTACTTTCGTTAGAGTGAGCTGAGGGCTTGGCATCTGCTGCCGCTCATCAGTAGGCGACGGAGTAGTCCTTAGTGGAGAACCGGGGAGAGTTTTTCTTTCTTCTTTATAAGCGGGCGACGTTCTCTTTTCAAATCTGATCCTCCCACACACCCCACCCCCGGTTGGGACTCTTTCTCTCCGGAGAGATTTCTTCTGCAGTTTGGCCAGTGGTGCCAGATGAGAAGGCCAAAGGAAACTGAGAGCAAAGCGAGTCCCTCCGGCGGCGCGGGCTGTGTCGTCTAATGGGCCTCTGAGGATTCAACTCCTCCCCTCCATCTTGGCCCGGCAAGGCAACAGCGCCGCTGCAGCGGTTCCAGATGCGCTGGGGAGGCAAGCCTCGTCTAGGGCTCCGGCGGGGAGGGGAGAATCAGAGCCCCGACTGAGCCAAGGGGCGGGGCATTGTGCCCGGCTCCTGCTGCCATTTCTGCCGCAGCCAGTTCGTCATAGCCGAAGGGGGGGGGGGGGAGATAAAAAGTTAAAATGTCAAGTTTTTTTTTTTAAAAAAAGAAAACCTTAAAAGGTCCACCCTCTACTGCGGGAAAAACATCAGAAAAGACGAAAAGAAAAGATGAGCAAGAAAGATAGCAAGGCAAGCAGCAGGAGAAAGAGGGTGGTTTCAGAGGGTAGCCCTGTGGGCTCGAGTCCAGCAGCACCTTCGAGAGCAAGAAGAGTTTCAAGGCAGGAGCTTCAAGAGCCAGAGCTCCCTTCGTCAGAAGAAAGAGGGGAACTCTCTTTCCCATTGACATCAACTGGGCAAATAAAATAAAATCATGCTCAGAACTGCAAAGGGAAGACTGTAGAGAAATGGGAGGATCTGAATTTATTTATTTAAAAACACGTGCTTTGATTGCTGAGGAGAAAGAGGGAACCGCCGTCACCAAATGATCCGCGGTAGGATTCGAACTCCGGGCACCCTATGGGCGGGGCGCCTCTCCTGCCGCCGCTTTGGTTCTGCGAGTCGAGCGGTTACCTTGGGCCGCGGGGTTGCTCTGTCCGCCGGGCTGAAAGCTTTGGACGCGCCTTCTCGCCTCTCCCTTGCACAATAGGGGTCGCCAGCCCGGCCAGGCGGGCTGCTCCAGCGCCCTCCCAGCTAGAGAGGAGGGGAAGCCAGCGAAGGAAGGAAAGAGCTGGCTGGAGCAGTTGACCGGAGTCGCCAGCAGTTCGGAGGAGGTCCTGCCTTGTCCGCAGGCATCCATCGGAGCTCTCTCCCTCTGCCCATGCGGTCCGCCAGGCAGATTCTTGCGCCAGCAAAGCCAGGCCTGGAAGGTAGGACTTTCCCAGCACCGACCGCTTTGACTCTGTTTCGTTTTTGATAGAGGGGTGGAGGGGAATGACCTGTTTTTGTTGTTCTTGATCTGGCCGCCTTGAGTTTTAAAGGAATCCTGTTTGAAGCAGCCATGAGTCCAGAGATCGCAGACCTCCCCCTTTCTTCTGCGCGTTCTTTCTTTTCTAGGCAGGAAAAAAGGGTTTCCTTTCCCACTTGGCCTGTTTATTTTCCAGTTGCCCTGCTGCTTTCTCCGGGGCTTTGCTGACTGGAGCCCTGTCAAGGCTTTGCCAAAGCCAAAACAACAAGGAGAAAAGAAAAAGCTTCACTCCCTCCCACCCAGCCTTTGAAAGCCAGCCACCCACTGCAAAGCAGATGGAGGAGACTGACTGGTGAAAAGTTGGGGGGGGGGGTGCTTCCCAAATGTGTCTGGCTGCATGTGAACACCCCATCCACAGCAAGATGTTCTGGGGGCCAGACAGCACATCTGAAGGGTGGGTGGGTGGCTGATCTGGGCCTGCCGGCTGTTTATGTTGTCCTCCTTTTGAATGTGCCTTCAATGTGGTTGCATGACTAAACTGGCAGGAGTGATTAACTGGCTGCCTTTCCGGGGGACTGCTCAAAACAAGTTGTGAATCAATAGAGAAGTTTTGGCTCAGTGACTCAGCCTCCCAAGTTAATGCACTGTGGGCTTCAGGAGAGCTCATTTCGAGACTTTAGAGCCAACAGATTTATTCCTTTTCCACATGATGCATTTCCCTTGCCGGATGGATTGGGGGCTTTGCTTGCCAAAACCAGCAACTAAGAGGCCTTGCCACTCACCTCCCCCTCCGGCTTTGTCTGTGTGGTTGATGCTATAGCAGGTCTCATATTTAACACTGGTGGCTTCCATAGAATGAAGATGAGAGCCAGGATTAGGAGGTTTTTTTCCAGGTAGGGAAGACCAAGGGCTCATCTGTATCCCAACGTTATAATCATTTATACCATCTGTCATCCTTTCTTTGAAGAATCCGTGGCAATTGTGGTTTAGTGAGTGTGCTGAGAAAAACCATTTTTTAAAAATACACAGAGCTGTGCTCCCAAGAGTTCCCTAGAATGGCAGTCACCAGAATCCCCTAGGGGAAAGCAAGTAAAACAGTTTATTGTGTGTATGGCCCTGTGGATAAGGTGTGAGGGGAGTGAAATAATTGCCTCATGTTTTATGGTGAGCTAGTGTTAAGAAAATGAAAATCTATGCACAAGTTGTAAGCATATTATTTCCTAAAAGAAAAATCTTGTCTTACAGGGTACAAAAGGTAAAGGTAAAAAGTAGTCCCCTGTGCAGGCCCCAGTCATTTCCAACTCTGGATGTCCAAAGAGAAATGTCCAAATTTTAGATATGGAGAGGTTCCACAGTGGCGCATACTTTAGAGTGTCTGGCTAGACATCTTTTAACAAAAAAACTGCAACTTAACAGCAAATCCTTGCATAAGTACCTGAATTGCTTGGTTGGGGGTGGGAAAATAATGACACACAAACAATCAGATTTTTTAAAAGTTTGTATTTAAACTATGGTTTGACTTGTTCTCTACAAAAGTTAGATGTCATATAGTGGCTAAGGGAAAGATCTGAGAAGCTCCAGGTTGCAATCTCATCTCTGCTACAAATTTCCTCAGTGGCTTTTGGCAAGCCACTCAATCCCCCCCCCTCCCCAATCCCCACTGTGGAGTGAATAATACTGGACTGGGGAAGGCAATGGCAAACCACCCTGTAAAAAGTCTGCCATGAAAACGTTGTGAAAGCATCATTGCCCCAGAGTCAGAAACGACTGGTGCTTGCACAGGGAATTCCCTTTACCTTTTAGAGGGCAGTTGTAAGGATTACTCTGGTGGTGAATATAACATGTCCTGAACATTGAACATGCAAATGCTAAGAATTATTATCAAGTCATCTGTTTACAGTATAAGCTATTTATCTAGGTTGTGGTCTCCTTAGCACTTCTTAAAAAACAATAAAGTTGGCAAGAATATCAGGTGCATTTTGTATCAATTCAAAGGGCAGGCTACAGGATCTTGGCTATAGCTTCAAGATTCCCAGTTTGATGATGAGAAAGAAAGAACCCATTAACTGTTCAACTTTAAGCAGAGTTATACTGTTCAAAGCCTCTACTGCTGTTCCCCTCATATACTGACACTTTAAGAAAAAAAAATGCAGTGCAATCCTATATATTTTGTTGTTTTCAATGGGACACATATGCAGAAGACTGCAGCCTTAATCACATCCCTTCCTTGGAATCCAAAGCAAATCATCAAGAGTCTGCATAATTTCCTGCATTTCTGTAATAGAGTTTAGCTGCTGCTGTCAGAATCAGAGCCTTTGAAGCAATCTGTTACTTCAACAAACGGACTTACTGATACAATCAGATGTGACTAGCAGCAAGGGAACCAAGTAGGCCCCCTTGCCTTTTACATGCCAGATATTGCATTCTTTGCCTATCCTGTCAATCAATATGATTGCTTTTTTTTTTTAATGCAAACTTGAGGACTGTTTGTCCATTCTGACTTACTTCATGGAGTAGTTTCTTGGTTTTAGACAGCTCTTAAGGAAAAGTCTCAGGTGAAATTCTGGGGGGGGGCTTCCTCCTGCACTATGTGTACGGTCTGATAACAAAGCAGGTTACTATGTTTGAAGGTGACTGGCAGCCCAATCCCATTCAGGTTTACTTAGAAGTAAATGCTACTTAGTTCAATGGGTCTTTCTCTCAAATAATTGTACTTAGAGCTGCAGCCTTTGAGTTCCATTGAGTTCAGTTATCCAAGAACCCTTTGGTGGATCAAGCTGATCAGTCCGTTATTCTTAGGTTCACTGCTAAATATTCTAAATTAAATCCTAGATTTATATGGGAAAACTGGTGGGGGGAGGGTGGGGAAAGCCAGTAAAATACCTCAAGTTTAATATAATATTTTCAAGATTGGAGGCCAGGCCATTTGCTCCACTTCCTGTATGTGCTTTTATTTATGTAACTAAATACCACCTTGAAATGATGCATATGAACAAAAACCCATCTAGCTGCGACCCAGAAATCCATTATGCCTTTGGACTGGAAGGCAATGGAACAAAGATGCTGTGAATATATATTTTTAAAAGCTGATGAAGATATGGTTGATACTCTTTCTTGAGTGAATGCAGTCAGGACACAATAGGAAGTAGGATATTGAAGCTAGGTTAGACTGATGCTAAAGAGTTCTGGAGACTGATGGGGTGGATTCATGAGTTAGTCCAACTGCTCACCAAATTAAGATGGAAAAAGAATATCTCTAAAAAGCTTCTTTTACCCTGTACATCATATGTTGTCTGACAAGATACAGAAATGAGTCTTCTTGCTTTCTATATATGACTTACTGACCTAGCAGGTTTGTTTATGGAATAGAAGTGTTGAGCTTTGGCAAAGTGACTTTTGAGTCTCATCTAGTTCTTCTTCACTTCTATGTTTCCAGAATGCTGAATATGTTTAGTAGCAAAGGTAAATCTGTTATGGTTTTCCATGTCAAAATGCTAAACAATCACTGTTAAATAGTCCTGAAATCCACTCGTTTTGCTTTATCCCATGGCAGGTCAATGTATTCCACTGAGCAAGGCACTACAAGTAGCGCTGGCAGTAGGAATATGTGGCATCCCTGGGCAGGACAGGAGGGCTTGTGGCTTTGGTGAATTTCTGACTGTCTTTTTCCTTCTGCAGTCTTATTCTCTTCCTGAGCAAGGGGAAAAACAATTTCAAGGCAACAGGGATAGTATATGTTGCAGTGTGCACAAGAGTGAGAGCCAGTTTGGTGTAGCAGTTAAGAGCAGTGGACTGTAATCTGGAGAACTGGGTTTGATTCCCCACTCCTTCACATGAAGCCTGCTGGGTGACCTTGGGTCAGTCACAGTTCTCTCAGAGTTCTCTTAGCCCCTCCTACCTTACAGAGTGTATGTTGTTGTAGGGAGAGGAAGGGAAGAAGATTGTAAGCCTCTCTGAGACTCCTTAGAGTAGAAAAAGGAAAGGAAAGGTCCTCTGTGCAAGCACCAGTCGTTTCCGACTCTGGGGTGATATTGCTTTCACAACGTTTTCATGGCAGACTTTTTACAGGGTGGTTTGCCATTGCCTTCCCCAGTCATCCACACTTTCCCCCCAGCAAGCTAGGTACTCATTTTACCAACCGTGGAAGGATGTAAGGCTGAGTCAACCTCAAGCCAGCTACCTGAAAACCCAGCTTCTGCTGGGGATTGAACTCAAGTCATGAGCAGAGCTTAGGACAGCAGTACTGCAGCTTTAACACTCTGCGCTATGGAGCTCTTTAGAGTAGAAAAAAGTGGGGTATAAAAACACTCTTCTTCTTTCATACCTCAGCCCAGTATGCTGTGAATAATCTACATAGGTTGGACACTTCACAGTTGGTGGCCAGTGCTCAAAGGCCACCTGCCACTGTCCCCTAGACAAAGATCCCCTCTCAACCTTCCTATCTACCTCAAACATCAGATGGCAACAAATCACACAAGTTACTATTAGCCAGGGCTTTTTTTGTAGCAGGAATTCCTTTGCATATTAGGCCACACACCCCTGATGTAGCCAGTCCTCTAAGAACTTACAGTTGGCCCTGTAAGAAGAGCTCTGTAAACTCTTGGAGGACTGGCTACATCAAGGGTGTGTGGCCAAATATGCAAAGGAGTTCCTGCTACAAAAAAAGCCCTGCTTATTAGCACAAATAGGCAAATGATTGCTTGTAACTATGGGTACCATACATGTTTTACATTTCATTTATATCTCACCCTTCATTTGAGGAGCTGAAGCCACCCTAATAGACTGGATGTTTTTGGAGTTTAATCTTAATTTTATTTATTGAGAGAGAGAGAAGAAGAAGACTGCAGATTTATACCCCGGCCTTCTCTCTGAATCAGAGACTCAGAGCGGTTTACAATCTCCTATATCTTCTCCCCCCACAACAGACATCCTGTGAGGTGGATGGGGCTGAGAGGGCTCTCACAGCAGCTGCCCTTTCCAGGACAACTCCTGCGATAGCTATGGCTAACCCAAGGCCATTCCAGCAGAGAGAGATGTATGTGTGAGAGAGTCCTATTATTTGTGGCTATTTCAAGGAATAATTGTAAATTTTATTCTCAGGAGGATTTTTTTAGACTGTTGACTTGTATTTTATTTTGTTACATTGTGATATAACAATTTCTGTATTGGTTGAACAAATGGGGAAAGTTTAAATGTTTAAGCTGTTTGGTGTCATGGTTAAGCCAGTTTGGTGTAGTGGTTAAGTGCGTGGACTCTTACCTGGGAGAACCAGGTTTGATTCCCCACTCCTCCACTTGCAGTTGCTGGAATGGCCTTGGATCAGCCATAACTCTCATAGGAGTTGTCGTTGAAAGGGCAGTTGCTGTAAGGGCTCTTTCAGCCCCACCTACCTCACAGGGTGTCTGTTGGGGTGGGGGGAGGTAAAGGAGATTGTGACTGCTCTGAGACACTGAGATTCAGAATATGGGTCAGGCTATAAATTCAATATCTTCTTCTTTATAGCTGCATGAATTTATAAAGTATGAAGAATAGAAAAGCTAGATTCTCTACCTCATTTCAAGTTTGAGTCTTATTCTAACAAAACTTTAAGAGTTTGAAATAATTTGCATACAGAGGCCTTAGAACTATCTTGTAAGGTAGGCCAATATTATTAGCTGATACCCTTAGATATTGGGGGGTGGGGCTTGAGTGCAAAAAGCATTGGCTTGTGTAAAGGCCAGTCAGTAAATTTTGTTTTTCCAAATAATAGCTTATGCTCTTAACCAAACTACTAACCTCGGCGGGGAGGGCGGGATACAAATCAAATAATAATAATAATAATAATAATAATAATAATAATAATAATAATAATAATAATAATAATAATAATAATAATAAAAACTCCTCAGATCTGGTCTGGTATATACACACAGCCAAATTTGATGGTTGAATAGACTGTACCACTGCAAACTGTAATGTGAGGTTCTATATATGAATTTCTCCCATGTGAAAAACTCCCTTCAAATAATGAGGTAGCAAATAAGGCAGAAAGGGTCTAATCCAGTCCCATCATTGCTATTTTAGTTTTCTAGGAGCTTGCTGGAAGCATTAAAAAAAGTGGTCCCATGCTTTCAGTCTGAAATGGTTTGACCCATTCTCCCACCTCAGAACATTGCTACCTCACTCCCACCTCATTCTGCTGTGCATATAGAGCAGACTTCTCTGTCAGGGCATAGAAACATTTCTGGTCATGTTAAAAGAACACCTATGGCTGTTTCCTGCATAGAACTAACACATTCCAGAGAGGTCACAGTGTTTGTCTATTGCAGTGAAAGTAGACAGACCTATACAGAGATAGTGAGAGAAATGCTACACCCCATGGGTCAGTAATGACTCAGTGCTTGCACAGGGGACTACCTTAACCTTTGCTGCTTTATACCAATTGACAATAATATTTTTTGCCTCTGACAAAGTGGGCTCTAATCCACAAAGGTGATGACTTTCTTAGTCCTCAAGGTGCCATGGTTTTTACTTCAAATGCATGGAAGCAAATTCAGGTAAGAAATTCAGTATTAGGTGAAGCAGCTCTGAGGATTTTGGGACCTGCTTATGATATAATTGCAAATGAGGTTAATATGCCCAAAGAAGCAGATGAACATTATTTTGCACTCTGTGAATTCTGAAAAACGAAGTCAGAGTAGGGTCTGTGAATGTACCAGTTGTATGCGTCCATTACCTGAACATAATTCCGCATTGGACACAATAGATTTTGAGCAGGGCTGATCTGTGCTTCAAAGAAAAATTAATCAAACATCCTTGCTAAGTAGTTCTGATTAATTAAGGGAAGCTCCCAACTAAATGCCAGTAACAGCCATTTTCGTCATCCTCTGTTTAGGGGCTTCTTGATGATACCGGGAAGAGACTGAATTCAGGACTATACAGCCCTTCTAATCCAAGCAAATCTTACTGCCATTTATTTCATAGAGAGCTAAAGTCATGCTTGTTTTCTCCCCTTGTAATCAATGAATCTTAAAAATCATGCCCTTGTGGAGGTTTTTGAAGAAAGTCGATGTCCTGAAACATCTCTTAATCTTTAAGGTGCCACATGACAACAACTTTTGCTGCAACAAGCTAACCTGGCCACCCCAGGAGATTCTCATCTTGTTTGTCATTTAAAAAATTTGCTGGGAGAGACAGAAATAATTTTTTATATTTGCATACATTTAGTGGACAGATAAATGCATGTTTTTGCCTTTGGGGCAAAACAATGATTCCCTGTTTAATATCAGAAAACACTCAGTTCCCTGAAACTGAACTATGCTTTCCCAGACAGTTCACATAATTTGTGTAGGATGCTGTGGATTCTTGTGAGGAAAATGTACAAGAACAGTAATATCCACCCTCCGCATATTCCTCCCTCAGTACAACCCTGTAGCTACTTGCTCTTTCAGACTTCTTGCCTGCTTATGATATATTTGCAAATGAAGCTGAGGAAGAGGCAAGCAACAGGGCAATGTGCTGCTTTAACAAATGAAGACAGAAACAAATCGGACAAATTCCCCTTTCCAGCATGCCTCCCACTCTGGATTCTGAGGACAGCTTGAGAATCAGCCGCTGCCAGCACTGGCAAGGTCCCTGCCCCCTACGATTTCCTGCTGCAAATTCCAGTATCTTTCATCTATTGGAATCTAAAATGTTTATCTCTTTTCCTTCTTCCTTAATTTCATTCTTTCCAGACCCCTGCAGATAGGCATATCTCAAAACAGTTGGGAAAACGGAAATGGGCAGGGAGGGGAGCTTGACATGGGCTTTTCAGAAACTTCAAAGCAATTCCATTGGCTTCCATGCATCCCAGTCCTCCATTACCACGTGCACATGTTTATTATTTCTTCCCCCCACCCCTGTCCTCCACATATTCCCTTGGACCTAAGGAATGCTTCAGCCAGGACCTTATTTGCACATCATCTACATATAGGTAACCATTTGTCCACCATTTGTATTACTGATTGAGATAGAAAAAAGGAATAAGAAAATTTAAAATTCTGATTTACAGTGCTATCCTAATCACACTCTTATTTGTGTGTTTTATACTCTACCTCTATCCTCATTGTGGACTTAAAGCAGCTTACATTCTTCCCATCTCTTCCCTTTTATCCTCACAACAACCCTGTGAGGTAGTTCAGGCTGAGAGTGACTGGCCCTAGGCCACTCCTCAAGCTTTCATGGCCAAGTGAAGATATAAACCTGGTTATCCCAACTCCTAGTCTGACACTCTAACCACTATACCACACTGGCTTTATGCAATGATAATGGTGTCATTCTTCTTAGAATGGCACTGTGAGTGGCTTTATCCAGCGATGGAATTTCAGTACAGATTTGAATGCTTGCATGTTTCCACCACACAGCGGTGCTGTTCCATAGGTTGGGAATGGGATCAGCTGCCTAAGGAAATAGTCACTCAAATAAGAAAGGAAAGCTTGCATTTATAATCCCTCTCTCCTGTACTGAGCAAGGGACAGGAAAAGGACACACTCCATAAAAGCAGGCACAGTTCCCTGGTACATTTTGAATTGTTGAGAATTCAAGAGCAGAGCTGATTAGTCATAGATTTGTAGAGTTGAAAAGGACCAAGGGCCATTAAGTCAACTACATGTTATGAACCTCAACTACCCAGTGCTTTCTAGATCTCAGCATGCCATAAAAAGAGTAGATGATTTGCTTATGGAGAAAATAGTTTCAGGCAATTATGTGAATACACTGAGCCAGGTTCTGTAAGGGAAGGGACTCTCTCCACACCAGGTACATAAACTAGCCTAATTTAGGAGGAAATTCCTTCTCACTTGCAATATGGCAAATGGAACTTCAGTATAAACAAAGTCCACCTACCAAACTATAGCTGGGGATACTTAACTTTAGCCTCTCTATGCAACCATGCAGAATGTCCAGAGTTCTGGCAATCCTGGGTTCTCTGGGTGCAAAAGATCTCAGTGGTAATGAAAAAAGCCAGGAATGTCAGCAAAGAGGAAATAAGAAATAAACCAAATGGCTTGCATGATTGCCCTTTGAACAGGATCACCAAACTATTTATTTGCCCCAAATATAATGCAAACTCAAGCTCACCAGAGGGTGTCCCCCCCCATCCCATTCCCTTAGCTACCAGCTCGTCTCTCCTGTTTCCATGAGTGTTGAGTTCATTGACAATTATTGGTGAGCAAGACAGATTTTTCAGCTTTTAGTCATCTTGTAAATCCTCAGTAAGTCTGGTTCCTTTCCAAATAGGTGTTTCCATGATTTAATCAGAACTCTGGAGCTTGAGAACTCCTAAAAGATTGAAATCATGAGAGTCACAGTCAGCACAGGGAATGCTAATTTGTTATTGTTTGTACACATATTTAGCTGCTGCTGTGGAACAGTTTCTGTCTTTACTGGTAATTAACAAGGAGGATTTCTTAGTGTCTCAAACAGGGAGAGGAGGGCATTTTTATTGAGGATTCTGGAATATACATGTTCTTCTAAGGAAACAGCCAAGCTGGAAGCCATCTACAAAGAACATATGTTCCTTCCCATGCGGACGACACCTACAGTTGCCAGATTGTATCTTTCTACTGATGGGGGGATTGATGGGCCTTTCTGGGATGTGTGCAATGTGACAATATCACCCAGAAGTGAGTTCATCATGTAACATTGGCAGCACAATGATGTCACTTCCAGGTGATGTGCTGTGTTTCAGGGCATTTGTGGGTGGGGAGGAGCTCACAAAAGTGGGGGAACCCCCACCTGGATCAGGGGGGTGGCAATCGTAATTACACCCCTTGGATTGTTTTGCCCCAGGTAGTTTCTTAGTTTACCTGTATGCCTGATTCAATCCCAATGCTTTTATAATCTCATTTTAAAATCCATTATTACCTTGTGTTTGAAATTCAATGGCAATTCTGAATTAGTTGTGGGCAACTGTGCTTCTTGGACCTGCTGTCCATATCCTTTTAGAGGCTGCTCCTGATTTCAGCTTCATTCGTCACTTCAGCTGTCCAGGTCTAAGTCTGAGACTGGAGGGAAATAACAGAGGGGGAAGTGGGAGAGCTCTTCAAAGAGAGGGCTCCTCTCCCCACAGAAGAAATAAGAGGTGTGACATTGTAGCAGCCATTTAGAGCTGTGATTGATGGAACACTCTGGGGTGCTTTACCATTCAGATCAGAAGCCCCGAGCAGTGCTAATGAGTCCCCCATATTGGCAGCTGCTGTTCAGACAGAATGCCAATGCAGTAAGTCATGCCTGAAAGACAGAATGAGGTAGAGGGAGGAATGAGGTGGGGGGAGGGAAGAGGGAGCTGACAGAGGCTGCAAGTTTATTAAACTTCAATTTAACTGCTGTTGAAATATGCTCCTCTAACTCAGGGCAGCAAAGGTTAATGGAATCCTGTTTGTAGATGTTTTATGGCACTCTTCTGGGATACATATAAAAGACTGGGGCATTCTGAGTAATTTAAATAAATATTTGTTTAGACTGTGTAAGGGGAACCGGGAGTCATCAAGCATTTTCTTCCCTTCCCTCTCTCTTTCCACCCCACCCCCTCAAAATTATTTACACTTATAATGATGCGGCTCTTTGATTTCTACTTAAGGAAGTAATGGCTGCACTCCAGCAAAATGTTAGGTATACATAAGCCAAGAGAAATCATTTCTATGTACCTCTGTGCAATTGGAGTCCAGAACCATCTTTTAGACCCAAGCTCAAGAAGACAGCTGTGAAGGTGTCTGTTAGTGATCTGTCTGGCTTTCTGAAATGAAGGGCACCAAGCCAGCCAAAATTAATCACTTTTAGGTCCTGCTGATATCAGTGCAAATGATTTAGGCACCAGCTCAATTTTCCTTGTGAAATGAATGGGCTGTAAAAGTACTTAACACTGGCATGTGGATAAAATAAGGGTCTTAGTAGTATAGTTGAAGGCCTGAAGCTATAGTATAGTTGAAGGCCTGAAAATAGCACTTCCTCTTTTTAAAATAATATAGAAAATATTGCTCCTTTAAATCATATTTTAAATGTTTTGCTTACAAATAAGACACACAATTCAGAGAAACGTAGGAATACCTAAGATGGCAGCACATTAGTATCAGAAGTCCCATTAAACTCAGGGGGCCTTACTCCTGAGTAAACTTCGTTAATCAAAGTTCAGAAGTATGCTGTTCAAGCAATTAAATTAGGTTTGCTTAACTCAGCAGTAACTCCCTTCTCTTAGGAGGGGCACCAATTAATAGCAGCAGGTCTGTGATTAATAATCAGTTACCAGTTCATTGGTTAGGGAATGAATGCACTTGAGTAAAAGGGTTATAAATGGCAGCTTGGCTGAATTTCCTATTGATGAACACTCACTGCTAGGGGACATCTGCAATCCAGGTCTTTCTGTGATTGGTTGCTGCTCTTGGGATGCAAAACAGCAGCCACCAAGGAGAGGAGAGCAGGACTGAGAGACACATTGGTGATTTCTTAGTGACTGTTTTGGTTCTGCTTCTGCCTTGCAACGTGTATCACTTCTTTCACAGAATAACTTATGACTTATGGATGACATTACTGAGAAAATCAGTAGGGAGTGGATGGCTGGTAAATAATGTTTATTATAATTTCATTTTTATATAATCATTATAATACTGTCCATGGCACAGAAATATACTGGACTTCAGTACAGGGCTGTCCTCACTGTGAAAATTATTCATTTTAAAAAAATGTATGGGATATAATTTGCAGTGAGTGTAATGTTTTAATTATTACTTTACTTTGCTTATACCCTGTCTTTCTCCCCTGTGCGGATCCAAAGAGGCTTGCGTCCTCACAACAACCCTAAGAGGTAGGTTAAGCTGAATATGCATGACTAGCCCAAGGTCACCCTTTCATTGTAGAGTGGGAATTTGAACCCAGACACTAACCACTGCACCGCATTGGCTCTCTCTATAATGGGTTGTCAGTTTTTTCCTGAAAAACAGTAAAGGTATACAAAACACAATGAGTTTAGTTTAGATTCTTTTAAACTTCAGTTTCCCTGCCCTCTAACACTGGGATTAAATGTCTAATAGTTACTTCCAAAGGTTTTAATGGAAAGCACATTTCTGAGTGTAACACCCCCACCCAACTGGGATGAAATTCTCAGGGACTGCATTCTTCACACAAGAGATCCTCCCACCCAAATTTCAGTCAGATAAGAGAAAGTATCTCATTTTATAGGCAATTGACATTCTAATTCCCAGAGCAGACAAAGCAGGCAAGAACATTTTCCTTCTGCCTTAAGATCAAGGGGTTTATTTTAAAAATGAACCCCACCTTAACCACACTGCTTTCTTGGTTTTAACATTTTTCTTCCTGCCTACCAACTTTTCATATCAGAACCTGGCCAGGAGAAAGTATGCTTCAAATTGCAGAAGAAAAGATGGGATTGGGAAGTTTGGTTCTTGTGATCTATATATTCTAGTGCATTAAAAATACACACCCAGACACACCCTGATTACTTTACATGTGAACAGGAGGGTTTCCCCTACCTATAGTGCAAATAACTGCTGGGGTGGGTGGGAGGAACTGGGGGAAAGGTGCAATTGCATAATGCTTTCACATAAATTATAGCAAATGAGAAATCATGAGTCAGCAGTTCTCTCTCAATAGAGAACTGATTTAATCAATGATTTCTCTCATCTGGTTTGGTGTATGTGTGTATTATGGGATATTTATGAAGCCAGTAAAACTGCTTCTATTTTCTTTTATATATTTCAGCAAGTTCTTTGAGAATGTGCCTGTGAGGGACAGTCAGGGACAGCTGGTAAAAAGGGGACCACTTTGAATTTTGTCACCTTTACCCAGTACCTCAGGAGAACCACAATTAACCTTGTCAGAAATAATGACGGCACTGATAGCATTTTAAAGTTCAAAACAAGAAATGGATTTATTACGTACAGAAAGGCTAGGAAGGGAGGAAATAATATCAGATGAATGTTTTATAAAAGCAGTTGGCAGGCAGAAAATCCAAGTAATACATAACTCAAGAACACTTCTTCTGGTTGATGTTATTATATATGGTTGATGTTATAATATAAAAAACAAACAGTGTTTCCCTCACACTGGATAACACTCATTCACTATAGAAAGACTTTTATAGATGTAGTTGGCTTCTCAAATATATCTCCACACACTATCTCACTCACTCAGAGGACTGACTGAATTTATGACAGATCTTCCCTTCACAGACCCTTTCCCCTAGGAAATTAGGTATTCTCTGAGCTGTAGAGCTATACCCTGGACACTAACATCCTTGAGGGCTCTTCACACTAGCACCTCATTCACCTGTGTTGTCCCCTCACAGCTAGGATCTCTGTCTGACTTCTGGGATTTCCACGCAGCCACAAGAACCTTTTGTCCCTCTCTCTGTGTGTGTTGGTGTTCTTTCTTAGAACCAGGAATCTGCCCTTTGGCCTGACAGAACTCAGCAGAGATCTCTCTCTGCCCTGTGACACGCTGTGCCACAGCTTTGAGAGTTTTCCCCAGAAAGAGCTTTTGTTAGCCCATTCACACAAATAAACTCTCATACAGATAAGAGCTCTAAATCACAACTTGCTTTGTCTCAGGAACTGAACTCCTGCTCAGTCTGCTCTCAGCTCCAATCTCCAAACCAAACTGAACACTGAGGAGATTTCTCCCCCCTGGCTGCCTCCTTCCACTTGATACATTTGTTACCATGGAAGCAGCTCAGCCAATCAGAGTGAGCTTCTCAACTCTCACTCAGGCAGACAGCTTTCAGTCCATCACAGTGCCATACACAGACACACACAATAAATTGCCCCTTCCAACTGACTGTAGAACAGGGGAAGCCTGGGCATGTGCCTGCTTTTCCTCCGCAGTTCTGTCCGCTAATGTAAACAAAGTATTTCCCTCCATCTGCTGCAGATGCATGGATTGGTTGGTTCTATTCAGAGCTCATTTGCATATTAGGCCACACAGCCTGGCCTGGGAGCACGTGGCTGCTGCATGGCGGGTTAGACCAGCTGGAACCATGGCCAGACCTCTGCTCCTGTGGGCTCCGGCAGAAAAAAAGCCCTGGTCCTATCTACCTGTAAGGAGAGTAGATAGTATTTGTGGCCCCTGCGCTTCTGTTCTCCCATCTGCCCTGCCTGTTTGTCAATAGATACTAGCAAACCATTTCCCCAGCCTGCCTGCAACATGTACAATCCCATATAGCAAAATGGTTCTGAACTTGTAATTTAGAAAAGCGTCAAGGTCAGTGAGATGACCAATGGTTGGTGAAAGAGGTCAATGTAGGATGAGTCTATTAAGTGAGAAGTTACTGTCACACACATAGCTGTGAATGCTGAGGTATTCTTTCTCTGTCTTCTTACTTCCCCAGTCCCTGGGGAAATTGAACCCAGACCATAAGGCACCAAGCTGATAGCTGGATTGGAAAGTTTCTGTATGTTCCTTAAAGTCAGAAATCACTTCATTTGGATTTGGAGCTTTTCTGATTTGTACAAATAGGGCAGATAATGATGAATAAAGATCTAACTGTACATATTAACTGGTCCCAAGGTAACCTTAAGAGGTATGTTCTTCAGTAGTGAAAGAAATGGGGGCCCTACTGGTATATGGGAATTTCTCAGCATTTATCCAGTTTATTTGGTTTCATATCCATTTGCTTGGGAGCTTCCTACATTTCTAGATTTATACTCAGCACTTAAATAGCAACATTTTACCTACATCCTTCAAATAGGTTGGAAGAGCATGTTTGTCCTTTGCCTATACTGTGAGGAGCCTCAATGTAGTTTTATATCGCTTCTAAAAATAGTGTTGCACATTTTTTTTTATTTCAGCATCTTTAAGGTCCCCCTTGTTTGTTTCTGCTCCAATTGATTAACATGATCCACCCTCTGGAATATATATTTTCTGTACTGCAAGCCATTTTGTTGACTCCCATGTGAAAGAAATGCTCTATCCAGGCCTCATTTTGGGCAGGACCTCACAGGAGTGGAGTCTGAAACCTCTAAATTTTATTGCACCCTTTCTTTCTTATCCCCCCCCCCCCAAAAAAAACAACTTGCTTCTGGGCTCCATTGTTCAGACCCCCTGTGAGAATTTTGCTGAACTCTAAGATTTGACAAACTTTCTAATATCTCCCCTCCCCCAAAAAAGGAAAAATAACCAAAACATATAAAGCAGACAGATTATTATTATTATTATTACCTTTAATTTATATCCCACCCTCTCTGCAAGCGGACTCAGGGCAGCTAATAATCAGTTCAAAAATTCAAACAAGAAATATAATTAAAACATGGAAATCTTCATCATGCCATTGTGGCCACATAGGAGAAAGTAATGTAAAAAGTATGATGGGAGTAAGGTTTTATTATGACAATTAGAATTGAAGAAGCGTTTTAAGGTAGATGCTCAGCTGATATAATTTAGAACACCTTCTGGTGATGTCAGGGGTGTGTGGCATATGCAAATGAGTTGTGCTAATGAGCTCTGGCGTCTCTCTTTCTACAAAATGACCCATGGCTCTGTGTCTCTCTGTGTATGTGTGCACGCATGTGCACATATTTCAATCAATATCCCTGTTATGAGGTTGCACGTAATATCTTCCAGCATTTCACCAAAGGATACAGGGATGTTCTTGGATCCTCTTGATTTTGGAGGTGATGCTAATAATGCATTTGGGTATGGAATATGTCACATGAATGTGGATAATGTGGGACAGACAGCAGGTGTAGATTCAAGGGGAGGATTTCAACCCGGTTCTCTGAGATCCTTTAACCACTATTCCATGCTGGCTGTTTTGTACAGCATCAACCAGGCCTCAGAATCAGCAGGAGCTCATAGGAGCACAGCTCCTGAACAATGTTCCCTTCAAGCTGCAGAGTCTTGTGAGCAAAAATTCTACTTTGTGAGCTACCGGCATTAAAATTGTGAGCTACTGCATAAATCAGTGTACTCTGTGGTCATCCTTCCTGAGCTAAGACAAAAATCTGTGAGCTAGAAGCTAAAAATCTGTGAGCTAGAAGCTAAAAATCTGTGAGCTAGCTCACGCTAACTCAGGTTAGAGAGAACACTGGTCCTGAACCTTTCTGATGGTTCCCCCTTCTCCTCCCCACTTACCTTGTCCACTGAATATTAGGTGCAGCTGCATAACAATCCCTGGATTAGGAGAGCAGCCAGCCAGCCAGCCAGCCATCAGGAGCTATGCCACACCCACAGAAGCCCTCAATCCCTGGAGAAGCCCATGCTACCCTTTCTCCACTTTTTTGTGATTTTGGGTGGTGGGTAGTTTGTTGGCCTTTTGACTGGGGGTGGGGGTGGCCCAGGAGACCCCAGGTGACAGAGACATACTTGGACTGGCTGGATCTCTAACCAGCCCAAGCAAGCTTTGTTCGTCCAGGGCTCTTGGGAAGAAAAATTATCCTTTCTTGCATCGGGCTGCTTTTGGCTGGGGGTGGGGCAGTGATGACAGCATATGCTAATGAGCTATGCTAATGAGCTCTGCTACCTAATTTTTTACAAAATGACCCCTGGCATCAACTGATGTGAGAGTCTCACATTTTATGTTTAAGGAGGAGTGATGTGGAGTTACTTTGCAATTGGTCCTGAATAGCACAGATAACCTATAGGTGGGCTGCACTTCACAAAATTTGAGCGCTCCTACAATATGCAAGATGTGGCTAGAGCCTTCATCCATGTTGTTATTAAGAAGGATGCTGCTTAGTGTGAACCCAAGGGTTTAGAAGTGTGTCTGCTGGAGGGTATGTTCAAGTGTGTTTATTCAGAAATTGAGTTTAGCAGGTATAATCCCAAGTGAGCATGTTTAAATCTGTAGCCATAATTTGTTTTGCTTTAAAATCTATTTCTTGTATTTTCATGCTAAATGCCACCTAGTGGCTAATACTGAGCACCACTTTCTAAATTATCATGTTACTATTACTTTTGGTTACTTATTCATTCCCCATGTATCACAAGCTCCTGGAAATTTAAGTAGCCAAGTAGTGATGCAACAAATTATAAAAGCAGTGTGTTTGGCATCTAAAGACAGGGAAAAATAAGGTTCTCCCTTCTCCAGCAAGAGCTTTTCTCAGCAAAACCACATCCCTTCCACATCTTGGTCATCATCCTAAAACCAGCCCTTATCTGGATGGCCCAGGCTAGCCCAATCTCCTCAGATCTCAGAAGCTAAGCAGGGTTGGCCTTGGCTAATATTCAGAAGGGCAACCTCCAAAGAATATCAGGGTTGTGGCACAGAGGCAGACAATGGCAAAGCACCTCCAAAACATCTCTTGTTTAAAAAAAAAACAAGTCTAATTCACCACCTAGTGGTGCATAACACTAAAAAAGCTAGAACTTCTGTCTGCCAAACAATATTAGAATCTCCTGGCTATACTACACACAATGTCAGATGATGACGACGACAATGACGATTATGATCTTAAAACCAAGTATTTGTTGGCAAAGAATGGGTCGGATTAGAGTGAAAGATTTGGAAGACATTTCAACTGCCTCCAGAGCCTTTCCTGAGAATACCATCTGTTTGTCAAATGCAATTAGCATATGCAAACTGCTGTCAATGTGCTAAAAGGTTTGCATTGATTGCCATTTCATAGAGCATGCTTAATATTTCCATGAATCTGAAAAGCTTGATTTTTTCTACGCTCACCTGAATTGATTCAATTTTTAAAAATCTTATCTTGCCTCCTTGAAATTTTCTAGGACCAATACAGTAGCTGCCACAGGTATGCTGAAAATTAAATACATATGCTGTTATAAGACAGTAATAAATAGATATAGTGAAATTGCAAAAAAAAAATCCATAATATAAAGCATACAAAATTATCAGGATAGCAATCTTCCACATTGTACAGAAATCCAAGAAATTTCCAAGAAAATTCAAATGTAACAGTCTTCATTTTTGTGGTGTATATTTGTAATATTTTTCACTAATAGTGTTAGACATAGTACTACACAGGGGTTTTTTGCAATTTCATTATTTATCAGCGTCTTATTACAGTATAAGTATTTAATTTTGAGTCTTCAGATACTGTAATCCTCCTTATATGTGATGACATAGAAATATAAGCAGTCAGCTACAAAGCTTTTAATGATGTTTGGCTGAGGAAGCTGACTGTCCAGGATATGCACACAGATGCTCAGGCACGCATCATTGCAGCTCAGGTCTTTGCATTCCTTTCCGTAGGAGACCTGGCTATATTTTAAAAAGCCAGTACAAGCGTAGGTGTTTCCTCCTGTCTAGCATCTCTCCTGCTGTCTCCTTTAATATCTTACCTGACATCTCTTCTCCCTGATGTGTCTTCTTTTCTGGCTTAAAAACCAAGCTTCATTTCCCACATGGAGACAAACTCCAATCACCCATCTTCCTCCGTTTAGGAAGGGAGGTTTAATTAATGCTTTTCAAATGGCCCTTGCACTTAACAGTGCAATCCTAAAGACATTACACCTTTCTTCTGTGGACTTAGAAGGTTGTAATTCTGTTTAGGATGGAACTGCGAATCACTGAACATTGAATTGGCCTCTTTGACTAGTCTGAATGTTTGTAATGCTTAAGCCATGATTAACTCAATGAAAGAAGCTTAGTGGTGTCTGATTTCAGTTGTTTGGCTTCAAAAGGATTTGAGATCTGCTGTCTAGGGATGGACACGAACCAGCTCATGAACTAAAGTTCATCATGCATTTTAGCCAGTTTGTGGTTCCTGAAGTGACATTCGTGGTGGGGCAACTAGCACTTGAATGTACAAACTTGAATGTGGTGTGCTGCAGGGGGTGATCCTTTCCCCAGCATAGTTTAACATCTATATGCACCCCCTCACCCAGTTGATCTGTAGGTTTAGGCTGGGATGTCACCAATATTTGGATTACACACAGGTATATCTGTTGATGGATGGACTCCGCCTCAGAGGATCTGATTAGGGCTTTGGAACCCATGGCTGGTTGGTTGCAGCAGAGCCAGTTGAAACTCAATCCAACAAAGGTGGAGGTCCTGTACCTGTGTTGGAGTTAGAGTGGGCTTCTTATCCTGGATGGTGTCCTACTTATGTCAGCCCAGAAGCTGAGGAGCCTGGAGGTGATCCTGGATGCCTCACTTTCCATGGAGACCCAGATAACTGCAGTTGCCAGGTCTGCCTTTTTCCACCTTCAGCAGATTAGGTAATTGGTTCCATACCTCTCCCCCTAGGACTTGGCTACAGTGATCCATACAATGGTCACTTCCAGGCTTGATTAATGTAACTTGTTTTATGTGGGCTTGCCCTTGAGTCTTACCCAGAAACTCCAGGTAGTGCAGAATGCAGTGGCCTGTAAAATGGAGCTGTTCACTGGGCTTTCAGGTGAGGCAGTGGGCATCTACCTCAGTTGGCCTCCCTGCTGTAGTTTCTATCCTGTTAGCCTAAAGAAGTCTTCATGCAATTGTTGCTACCTATTTTAGTCTACATTTAATTATTTGATTTCTTATTGACAGTATATTTATAACTATTGACTGTATAATTTATTTGAATTTATTGTGACAAGTCATTGACTCTGTTACCTCGTTGTGATCTACCCTACTTGCGGTGGAGGGCAGACTAAAAATCCAGACAGAAAGATAGACAGACAGATAGCAAGAAGTTCTCTGAGAGCTCTCTCATCCCCACCTACCTTAAAGCAGGTGTTTTAGGAACAACAGGTATAAAGAAACAACCAATGATCAAAGCTAACTTATTCCTACACTGTAAAAGCTGCCATAAAGCCATGTTGCATCAATGAACTACCAGCATCAATGGCAACTGTATATATGATGAAAGTTTTATTAACCTGCTGAAGAAATCTAGTAGCTCACACTTTCCAGATGCTCTCACATGCTAGGAAATATCCTCATAAAGGCCTGCTCCTGGCAATTTCCTTAATCCCAGAAGAACACACACCACTGTTCCTCCTTTGAACTCCAAAAGTATCCTTTAATCTCTCTTTCTCCTCCATGTACTCACACAAAACCAGATTTTCAAAAGAACTTTGTTTCCCTTCAGACATCAAAATAAGGGTCATTTTTTTTCAAAGCACAAAGCCAACAGCTTCAAACTGGTTCTCCTGCAGCCAGATTTTCAAAAGTGTTTAGGAGGAGCTGGGAAATTACATTGCGTGTCTGTTTTTTTTCTTTTTCATTATTACTATTATTTGTTTCCAGGCCATCTCATACATAAGTTTTCAAAAGAGCTGAGTGTCTACAGCCGAGGCAAGATCTCATAAATTCCTAGGGCTGGATGAGATTCAGTGGGGAAGGCAAATGGATATTGGGAACTCATCACAGCTGCCTAAGGCAAGCACTTTAAGATGGGGCATTCAAACAACCCTTTCGTCCCTTCCTTTTAAAAAAAGGTACATATAATGCCTTAATGGCGCAGAATTCTTCCAGTATTACTTTTTCCTACCCATGTTAGAAAGGTTCATGGAGGAAAATGGTATAGACACACATTTTTGTGTGAATATGTGAATATGTGACACATGTCTGGAAAAGCTGCCAAGACCTCCTTTGTTGTTTGTGCATCTCATGTTGACTTCTGACCAGAGGTCACACAGTGCAGAGATAGTTGGGTTCATAGATGAGAAAGAAGTCCTTAAAAATCCCTTCTCACCTCTTCAGTTCATAAAGTGGCTGTTGACCTAACCTATCTTGCAGAACGTCTTGTGCTAGATAAAATGAGGTGTGTCACCTTGATTTCTTTGAAGGAAGATCAAGAAACATGTGAGAAGCATACCCATGTTACAATGTTGTGTATCTTCAAGGGTTGGATACCATGAAAGTTTCTGCTGGCAGATGAGGCTTTGTTAGCACAAAAGGCAATTTCACCTGCTTCCTCCTCTTCCCTGTAGCTACCCACGTATGCTGCCCTGAGGTCCTCAGAAGAAGAACAGGATGAAAATAGACTGGAAAATAGCTTGTAATAAATAACTAGGTAGGGCAGGCTGTGTTGCAGCAAAAACAGAAAAAAGCTATGTAGCCCCTTGAAAGCTAGCAGATGTATTGGGACATATACTTTTGTGGAATAGAGTGCACTTCATCAGATTGCCAGATGAAGTATATTCTAGCCCATGGAAGTTTATGCCACAGTCAACCTGTTAGTAACAAAGTTCCTCTTTATTCCAGATAATGATGTAACAAATGCAGGGGCAAAAGACTGCATAAAAATAATGCAAGGGTTACTATAGGGATATGAGGTGGGGAAGGTTGCATACAAAGTTGACTTTCCCAGATTATATTAATAGTGCTTGTATTATCTAGCACCCTATCAACACCAGTTGGTGTTAAGGATATGTTATATAAAAGAATTCAAGAAAGTGTTACTAACCCACAAGGCACTTGACATACAATCAAAAAGCCAAGACCATGGCACAACTGATGCCAGCTTTCACCCACAATCACAGCAGTGCAATAAGAGTGAAGTTTATTTGAGGCAACAGAGATTTGCAGAAAGCTCTTGGATCATCTTCTCTCTGTATGTTCTACTGCCAATAAACATGCATTGCCAATAAAGTTGTGCATGTATGAGAATTATATATATGGTTGTCATTTGCCAGCTTTGGTCCCTCTGTTGCCAGTGGAGGAGGATATGAAAGAATTATTGGGATATATCCCTTTCCCACAATAATTCTTCCATATCATCCTCCTCCATTGGCAACAGAGGGACCAAAGCTGGCAAATGACAGCCAATCCTCTCTCCAGCCATTGTTCTCTGGACGTTGCTGCCAGCTTTGTGGAGGGAATGCATGTGAATCCAAGTTCAAACAGTGTCTTCCTGTAAATGCTCTTATATGGTTAATTGTCTAGCAGGCATGACCAATTAAAAATACTCATCATAAACAGAAATACAAATTTGGAAATGCTGATTTAATAGTTGCCAGACTAAGGGCTTTACCCGAGTGCAAGCACCAATCATTTCCAACTCTGGGGTGATGTTGCTTTCCCAACGTTTTCACGGCAGACTTTTTATGGGGTGGTTTGCCATTGCCTTCCTCTGTTATCTAAACTCCCCCCCCCAGCAAGCTGGGTACTCATTTTATGAACCTCAGAAGGATGGAAGACTGAGTCAACCTCGAGCCGGCTACCTGAACCCAGCTTCCACTGGGATTGAACTCAGGTCATGAGCAGAGTTTAGGACTGCAGTACTGAAGTACTGCAGTTTTACCACTCTGCATCATGGCTCTCTCTCTCTCATAGTATTAAACTGGTGGGTCAAAACCCACAACTAGATCAGGCCCTGATGTTCACATAAACATGAAGCTGTCTTAAAATGAATCAGATCCTCTTGTCCATCAAAGTCAATATTGTCTGCTCAGACTGGCAATGGCTCATCAGGGTCCCTGGAAGAGATATTACCTCACCTTTTAAATTGAACATGCTAGGGACTGAACCTGGGACCTCTCTGTGCCAAGCAAATGCTCTACCACTGAGCCATGGCCTCCCTGACCAAAGGTAGATAATATCACTGGCCATCATTTGAAGAAAATTAAAAGTGGGTGTTGTTGTTCAGTCACACAGTCGAGTCCGACTCTTTGCGACCCCATGGCCCAAGTCACGCCAGGCCCTCCTGTCTTCCACCATCCTCTGAAGTCTGCTCAAATTCGTATTTGTTACATCAGTAACGCTGTCCAGCCATCTCATCTTTTGCCGTCCCCTTCTTCTTTTGCCTTCTGTCTTTCCCAGCATCAGGATCTTCTCCAGTGAGTGCTCCCTTCTCATTTGGTGGCCAAAGTATTTGAGCTTCAGCTCTGACCTTCCAGGGAATAGTCAGGGTTGATTTCCCTTAGGACTGACTGGATCTTCTTGCAGTCCAAGGGACTCTCAAGATTCTTCTCCAGCACCACAGCTCAAAAGCATCTATTCTTCTGCACTCGGCTTTCCTTATGGTGGAGCTCTCACAACCATACATTACTACTGGGAATACCATCGCTTTGACTATACGGACTTTTGTTGGCAGGCTGATGTCTCTACTTTTTATTATACTGCCCAGGTTCACCATAGCTGTCCTTGCAAGGAGCAAACATCTTTTAATTTCATGCCTACGGTCACCAACTGCAGTGATCTTGGATCCCAGAAATGTAAAGTCTGTCACTACTTCCATATCTTCCCCTTCTATTTGCCAAGGTGTGATGGGGTCGGATGCCATGATCTTAGTTTTTTTGATGTTGAGTTTCAAGCCTACTTTTGTACTCTCCTCTTTCACCCTCTTTAGGTCCTCCTCACTTTCTGCCATTAGAGTAGTGTCATCAGCATATCTGAGGTTGTTGATGTTTTTCCCAGCAATCTTAATTCCGGCTTGTGCTTCATCCAGGCCAGCATTCCGCATGATGTACTCTGCATATAAATTAAATAAGCAAGGTGACAATATACATCCTTGTCGAACTCCTTTTCCTATTCTAAACCAATCAGTTGTTCCATATCTTGTTCTGACAGTTGCTTCTTGACCCTTATACAAGTTTCTCAGGAGACATGTGAGGTGGTCTGGTACTCCCATCTCTTTAAGGACTTGCCACAGTTTGTTGTGATCCACACAATCAAAGGCTTTAGCGTAGTCAATGAAACAGAAATAGACGTTTTTCTGATACTCCTGTGCTTTCTCCATAATCCAGCGAATGTTGGCAATTTGATCTCTAGTTCCTCTACCTCTCCGAAACCCTGCTTGAAAGTGGATAACATTAAAAGTGGGTACCATTTGAGTTTAAAAGTTTGGGTTCTCAATCTCAAAATATTGCAGACTACTTAGCAATATAGGTCATGTATCTTATGTATCCAGTGTCTAGTGATAGTCCACTGCTTGCAGTTAGCCACAGTCACCATCCACAAAAGAAGCCACCTCCACTAGCCCAACCTCTTCATCTCTCATTGCAGAAGCTAGGTAGTGTTGGCCCTAGTTAGTATTTAAGTGGGAGGCCTCTAAGAAACACTAGGGTTGTTATGCAGAGGCACACAATGGCACATCTGAGTGTCTCTTGCTTTGAAAATCCCATAAGTCACCATAAGTCAGCTGGGACTTGATGGCAAAAAGAGAGAGAGAAAGATAGAAAAGAAAGAAAAAGAACCACATTTACTTCACTCTTTGGTATGAGGGCTCTGATCCCAGGCTATCCTGATCTTGTCAGATCTTGGAAGCTAAGCAGAGTTGTCCTAGGCTAGTATTTGGATGAGAAATGTCCAAGGAATATCAGGTTGTTGTGATGTGGAGGCACAACCACCTCTGAACATCTCTTGCCTTGAAAACTCTGCTGAATCACCATAAATCAGTTGTAATTTGGTGGCACATACAGAGAAACACACACAGAGACACACACATTGGCATGAGGCCTACACCTCGAGGTGTTGTTCAGTTTACTTTTCTTCTGGCAATTGCTGGTTCAAGAAGGGAACCCTCCCCCAACCCATTTTTCTGAAACATGGAACACTGCTCAGAAGAGGCACAGGGAATTTATCAAGGAGCTGCATGAGGCTTCTGAGCCACTAAGTCAATACCAGTGAACTAGACTATGAATCATAGTAACCAAAGGCCCCATTAATCACATTTATTGTAGATAATCCAGGCACCAAAATGAGCATAAGAGATGATGTGAAAGACATGAGAGGTTATGACTGGTTCTTGTGACAAAATGTTGAGAGAAGATGCTTGCTCTATCCATTGATGTGTAAATACCCATTCTCCTGCAACTGTAGACCATGCCAGGAGGAGGAAGAGGAGGAAATTGGATTTATACCCAGCCCTTCATTACTCAAAGGAGTCTCAGAGCTGCTTACAATCTCCTTTCCATTCCCCTCCCTACAACAGATACCCTGTGAGGTAGGTGGGGCTGAGGGACCTCTCCCTGAACTGGCCTTGAGCAGAACAGCTCTAAGAGAGTTGTGACTGACCCAAGGTCACTCCAGCAGCTGCATGTGAAAGAGTGGGGAATCAAACCTGGTTCTCCCAGATAAGAACCCATGCACTTAACCACTACATCAAACTGGCTCTCATTGAGGAAATAGCTCCAGCCCTGAGCAAGAGATTAGAAACCCAGAGAAAAGTTCTGTGAATGATAAAGCAACCTCACACAGGCTGACAGTTTCTAATTTTGTTTGCCCTTCCGGAGCTTACCTGTAAGAGAAGATCAAAGGAACAAAGCCTTTTGATTCCTGGGGGAGGGGAAACAGAGGTTGTATTTACAGCAAGGCAGCTCCCATGGTGCTGTAGAACTGGTTGTAGGCCACCTGAACAAGAGTGCAACCACAAAGAAAACTAGTTCCAGAAGCCATAATACTTGGCATTTATATAGGACTTGTTCTCATAAATAACAGGTAGCACAATAAACCTATGCCTGAACTGGCCCTCCATGATTGCCAGTAGAAACTCCAATGATTTAATGTTCTCCTGTTTTATCCACTCCCACCCCACCAACCTGCACATAGAATCCAGACATCAAAGGGTTCTAGCCTGGTGTTTACCCTAATCTGTTAGTTTTCTGTTTGGAAAATATAATCATTTATGCTTCCACTTCCTGTCTAAAGTCATATGGTCCAGACACAGGTTTGTCACCCAAAATGTAGTGCTACTTAATTTATTTATTTATTTATTTTTCATATTTATATCCCGTCCTCCCCGTTGAAGCAGGCTCAGGGCAGCTAACAACATTGAATGTCAACAATAGAACAATAAAACCATAAAGCAGTAAAAACAGTTACAATAATATCAGTTAAAATTAAACAATTACAATTTAAAATATTAAACAATTTTAAAACAGCAGTTTTGGTGCTGTTCCATACCACGATGTTGAGCAGCTCTGTAGTTTAGTTGAAGGCCATTTGAAATAATGTTGTTTTGCAGGCCCTGCGGAATTGGGCAAGATCCTGCAAGGCTCTAACATCATCTGGGAGTTGGTTCCACCAGTGGGGGGCTGCAATAGAGAAGGCTCGTTCTCTGGTAGCCTTCAATCTCGCCTCCCTTGGCCTGGGGATTTCTAATAGGTTTTGTGATCCAGATCTAAGTACCCTCAGGGGAATGTATGGGGAGAGACGGTCCCTAAGGTAGACAGGTCCTCGGCCATATAGGGCTTTAAAGGTAATAACCAGCACCTTGTAGCGAATCCGGAACACTATTGGCAGCCAATGCAGCCTCTGCAGCCCCGGCTGTACATGATCCCGAATAGAGAGACCCAAGTGTTTTAAGTGTTTAAAATGTTTTGCTTACATGTTTGCTTAGTGATTCTTGCAAGTAGGGTTGTCAGCCTCCAGGTGGGACCTGGAGATCTCCTGGAATTATAACTGATATACCCACCACAGAGATCAGTTTCCCTAGAGCAGGATTTCCCAAACTTTTCTTTCCCGTGGCCCGGTTATTTTTACACTTCTTCTTCGTGACCCACTAAAATTTGGGGGTGGAGCCGGGAGACAGGAATTATATCATTTCCTGTGGTGTCAAGGGCCAAGTGGTGTCACTTCTGGGGCACACTGAACCAAAACTCCACCTTTTCCTGTGATGTCACTTTCAGAATGTCCACCAGTGGGGCCAGGGCACTAGAAGCCCTCCCACTGTTGCTTCCCTCCCTCCCAAAACCAAGAATACAGACAGAGCATCACTTGCAAGGAAGGAAGGGAGGGAGGGAGGGAGGAAGAGAGGGAGGAAGGAAGAGAGAAAGAGAGGAAGGAAGGAAGAGAGAAAGGGAGAGAGAAAGAAAGAAAGAAAGAAAGAAAGAAAGAAAGAAAGAGAGAAAGAAAGAAAGAAAGAAAGAAAGAAAGAAAGAAAGAAAGAAAGAAAGAAAGAAAGAAAGAAAGAAAGAAAGAAAGAAAGAAAGAGGGCAAAGAAAAAAAAGCCTTCCTCACCATCAGATGACCTCAGCCAAACGACCTCAGGGGTCGTTTGGTAAAAAAAAAAAAAGCTACTGGAATGCCCACTCCCCGCCCCTCCTGGCTGAAAAAAACACACACACCCCCTTCTTTGCCACCCAGGCCTCCCAGGGAAATCTTCCCAAAAGAACATACTGCAAGGCACAGGAAAGCTCATACCTTGAAAAACACTTCATGGGTCGAAAATGCCAGTGGACACCAGCTTTTCTCTCAAACACTGGGAGGGGAGGAGAAGGAAGGAGAGGCAGCCCAGCTTCTCTCTGCACAACACAGAGACGGGGGAAGGAAGGAAACCAAACAGAGCTCAGACTTTGCAGCCTGTATCAGTCTACAAGGCTAGCTTATCTCTGCACAACAGAGACATGGGGGAAGGAAGGAAGCTAAACGGAGTTCAGGCTCTGCAGCCTGCATCAGTCTTCAAGGCTAGCTTTTCTCTGCACAACTGAGAGATAGGGGAAGGAAGGAAGCCAAACAGAGCTCAGACTTTGCAGCCTGTATCAGTCTACAAGGCTAGCTTATCTCTGCACAACAGAGACTTGGGGGGAGGAAGGAAGCTAAACGGAGTTCAGGCTCTGCAGCCTGCATCAGTCTTCAAGGCTAGCTTTTCTCTGCACAACAGAGAGACAGGGGAAGGAAGGAAGCCAAACGGAGTTCAGGCTTTGCAGCCTGCATCAGTCTTCAAGGCTAGCTTTTCTCTGCACAACAGAGAGATGGGGGAAGGAAGGAAGCAGAGCAGAGGTCATGCTTTGCTGGGGGCGGGGCTAGCTTTGGCTTTTCTTGCGACCTGGTAGTGAGGCTTCCATGTCACGACCCTGCAAATGGGAAACACTGCCCTAGAGGAACTGATAGCATTCTAGGATGGAGTTCATCCCTGTGGCCCTCCCCTTCCCCACACTCTACCCTCCCCAGCCTCCATCTCCCCAAATCTCCAAGAATACACCTACATTAGAGTTGGCAACCCTATCTGTAAGGCCACCTTGGCATGCTGGTCACCATTGTTACAATATTGCAGACTGGGTGCTGTGAGAGACGGTGGCTTGTCCATGGCCACTATGTAGTCTCACAGCTGATGGGAATTCTAAATAGGATTGCCCAGTCCAACTCAGGAAATATCTGGGGACTGTGAGGGTGGAGCCAGGAGTAAGGTTGCGACAAACATGACTGAACTCCAAAGGGAGTTCTGGCCATCATATTTAAAGGGACTGTGTTCCTTTTAAATGCCTTTCCTTCATTGGAAGTAATGGAGGATGGGGGCACCTTCTTTGGGGGCTCACAGAATTGGACCCCCGAGTCCTGGTTCAATCTTTTTGAAACTTGTTTGTTGTTGTTGATGTTCTTCTTCTTCTTTTTTTTGAGGAGAGGCACCAGATGCTATGCTGAAAATTTGGTGCCTCTACCTCAAAAAACAGCCCTCCAGAGCTCCAAATACCCTTGGATCAATTCTCCATTAAACTCCATGAGAATCAGTCTCCATAAGGTATAATGGAATGGTCAGTGGACATTCAGACTCCACACACAACCTGGTTTCTCATAACCCTGAAGCAGGGGGAGGGCCTCCAAACCAGGGGACTACCTGTCTCCAATTGGGGATTGGCAACCCTAGTTCTGAACCAGGGACCTCCCTGCTGACATAGCCCTCTCTTAACTACTGCATGACATTTGCAGAAATTGTGTTATATAGGAGGGAGTTTGGTGCTAGGGATCTGAATCTGTCCCTAGGATTGACATTTGTATGTTACTATCGCTTTGCAGATCCCCTTATTGTATATATTGATGTCACAAACTTGCTTTGCATTGGTATAATCTGAAGGCAGTCACATGACAACTGGCTGATTAAAGTTGTTTCCTCCCAAATGCAGAATGCATAAACCAGGAATTTAGCAAGCTCAATGCTGCCTTCCCTTGTGCTTCTTATTTACACTAGCTGTGGTCATTTCAATATAAGGACAGTTTTAGGATGTATGAAGGCACAAGGGGCTTGTGGCTTATGAGCTGTTCTTGGTTTTGTGAGATTTGTGCCACCATGTCTGCTATTTTCCAGATGTCACCTTCAGCATATCAGTTTCAGGTCTCCATCTGAAAAAGAGGAATAATTGTGGATCCTCTCCACATGATAGATTAGCACAATTTGGATTATAAAGTATTTTACTCATTCAAAAGGAAATATAAATGAGAGTATATTTGTATTCAGGCAGAGATCTAAAGACCTGCTTGGGTTCAGCCGTAGAGCTTCTGCCTCAGTTGACTTTTGACCATTGTTTTTCCTCTGAACAGCTGAATCTCATGCCATAATGTAAGCTTCTTATAGAAACCTTCATAAATTGAGCCAAATGATCCTAAAGCCCACAGAACTAGTTCTGTAGTTCCTTGGACAGGGCTCTTTTAAAATGCATAGAGCACATGTGATGGGTGACATTGCCATCTGCCCCAATGCAGGATTTGAAATATCTTGCTCTTCAAGGCTCTTCATCATTTTCACATTTCTGACATTTTGCTTCCTATCTCCTGGACAGACTGCATGCTCCACCCACCAAAAATCTTATGTTACTATCTGCTCAACAAATGTGAGACATTTCTTCATTATGCACAATTTGAACAGCTAAAATGCACACAAAGACCAATTTTTGCAGGTTGAATCTTAACATTCTGCTTGCAAGCTTTTGAAATTTTGGAACAAGTGAAAATCCAGAGAATTATTATTGTCATCAGAATTGCACAAGAGTGAAATCTATTTGCAAATGACTACGCATGTGCAGTCAGATATTAACTGATCAAAAATGGGGCCAAAAAGCCCCTTTAATTTACATAATTATTATAAATCATTTTTAAAAAATAACTACTGTTTTTAGTATATGGAATTTTCACATGTAGCAGGGTTGGCCCATATTCTTTTAGTGCTGTAGGTCAGCCACTAGTGGTGCCCCTTATCAAGAGAACATGCCCCCTCACCTGGGTGCTTTTGGACCTGCCACAGTTTGGGCTCTTTTTCCCTCACTCTTTTGTATGGGCAGGACAGTAGAAGGAAAGCCAAGTAAGCTGCTGCACCCAAGCCTCAGTGAAGTGGGAGGGAAGGAGCATGGTGGAGCTGGTACCCACTTGAACATAAGAACATAAGAGAAGCCATGTTGGATCAGTCCAATGGCCCATCCAGTCCAACACTCTGTGTCACACAGTGGCCAAAAAAATTATATATACACACACACTGTAGCTAATAGCCACTGATGGACCTCTGCTCCATATTTTTATCTAACCCCCTCTTGAAGCTGGCTATGCTTGTAGCCGCCACCACCTCCTGTGGCAGTGAATTCCACATGTTAATCACCCTTTGGGTGAAGAAGTACTTCCTTTTATCCATTTTAACCTGACTGCTCAGCAATTTCATCAAATGCTCACAAGTTCTTCTATTGTGAGAAAGGGAGAAAAGTACTTCTTTCTCTACTTTCTCCATCCCATGCATAATCTTGTAATCCCCGCAGTCAACGTTTCTCCAAGCTAAAGAGCCCCAAGTGCTTTAACCTTTCTTCATAGGGAAAGTGTTCCAACCCTTTAATCATTCTTGTTGCCCTTTTCCGGACTTTTTCCAATGCTATAATATTTTTTTTGAGGTGCGGTGACCAGAATTGTACACAGTATTCCAAATGAGACCGCACCATCGATTTATATAGGGGCATTATGATACTGGCTGATTTGTTTTCAATTCCCTTTCTAATAATTCCCAGCATGGCGTTGGCCTTTTTTATTGCAATCACACACTGTCTTGACATTTTCAGTGAGTTATCTACCATGACCCCAAGATCTCCTCATCCTAGAAATACTTCTTAAATTGGCTGAAAAAGACATAGCTATATACAGTATGTTGATTAATCACATCCAGGGCTCTTTTTTTCCCCTGCCGGAGCCCACAAGAGCTGGCCTGACCCACCATGTAGCAGCTGTGTGCTCCCACGCCAGGTGGTGTGGTCTAATGTGCAAATAAGTTCTTGCTGAGCTTTTTCTTAAAAAAAAAAAAAAAGGCGCTGAACAACATTCACTCCCCACCTGCCAACCAAACTCATATAAAAATGATCAAATGAATTCATCTCCAGCCATTTATTTCTGGAAGAAAAGGCCTCTGCCATATGCTTTTTCTCCTGCCTGCTCAGATCCAGTGGTGGATTTTGACTTCTTCAAGACCTGACCTGGATTGACTTCCGGGGGAGGAAAATGTCGAGCTGAGCTGCTTCTCATAACGGGAGCAGGCTGGAACTTCTGTTTGGGGTAGTGGAAGGCAAATTAATGCCTACTGCCTACTTTTCTCAGTTAGAGATTAGTCCAAGATATGCACAGGAAACTTTGAGGAGATTTACCTTGGCTAAAAGGGAGTCCTGGGTGGAGGGGCTCCTTTGAGGCTTGGAGGGGTCTCCGGAGAAGAGTTGTATTTTTATTATCTGCAGAAGTTCTCAGAATCATTTATTTTACATAAGCTCAACAGAATCCTAACTTTCTTGGACTTTGTTAAACATCTAAAGCTACACAAGACCGGTGTGAATCTGGATAATTGTCAGAAAAGGTACAGATTACTATCTTTCATTCCGGGACTATTTACAGCTAAACAGAATAAATTCAGGTGGGAAATGGAAATTTAGAAAGCTTGAAAGGAGAAGGGAGGAAGAGGTGAAATTTGGACTTTGTAAATTTAAAGGACAGTGCTAAAAAGTGGAAAGGAATTTATTGTTTGGTCTACTTGCGGTTTTGAAAAAAGAGCACCATCGTCACAGACCTGCAGCATATACAATCAACACAGGAAGTACATCAAGTATCGTGAGATCTCTTTACCAGTGAAAATAAAATTTGGTGGCAAGTAAAGCAGGAATTAGCTGATGAAAAGCCTACTCTAGGACTATAATACCATTGAGAAACATTGCGGCAATTGCAAGGAGGTCAAAATTAAAATAATGTTTTTAAAGTGTTCGGGACATTAAAAATTGTTGGAATTAATTGAGATGATGACAAGAAGATAAATACTATTGGACATATTGTTTATAATGGACTTTAGAAGCCTTTAAAAGAAAAGGGGAAAAAAGTTTCAGAGAGAAGCAAAAAGTTGCGACCGCCATTTGGAAGAATATAATTTTTTTTATAATTAATATCTCGGTCTGGGAAGCTCTGAGGATGGTGAAATTAGGCTTGTTGTAAAAAGCAAGCTCTAATCTTTTGAACCTGATAGTCAAATTTGAAATTGGTGAGATTAAAATTTTCGGTGTTTAAATGTCAGAACACAAGCAAACCCATACAAGGGCTACTTCATTGGAGACAATGCAGGATCAATTAGAGGCAATGGAGGCCAGAATGATGAAAGCCGCTTTGAGTCCGCTGAGCCGCCCTGAGTTCGCTTGCGGAGAGGGCGGGATATAAATTGAAAGTAATAAATAAATGAAAGGCATGAAAGAGATGATAACTGCATCAAAAAAAGAAATTATAGAAGAGATTAAAAAAGATATGGAAGATCTCAGAAAAGAGACAGAGGAAACATCTAAGAAAGTGCAGGAGGAAGAAGGGAGAATGAAAGTACATGACTCCACCTTGTTGAAAATACAAGAAAAAGTGACAATCCACGACTGCAAATTGATGGAGACTCTGATACATCTGAGGGGAAAATGGTGATTTGAAAGAATATATAATAAAAATAATTGCAGAATTGCAGAATTTTTAGAGAATTGCAGAATTGCAGAATATTTAGAGGAAGATCTTGAAGAGACTAAAAATATGTATGACTATATGTATAGATTGAACTCACTCTATGCCAAGAAAAATGATTTACCAAGAGATGTTATCATAAGATACATGACAAAAGAAATGGTGGGAAAGATAATGAATAAAAACTTTGAAAAGACATTGACAGTGGGAGGCAGCAGAGTAAGAATTATGAAGGAGTTGCCAAGGCAAGTGATAAATGATAGAAGAACATATAAAAAACTGACAGAAAAATTATGGGACAATGAAATGAGGTTTAGATGGATAATACCTGAAGGTTTGAGCTTTGAACTTTAGGGGGAAAGAATCACAATTACAAATGCACAGGAACTGCATAATTTTATGAAGAACATAAAGCATTTGCACCATGATGGATTACAAATTATTGTCTTGAAATGTAAATGGACTAAATTCACCACAAAAAAAGAAGGGCAATGTTTCATTGGATTAAAAAACAAAATTGTAATATAGTTTATTTACAAGAAGTGCACATTAAACAAAAAGATTACAAATTTTTATGGAATAAAAAATAGGGGTTAGAATTTTTTTCATTGGCTGAACAGAAGAAAAGGGGAGTGATTTTTTATATTAAACAAGAATTGGAGCCAAAATTAGTGTTTAAAGATAAAGATGGAAGATTTGTAGCAGTAGAAATAATATTAAATGCAAAAAAAGTTGTTATTGGGACTGTATGCACCTAATGGTGCAAAGGATACTTTTAAAAAAAGACATTATACAACAATTTGATGAACTGACTTATGACCAAGTTTTGATAATGGGAGACTTTAATGGAACAATTAAGAACTCACTGGATAGGTCTGGGGGTGGGGGGGAATAATAACAAAGAAGGAAAATTGCCAAAGTCTTTTTTTGAATTGGTCAAACAAGAAAATTTGGAGGACATATGGAGGAAATTTAACCCTGAAGTGCGGGACGATACCTTTTTTTCAGCAAGACATAAAACTTTTTCCAGAATTGACATGTTGTGGGACACTAAAGATTTAGGTCTTATAACAAGGAAAATAGAGATTTTACCTAAAATTGGGGCTGACCATAAGCCAATAATGTGGCTTACAAAATTGTCTAAGAAGTTGAGAAGATGAAGATTGAATGAAGATTTACTACAGAATAAAGAAATAGTAACATACCTAGAAAATGAAACTAAAGCTTTCTTTCAAATGAATGACAAAGAGGATATAGAATTTCAGACAGTCTGGAATTCCTATAAAGCAGTAATGAGAGGAATACTGATTACCTTGAATAATAAAGATAAGAGAGCAAAAGAAAAACAGTTGTTGGACATTCAAAATGAAATAAAGAAAAAAAAGGGAGTTGAGAAAAAGGCCAGGGAAAAAGAAAATTATAAGGGAAATTACAATATTACAAACGCAAATGAGACATTTGTTAAATAAAGAATTGGAATGGAATTTGAAAAGACTGCAGCAGAAATCTTTTGAGGGAGCAAATAAACCTGGAAAGTATTTGGCTTGGCAACTGAAGAAAAAGAGAGATAATAAAATTATTAATAAAATTGTGGTAGATGGAAGAGAGGTAGTTAACCAAGAGGGAATAAAAAGAGAATTTTTTAAGTATTATGCCAAGTTGTTTAAAGGTGTTAAAATAAATAAAGAAAAGATGGATGAGTATCTACAAAAGATAATAGAACCCTTAACAGAAAATATGCGAAAAGTTTTGAACGATCTAATTGAAAAAATAGAAATTGAAGCAGCAATTAATGCAATGAAAAATGGAAAGGCACCTGGGCCAGATGGATATACAGCTAAATATTTTAAAACCTTTAAAGATGAGTTAATACTGAAATTGCAGAAGTTGATGAACATGATAAGAATAAAAGGGAAGATACCAAATACATGAAAGGAAGCTGTTATTTTTGATACCAAAGGAAGATAGAGATGTCACGAATGTAAAAAATTACAGACCAATTTTGCTATTAAACAATGACTATAAAATATATACAAGAATCTTGGCAGAACGGCTTAAACAACATTTGATAAATTTTATAATGAAAGATCAAGTGGGGTTTCTTCTCAAAAGGCAAATAAGAGACAATATCAGAACTGTTGTAAATATTGTAGAATATTATGAAAGACATCTAGAAAAGGAAGTAGCATTATTCTTTGTGGATGCAGAGAAAGCATTTGACAATTTAAATTGGGATTTTATGTTTGCAGTAATGGAGAAAATGGAGCTGGGAGAAAGCTTTATAAGAATGATAAAAGCAATATATACTGATCAACGTGCAAGGTTATGTATAGATGCTGATCTTACAGAAGACATGATAATTAGAAAAGGTACAAGACAAGGTTGTCCACTTTCTCCATTGTTTATAATGACTCTTGAAATATTACTGATGCAGATCCAAGAAGATGTATTTGTTTCAAACTATTCCCATTGTGAAAGATAGTAAACAATTTGATAAATGGCGAAGAAAAATTTCAGAATTTGTGTGGGCTGGGAAGAAACCAAGGATCAAAATGAAAATTTTGACAGTTGGATTTCAACTACCAAATTAAAAATTATATCAGGAAGCAGTTTGTTTAGTGTGGATAAAAGAATGGATAACGCTGTTAAACAAAAAACTCTTAGTGCTGGAAGGTCACGGAAATAAATTTGGCTGACACGCATATTTGTATTATGGAAAAAAGAAGATGGACGGTTTTTTCTCTCACCATTATATAAGAAATAATTTGCTAAATACATGGATGAAATATAAGAAATATGGAGATGAGAGAAGACCATTATGAATAGTGCCAGCTGAAGTAATAAAAATAATGGCTGAGATAGGTGAAGAAAAGTGGTTGTCATATAATTAATTATTAAAAATACAAAGTGGCAAAATAGAATTGAAAACTGCTGAAGAGTTGAATAATAAATATGATTGGTTTCAAATGCAACAAATAAAGAGTTTGGTGGATAATGATATCAAAACTGAAGGAATAAGAAAAGAACAAACAGAAATGGAAAAAGTTCTGCTTGGAGATAATGAAAAATTAATTTCAAAAATATATAAATTACTTTTAAAATGGTCTACGGAAGATGAAGTAGTGAAATCTCAAACGATTAAATGGGCAATTAATGTAAATAAAGAAATACAGATGGAAATTTGGGAATACTTGTGGAGGAATTCTATGAAGCTTTCGATGTGTCATAGTATTAAAGATAACTGTTTTAAAATGATGTACAGATGGTATCTGACTCCTAAAAATTGGCAAAGATGAACAATAAGATGCCAGACAGATGTTGGAAATGTAAAAAGCATGAAGGTTCTTTCTACCATATGTGGTGGACTTGTGAAAGAGCAAAAAAGTATTGGCAGATGATTCAGCAAGAAATTTCTAAGATCTTGGGATATGAATTTAAGAAAGTTGCTGAGACTTTTCTGTTGGGATTACAAATGGAAAAATTTCCAAAAGAAGGTAGAACTGTAATTTGGTACTTGCTTTCAGCTGCTAGGACATTATATGCGCAGTTGTGGAAGCAAGAAAAAATACCAGAGAAATGGGATTGAATTATAAAAGTAATGACATGGAGTGAAATGGACAAATTAACAAGAATATTAAGAGACTATGATTTAGAAGGTTTTAAGACGGAGTGGTAAAAGTTTAGAAGATATGTAGAAAAAGAGTGGAAAATAAAAGGACATTGGACAATTTTTGATAATGATTAAGTTTTAGAAAGAAGAATATAAATTTTTGTTTTAATAGTTAAGGGTACCTTTAAATATTAGCATTTTAAGTAAATAACACCGGCGGGGGTCAAGTAACGGGGGGAGGGGTGGGTAGAAAGTAATATATGGGATAGATAAAAGAAGTTATTAAAGATGTAAGAAATGGATTTATTACCATATGTTACCAATAAAGTTGTTTTAATCCAAAAACCTGACCTGGATTAACAGCCATTCCTTCTTTACAGGGAATCCTGGGAGGTATTATTCTAGAGGGTGGGGTGGTTGTGATGGTGAATATGACATCAAACTGTCATATTCATAACTTTTAAAGAGGGGCACCATGATTACTACAATGGGAAAAATGGACATGAGTGCAGTATAGATAAAGGTCTGAATATTCAAGATGCAGCAGAAGTGACACTTTTGGGGGATGTGTCCAGCTTTCTACACCACAACTGCAGTTTTGGTTACAATATTTGGAGGCTTTTCTACTGTATGATATCATCAGCTTAGCTTGTTTTTGAAAACTGTAAGTGTGGCATAAGAATCATTAGTACAATATTTATGGAATCTACCGAACAAAATGTTATAATTGATGAATTCACTTAATATGTAGGGATGCATAGAAAAATATTCCTTATTCTTTCAGCATTTATATCATGACATGTCAGTGATACACTTATAAACTCATGTCATTCGGGTCTCAGTAGTATATGAACTGCATATAACAAAGACATCAAGCAGCCAAATGCAGAACTAAAAATGGACAAGGATAACGAGGTATATTTTACTTTCTAAGTGTTGCCAAGAAAATTAGGGAAGAACTTCTGGGGTGGGGAGGGAGTGCACTGTGTTACAAGAGGACTACTGCTAGCAAGGAGAGTGATGGAATTGCCAAATGGGATGCCAAGGCGTAAAAGCTCTGGCCTGAAAAAGCAGCCCTGCTCCTTCAAGCAATGGGTTTAAGGGTAGGCTGCAGTTATGCAGTGATGAGGTAAAGGTGATCTGTACATGCTCAGAACAAGTTTCATTGCATTGCATTTTCCAGGGATCAGCTCTAATATTAGAGCTCCCTTCCCCACACACACGCTGGGGCTGGCACAAATTCAGCCTAGGGCAGGATGCCATTTTCTCTGTAGAGTAAGATGTAAGATACATAATGGTAAATTGGTCCTAACTGGGATAGCCCAGGTTAGCCCAGTCTCTCGGAAGCTAAGCAAGGTTGTTAGTATTTGGATAGGAGACCACCGAGGAAATCCGTGGTCATTATGCAGAGAAAGATGGCAAACCGCATCTTAACGTCTCTTTTCTTGAAAACCCTATGAAGTCCTCATAAGCTGGCTGTGGCTTGATGGCTCTTTCCACCACCACCGGTGGTACATTGTATGTGGCCCTAACAGAGGGTCATAAAATCATTATGGCACTAAACTGGCATGGTGAAAGAAGAAAGGATGGTGCTCCAAGACCACCAGTAGTGGCAACCAGTGCTCCCTCTAAACTGTGAAGTCTTGTGAGCAAAAATTCTACTTAATGAGCTACTTCATGGCATTAAAGTTGTGAGTGATCAATTTGGCTACTGCATAAATTAGCTTGCTCTGGGGCCATCCTTCCTGAGCTAAGACAAAAATTTGTGAGCTGGAGGCTAAAAAACTGAAATAGCTCACACTAACTCAGCTTAGAGGGAAAGCTACTGGCAACAGATTGATTTTTAACTAAGTGTTGTCAAGGTGCTGGCATTTCTGACTAGTGTATTGATTCATCTCACATCTATCTATTCATCCAATTTTTATCCCACCTTTCTTCCAAGGAAGTCAGGGCAACTTGATGCACTGCAAGTTGTGTGTGAAAAATGTGAATTTCTTGGATGAATGTCTTATCCTACCATCCTTAGGCCAAGGTTGCACTCTGTAGTGAGACTGCATTATAAAATCAAATGAAGGACATGCAGTTTGTAATCAACACACCACTCTGTGGAAGCCACTAAGATGTATACAGTATTCCCTTATCATCTGCTATGCACCCTATAAGTAGTCTGCTCCAGCACAGGAAATCGCAGCAGAACTAACAAGACAATTTCAAATCTTAACCACCATGGAATCTAAAGCTAATCTTCATTAAGTCATTAAAACAGAATCCCTTTATTTATTTTATGGGTCTTCGGCTGCTTCCTAAACCAAATGGTTCTTTCTCTTTTCTTAAAGCCCCTCTTCTTCCTCCTGACTCACTTCCTTCTCCTTAACTCCTTCTGTGCACATTTCAGCCTTTTCCAGGTGTCTTCTTTCTGTTCCTGTTGGTGTCAATAGAGCTCAAACTAATTAATTTATCCACAGCTTTATGTTTTTTTCTCCCTCCTTGCCTACTCCCATTCCCCCCTTCCCTCACATGCACAGCTAAAGAGAGTTCCTTGGGAGAGGCTGAGTTGCAGCCAGGCTCAGATCCTTCTGCAATGGATGGTAATTACCTCAATGTGAAAGAGAGTGGCGTGAAGGTATCCCAAGAAAGGGCAAGCAGCGACCTTCCCAGCCCAATGGACAAGACTGATTCAGAGAGCAACAAAGGCAAGAAGAGACGGAATCGCACCACCTTCACCAGCTACCAGCTGGAAGAACTGGAAAAGGTCTTTCAGAAGACCCACTACCCGGATGTCTATGCCAGAGAACAGTTAGCCATGAGGACAGACCTCACAGAGGCCAGAGTGCAGGTAAGGAAAAGGCTCTGGAAATTTGATTCAGGGCTACTAAAAAGTAAACAAGGTTTCCAGTTTTACATTTATGACTATCAATAAAATTCTAGATTGCCCTTTAATTAGAGCATATCTGTACTCTGCCTATGTGCTGAGGTATATGTGCACCAGCTCCTTAAGAGGCAAGAAACATCTCCTTTCCCATCTTCTGATCTGCAGGAAACTTTATAGTCATCTCTGTCCTGTATGAATTTAGTCGTCTTTTTTATACCAGCTGATCAATCAAAGCTTCCAGATAATGATTTAGGACAAAGACCGCCGGTCCTGTGTTGGAGGGGGGAAATAAACAGAGGATTGTATATGATTATAATAGCTCAGTTCATCCTCTGGATGATCTTCTTCAGAAGCACCATGTACACATTAAACAAAGCCTCACTGATGACAGAAATAAATTTAGGGGAAATCACTGTTAAGGATCCATCCATCTCTTGAATAATGCCCCAGCAGAAATGACTGGTAACTTCACAGAATCCTGTATCCACTTTTAAGCAGTCCAGGGTACTGTTTCCCTATATTTCTTCTGCTGAAGATCAGCCACTGCAATAGCACACCGACTAGCCAGAATCTAAGCATAAAGCTAAATCAACACAAATCTCGAGAAAAGATGCATCATCCAAGAGTGCCTGGTTTTCAAGTTATTTCTAAATGTTATGAGTTCATGGTTCAGTAGCAATGCACCTGTGTGGAAGCCAGGCACCTGGCGAAGAGCTCACCCAGAGACCAATTGTAATGTTCTGACTTTTTTTAAAAAAACCTTGATGGGGCTTTCAGTTGTGAGGATCCCCCCCCCCCTTATAACTTGGCCTCTGTCTAGGTGCTGAGGAGACCAGTTTCTGGCTGTTCTAGATTTTAAACTCTGCAGCTCATGTCTAAAGACAGTGAAGGTGAAATTCAGAGGGCAGCTTGTATCTATCCCTCTTTCCCTCTGCTCTTAGACCCTTCACAAAGCAGAAAGCTTCCTCATTATCAAAGAGAAGGGATCATCACTGCCAACAGGCCTCACTTTTGCTTCTACAACTGGATTACCACTAAAATATCCTATCCAACTGTGTTTCAGTGTGGGAGTTAGGTGGATGCAAGAAAGGGATGGAGGCAGGGCCTACCTCCAGTTCACAGTGGCAGTACTGGGGTGTAGTGGTGAGAGGCTTGGGTTGCCAAGTCCCCTGTGGCCTCCGATGACCTATTGTACCATAGAGTCTTCCCTCCCAAATTGCTAGAGCGTCCAGGAAAACCATAGAGTTTCCCTGGAACCACCTAGAGCAGCTGGCATGTGGCATTGCTGGCGCGATGACCTCACTTCCGGGTGACATCATTGCGCTGGCGACGTCAGGGGAGATTCCCCCTGCTGGCCCAATGTGGGCCGGTGAGTTGGGAACCTCCAGGGCGGGAGAACCCCCACCTGGCCTGGGGGCTTGGCAACCCTACTGGGAAGACATAGGCTCAAATCTCCAGTCAGCCTTGAGGGTCACTTGCTGGCCTTGGGCTACTCAACCTCTTTCCCTCCCCCAAATTCATCCCAAAGAGTTGTTATGAGGATAAAAGGGAGATAGAGACAGAGGGTGCTTGACCCTTTAATTTACAAGTAAACCTCCTGGTGGACTGCTGGTAGCCAGGTGCAAGCCAAGGAAAGCACTGGGAGTTCTGGAGGGGCCATTCAGCTTGGCCCTGACCACCAGCAGTAACCACAGACATAGGTTTAATGTTGCCTCCTTCTGCTCTGCCACTGGTTTCATATTAACCAAGATGTCTCGAGGATGCAGCCATATTCTGAACAGTCCATATTCTGAACTGTCATCACCTGGCACATTGCTGGCCCCATATTAAGGATTTTCAAAGTGGTGAGTGGTTACCAGCAATGCGGTGGACTGGGAACAGCTGTAAGAAGGCCACACTTATGTTGTTGTTAGCAAACAGATGATGATCACTCTGCTGCCGCCATGGAACATTAATAGGGTTGCCAAGTCCAATTCAAGAAATATCTGGGGAATTTTGGGGTGGAGCCAGGAGCAAGGGTGTGACAAGCAGAATTGAACTCCAAGGGAGTTCTGGCCATTACATTTAAAGGGACAGCACACCTTTTTAAATGCCTTCCTTCCATAAAAAATAATGAAGGATAGGAGCACCTTCTTTCGGGGCTCATAGAATTAGACCCCCTGGTCCAATTGTTTTGAAACATGGAGCGTATTTTGGGGAGAGGCACTAGATACTATACTGAAAATGTGGTGCCTCTATCTCAAAAAACAGCTCCCCCAGAGCCCCCGAAACCTCCAGATCAATTCCCCATTATACCCTATAAGAATCATTTTCCACATAGGGAATTATGAAGTGCTCAGCAGACGTTTCCCTCCCCCCCCCCCCCGGTTTCTGGTGACTCCGAAGCAAGGGATTGGCCTCTCTACTCACGAGTTGCTGCCAACTTCTTCCAAGTAACACAGACACATCATCCCAAGAGGAAGCCTTTCAATTGGAGACTGAAGCCTCCGGAGGTGGAAAGGCACATGGTCCTGTGGGGGTGGGGCTTCCCCCCACTGGCCAGCTGACTGGGGATGGGAAGGAGCCTGGGAAAGTGGAAGAACCCCTGCTGAGACCTGGGGATTGGCAAGCCTAAACATTAACAAAACAGAGGGCCCCATCCACATGATTGACTTCATTACAGGAAGCGGCATGGTAATGGCCGTGTCACAGCAACACCTATGCCAGTGGTGGTAAAGAATGAACCATCCTGCAGTCATAGTAATTCTGCAGTACAGGTGCTCTAGAAAAGGCCTGGCTTTTGCATTTCTGTCAGGAAGCTTGGATACACCCAATGCCAGTCTGCTCCTCCCTCAGGACTGCTGCTTTAGTAGGTGAGTGTTCAGCAATTAATAAATAGACTGTGCCCTGCAGGTGTACCCATATTCACTAGCTAAGCAGAGGGCTGAATGGGAAAGGATTTGCATTGAGTCTGAAGCGTTTGAGATAAGTTCACACAGGTGAGTGCTGGAACCCACATACCTGGCCTACAAGTTGTATATGACTTTGGAGGCTGTTTCACATATTTTTAAGTGCATACCTAGGGTTCCCTTTTAAGGGTACTATGACAACCCCATCCACTTCCCTCCCTCAGAGGCAAGTTTTTCCCTCCATTTTTCTTTCCCTATACTGACTGAGCTACCCTGGTAATGTGTTTTCTTCTTTGCTGAAGAACTCTTGACTGTTCCATCCTGCCATAGTACAATTGATATTTTGACTGTTAGCTCAGCCCAGGAACCTAAGGGAAAGATCAGGAGCCCACTTTAACTTAAACAACCCAAATGACACTCAAGAAATTGTGAAATTCAAAAATAATGAAACGTCAGGTGAAATCAGGGTAGGCTTCCCAAATCCCCCGCCTGGGCGGGGGACCCCCGATTTGGAGCCTCCTCCCCCCCGCTCGCCAAAAATCTGGAAAGCGGGGGGGGAGGGGGAATGGTGGCCCTTCCCACCCAGCCCTGATTCCAGCAGCTTCTCCTCGCCCCCTTCCCACCGATCCTCGATCCTTCTCCCCGTCCCGTCCCTTCTCTTCCCACCCCAGATCGCAGCAGCTTCTCCTTGCCCTTCCCTTCCCACCCAGCCCCGATCACAGCAGCCGTTCTTCCGTTTTCCCAGGCTGCTTCCCACCCCCAGTCAGCTGGCTGGTGGGGGGGAGCCCCGCCCCCCCCTGCAAAGGACCATGTGCCTTTGCACCTCTGGAGGCTTGATTGAAAGGCTTCAATTTGGGATGGTGTGTCTGTGTTACTGTGAAGAAGCTGGCAGCAACTTGGGATGGTGTGTCTGTGTTGCTGTGAAGAAGCTGGCAGCAACTCGTGAGTAGAGAGGCCAATCCCCTGCATCAGATTTGCCAGAAATGGGGGGGGGGAGAGGGAAATGTCTTCATTATTCCCTATGTGGAGTTCGATTCTCATAGGGTATAATGGGGAATTGATCTGGAGGTTTTGGGGGCTCTGGGGGAACTGTTTTTTGAGGTAGAGGCACCACATTTTCAATATAGTATCTAGTGCCTCTCCCCAAAGTACCCCCCAAGTTTCAAAACGATTGGACCAGGGGGTCCAATTCTATGAGCCCCTAAAGAAGGTGCCCTTATCCATTATTTCCTATGGAAGGAAGACATTTAAAAAGGTGTGCTGTCCCTTTAAATGCGATGGCCAGAACTCTCTTGGAGTTCAGTTATGCTTGTCACACCCTTGTTCCTGGCTCCACCCCAATATCTCCTGGCTCCACCCCCAAAGTCTCCTGGCTCCACCCAAAAGTCCCCAGATATTTCTTGAATTGGACTTGGCAACCCTAAATCAGGGGTTGACATCTTTAAGATAAAACCAGTACATGCACAGATCTTCTGTTTCAGGCTAATGAGAATGTCTTACACTTTTTACAGTGATTTAAATCTTTATGTTGAGAGGCTTTTGTTCCAGTGTTTTTACAAGGCTGGTATACTTTTTCTAGTACCCAAACCCATTCTCTTGAAACACTAGTACTCATCTTGAGCTTTTCACTGACTCTTAAGGTCTCTAAAGGCAGTTTCTAACCAAACCAGCCCAGGGAATCTCTGCACGCTTCAGCGCTAACTCCCTTTGTGACTTGGTAGGGAAATTCTCCTCTCCCTAGCAGATCTGTCCCCTTTTTTTGGCCTCAATGGGAGCCTTTGCCTAACTTCACAAACTTCCTTGCCAATTTCCTCTCAGTTCTCTGTGTAAAACTGCTTTCAGCTAAGGCTGAAATCATATTGAACTCAGCCAAAGCAGAAATCTGAGTCAATCTCTCCTCATCATGCAGCTATCTCAAACCTTTCTCTGCTCAACTGATGCTACCTAATCAGATTGCTTGGAACAGCCAGTCACTCAAGGCCCTCTTTTGGTGAAGAATTAACCCTTCACAGACCTATATTTGTTTACACCGCACTTTTAGGCTTTTAACATATCAAAATGTGTGAATGAGACATATGGGTATGTTCACTAAGATTGTCTGCAGCAGCTTCCTGTTGAGTGAACCACCAGTGTCAGGCCCAGATTTGCTGCCATCTGATGTGTGGAATGGACATGCTGTGACCTGAACACTTATCTCAAAGTGGCAAATTACCAAGGACTGTGCTCTGTTTCTTTTCTCTGAGTGTCAGCCAAAAAAAGGCACCCAACATCCATTGACACAGTACTCCTAGTCCCTGAGGATTTGCCTACATCCACCTGGAGGAAGGTTTCAGCATCTCTTCTGTATATGAACATAGGATTGCTCAGAGATGCTTTGGGGTGGTTCTCTTTGAGAACCTGTTGCTTAGCTTGCTGACCAGTCTCCTTGCACTGTGTTGAGTGCCAAAGAACATTCATCTATCCCTACAGCCCCTGCCTGCTAATGAAAATCTTTTCCAGTGGTGACCCTGGAATGTGACAAGTTCTTGAAAGCAAGGTGGAAATGTCAAACATTGCTGCAGCAAAATCACAGCCTGGGTGGAATTTTTTCTTTCTTTCATAAAGCAATGCAAGAAGTAATATATCTTGATCCCTTTTCTCCCATAAACCCTGGGAGGCTAGTGGAAGAAGCGGAAAGGCTGAACTAAGCCTGCAGGAAATTAAACATGAAATGAAAACAAGCTCAAGTTATTCGGCTCTCTCATCCCAGGCTCCGGTTTCCCATTCCAGGCCACTGATAAAATGGTGTCCAGTTTCAGTGCTTAAAGATGAATTCTGGCTATTTTCCTACATCCAAGCAAGCAGTCGAGAGATGGACTTATGGCCCTCTGTAAAAAAAAAAAATGGGGGGGAGGAGTGGAGGGAAAGGCCAAAAATAGGGGTGTGGATGCTGTGTGAGAGACATGCCAGTGTCAGGAAGAGACAGAGACAGGGATCATGAGAAAGAGGCAGACAAATGAGGCAAGAGGATGTGAGAACAAAGTCAGAGGATGAGAGAGAAGCACAAGGAAGGGATAGATTGAAAGGGGCCCAAACAGATGGCAGGTTAGAAGGACACAGCCCCCAAGCAAGATCTTGGGTTTCACCTCTCCTAGAACTCTGCTGTGAGAATGGAGTTCTGTAATGTAATCTAGTGGCCTGTATCCACAGGGCTGAGCTGGCCAGTAGGCAAGTGGAGGCCATCTGCCTCAGGTGGCAGGGTTCAGAGTGCTATTAAAGAGCGATAAAATGACAATTAAAGGTAAAGACAGTCCCATGTGCAAGCACCAAGTCATTATTGACTCATGGGGTGACGTCATATCACGTTTTCTTGGCAGACTTTTTGTTATGGGGTGGTTTGCCATCGCTTTCCCAGTCATGTACACTTTGCCCCCTCCACACACACAAAAACAAGCTCATTCTATCAACCTACAACTGAGGAGGTCCTACAACTGATAGACAAATTAAAAACTAATAAGTCACCGGGTCCGGATGGCATACATCCGAGAGTTCTGAAAGAACTCAAAGTTGAACTTGTGGATCTTCTAACAAAAATCTGTAATCTTTCATTGAAATCTGCCTCCGTTCCTGAGGACTGGAAGGTAGCAAATGTCACCCCCATCTTTAAAAAGGGTTCCAGAGGAGATCCGGGAAATTACAGGCCTGTCAGTCTGACTTCAATACCGGGAAAGTTGGTAGAAACCATTATTAAGGACAGAATGAGTAGGCACATTGATGAACATGGGTTATTGAGGAAGACTCAGCATGGGTTCTGCAAGGGAAGATCTTGCCTCACTAACCTGTTACAGTTCTTTGAGGGGGTAAACAAACATGTGGACAAAGGTGACCCGATAGATGTTGTTTACCTTGACTTCCAGAAAGCTTTTGATAAAGTTCCTCATCAAAAGCTCCTTAGAAAGCTTGAGAGTCATGGAGTAAAAGGACAGGTTCTCTTGTGGATCAAAAACTGGCTGAGTAATAGGAAGCAGAGAGTGAGTATAAATGGGCAGTCTTCGCAGTGGAGGACGGTAAGCAGTGGGGTGCCTCAGGGCTCGGTACTGGGTCCCATGCTCTTTAACTTGTTCATAAATGATTTGGAGTTGGAAGTGAGCAGTGAAGTGGCCAAGTTTGCGGATGACACTAAATTGTTCAGGGTGGTGAGAACCAGAGAGGATTGTGAGGAACTCCAAAGGGATCTGTTGAGGCTGGATGAGTGGGCTTCAACGTGGCAGATGCGGTTAAATGTGGCCAAGTGCAAAGTAATGCACATTGGGGCCAAGAATCCCAGCTACCAATACAAGTTGATGGGGTGTGAACTGGCAGAGACTGACCAAGAGAGAGATCTTGGGGTCGTGGTAGATAACTCACTGAAAATGTCTAGACAGTGTGCGTTTGCAATAAAAAAGGCCAACGCCATGCTGGGAATTATTAGGAAGGGAATTGAAAACAAATCAGCCAGTATCATAATGCCCCTGTATAAATCGATGGTGCGGTCTCATTTGGAGTACTGTGTGCAGTTCTGGTCGCCGCACCTCAAAAAGGATATTATAGCATTGGAGAAAGTCCAGAAAAGGGCAACTAAAAGGATTAAAGGGCTGGAACGCTTTCCCTATGAAGAAAGGTTGAAACGCTTGGGACTCTTTAGCTTGGAGAAACGTCGACTGCGGGGTGACATGATAGAGGTTTACAAGATAATGCATGGGATGGAGAAAGTAGAGAAAGAAGTACTTTTCTCCCTTTCTCACAATACAAGAACTCGTGGGCATTCGATGAAATTGCTGAGCAGACAGGATAAAACGGATAAAAGGAAGTACTTCTTCACCCAAAGGGTGATTAACATGTGGAATTCACTGCCACAGGAGGTGGTGGCGGCCACAAGCATAGCCACCTTCAAGAGGGGTTTAGATAAAAATATGGAGCAGAGGTCCATCAGTGGCTATTAGCCACAGTGTGTGTATATATATAAATTTTTTTGCCACTGTGTGACACAGAGTGTTGGACTGGATGGGCCATTGGCCTGATCCAACATGGCTTCTCTTATGTTCTTAACCTCAGAAGGATGGAAGGCTGAGTCAACAAGTTAGCTAACTGAACCTAGCTTCCACCAGATCGAACTCAGGTCATGAGAAGAGCTTGGACTGCAGTAGTTCAGTTTCCTACTCTGCCACAGGGTAATTACATAATGTATAATTGGAGAGGCACTATTTGGATTTCCTGTCTCAGACAGCAAAGTCTTTTGTGCCATTTTGCCTGCCTGTGATTTTCTCATGCTGCCACCCCCATTGATATTAGTAGTTGTGGCAGACTTTTAGCCATGCAAGCCGTCATGTACCTGACAACCGACACATACTGGTCTCTGAATGCATCGCATTTGTCATATGATTGTAACTACTGCAGCTTTTCTTGGTATTTGTAATCAGGTTCTAAAACCCAGTCTATCCAGAATATGATAGGCCAGCTGCCAGTCACATGACTATCTTACCCTATGAGAATCTGATTGAACAATGTGATTGCCACTTTAAGAAACAAAAGGAACCTAGTCTTCTAAGCATAAGATCTGCCATAAGTGCTGGGGTTGAGCACAGCAGGCAGGAATCAGATGAGACCTGGGCAGTTAGGTTTGGGGAGGTTGCTTATTTAGAGGTGAACCATCGACTGCAATTGGCAACTGTCAATTCAAGTCCAGAACATGGGAGTTAGGAAGGATTAACTGATGTCAGAAGGAAAAATATGATTTTCTAAAAGGCACCCCATTGTGTCAAATTATTCCTGCCTGTGCGTGTGAAGTAGATGAGGAGGGGTTGTGGCTCAGTGGTAAAGAATCTGCTTCATATGTAGAAGGTTCTAGTTAAAAGGATCAAGTAGTAAGTGATGTGAAGAGCTTCTTCTTAAGTCTCTGGAGAGCTGCTGCCAATTAGAGTAGTCAGTACTGACCTGCATAAGCCAATAGTCCAACAGTATAAGGCAGCTTCATGTGTAAATGTCCCAGTAAACAATTATCAGTTATTAGCCACTTGGTTTAACTGTTCTTCTTATTAAGCAGATTGTTGCCATTGTGGCCTTTTATAAACACTTGTCCCATTTATCTGGATGTATAAGGGAGGGAGTACATTATGCAGATGATGCAATCGGGTTGCTGAAAAAAGACTTTCCTGTTTGAGTTTTTCCCTTTAAAGTAACAAATGCAAGTTTTTGACAGGCTATCATCACATTTTCCATTTTCTCTCATCATTAGCTGTGCTGCTTGTGGACGAGGGGCAAATAAAGATGCATGATGATGTCACAATGTAGGATTTGCGTTCCTCTACATCAGGGTTTCCCAAACTTTTCTTTCCCATGGCCCAGTTATTTTTACACTTCTCCTTCGTGACCCACAAAAATTCGGGGGTGGAGCCAGGAATTATGTCATTTCCTGTGGTGTCAAGGGCCAAGTGGTGTCACTTCTGGGGCACACTGAACCAAAACTCCACCTTTTCCTGTGATGTCACTTCCAGAATGTCCACCAGTGGGGCCAGGGCACTAGAAACCCTCTCACTGTTGCTTCCCACCCCCAGCACCAAGAATGCAGACAGAGCATCACTTGCAGGGAAAGAAAAAAGGGGGACAAAGAAAAAAAGCCTTCCTCACCATCAGATGACCTCAGCCTGTGACAATTCCACTCAGGGGTTGTTCGATAAAAAAAAAAAAAAAGTAGCTACTGGAATGCCCACTCCCCACCCCTCCTGGCTGAAAAAAACATACACACCCTTTTTTGCCACCCAAGTCTCCCAGGGAAATCTTCCCAAAAGAACATACTGCAAGGCACAGGAAAGCTCATACTCTGAAGAACACTTCATGGGTCTAAAGTGCCAGTGGACACCAGCTTTTCTCTCAAACACTGGGAAGGGGGGAGAAGGAAGGAGAGGCAGCCCAGCTCCTCTCTGCACAACACAGAGACGAGGGAAGGAGGGAAACCAAACAGAACTCAGATTTTGCAGCCTGTGTCAGTCTTCAAGGCTAGCTTTTATCTGCACAACAGATAAAACGGGGGGAAGGAAGGAAGGAAGTCAAATGAAGAGCAGGCTAGCTTTGGCTTTTCTTGTGACCCAGTAGTGAGACTTCCGTGGCCACGACCCTGCAAATGGGAAACACTACTCTACATCATCACACAGGAAAATTTCAGCAACAGCCTTACAACACCAGAATGTAACATTCCTTCTGTGTAATCTGAACATGTTGGATTTCTCTTGAATCAAGGAGATGATCTTGCACTATGTATGGATTACTAGAAGCAGATACTAACATTCCTTTTAAATTTGTCAGTTTGTTACAATTAACTTTGTCTAGTGTGGGAGCAGTTAGAGTAGAGAATAGCCTGTGCAACTGCTGAACAGAATAAATGACTGTTTTAGTCCAACATTATTTGTACTCTATAGTTATGATTGTGTCTTCTCTCCAGTTTCCCTCAATGAGAAAAACCACACAATTTTGTGCTGGCCATGGAACTCTACACCCTGAAAATGAGGCCTTTCTGTTTTTTTAAAAGGAAATATCTAGCTGTTATGGAGGGTTGCCAAAATGTAGGTAATGTCTGCTAAATTCCCCAAAGGGAGGGTGCAGCCCTCAATAGAATTTCCTGTGGTTAGGGAAAAGGGGGTCTCATGCTACGAATCAATCTTTGTTCCTTCCCTGTGACTTACAGAAGCAAGCAGATTTTACTACTTTGCTTAATTTGGATAATTTATACAAGTCACAATTCAGAGCTTTTTGCTACCAAGTGTGGATTTCGTTCAGCTATTCAAAGCAACCATCTGGGTATGAGGTACTGATGGGAAAAGTTAAAGCATGTTAACTGTAGCACACTGTTGTCATGTTCAGGTTTAGCTTCTGTTCCACACCAGAAGTATCATACTGGCTGACCAAATGCAGGAACCAATAGCACATGTATTTCAATTCCTGTGAATGCTATCTGTCCAGCAATAATGTGAAATCTTACTTTTGGTACGTACAAAAATGGGCCAAAGCAGCAGTTGAAAGGAAGGGTAAAATTATATTTCTGTCCTTCACTACATCGGTCATAAATAAGTCTGCTGATACCTCAGCTTTGCATTTGCATTATTTCTGGTGGAACAGAATAATATGTCATTAAATGCTAAGTAATTATATAAATGGCATAGAGAAAACATAGCCTTTGGGCCTTTTACCATTCATGTCCTTTGAGGCTCCTTTTTCAATCCATCTCATAAATACTGTCATTCTTGTTTAACTTGAAAATCTTGCAAGAGAATCAGAAGCATGCTTATTAGAAAGGAACATAGCAATGGAAGAAAAAACAGCATGGGTAAATATTATACTAGGGACAGTAGTGATTCAAGACATTTCTGTATGCATTTAATGACGTGATTACCGTATTTTTCGGACCATAAGACGCACCCCCCCCCAAAAAAAGTAGGGGGAAAAGTGTGTGCGTCTTATGGTCCGAAGGTACGTACCTTCGAGGGGCGAGGGGGCGATCCGCTGCCTCTTCCTCCGATCCGGCACGTCCCCGGTGCCTGCTTGCCTGGCTCCATCTTCTTCAGGCACACAGTAGGAAGCACGCTGCCCTCTCCACGGCCGGCGCTCGCAAAGCGCTGCGTTTGTGGAGGGGGCGGGTGCTTCCTACTTGCCTGTGTTCCTGCCTTCAGCTGTGATGTTTAAAGCAAGCGCTGAGGTTGCTCCCTCCCCCCTCCGACCTCAGCGCTTGCTTTAAACATCACAGCTGAAGGCAGGAACACAGGCAAGTAGGAAGCACCCGCCCCCTCTGCAAACGCAGCGCTTTGCGAGTGCTGGCCGTGGAGAGGGCAGCGTGCTTCCTACTTTCCTGTGTTCCTGCCTTCAGCTGTGATGTTTAAAGCAAGCGCTGAGGTCACTCCCTCCCCCCTCCGACCCCAGCACTTGCTTTAAACATCACAGCTGAAGGCAGGAACACAGGGAAGTAGGAAGCACGCTGCCCCCTCTGCAGCTGGCGCTTGCAAAGTGCTGGGGCCACGTGGAGCGATCCCACGCTTGCCTGAAGAAGATGGAGCCAGGCAAGCAGGCGCCGGGGAAGCGCCGGATTGGAGGAAAAAGCATCGGATTGCCCCCCAGGAGGAAGGTGCGTCTTATCCTCCGGTGCGTCTAATCGTCCAAAAAATACGGTAATTTAAAGATCTGAGCATTTGTACCTAATTCTGAGCAATCTATATTTTTATATATATATCCGACCTGTGGGCCCATCTGTGGAGAGCTAAATCTGTGGATCAGGGCCACATGGATGCTAAAAAGATTTTCCATCAAACTTGCGGAACTCCCGAGGGTTGCAGAAAAATCTGAAACATTTAAATTTCCCCACAAATTAAAAAAGTCTGCTTATGCACAGACAACAAACTTACTTTTCTTCTGCAACGGCAATTGGTAGCTGTAGCAGAGCCTGGTGGCAGATACCAGGAGCCACTCTGGGCCTGATCACGGTAGCAGCACATGTTGGGAGGCACTCTGGGAATAGTCACAATATCGGCAGGCACCAAGCTGCTTGGGGTGCAGCCTAGGGTTGCCAGGTCCAATTCAAGAAATACCTGGGGACTTTGGGGGTAGAGCCAGGAGACATGGGGGTGGAGCCAGGAGCAAGGTTGTGACAAGCATAATTGAACTCCAAAGGGAGTTCTGGCCATCACATTTAAAGGGACCACACACCTTTTAAATGCCTTCCCTCCATTGGAAATAATGAAGAATGGGGCACCTTCTTTTGGGGCTCATAGAATTATAACCCCTGGTCCAATCTTTTTGAAACTTGGCAGAATGGAACTGTTTAAGCAGAAATGGAAGTGTTTGTTGTCTGGCCTCAATACACATGAGGCTGTATGTCTGTTCAGGCAGCTAAACACACGTCCAATCCCACACTTTCTTGTAAACAAAATATCAACTTTATTAGAGGTGCAAGTCAGAGCTGCCAACTCCAGGTTGTGAAATTCCTGAAAGTTTAGTAGAACCAGGGAGGATGCAGTTTGAGGACGCGAGGGACCTCAGTGGGATATAATACCATAGCATCTTCCTTCCAAATCCATTTTCTTCAGATAGCATTGCCAGGTCTCTCCTGGCAACCAGTGGGGGACTGGGAAAGGATTTACCAGGAGCAGCAGGGAGGCCCATCCCACTATAGTGACATGTTTATGTTACTGCTCACATGACCCAGAAGTGGCACTATCACTTCCAGGAAGCTGGGGTATTTGGGCAAAATCTCTACGATAAATTTTGCTTCTACCGTAGAATTTCTGCCCAAATACCAGAGCATCATCCCCCAATGTCCCAAAAGTGATAGCATCACTTGAGGGTCATGTGAACAATTACTTAGACATCTTGCTGCATGTGGGAGGATTTTCCCTTTTTTTCAAAGTGCCCTCCCCCCTTTGGCCAGCTGATTGGCGGTGGGGAGGTGGGGCCTGGCACTGAGGGATCCCTGCCTCCACTGGAAGGTCTGGCAACCCTGTCTCCAGGGGAACTGATGTCTGTAGTCTGAAGATCAATTGTAATTCAGGGAGATACCCAGGCCCTACTGGAGGTTGACCACCCTAGGCACAACTTGAACATCAACAACTTATAAAAGCAGATCAAATAGTTAGCTGCTGAGGAAGGTGATCCCTGGTCCCAAAGATATCTGGCTGTCCTCAACCAGACCCAGGGTTATTTTGGGCCTGGCTCCGACCTGGTGGAACTCTCTGCCAAATTCTATCAGGGCCTAGCAGGACTTGATGCAGTTCCTTAGGACATGTAAGACAGAGATGTTCTGCCAGGCTTTTGGTTGAGGACAGCAATGGTTTCTGTCAGGGCTCTTTTTCTAGCAGGAACTCCTCTGCATATTAGGCCACACACCCCTGATATAGCCAATCATCCTGGAGCTTACAGTAGGCCCTGTACAAAGAACCCTCTAAGCTCTTGGAGGATTGGCTACATCAGGGGGCGTGGCCTAATATGCAGAGGAGCTCCTGCTAGAAAAAGAGCCCTGGTTTCCATCATGATTGGCATTCACTTCTTTTCTTCACCCAGAGCCCAGTGTTCTTGGGGATTGGGCAATTCAATAACAACAACAACAATAATATTGACCAAGGCGAAGTGAGGACATTAAATAGGAAGGATGAGGTGAAAAAACAATGCAAGAGCAGACTACTTTCATGTCTGAGGACAACTAGTCTAAACAGGAATAATATCCACCAAAAGGAAATTAAGCAGTTCTAAACACAGAAATAGGCGTGTGTGTGTGTGTAATGTAACAAACAAACACCCAAAAGGGGCAGCACAGTGTCAAAGGCATCTATGATCCAGTATTTCACTGTCAGATTACCTAGGAATAACCCTTTGCTCTTTCTGGGATTTAACTGATAAACACAACAACCAGTGGCAAAAGGTAACCATCTTCAGTACAATCTATAACTGATCTACTAAAACAAAACTACTAGCTCGAAGGCACCTACTGATGTCAACACAGGGTTGCCAATCTCGAGTTGTGGGCAGGGGATGCCCCAGGTTGGAGGCCCTCCCCCCGCTTCAGGGTCATCAGAAAGTGGAGGGGATGGAAATGTCTTCTGGGCACTCCATTATTCCCTATGGAGACTGATTGCCATAGGGTATAATGGAGAATTGATCCGCAGGTATCTGGGGCTCTGGGGGAGCTGTTTTTTAAGGTAGAGGCACCATATTTGCAGCGTAGCATCCAGTTCCACTTCTCAAAATACCCTCCAAGTTTCAAAAGGATTGGATTAGGGGGTCCAATTCAATGAGCCCCAAAAGAAGGTGCCCCATCCTTCATTATTTCCAATGGAGGAGAGGCATTTAAAAGGTGTGCAATCCCTTTAAATGTGATGGCCAGAACTCCCTTTGGAGTTCAATGATGCTTGTCACAATCTTGTTCCTGGCTCCACCCCCATGTCTCCTGGCTCCCCCCCCCAAAAAAGTCCCCAGATATTTCTTGAATTGAACTTGGCAATTGTCAAGCATCGATATTTCTCAATAATCAGTCTTTTGTTGTGCAATCAAAAGTTTCTTTATTGTAGAAACTCTGAAGCTTTACCAAGGACAGAATCCTTGGAAGTAATGACGTATACATGATTATATTGTTACGCTTTAAGTTTTTAACCAAAAATTTGTGCAGCTCTGTTTTCTCAGCCCACCTCATGGAGTACAATTTGGCTTTCGGGAGGCTTTGCCCCGGTATTAATTCTATTGCACAGTCAGTGTCTCTATGAGGAGGGAGCTCGTTGGCTTCCTCTTCACTAAACACTTGTTTTAAGTCTCTATACTCCTTAGGGATCGATTTCACCTCTTCTATGGTGAGGCATAGCTTTTCATTTACTGGAGGCGGCTCCGGACCCCAGCCCACATCCCAGTGGTGGTGCTCACAATGCCCATCTTTGAAGTCTATAATCTGGTCGCCCCACTTTTTGTCCGGTTCGTGTTTGGCTAGCCATCCTACCCCTAGAACAATGTCAAAGGATGAGGGGGCCACTACGAAAAATTCTGTGTCATCTATTCCTATTGGCACTTCGTGGGTTTGTTCCATGCAAGGAACAAACCTCCTCTCATCACTGTCCCATCCATTTGTTCAAATTGTATGGGGTGCGGTAGGGGGCTTGTAGTGAGTCCCAGGGATTCCACTAATTTGGGCATGATTATATCTCTAGTGTACCCCGAGTCTAGTAAGGCCCGGGCATGCATAAACCATTTTAGTTTAGTCAATAAAGTCAATGGGATGAAAAATAAAGTCCCCATTACTCTCACCCTCAATGGTGCCATTAATTCCGCAACCTGCTGCTCGGCACCTCTCAGTGCAGGTCGTCCCCGTTTCCCGCTGGCTCACCTTCCCAGGCATCTTCTCCCAACTCGTCTACTATGATAATTTCCTTCTCGAGAGGGGTTGCTGTCACTGAGCTGCCTTTCACCAACTCCCTCGCTCGCCCTTCCACTTTTTGCACCTTAGGTGCACTGGTCTTCAGAGGAGCGGGGGCCTCGAGGCTGTTCGGGGCAATTGGCAGCCAGATGGTTTAGGTCGCCACATCGAAAGCAATGTCTGAGGGTAGTCGGTTTGGTGACTCCCCCCCTTGGTTTGCTTTTCATCCCTCTGCTTTTGCCCCTGGCTGAGACTCATGTCTCCCCTTCCCCCCTTGCTGCTGTTGGCTCTGGAGAGCCACTCACTTCATATTAGTTTCTACTTCCCCAGCCAGTTGTACCCACCCCACCAATGTGGTGGGGCGAGCCTGTTGGAGGGCTCGATTCAATACGTTCACGTTCAGGCCTCTCTGGAACTGCTCTATCTTCATCTGTTCATTCCACCCACACACTTTGGCTGCATTCACGTGAAACTCGGCCACGTAATCGCAAACTACCTTAGACTCTTGTTGTAGGTCCTGCAGGGTGGTAAGGGCTTGGGTTTCCTGTAGCAAATCTTCATACTGGGTTAGCAGGGCTCGTAAAAACACCGCTACGTTGTCTAGTTCGGGGCTTCTGGTCTCATACAGACTCACGTACCACCGTTTGGCCGTTCTTTTCAGTTTTGAGCCTAAATAATCTACTCTGCTGAATTCATCTGGGAAGGTATTTCCCCAATAGTATATAAAACTATTGGCTTGGATAGAGAAGCACTCCACCTCTTCAGGATCCCCATCAAAGGTGGCATCTAGCTCGCAGCCTCTCCCATAGTCTTGTGGCAGCAGTGGTGGCTGCTGTAGTATGGGCTGTTGTAACACTGGGGTGTGTGTGGAGGTAGCTGCCCCCCTCTCTGGCCCGGTAGCTGCAGCACTTGTTCTAACTGCCTCCTCACCTCTTGGGCCATGAAAGTAGCATTGGTTTGCATTTCGTCTCGCAACCCTTTCTCTATTTCCACCATCTCGAATCTCACCATTCAAAGGAATTCCCAAGGGTTTGGGTCAGGATCCTCCTGTTCCTCCTCGTCTGGGTCGGGGCACGGTGCTCCCCTCTCACCGCTCGCCTCTGAGGTGCCCCGGTCACTGTCCTCTCCCATCTTCAAATGTAGGGAAGGCAACGCCAGGATTACCTCTCTCCGAGCGGGTGCTCCATCCATCAAGCTAGTTGATCTTCGGGGGACCCACACTTTGGGGGTGATGAACAGTCGCTGTATGTGCAGCGGAGACCCTCTCCCTGCTGCTCTCCGTGCATTAAGTATGTGCCACGGTGGTTGCTAAGGGCCAGTACAGTCCCCAATCGGTTGTTCTGGATTGTCGGGGGCTTCTCCATTATCTGGTGCACCCTCTGCCATAGGGTTAGAAAGTTTCCAGTTCGGTTATGTCCCAAGTAAGATTACTTCCAAAATGTCAAGCATCGATATTTCTCAATAATCAGTCTTTTGTTGTGAAATCAAAGTTGCTTTATTGTAGAAACTCTGAAGCTTTACCAAGGACAGAATCCTTGGAAGTAATGATGTATACATGATTATACTGTTACTATATAGGATTAGTTCAAAGGATAACATACAGATGCTTTTTGAGTCACGGGTTGAAAGGTTAGTACATAGTATCTAATTTACTACTAAAGAATTTAGGTTATTCAAAACATCTCCATTTTTCACACTTCTTCCAGACCTGATAAGAGCTGTCTGTGTGAATGTGGAGGAGAGGCACTTCACAGCCTAGCTGCAGCGATAACATCCTTGGGCTAGATGGAATTACTGTTTGCCCAACCTTTGGGGAAAAAGAGAGGGAGGCGGTGGATACTAACAGCCTCCTTTCTGTTTAGGAACCCACCATTGTGCTTAGAAATATGCATGCTTGACAGCAACCCTATGTCAACATGTTTTATTAGGGCCTTGCTTTATCATGGAACTTGCTTTGCCCATCAGGCCAGTGTTAATCTGTGGAAAATGGGAAGGGCTTTACACACCCAATCTATCCTAAATGGGACATAGCAGATAAGCAAACATAGATCAGGCAACAGTGTACCTGTGCTGCATATGGTACTGAGGCAAGCCTGTTCTGCAAAAGGAGAGTCAGAGGTCAGCCTCTAAGTCCTAGCTTATACCAGATAGGGTTGCCAACTCCTGTTTAGGAAATACCTGGAGATTTGGGGGTGGAGCCTGGCAAGGATGGGATTTGGAGAGGGGAAGGACCTCAGCAGGATATAATGCCATCGAGTCTAGCCTCAAAAGTAGCTATTTTCTTCAGGGAACTGATCTATGTTGTCTGGAGATGTGTTATAATCCCAGGAGATCTCCAGTCCCCACCTGGAGGCTAGCAATCCCACATGAAATCCCTGGCTGCATGATAGGGCTTAGAGTTCTTTGGCCTAGGACCTTATTTATCCCCTGGATTTACCTCATATCTTACAGATGGAATGGGGAGAAGTCACCAAGCAGGCTTATATCTTTTTTGACATTTTGGGGATCTGATAATTTCAACAACTACCCTGCCCCCCAAAAAACCTCTTGCTAAATTTGTAAAACAAACGAACAAAAACACTCCCTCCCCACACACACAGGTCTTGCCATAATTGGTAGGAACTCGGGTACTGATATCCTTCTGGCAGTCTCTATCTAGTCAGTGAATTCAAAGACCTGGGTCCAGCTTCATTCCTCTGTGAATACGAAACCTGTTTCAATATTGGGGAATACATACATTGCCAACACAATCCTCTCCTTGAAAATTGTCTGTCAAGATTTTTGTTTGCCTGAGGGCATGCCTGGATGCTCTGGAACTGTTGTGGGGTGTACGTCATGCATATTAAAGAGGATTGTGGTGAATGTTTTGTATTGACAGAAAGAAATGTGTTTGCCATGTATTAGGGAACAGACACATGTGCATAACACATGTTCTGCTTGCAGCGTATGGCACCCTCTCTACCTGCTAGCCACTCTTTTGTGCACAGCAGGGTCACCATTGTGGACTCTGCATCTGCAGATCAAAGATTTGTGGGGCTGGCCAAGCCCATGACTGGCTGCCAGCTGGATTGCTTAAGGGAGGCAGGGAGGGCAAAGTTAATGTGTGGCGAAGGAAAAGCAGACTGATGAGTGTGACAGAGACATTCAGACCCATCACTCATAGTGAGAAACTATCTCCGTAAGTGCATGTTCCTTCATCAACACTGATCTAGCCCACTCTTTCTCTCTGTCCCCCCTAACTCACTTTGGGTCCCCTTGAAAGGAAACTTTGCATGGAAAAGTTGTCCTCCCTTGCACAGAGAACAGGCCAAGGGAAAATAACTCTCATAACTCTAAAGTCTATAGCTGGCAGGAGCTCACACCACTGCCTTTTCAGCCATCGCACATAAAGGAGAGAGCTTCTTGCTGCTGCTGTTTGGATGAGATACAAACAATCCCCAAACCACATGGGGAGGAAATCTCCAGGTCACTGAGTTGCTCCTTGCCAGCCTGAAGCAGACAGAGAGAAATCTCCTTTCTGAGATCAAAGTGAGATGCTGGCAAGCCTGACTCCAGCAGTTTACAAGGGAAATCAGTCTCTAAGGATGGGAGGGGGGAAGGGATATAAGCACAGAAGAAAAAGAGACTGGGGGTGGGGGAGTGGAGAGAGCCTTCTACTCTCTCTACCCTAGAGAGAGACAGTGCAGATTTATTTGTTAAGCACCTAACCTGAGCAGTTTCACACAGTTGAGGTGTGTGACAAGAATAGCTAAAATGATGTGATCTGATTAAAATGAAACTTCAACTTGTTTTAAAGCATCAAAATATTTACAGGCAGGTGATTAGGCAGAGATCCAGTTCAATTTTGAATCCATTTTAAACCAGAGTACCTAACTAATATGTGATGTTAAACTTCCTTGCTTGTGATTGGATGGTGGAGTACAGATGAACCAGATACAGTTACGGTAAATCAGAAAAAATATATAATTTACCAATATATGTTTTCATTAGGAATACACAGCATTCCAAGTCTTGAACAGCTTACTTTAAAAAAGCTTATTGCAAGATTTGTTTGTTAACTGCATCATCCAAAGGCCAGAGCAGAAGACAGAAGCACATACTACAAAGGGCATAAATAATAAGCCATAAAAATATGATAACCAGCACTATGTAACCAGTTACCACAGAATGCATCTGTTTGTAATTTTGTTTAATTGCCATTGGTTTTGTTTCTTTTGGGCAAATTTTGTGCTAAAGTTTGCTGATATCCTATATGATGAGATCAGTGTTTTCTTGAACATCAAGATCCTTCCAACAAAAGAAGAGAGTGACATACAGAGTGAGCCTGCTGAGCTGAAATTTATTGACAGAGACTTTTCCATTGAGTTCTAATGATGATTTGGGGTTGATTATTTTACTACAGAAAGGATTTTTTTTTTTTTGCAAATGGGTTAGGTGTGCCAGAACTCACTGTCGATCTCTTGTAACTGAATTTTGTTTAATTTGATTATTGTTGGTATTAAACAGTATTAGGGTGCGGTCACACGTCACATTAAAAGCGGGCATGTAGCACTCAAATTTGAGCCGCTGAATATTGATTCGATGCAGGGCCGATCAGATGAGCATCCAAGAATGCGACTCATCCTGTTGTTGAGTGATCAGACATCCAATACTATCATGCTCTTATCTTGAAGCATGCGTGATCAGATGGTGATTCCTGGGAAGGGGGCATCCATTGAACATGCGCCCAACTGTTTGGAGGTGGGAAATCAAACGTTGCTTCAGAGGTGGGGGAGGAGGGGGGAAGTTTCCGGAATTAACGTTGCCAATTCAAACCAGGGGACTGCCAGGAACTACTTTCCTGGAAATTGGCAGTGTCAATGATATCTGGAAATCCTCCACATTGTTCTGAATAGTGGGATAATGTCCGTCCGTCCCCCCCCCCCTCGATCCTGTATTGATCGGAGAAGCAGAAGCATCACCTCAGATTCCCGGATGATCTGGCAATGCGCATGTCTGCTGGGGCTTTTTTAAAAAAAAAAAAGGTGGGAGAGGCAGTAAACATTCCAAGGGGCAGTATCGTGCATGAGCTGTCCAAACAGGAAAAAACCGATCATGTGCCGCTTCTGTGAAAAAGGGCTGGACTTTTTGCGCTATCAAATTAATGCGGCATTGATCTGGAGCAAGCTGGGATGACCCCAGATGACACTCGATTGCCAGATGTGGATGTCTGGACGAACATATCTAATCCGTCAGCGAGACGGAGCTGTGTCGCCACTTATGGTATGTCTGAACGCACCCTTAGTTCTCCTTTCTCACTGGGACTTAAGGCAGATTGCAAGAATGATGAAACACCTTCCAATCAATAAGATAGATCCAGGTGGGCAGCCATGTTGATCTGAAGCAGTAGAACAAAGCTAGAGTCAGTTGCACCTTTAAAACCAAGAAAGTTTTATTTAGAATGTAAGCTTTCGTGTGCTAGAAGTATGGAATGACAAGCAGTCCTAAATATAGTGAAAGTGGGCAGTGAGTTAGTATGCAGAGTCATGGAAATTTTTTTTAGCAGATTAAGAGTCACAAGTTGGGGTCTGGTGTTGTTAGTTTATGTTAACTGGGCTGAAATGACAATTAAGTTGGAATAGCAGATTGATGTCCATGTACTAAATTCATTATGTATCTTGGGTGTGAAGTGCAATAAATGAGAGTCTGTTGTAATCATAGAATCATAGAGTTGGAAGGGACCTCCAGGGTCATCTAGTCCAGCCCCCTGCACAACCCCCTGGACTACCTCACAAATACCTCCCCCCAAACTCACAGGATCTCCATTGCTGTCAGATGGGCATCTAGCCTCTGTTTAAAAACCTCCAAGGAAGGAGAGCCCACCACCTCCTGAGGAAGTTTGTTCCACTGAGGAATCACTCTAACTGTCAGGAAGTTCTTCCTAATGTTGAGCCAGAAACTCTTTTGATTTCATTTCAACCCATTGATTCTGGTCCTACCTTCTGGGGCCACAGAAAACAATTCCACACCATCATCTATATGACAACCCTTCAAGTACTTGAAGATGGGGATCATATCACCTCTCAGCCACCTCCTCTCTAGGCTAAACATTCCCAGCTCCTTCAACCTTTCCTCATAGGACTTGGTCTCCAGTCCCCTCACCATCTTCGTTGCCCTCCTCTGGACCCGTTCTAGCTTGTCTATATCCTTCTTAAAATGTGATGCCCAAAACTGAACACAATACTCCACGTGAGGTCTTACCAGGTGAGGTCTTAATGCTAGCTCTGGGTTAAAATGAGGGCATAGTTTTCTCAGAGGTTTGATTTAAACATGTAACACACACATAAACATAATTCTAGTTTGCCATTAGAAAAAAGAATACATTAAAATATAGTGGAAGTTGGATTAGTATATGTAACAAGATAAACAGCTAGTATCCCTATTTGAGTATGTGAATACAAAAAACAGAGAAATACATTGGAATACTGTGGATATATAGCTATACTGGGTGAAAGTGGGTTTAGTATATGTAATGAGATTTAAAAAACCCAATATCCCTGTTCAGTCCTAGGGAGGTGTTGGTTCCTAGTTTCATAATAATTTGTAATTCAGCAATTTCCCTCTCCATTCTGTTCTTGAAGTTCTTTTGCAGCATAACAACAACTTTGAGATCACCCATTGAAGGTTCTGGAAGGTTAAAATGTTCTCCTATGGGTTTCTCAGTTTTGTGATTCCTGATGTCAGATTTGTGTCCATTTATCCTTTGTCGTAGTGTTCTAGACTAGGTTATTGTAGTTCTAGACTACATTGATCTATATTCTTAGGTAAGATTCACTGCCCACTTTCTCTAGATTGATTTATGTTCTTAGGTAAGACTCACTACCCACTTTCTCTATATTTAGGATTGCTTGCCATTCCATACTTTTGTCTGATGAAGTGTGCTTTCTATCACACGAAAGCTTACATTCTGAATAAAACTTTGTTGGTCTTAAAGGTGCACTTGATTCCTGCTTTTTTCCAATAAATTGCAAGTGGATCTGTGGTATACCTGCTTTCAATATGTGGTTGTTCAGTTTTTTTCAAAGCTACCATACAAAACAGTCCCCTACTTCCTAGCCCCACTTGGGAGCTATATATGTTCCTGATGATATTTTCACTATCCCATTTGTGCCTGCGATGAATGCTTTTATAAAGATTACAGGTAGCAGCAGTGGTCCAAAAGCAAAATCCAAAAGCATGAGCCAAATTGTACTTTTTTCTTAGGGCCAACCAATATGGCCCTTGTATAATGTTTTATGCAGGGCTTTTGTTGTAGAAAAAGCCCAGCAGGAACTAAGCTAGTTCCCTGACATCACCATTGTTTCACACAGGGGTTTTTTGTAGAAAAAGCCCAGCAGGAGCCTATTTACATATTTAGCCACACCCCCTGGCACCAAGCCAGCTGGAATTGCATTCCTGCTAAAAAAAAAAAAGCCTTGGTTTTATGTAATTTCGGTTGGTCCTAAGAAAAGGTGATACTTGACTTTTGCTTTTGAAGTATGCTTTTGATAGGTTTTTTGTTGCAAAAGCTCATACCACAGGAAATTTCTCACAGCACATTTGCATGCATGGAAATTTACACTGAACCTGTGTATGCATATTTTTGTTCCCATTTACCTATCTGCTATTCCCTCTCTCCATGACACTTCTTAGTCTCTTTGTTACTCTGGTATCATTGTCCCCCAGAAGCCCCAAATTCCATTTTACAATCTCTTGCCACTGTTCTCTGTCACTGGGACTCCTGGCATCTATGTTGCTGCTTTCATCAATGTACTAAAATGCTTGTTTGAAAACTCACCTCTTCACTCTCAAACTCATTTCTAGCCTTTGCCTTCCACTCTGAGTGTAGTCTCTAGAGAAGTGATAATCAGAAGGTAGACTTCAGTCCACCAGTGGATCACTTGCCAAGTTCCAGTAGGTAGCTTGTTGCATGTTGAGGTTCTTGTAAAAGAGGTCTAGACTAGATTGATCTCTGTTCTTAGGTAAGAGTGCATACTCAGGATCACAACATCAATAAGTTATGCCTACCTGGTAAAACAAAATTCTCAATATGCTTTCTTGCTTTGTAAATTTAAAATATATAGGTGGTTCATGTAGACTCCAGTTTAAAAAGGTACACAATAGCAGGGTCAGCAATGAGTAGTGATTAGTGTTGGAACAGAACTAGTATAACCTAGGCTTAGATCCCCAGTCAGACCTGTAGCCATGGGGAGGGGGGCTATGGTGGCACTGCCCCCTGACTTCCAGGAGGCCCTCTGGGGAACAGCCCTCTCTCTCTCCATGGCTGAGCTGCTGATGTCTCATCATGGCAGCTGGAGCTGGGAGAGCTGAGCAGGGCACAGTGCACTGCAGTAGAAAAAGCAGTAGACAGAGAGGAGGGAGGCAGAGTAGTGGGAAGTGGAGGAAGCTGTGTGGAATAGGCCAGGGATGAGGGGGATGGGTGGAACTTCTGGCCACAAAATGTTGGGGTAGAGGAGAGGGAGGTGGAAGGAACCCCCCCTGCTTGCTTGTGAGGTGCTTCGACTTGGCCGCTTTCAGAGCCTCCAGCGTTTGCCCCTATCCCAGAAAGCTTCTTGAGATTCTTGAGTTGGAAGATCCTCCCCCCACCTCTCCGTATACATTTTATATTTTACAAATATTTTTACCCAAGGCTTTTTTTATAGCAGGAACTCCTTTGCATATTAGGCTAAACCCCCTGATACAGCCAATCCTTCAAGAGCTTACAGTAGGCCCTGTAAGAAGAGCCCTGTAAGCTCTTGGAGGATTGGCTACGTCAGGGGTGTGTGGCCTACTATGCAAAGGAGTTCCTGCTACAAAAAAAGCTCTGCTTGTACCTAACTTTCCCTGAAATGGGGGCTCCAACCAGCTTTCAAAAAGAGTAAGTACCGAATACCACTAACTAGCATAATTTTAGACTTGAATGCTCCCATACCCTTTCTTCTTTTCATTTGCAACAAATTAACATGAGTTATTTTCTAGGACTTTTTGATATTTATGTTTTGTGTAGCATCTGCTGTAGAAGACTATGCTTGCTGCTGGAGACAATTTCTGCACTGTGTTATGAAATTGGTGTTAAATTGCATTCAGTTTTATTTGACTGTCAACCACTTCTCAAGTAGTGATGAGTAAAGTTTCAAAGCTCCTCTGGGAGATCTGGAATCAGGAAACAGAAGATAGTAAAGTGTCCTTGAACCAGACAGCTCCCTGTATATTTCCTTGTGCTAGCCACATACTTACTGACAAGCCTGTTAAATTAGCATTTACAAAAAGGCAAAGTTATACTTTGTGATAGTGGTGCTGGAGCATTCCTAATCTAGCTCAGACTGCATATCCTCAGAGAATAAATTTATTCTACATGTGTGACATTAGAATAAACTTCAGGCAAGCTTTAAGTCAAGGATTCCCTTGCCAAACCTACACTAGTTTGATTAGGGAAGTAGATCTCAGTATCATTAGCATGCCATTGAGACCTCACCCCAAATCTCTGGATAACTCTACCAAGCCATTTCAGTTATTGAAAGTTTGCATTATCTGGCTTTCCATGGTTAACCTTCAGTATCTTGGCACCCTAGAATGAGCAATGGTTAAAATACTCCCCCCCCCCCCCAATATCTCTCTGGCAACTTAGCAGCTCCAGATCCCACAGCAGAGATCAAGAGAGGCATTGTTTGACCTGCCTTATGGCATTGCATCTTAGATGTCAGCAGGGTGGCTGACAGTACAATCCTAAAACGCCCTTCTAAATCTATGAGCTTAGATGGGTGCAGCTGTATTTTAGATTGAACTGCAAAATGCTTCAGCCAGAGAGCCCCAAAGAATAGTTTCAGCTCCATTCTTCAAACTGGACATTTGTTGCTGGCCTCAGCCATCAGTTGAACCTTGTAGGCTTGGCATAGTCCCATTTATGGCAAGAGATCTCCCTCCTCTGCCACCGCTGCCCACTGCCACTCAGCTAGGTGGTAGGAAGAAACTGGCTGGCTAAATAGTGTGAGGGAGGTACAATCAGTATCCCTAGTGCAATGATACAACTTCTGTTGAGACTCAAAAGTGATGCCATAATGTTGGGTGACTCTCTAGCATTTGCCTTAAAATCTATTGTTAAACTGTATGTTAAACCAAGAATTTGGGGTGAATGCTTGCATTTTCTCCTGGACAATGACATTACTTCCAGGTCTTGCCGGAAATTGTGTGTGTCAGAAATGCTGATTGTCTCCCACATACCTGTAAATTCCCATCTCCCACAGGTGGCTGGGTCATGCCTAGTAACTACTCAAGGGTCTTTGGATGCCTTGCCAGCATCCCCCATTCCTCTACTACTGAGATGATATTTTGATTTGCACAGCTTCCCTTCCACAGAATCCACTCATTTCTCATTTGATCCTGGTACAAAAAGCCATGATGGGGAAGTTGATGTCATTCACTGATGCAAGTGATAACCCTGAAGGAAAACTAGCTCTCAGAATCTGTACTAACACTTTCCTTCCCCAAGTGCTAGTGTGGTTGGGGTTACCACATGCCTTTGATTTTAAAGGAAATTCTTTTGGGCTCCCCAGTACTGAATGAAATGTAATTCACAGCAATTAGCTAACAAGAGTGGCAGAGATGGTTCTAATCTTTCATAAGCATTGGAAACTCTCTGCTAAAATCCTCTCAGAGTAGCTGAACTGTCAAGGCTAACAGCTGCCTGGGTCACCATGGAAAACACAAACCAGAAACAGAGTCACAGCTGGTTCTGTTCATTATCCAGTGCCATAGCACCTGGCAACTATATGCATTGTTAAGCATCCTTTAAAGTGTATTCTGATTTATATGGTTTCCTTGATCCTTTACCCACCTGTCAATGAGGGTTGTCACCTTACTTTGCTGCCATGGCCCTGCTGCCTTTAATGGTGGTGTAAAAGGCAGAAATTCAACAGAAAAATCTGTAAGTATGAATTTTGAGGTGGGAAAGGCTCCACCTTTTGAATTTTTCCTGCCCTGTCATATAATTGTTGAAGGCACAAGACCAAGCCAGTAAAACAAATGTGGCAAACCTATATGCACATAATTTCCCATTTTAAATAATGTCCTGCTTTGTTTACACCAAGGATGGCCAAACTTGCTTAACAAAAGAGCCACATTGAATAAACATCAGATGTTTGAGAGCCACAAGACATGAACATCAGATGTTTGAGGGAAGGAAGGCAGGCAGGCACATAGATGGGGGAATAGGGAGGGAGAGGTGGAAAGAAAGCAACTTTAAATGCATTCTCTAAGCTGCTGGCAGGCTTGGCTTGGCAAAGTGATTAAAAGAGACAAATGCCTTCTCCAACCTGGCCAACTGGGTGGTTGGGGCTTTGAAGAGCCACACAATATGTATGAAAGAGCCACATGTGGCTCCTGAGCCACAGTTTGACCACCCCTGGTTTACACCCAATAGCTATTTTTACATTTGTGAATGTGCACTCATATCATGGTCAGAGAAATGGACAAAGAATGCAACAACTGGGGCATTGGTGATAGATGCAGAAGAGATTTGAGGCAGATATGAACAAGTAGGAAATTATCTTTGAATTTGGTCTTTTTTGTGTATTTTAATTTAGATATTTATACTCTGGTTTTCTTCCCAGTGTGGACACAAAGTGTTTTCCAGCACAGTTCTCCCTTCTTCCATTTTATTCTCACAAAACCCTGTGAAGTGAGGCTAAGAAGAATGTCTGGCCCAAGGACACCCAGTAAACGTTCATGGCAGAGTGAGGGATTCAAACCCAGATCTCTCACATCCTAGTTTGACAGCAACCATGTTGGTTTTCAGAAGAACTAGCCAGTATAGAAGTAAAAGCAGCACACTGACATGGTAATAATATCAGCTAGATCACAGATGGCCGTATTAACATCTAAATTAAATATGACATGAACTAGACGTTTTTGAGACCCTAGTGGAGTCTCCTTGAAATTACTAGCTCAGTGATAGAATACCTACTTTCCAGGTCCAGTGGATTTCTGTTGGCAGAGGAGGAGAGAGCAATTTCTTCCAATTCCTCCTCCCACTCCAGATGCCTGTTTTGCCTCCCAGTATTATTCGGGGGGGGGGGGGGTGGATATGACCTACATGCATACGATAGTGGGGCACAAAAGGATGCAGTGGGAGGGAGTCAGGGAAGTTCTTTTTCTCTTTTTCTCCAAGTGTGACTCTGCTGACACTACTCAAGCCACAGAATGAAAAGCAAGGAAGCTGTTGACAACTCTGATGGGTAGATGGATAATATAGTGTCCTAATATGATGGTATGTTTATGGCAAAGAAGCCCTTCACAACTTGGGGCTGACATACCTGAAAGACTTCTTGATATAAACCAATAAGGCAAATTAGGTTGGAACCGTAGGCTCTTTGATGTAGCAGTTCTGTTGTGTTGCAGCAAAGCCCTGGACTGTTCCATTAGCTGAACCCACTCAGAATAATAATCTTCTGGAGGGGGTTAGGAAGGCTCCCTCTGTCACTGTTTTTTTCAGGGTATGCAAGACTTTCAGTGATTAGTGGCTTTGCAATCTTTCTGCTGGGCACGTTTAGTTTTTAAAATTGTTCTTGTTGCACATGGATTTATGGTTACCCACTGGTCTTGGTAATAGGGAGATCAGTCATAATTCTGAAAAAAAATCCAGTCCCCACCTGAAGGCTGGGTGGTGATTTTTATATATAATTTATTGTGAACTTCTCTGAAAATAAAAACGAATGGAATGCTCATTTTAAAATAAATAAAAACTTTCACATAGGAAACAAGAAGAAAGAGGCAATTCTAAATTGGGCTGGCTGCCATTTTGTTTGCTAAAGCTATGTTAATGTTGGAATTAACTAGAAGTATTTGATTCACAAGCAACAATATCAGTACTGCAAACATGAATGTGTGATGCTATGGAGTTAAGCAACTGGTTGTGGGTTTTAAATTTCATATTGAAATGTGTTCTTTGGCTGGCTTCAGAGCTACTCATATAACAGAGGCTCTGGCACCCAAAGTAGGGCTGTTGTTTTAGCATGGTGGTGCTAATGGTTGTTCACATCTTAACTTGGAGATAGATAGGAGTTTTTTATGAGATCGATTTCCAGCCCGCTGGGACAGGATTGGCCAGTGAGGGGAGCTTGAATGTCAGTGCCCGACGTGTGCAGCACAATGACATCACCCAGAAGTGATGTAATTGCACCAGGCATATTGTGCGGGGACACTCTAGCATTTGGGTTTAAAACTTTGTGGTACCATAGAGCATCCCCATGTGATATGCCCAGCTCGATTATGTCACTTCTGGGTGATGTTATCACTCTGCACACTCTTTGTGTGTGCAAAGACAGTCCCCTCACCGGCAGCCAGGTAAGACCTGGTGACCCTATGCCTACAACTACCTCTACTCAAAAAGGTTTTGCAATGTGTTGAAGTAATATAAAAAAAGAAGTAGTTGGGTTGACCACAAGTAGGCCCATCCCGCATTCAAACTGCTTGCAGCTCTTTGAAGGCCTTATTGTCTATCCCTACCCCAACCTTAGTGTTTGTTTCCTCTCCTACCTTCCCTGTGTGAATTCTCTTCTGCTTATACCTTGCCAGGTGTGGTTTCAGAACAGACGGGCAAAATGGAGGAAACGAGAACGGTTTGGTCAAATGCAACAGGTTCGCACTCACTTTTCCACAGCCTATGAACTGCCATTGCTAACTCGAGCAGAGAACTATGCCCAGGTGAGTTTCTGTCACTAGCACCCCAAGAGTTTTTGTCTCTTTTAGAGGCCCACCTTTAACAAATTGAGATGTGGATGGATGCAAATATTCAGTGAATCCACTTGGGGTTTTTTTTACATTTTACCATAGTGACAGTTATGATATTCAGCCCTGAACTTCAAAAATAAATGCCTTTGCTGATTCTCTAGTTGCAAGGATTTATGGAAAAAGTGATAGGGAAAATCCATTAGCCTACTCTCATCACTTTGTTAAGAGTACAAATGTATGTACTTTTGTGAATAAGCCTCATTGAACTCTGCTATTTTAGAGCCACTTATATAACAATGGCTTACTATTTTAGCATAAGCACACTGTCACTTTGTGCAAGATGACAATTGATTCTAAAATGTGCCTGGCAGCATAGCAGACAATACTAAGTGGGATGGACCAGTAGAATGACTTGGACTGATTCCCCACTAGCAGTTGCTCCACCCCTGGGCTTCTGCTTTCCCCAGCAGAAGCAATCAATTCCCCACCAGTTGCTGTGCTACTGCGTTCTGATCCACAGCTCCCTCCAATTCCCCTCACGTCTTCTGTAACTCTAAAAAAAACCAGAGCAGGAAGCTGTGAGGGAAATTGGAGGGAGCCACGGATCAAAATCTGCCTGCACAGTAACTGGTGGGGAATTGATCGCTTGAGCCAGGGAAAGCAGAAGTTCAGGGGTGGAGCAACTGCTAGTGAGGAATCAGTCTTGGTATAAGACACTTTTACAGATATTATTTAAAAAGAGCCTGTCAGCCTTCAGTAATCAATAGTACACTGCCTCTTACAATGGAGGTTCCTTTTGGTTTGTTACAGATATAGCAATGGACATGTTCTATGAATTTGTCTAATTTGCTTTTTAAATTACCTAAACTAGTGGTCATCACATGCACTGATTAATTCAATATGCTAATGATGCAGTGTGTGAAGTATTTGTTTCTCTATCCTGAATCTACCCTCCAGCCCTGTCGGCTTAATTGGATGCTCCTGATTTTCAGTCACTGTGTGAGAGAGTAAGGAAAATGAGTTCACTCTCTCATATGTTCATAATCTTGTTACCTCTATCATCTCCATTACCCATTCACTCATCTCCCCCCACCCCAACTCCAGTTTGGGGTGGGGTTGGACTGAAGCCCTCGTGATCATTTAGTTGTCCCTTTCTGTACTTTCCTCAGCTATATGAAATCCTTTTTAAAGACAGGCGATCAGAAGGTCACGCTGTATTCTAAATGTGACAGGATCATAAATTTACAGAATGGCATTATGATGCCTGCCATTTTAAGGCCTGTCTGCCAATACTTTCATCATCTCTGAAAGTTGCTATCTAGCCTCCCCCACTACCTGCCAGAAATGCATAGCTTGCCAGAGGTAAAAGGTCAGAAGTGGAGCCAGAGCAAATGGTGCTGGAAGGCTGTGGAATGCAGGCCGTTCAGAGACCTGCATTTTCCTTTTTTCCATCTGGATCCTCTCTTGTTGCATTCTTTCATCTCACACTCTCCCCCCTCAACATACCTCCCCTACCGCCAAAGGGCCTCCTGCTGGCAAAGACCATTCCTCACTCTCCTCTGCTGCACTATCATTTTGCCTGCAGCATCCCTTGACAATGTGCTTGTTGAGTGGAACTTGCTGAGCCCTTTCTTTTGTTGTGAGGGCTTTTTGCCCTTCTCTCTTTTGCTCAGCAAAATGGGAAGAGATGGTCACACTCTGAGGTTCATCCTATGTCTGTATACTTAATACCTCTAAATTGGACCCTTCCATTTCCAGGTAAAGAGTCCCAAGTAGCAGAGTTAGGAATACTCCTGGATGAGAACTTGCAGACCTGTTGCCTGTTAGGCTAAACAGATGACTGACCTGAAGTTAACTTTTTTTGGGGGGAGAGGGGGTGTATCCATATGCTGTGCTACTGTTGTGCTGTAGCAGTCATTTGCAACTAGATAGTCTTGTCCACACAGGATAAGCCAGCTGCAAATGCTTGCTGTAACACAGTGCTAGAGCAGTATCCAGTAATGTACAGCTTGGGCAGGGGTCACCTTTTCTTTCCTAGCATTGGCTACATGACAGACAGTTCAGCAGGTTCAGCTTTCTATACTACTACCATATTGGGTTCATCACAGGAGAAAGTCAAGTTGTAAACACTGTACATGAATCAAGACTCCATGTTGCTTCTGCATGGAGCTGAAGTATTTGAAGTGTTGCTTCCTTTGCCTGTGTTAAAGATAGAGAGACTGCCAGGCGGGGGGAAATGTAGCAATCATTCTCCTCATAAACCTAAGGCTGCTGATCAGAATGAATGAATTAAAAGGTGGCTCTAAATTGTAAGGCTCAGTTCAGATGACTAAAAAAAAAAGTGTTTGCAATGAGCCACAATCTGATTAACTGTTGTGCTTATGTGCCCCCTGACTCCTCTGTTTGCACAGTACACCATCACAGAAGCAATTAGCAATAGTCAAAGAATTTTGCCATCAGTCTTGTCATGCTATATGGGAGAAGGAATGAGGGGGGTGCACAAGACTGGCAATTAACCAGGTTCATGGTCATCACAAACTCCAGTTTGTTCGTGAGTTAGCAACTGGATATCGGCTTTGTACTAAGAGCAGAACCAAGCCAGTGGGTGAACCTGAAGATTTAAAAGTCGGTTTGGAATTTTAAAAATGGGCTTCTCAAATTATATTCTTCTTCAAATGCATACTGGTAACAAACATATAGGCTGTCTTCAGGACAGACTGAGCTTACTGTAGTTAAATCAACCAGCTTAATGTCTGTGACTCATTCATAATCTGCAGAGTAACCAACAAATGTTTGTTGGTTCAAATGAAAACCCATCATTTATTTATTTTATTTACTTTGTTTATAGTCTGCCTTTTTCACTAGAATTCAAGATGAATTACACAGAATAAATCAATACGATTGACACAATTGGATAACCAATAGACAATAGGATTTGATGAGGAAATCTGGAACCAACCAGAAATCTAAAACACAGCAGGTCTCTTTATTTCTGAAATTTTGATTTGGTGGCCCTTAGTAATATCTCTTCTTTCCTCCTCCACCCTTGTATATTTGCACTACAATAATACTCACAGCTTTACATTTGAGATGCTGACCAGCTTTTCACACAATTTTAATCATGCAAATTTGTGAACTTTATCAATGCAAGATCTAGAATTAAATCAAATGCACATTTTAGTCAATGTAGATTTTGCATTCATATTGCAGATGGAAGAAATGCAAAAAAACAACTTCAGCCTATCATGTGAAAATGCTTTACAACATAGTAAACTTCACACGGGAGATGGGTTAGATTAGGAGGAAAGAGACAAATCGGAGCATGTGGCATGTTTTATGATTGCCATGGAAGTGACCTCAGGGAAGCAAAAATCTTGTAAAAAATTAGAACACCAAATGTCATCAAAAGTGTCAATCAATTTTATGGGCAGCACATAGCCTGCACAGATGCCCACATTGCACTGGGAATGGGTTGGCTTGACTCAATAAAGAATATTGTCTGAGAGGAGTACCGGACAAGCTCATGCTTCCTGTGCTGGCTCATCTTTAGTGAGGCCATGCTTACACTTTTGAGGACTATGAGACGAGCCAATGTGAGATAATCAATTTTTCCCACCCACCCCCACTCTTAGATTCAGAACCCATCCTGGATTGGCAACAATGGTGCTGCTTCACCTGTGCCTGCCTGCGTAGTGCCATGTGACTCGGTGCCTTCTTGCATGTCCCCCCATGCTCATCCCCACACAACAGGAGGAGTCTCCGAATTCCTGAGCGTCTCTGGTCCCAGCAGCCACGTGGGACAGACTCACATGGGCAGCCTCTTTGGTAGCACTGGCATCAGCCCTGGCATCAATGGCTATGAGCTGAATGGTGAGCCTGACCGGAAGTCCTCCAGCATTGCAGCCCTGCGGATGAAAGCAAAGGAACACAGTGCGGCCATATCATGGGCAACATGACAGGGCTACAGCCATTGTTCTCGAGACACTGACAAAGCAAATAGGACAGCTGAACCAATCCATCCACTCTTGGACTCCAGACAGTCAGTGCCCTCCTCAGACATTGGAATGCAGCACTTTTAGCTACCCTAGGTATCATAGCATTACATATATTACCATTCTTGGAGTGTTTTAAGCATTTGAGGGTTTGTGGATACTTGATACCAGGCATGCATAAGGAAATATTGGGAGTTTCAAATTGATTTTACTGTTCATGTGGTGTCATTCTTCTGCTTGCTAATGACAAAGACTCTGTTGTGTCCTTTGTCTTTTATAACACCTGACTTGTATGTCTGAATATATATATATATATCAGTTTAAACCAGGTTTCAGTTGGTTGTTCCACAGATAACTCATCTCCATAATATTTATGCTGATGTTTCAGACAAAAGTTCTGATGCCTAATACCCTGAAAAAGGTGGTTGCCACTGCTGTAAGCCAACTCCAGACTGAAATGTGCATGTGTTGTAAGGCATGCCGATCTGGCGTACATAATACCCTTAAGCCATGTAGTAGGGCAACCAGGATTCAACCTAGAGTTTGCCTTGCATCTTAATTTCCCACTGAGTTGAGACACAAGGACTTTGTGGCTTCCCCAGCTCCTTCTAGCTTTCTCCTCCTCCCTCTAATGAACAGGCCTTCAGTTTTGCTACATAGCAGGCAAAGGTGGACCAAGGGGAAAGTGGCAGGAAAGAGCCCAAGCCACATTGTCTCTTGATTCAGTATGAAAGGTACAGGTGGAAAAAAACAACTTGGCAGCTGTACCACACAAGGATCCTGTGTTGATCCAAACCTAGAAGGATGGCACAATCCAAAGCATTGGTAGGACAAGCCCCTGCATGAACTTATATTTCTTCCTTGCTGTATTTTCTCACACATGCAAAGTTTTGTTTAAGGCTATAGGTACTAAATCAGCTGCGGGAGAAGGTGCCACACGTTGAAGGTGGCTTAATAGATCTGACTGTTGGCATGAGTGAAAAGTCAGCTGGGAGAAGACCATAGGTAATGGCAGAGGAGGAACTATTTCCCATCTCTTCCTGTCCAGATGTCCTCTGGTGTTAATGCCTAACTAGAAAAAAGGTCAAGATATATGATTTTTATCTTCCAAGGTAGCTATTTCATGCACAGATCTGACCAATAAGAGAAAGTCTCCATGATTATTATCATAAAAGCTTTCTTCAATGAAAAAACTATATACACACTGTTGTTGCTACTGGGGGGAGACTTGGGACACTGTCTTTCTGGAGTTCTCATTCTCCCTGAAATACAAGCTCTTCCTTCCCAAGGTCTACAGCGGATGCCAGAGAGATTTTTGGGGACATAAAGCTTAAGGTGATTTCCTTCATTGGGAATGTTTTCAAGTGAAAGATACAGACCCACCTCTTGTCACTCCTGTTCATCTGAGAGATGGCAGAATCCCATGTCCCTTGTATTTGTCTGCCTTATAGTTGATAAAAGAGGATTTGTTTCAAGTCAGATGAGATTCTATTCAACACAGGTATGCAAAAAAGCAGACATTTAACAGTGTTTGGGTTTTGTGGTTTCTTTAGAACAGAGCTACATCCACAGGGGAGAGAAGGAATGAGGTTTTAACTAGCTATCTTGTTTTAAAGACAAGTTTATTGAAGTAAAAGCTACTGGTGTCCCTTCCTAAGTAAGCAGCTGACATGCAGGCTCTGAAACTCATCCAGATCCATCAGTTGGACTCCAGGACAAAAGAAAGTCTCCTCTGAGTTGTGCTTTGGGTACAAGCTCCCCCACCCCCACCTTCTAGCTTGCATGTGGCCCTGGAACCATTACCATTTATATACACCTCCACATGGAATTGGAAAGATACTTACAGGAATGCCTACAAAAGGATGAGTTCACAAACGACTGGGGCTGTCTAGCCTCCAGTACACACATTTCCTGAAGAGGAAAACAGCAGAGGAACTGAATGGAATAAAATGTGGAAACACCCTATATCTAAGGGGAAAGTGAGAGAAGGAACACCACCATTTAGGGATGTTGGGTACATTCCCACCTTCATGCATAAAGTCCCACCTTTCTGTCCACAGCAATCCTACATTGGGTCATGCATTTTAAAATATTATGGAACCAAAGTTCCATCATTACATCGAGGATAATATATTGGTAACATCTTTGAATGGAGGTAGTCTTGCTTTAGCGTCAAAATGATAGGGTAGCCTGGTACATTACAGCTAGATGAGAATTCTCATGCAAGAATAAAGTGTGTGTGCATATCCATGCTGATTCATTTTGTGTGTATGTTCCTAAGTGTGCTTACTTAGGAAAATACATTTTGTATGCATGCCAACTGTGCTAGCTGTTGTTTACAGCTAGGAATGACATCTCTTGGGGTGGGGATTTCTCATGTCAGCCAGGTATCAGTAGGCAATAGCAACATACTCTATCCAATGTGCTTCCAGTTAAGGGTTAGTGGAACAACACAAGAAACACAAGAATGCTGCCCTAGCATTCCAAAGTGAAATCAGTAGTCCACCAAATTGCCATGTGGTTTCAAGTGGGTAAAGTAGTACATAATTATTTGATTACAACAAATCCAGTCATGTTGGCTACATAACACATACACAAGTATGCATTTTTGTACCTTTAGTAGTGCATATGAAGAACGGTTGCAAAAACAATGTACAGAAACAGTATTTGAGGTATACTTTGTGTGAGAACAGATTCTCTTGATGACTTTATCACTTGCTGAAGTTTACTTAATAACAGACTTGCATGTGAATGATCAGTACATATTTAGTATATAATGCAACAAAGCCTACTTCAAACGGCTTTTCAAAGTGCTATGAGTAGTGTTCTGGCCCACATGTTAAACCATTCACAGACTCAGCTCAAATATGTGCAAATCCACCCCAAAGTTGTTTAACATTCAGGCAGAGCTAAACACAGATCAGCAGCTAAATAATACTAGTGTGTGAAGTTGTGATCCTGACCTCATCCCATGTTATGCCTTTCACCATCATTGTACAACCTCATGGTTGCTACTGAAGTGGGTGGGAAGATAACATAAGTAAGCATGCCTAAACATTACAGGGAGGGTGGAAAATTTAACATAGGGCTACTGTTTTAGTGGCAGTCATGTATTGGACATGCCTGTTTTCAAACTAACTTTAAGCATGCAAAAATGTTTGCTGCAATGCATCCTAGGCCAGAGTTTGTCATTAATGGCAGTAAAGTTTCTTTGAAAAGCTTTGAAAAGAAGCATTTCTGCCTATGTTTTTGCATGTCTGAAATGTACTATCCATGCCAGTCCCACAATCCATTCCCCCAGTACACATACTATGTCGCATGCAAATAGTGCAAGTAATGAGTATTGTGTGGATTACTGAGATTGTATGCTCTGAATATGCCTCAGTAAATAGCCCTCCAGTGCTAATTCAAAATCTATGGTTTTACTCATCCTGTAAAACAAAACATTGAGCAGAGTTGTACAGTATGCTACGTACACACTTCATATACTTTTGTGCATGATATTCCTATATCCATTTTTGGTGGCTATTCTTCATCTCACAATACAGCAAGATTTCACAGTATGTTGTAAAATGCTTCAAAAACAAACAATGGTGGGAAAGGTAGTTTCCTGGAAACGGACTGAAAAATAATCAGGCAGACACAGCAGCTGAGATCTCTGTTTATTTTGCTGCTTTGACTGACATAGTGAAAAAGCAAACACTTGGAATTAAAAAATTAAGCCCAAAAGGGAACTGGGGCAGAGTGAGGCAGAGCAGATGAAAGTCTTTTAACTGCTTTCAGCTTTACAGATGGCATTGCGGGGAAGCCAGCATATGACCCATCTCCCCTCCCATGCTTAATGGCAGATCACAGGTGATGTTTTACCCAGCCCTCTTCCCACATACACATAGTACTAGGACTTTTATACTACTGATGTTGAAGGATGGTTTTCAATGTATAATAATATATCAGTTTTTTGGGGGTGTGCAGTGTTTGAAAGTGAGAGTGGGAGAAAGATTGCAAAGAAAACAAACCTCAGTCAATATTATTGTTGTAAAATATTGTAACCTTGTATAAAAACATTTTTTCCTTTATCTTAATGGCCTGGGGCAGAATATATTAAAAATATACAGCTAACAGAAAAACTTGGGGTGGGAACCTATCAAAATTGCTGTGTGATGTTGTGCCATACAATTTTACTGCCTATACAGATATGTATTGCAAATTCATTACATTGTAATATTAAAAATAGAACAAACCACTTTGCATCTTGTTTTCTTCCCTTGCTTTTGTTGAAAGTAAGGTATTGCACTTACAGCCTGTCTTCCCTGTCCCCTCTACATGTGTCAGAGAGGTGAAATTTTTCAGTGCCATAAACAAATTAAACAGAAGAAAAAGTTCTTCCCCACCCAGCAAAACACACCTCAACCTCTGCTTTAGGAGACCCAAATTTACATTGTAATTCTTAGCTGCAATAAAATGTCTCTTCTCTACTCCCAACTGAAATCTGTCTGTTTTGTTCCTGATTCATGACAGATGAAATGTGATCGGAGGGGGCCTCCAAAATCTCACATTAATTGAAGCTGGCAAAAAATACTAACAGTGCCCTTTTGAACTGCTGACACAGAGCAGAGTGGATTAAACAAGGCTAGATTAACAACATGTGGCAGCTCACAGCCCCACTGCCTCTAGAGAGTTCTAGCAGCCAAGAAGCGGTGAGGGGAACATGCTGCAGGCAAACTTGGAGCCAGTTAGCATGTTGGTGAAGGTTAGACTGCTGGTGGATGAAATGAAGATCTGGTCACAGAAGGGGGAAAGGGTAGCGTGTGTGTGTGGGTTTGACATATCATTGATGCTCTCAGGTGGACTTCTTGAAGCAATTAGGGTATGCTGATAGAGAGTTTGGTTTGACACTCTAACCAGTGCCTCACACTGGCAGAGGAACAGTCAGATTCATCTCCCCCTTGGCTATCTATACAGAAGACTACATCTATATTCAGATATCCAGGGCTTTTTTATAGCAGGAACTCTTTTCCATATTAGGCTACACACCCCTGATGTAGCCAATCCTCCAAGAGCTTACAGGGCTCTTACAGGGCCTACTGTAAGCTCTTGGAGGATTGGCTACCATCAGGGCTGTGTGGCCTAATATGCAAAGGAGTTCCTGCTAAAAAAAAAAAAAAAGCCCTGCAGATCTTTCTTGCAGGACGGGGCATCTATACATACCAATCAATACATGAGAATAAGCTTTCAATGATATCATTGCACCCAAATTGTTTCTAGACCCATTTGTGTGGAGCGAATTCACAGTATTTAAGAACCTTGGGATTGCTAAGAAAGTAAGTACCCATCTATGACCAATGGAAGGAAGGAAATCACCAAGGGCTTAGCTCTCCAATTCCACTATTGACTTACTTGATCCACTTTTTTCTTCCCAGTCCTTGTATTACATTCATATTTTCCACTGCTAGAACCTGAGGATTTATCCACATGGGTCCTGCAATTCAGTAGTGAGTCTTGAACAACCCATATGGGATTTAGCACCATCAACACTTTCTGGCTATCACTGAAGCTGCACTTGCTCCAGTATCTAACAAGGAAGCACATACAGAACTTCAGCAATGACTTCAAGGCCACGCATGAAGTGTTTGCTAAAATTGGAAATAAAAATCCAGAATATCTGATTTCATAGTTTTAATACCTAAAGTGTACTTTTCCAGAGGGAAAAAAGTTGCTAAAAATAACATCTCAAGTGAAGTTATTCCAAAGTGAATTTCAGTTTTGCATCATCCTGAAGGTTTGGGGTCAGGCACAGAAGAGATAGTGAAATCAAATTACAGTTCAACAGGCTAAAGTGCATAACATATGTTTAACTCCTCCTCCCCTTTAGTCTTGACTGACTTTAAGCCAGCCTTATCATACAATCCAAACCAAACTTCAAACTTTTACAATGTTTCTTGTTAATGTTTAGGCAAGTGCAGTCCCAGATGGAGCAAATAATACCTTCCCAGCCCCAAAACAATCTGGAGAGGAAAGCTGAGATGGCTCTTCCCCCTGTGCCATAGCCCCAGTGCTAAGTGAGCCCCAGTGGTGCTGCAGAAGTGAGTTTCTATAGGGAACCTGCAACTGTTGTCTTGAAGCAAGTGCCCATAATTTATTTATTTAATTCAATTTATATCCCACCCTCTCTGCCAAGGCAGGCTCAGGGCAGCTCACATGGTCATGCATATGCATAAATATACAATAAAACATTAAAAACAATTTAAAACATAGAAATTGACATTTCAGGTGCTATAATCTTAAATGTGTTGTCTTGCTATTCCAGCTAGGTGTTCCAGCTAGGTTGAATGTACTCCCATAGAGGAAGACCTGTTAACAACCTGGTTGAATGTGCTCCCATAGGGGAAGACCTGTTAACAACCTGGCTGCAGCATTCTGCACTAGCTGGAGCTTCCAGGTTTGAGACAAGGGCAGCCCCATGTAGAGGGCAATGCAGTAATCCAATCTTGACGTGACCATGGCGTGGATCACTGTCGCTAAATCATTGCATTTGAGGTAGGGGACCAACTGCCTTACTAGCCAAAGATGATAAAAGGCTGCCACCTGGGCCTCCATAGTTAAAGAGGGATCCAGGAGCACCCCTAAGCTTTTAACCTTGGGTGCAGGTGTAAGTAGCACCCCATCAAAGGTCGGTAATAAGACCTCGGATCCTGGAACGCCACAGGAGGTGGTGGCGGCCACAAGCATAGCCACCTTCAAGAAGGGGTTAGATAAAAGTATGGAGCAGAGGTCCATCAGTGGCTATTAGCCACAGTGTGTATATGTGTATATAAATTTTTTTTTACCACTGTGTGACACAGAGTGTTGGACTGGATGGGCCATTGGCCTGATCTAACATGGCTTCTCTTATGTTCTTATGACTTAGGTACAGGACCTCCGTCTTGGTCGGATTCAATTTCAGTCGACTTTGCCTGAGCCACCCTGCCACGGCTTGTAGTGCCATGGCCAGATCTTCTGGGGAGGAGTTGGACTGGCCACCCATCAGCAGATAGAGCTGGGTGTCATCTGCATACCAATGACATCCCAGCCCAAACTTCTGGGCAATCTGGGCAAGGGGGCGCATGTAGATGTTGAACAACATCGGGGAGAGAACTGTCCCTTGCGGCACACCACATACAAGTGGGTGCCATTGAGATAGTCCCTCCCCTGCAGCCACTCTTTGTCCTGACCCTGTAGGAAAGAGGAGAGCCACTGTAAGGCCAACCCCTGTATCCCAGCGTCGGCAACACAGCAGGTCAGAAACTGATGATCAACTGTATCAAACGTGGCCGATAGGTCTAAAAGCATCAGTACTGCCGAGCCACTTCTATCCAGATGCCTCTGGAGGTCATCTGTGAGGGCAACCAGAACCATCTCCACCCTATGACCTGAATGAAAACTGGATTGAAAAGGATTAAGCACAGAAGCGTCATCCAGAAAGCTCTGTAACTGCACTGCCATTGCCCTCTCAGTAATCTTGCCCAAGAAGGGCAAGTTCGACACCGGCCGATAGTTTGCCAATATGACCAGGTCCAAAGATGGTTTCTTAAGGAGGGGGCAGACCACTGCCTCTTTAAGAGACTGAGGGAAGGTCCCTTTCGATAGGGACCTGTTAACAATTTCCTTCAGGGGAACCCGTAGTTCTCCCCAGCCAGCTTTTATAAGTCAGGATGGACATAGGTCCAAACTACAAGTGGTTGAGCCAAGAGCTAAACATGGCATCTAGTTCATCATGCCTACATAAGAAGCCATGGCTGAGGGGACAACCTCACCCCTTCCCAGAAATTCTTGTGTGCACACCTTCCTTGCTAGAGTCTAAGCATGGCACATGGATGATGACTTCAATGGACTAAGCCTGTTGACTTCAACAGACTAAGGTCTAAACTAGATGCTATATCTGATATAAGCCAGTCAGGCTTCCCCCCTGCCCCAACCCAGCTGTGTTCTTTTTAGTCAGAAGCGGCATCAGGAAATGTTCCCATGCATACCGGAGCCAAATCAGTCCCCGGCACACTTGGGAATATTAGTTGCCCAAAGTCATGTCTTACTTTATAAAGAAAAGAGTTGGGTCAGGAGAATCCCCACCGTACGCATGTCAGATGTAATGTCTAATTTGGATCCTACCAGCTTTTTCACTCAACCTAACCCAACTTCCCTCCTCTCTGTAAAGTCCCTGTCCTGCATAGTGCTTGTCTATGTATAGCCCATGACCTCTGGACCAGGCTTTTTGGTGGTCAAAAGACACTCCTCCTCCCTCTTTTACCAGATGAAAAGAAGGGTGTAACTGTTTAGGAGAGCACAGTCAGTTGATCAGTTCTGGAGACTGCCATGAAAAAATATCTTCTTAGATACTGTAGGTCCAGACTGTTCCAGGCTGTTATAGTTCAAGCTCCACTTCAAAAGAAGGAAATATCTGGAATGAGGACAGGTAGCTCCTGAAGAGACTGAGGATCATGTAACAGCTTTTCAAAATTATCTTTCTTCCTCAGCTGCTTGTCTCTCATGATGCCTGGCAGAGATTGCACCAGAGTTGCCCAAATGGTGTAGGCCTCCATATCACCACACAGGTACTGCTCAGACCAGAGGTGACTTTGTGACAAGAGTCAGCTTCAGACTGAACTTAAGGGCTGGGCTGCCAGATGCAGTATTACTTTTCTCATTTTTGCAAAAGCCTGTCTTGGTGAACATTAAAAAATGGATTTTGCTACTTGCATTCTTTTTAATAGCCATTTGCAGAGTACACAAACCAATCTGCTCTTTATCCTAGAGAAGGAAAAAGCCTTCCACGTTGAGAAAGTTGGTACAGTAAATGGACACTAAAATGGCTCCCACTCCTGGCTTATTTTATGCTTGCAAGGCCTGGAGCCAGCAAGGTCAAAGGATCAAGGCTGTAAGAGAAAATCCCAGAAGATTATTTTCTCACCCCACAGGGAGACGAGCCAAGTCAGGACACTGACTGCAGAATAAGACAATGCACACACAGATGTTGCATTTTGTGCATAGAAAACTGGTGGTTATTTAATACCCTGTAACCCACTTAAGGTGTGAAATTTCATCAAACTGGAAAGTAATTTTTAATATGATGCAAACAGATTTTAAAAAAACACATTTTCTTTTGCAAACGTGAGTGGGCTAATCTTTTAATAATACATACCACTCATAGCCTCCACACATATGAGAAAGTGGCAAATGCATCTTTTTATGGCCATATGGAGACCATGTGTCTAGGTGTTGCATTTAATCCAAGACAAATAAGAATTTGTTGCATGTATCCACCACTTTCCCTGTTACAGTGAAGGGTATCTCTTTCAACTGAAAGTTAATCATGAGGAAGGAAGATGAACTCATTTTCTCCTTTTCGTGCATTCCTGTGCTTTACATTTCCAAGGAGTTTTAACTGGAGCCTAGGCTTGTATTTTTTAAAAAAAGGTGTGTCACATTTTCGTCCTTCAATATAGGCCCACACTATTACAATACAAAACAGAATGAAATGTCATCATTTTATTAATTCATTTCATTTGTAGTCTGCCTTTCTTGCTCACACTCAAGGCAGATTGCAAATTATATACATAATTTGCATGTGGGTATGTACACATGATCTGTATATCAACATATTTAATTCTCTATATGGCCCCATCTGTGGATATTTATCCATGGATTTGGGCTACTTTGAAAGAAGGGAGATTTTTCTCCAAACTTGAAGGACCTCCAGATTTGCAAAAAAATACTAAAACATGGGAAACATGGAGTGGGGGTAAAGCACTCCAAAGAGGAGCATTGTTTGTGGTTGTAGAAGCAATGGGGGGGGGGGGGGGAGAGACAGAGAAAAAGAGTTTTCTCAGGGACTTTCAGAAGGCTGGCATCGCTCCAAGCCCTGCAAGAGGTGAGGAAGGGCTTCTATTCTGCCTTCTCTTTTCTAGGAAAAATGGTGTAGGAGAGAAGACAGCAATCCTTCCTCACTCCTTACAGGGCTTGGAGCTACCTATTCCAAGTGATCAAGTAGTTTTTCAGGTGATTTAATCAGACAGCAAAATATAAATAACTAAGAACATACAGAATGGAAGTCTATCTACAATAGCTATATTTCTAGCTGATGTTATATATGGTAATTATAATAATTTGGAATTCTGTATAAATGATAGGGAATTCCTTTACTTTATACATTTGTAGCATACATAAATACTCCTGTTTTTCTCTCCTTTTATACTGCTTACAGACCCATCATCCCACCCCCCCCCTTAAAATTCTCTCCTTCCACTTAAAATATAAATTGTACTTCTCATTGCAAGAATTATCATGGAAGATCCAACAGCCATGCCCAGCAACCTTAGAGAACTGGTAATTAGCAGGATGGTCCAGGCAATCTGAGGATCTGGAAGAACTATTTCTGTAATTAAATTCCCGTGGCTCAGAGTGGTAAAGTAGCAGTACTGTGGTGTGAACTCTCTGCTCTGGCGGAAGCTGGATTCAGGTAGCCAGCCCAAGGTTGACTCAGCCTTCCATTCTCCCGAGGTCAGTAAAATGAGTACCCAGCTTGCTGGGGGGAAAGTATGAAAGACTGGGGAATGCAATGGCAAACCACCCCATAAAAAGTCTGCTGTGAAAATGTTGTGAAAGCAACATCACCCCAGAGTTGGAAATGACTGGTGCTTGCACAGGGGACCTTTCCTTTCCTCTCTCTGATAGGATAAACAAAATATAAACAAATATTTAGCAGTTCTCCTGGAGAGAATGGCTGATTTGGAGGGTAGATTCTATGGCTTTATATTCTGCTGAGGTTCCCCCCTTCCCCAAAGTCTGCCAGCACTGGCCATTAAACCCTCCCCCCATCTCCTGGAATTACCCCCCCCCCCCCACCTTGGAGCTGGCCACCCTAATCCCTGCACTGCTCACTGCTATCACTGGCCCAACCCCTTCACCTTTGCACTGTTGGCTCAAAAGCCTAAATGTGACAGTGACTGCAACAAGTCCCCTTGGTCCCTTTTCCTTTTTCAGCTGTAAAGCTATAGCATGGCTCATCTGGGAATGGAAAAAATTGTCCTTTAAAAAGGCCAAAAGGAAGGAAGGGGATGCAGAGCTTGGCTCCACCATTTCCAGTTTAGCTTCCCCCTCTCCCTGTAGTGGGTGGAGCAACCTCATGGATGTTCTGCCAGCAGCCCTACTGCAGCTCCCCCTTTGAGCAAGATCAAAGCAGCTTTCTCCAACTTAAAGGGAAATCCTCAGCAGGCTTGGAAATATCCACTCCAAATGGAAATGGAGTGGATATTTCCATTTAATTTGGGGGCTTCCATGTGGTGAAAAATCCCTGTGTCAAAGCAGTCCTTCTCTGCTTAGAAGCAAAGAAGAAAAGCATGCCCTCCAGCCATGTTTAAGGGTCTGTTACTCAAAATGAAAGTGACTTTCCTACATTATATGCAGCATTGTATTGTTATGAAAAATATTTGTATTTCTGTAACAAAAGCACTCTTCAAGGGCTCAGAATAATGATAAAAGTACGAATAATAAACTAAGAATATATAAAAGTGAAGATGAAATAGCATCATCATAAATAGAATTAGCAACTGGTCTAATAAAATACAGTCAGACATCCAAAATGACAAATGCCCTCCAAAATAAAACCATCTTCACCCAATACCTGAAGGGCAATGATGCTTGGAATAGAGCAGATTTTCTGGGAAGAGAACCTACAAGTTCTACATTTAAAAAACAACACCAGATTCTTAACGTTTTTGAACAACTGATGTTAAGATTAACTCTATTCAAAGTCCACAACTAGCCGCAACTGCCCAGAGATAGCACTCGTGTATCCAGCATCCAGTACATGCCTGCCTATTAAAAACAGCACCAACAAAGAAGCTTCTCAGAGAAGTAGGGTTATGAAAGAGTTAAGCATTTCCTTGTTTCTCCAAGTAAACAGACAATCAAGGCAAATGAGGATAAAGTCAAGGACATTTGGAGAGGAATTATAGTAACCAAGTCCGGAAAATGAATCTAGCAACGGGGCCTCTCCCCCTTAAGTATCCCTTCTCAGAAATCTTGCTGGAATTTCTGCTGGGAATACCTATCACAGCTGTGCTGTGTTTCCTCCAGTGGATTACGTCTCAGCCACCACCACTGCTGCTCCATTTCAACTAATTGTCTCAGATGTTGCCATTTGTTATCCCCTTAATGAGAAACAACTTTCCTTCACAGCCACCGCTGCAAGAACCTGGCAGGCACTAGAATCCTGAAGATCAGCAGATGCAGGACTGTAAAACAGTGGTTTGTTCTTCACTGAAATTACACAGAAAGGGCAAGTGACTCCAAACAGCTTCATATTTGAGGTAGGCTGAGCAACCATCACCCCAACAAGAAGGTCTGACAGCTTGGCACTGTTACCTAGTGCTCCAGGCAAAGTTGCTTGCCATAAAGACAGCCACCAATATTTGCACATAATGGGACTCAGTCTCTTATGACTTGGATTCCGCTCACAAAATGAATAGCACTGATCTGAAAAGAGCTCTGAAGTTGCAGAGATGGATATTCCAAATGTGTGCACAAAGTACAGCTTGTGGAGAAATTAAATCCCTGCTCAATGAATACTTCCTCAGGCCAACATGCTGAGGTGGTGAGACTCACAGAGCTGTTATGAGCAAGTACATTGTTGTAGTCTGTTTTTGTTTCTCTTCTCAACATTTCTCTTGGGTTTCCAATCTCACTATCCCTCTTTTTTGAATTCTGGCTGCTACTTAAATGCTTTGTTCTTCAGAAAACCAGAGACTAGCTGCAGTTTAGCCTACCCTCTACTCTCACATATTCTCCTTTATTGAAAAGAGTGAAATCAGGAGTTACTTTCTGAAAAAAGGGTAACCTTTGTGGCTGAGAATATGCTTTAAAAACTGAGATAATTTGGCCATTTATAAGTTTCCCCTTTCCCTATTACCACAACCAACCAGGCTTGGTACTTGGAGTCCTCTGAGAGCCAAATTAAACATGATGGGGAAATTGTAGCTGCCATGATTTCACCATCACCAAAGGCTCACTTAGATGGTAAAGCGCCTTACTTTCCCTTGTATCTTTCTCCTGGCAGCCCCCATATCCTCTCCCCTTTCTCTGCCAGAGACTCATCTTCTCAGCCACTCAACCTTTTATCTGCCTCTCATCATCAGTTATATTTTTTTCCACAGGAGTGACCAAAACATCTTATTGTGCTGGCCTTTTTATCTTCACAACAACCTTGTGAGGTAGATTGGTTGAAAGTATGTGACAGTCCCCAAATTACCCAATGAGCTACACCATACCAGCTTTCATAGGCTGGCTGTTGTTGAAGAGGAGCAAGCAATTAGGCCTAGGTGAGTACTGCAGGCTGGGTGCTATCAAGTCACCCACTGGTTGCTACTAGGCTTGGCCCAGTGAGTCCTCCCCTCAAAGGCCATAACACCCTTGGAAAGGACCCTGCCCACTCCTCCAGTCTTTAACTCACAGAAACCAAACCTAGAGTGCTGTAGTTGCCTAGCAACAGTCACTGACATCTATTTCTTAAAATTGCAGGCACTCCTTTTATCATTTTGAGTTGTTTTTAAAAAACATTCCAATGTTGTTTTTTAGATTTCAGATTTTTCTGCAAACCTGGGGTGTGTTTCAGGTTTGCAGAAAGATCTGTCTTGTCCTTTCACATCTCCAGTCATTGGGTTCAAATATTCTTAGATTTGGCAACTTCGTTATTAGAATATGCAAGCAGGAACCTGAAATGACTTGCAGGAGGCATGAAAGCACTCATAACTTTTCCTGTTTCCTTCAGGCTTGCCAACCTCCATGTGAGGCCTGGAAACCTCCTGGAATCACAATGGATCTTCCAACTATAGATCCATTACCCTTATGGTTGCCAGCTCCAGGCTGGGAAATTCCTGGAGATTTGGGAGTAAAGCTTTCAGAGCAAGGTTTGGGGAGGGAAGTAACTTCAGCAGGGTATAATGACATACATCCCACCTTCTGAAGCAGCCATTTTCCCCAGAAGAACCGATCTATGTAATCTGGAGATCAGCTGAATTTCCAGATGATCTCCAGCCTCCACCTGGAGTTTGGCAACCACAGTATCCAATGGCAGAAAATGGCAGCCTATGGTATTATACTCTTCTGAGGTCATTTCTGTCCTGAAACTCCACCCTCCAAAATCTCCAAGAACTTCTTAACCTGGAGCTGGCAACCTTATCTCCTCACCAAATGGCCAACCTACCTTTATTTTAAGTTCCCCCCCACCCTGGCCTTAATCAAGGAAAACTGTGGCCCAGTTGTGTGGTGCTAGCCACTGGGCAAGGTCCACTTGCATAGTACGGAACCTTCAAGTACTTGTGGGATGGCACCTCCCTTTCCGCTCTATCCACTTTCCCCACACTATTTCCTCTTTCCCTCCCATGGCAACCCCTATACATTTTCCTTTTCCCTCTGCCTCATTCTCTCCTTCTCAGCCCTTCACCAGCATATCTTTTATCTGCCTCCCACCTTCAAATATATTATTTATTTACTTCATTTTTACCCCACCTTTCTCCATAGTTGGGACCAAAGCAGCTTTCATTATTTCCCTCTCCTACTTTTTATCTTCACAAAAACCCTGTGAGGTACTTAGGCTGAAAGTATGTGGCCAAAATTACCCAGTGAGCTTTCATAGCCAAATGGGGATTCAAATCTGGGTTATCCAGATATTACTTTGAAGCCCTAACTGCTATACCACCCTAGCTTTCATAGGGTGCCTGCTGTTGAACAGTAAGGACAGGTTTCTTACCTGTAACTGGTGATCTTTGAGTGGTCATCTGTGCAGTCACACATATGGGTAATCCGCAGGATCGGGCCCGACCTCGGAGAATTCAAAGCAATCTTGAGCGTTAATTTTGGCGCGTCTTCCCCTCGTCCTGGGGAGGAGGCATCCTCTGCGCATGCCTGGACGAGGGGGAGGTGCTAGCCCACTCAGTTTCTTCCCGCCACCAAAAAGGTAGAAATAAAGATGAGGAGTATCCAGCAGCGGGGAAGGCTGGGTGGGTATGTGTGACTGCACAGATGACCACTCGAAGATCACCAGTTACAGGTAAGAAACCTGTCCATCTTCTTCGTGGTCTCTGTGCAGTCCCACATATGGGTGATTAGCGAACTATTCCATCAGGAGGAGGGTGCTGGATCTGCAAGAATAGGCATGATTAAGGAAAAAAAACAATAGAGAGAGTGGTACTCACAATAAAGCGTGAAGAACTCAGTCAGTCAAAGATGGAACGCAGTACAGCCTGTCCAAAGGATGAGTCCCGCCGGGCACGAACGTCAAGGGCGTAGTGCGAGGCGAAGGTAGACGGAGAGGACCAGACTGCAGCGGTACAGATGTCCTCTATTGGGATGCCCTTTAGGAAGGCTGACGAGGTAGCGACGGCTCTGGTAGAATGAGCTCGTATGTGCTCCGGAACTGTCTGCTTCGCCAATTGATAGCATAGGTCAATGGCAGCGACAACCCACTTCAAAAGTCTTTAGGTAGAGATTTTACTACCCTTGTTGTGAGTTGCGTACGTGACAAAGAGTCTCGGATCTTTACGGAATTGACGAGTCCTGTCTATATAAAAAGCGAGGGCTCTACGTGCGTCCAAGTTGTGTAGTGCCCGCTGACCTGCATCCGAAGGGTGCTGGAAGAAGGCCGGTAGGGTTGAAGGTTTCCCTAGGTGGAAGGGTGAGACAACTTTTGGTAGGAAGGCAGGGTCAGGGCGAAGAACCACTCTGTCATTATGGAAGGTGGTGTACGGTGGGTCCGCCCTGAGGGCACAGATGTCACTGGCTCTCTTGCCTGTAGTGAGTGCAGTTAGCAGTGCCGTTTTCCAAGACAGCAGATGAAGGGGGATAGATGCCATAGGCTCAAAGGATGGCTTCATAAGTTGGCTTAAGACAAGGGAAAGGCTCCAAGTCGGTAAAATTTGTCGGATTGGTGGGTGTAGGCGGATAAAGCCCTTGAGGAAAGCCTTGGTAGCGTGGTGAGAAAAAACTGTAACACCTTCAATGCGAGGATGGAAAGCAGAGATCGCTGCAAGGTGGACCTTCAGAGAGGAGTAGGAAAGTCCCGTTTTAGAAAGTGCTAGAGTGTAGGACAGAACCTGAGAGATGCTAGCTCGGCTAGGGTCAAAGTTATGCTGCGAAGCGTAGTGAGAGAAGCGCTTCCACTTGAATGAGTAGGATTTTCTGGTGGAAGGCTTCCTGGAGTTCACTAGGACATGACGGACGTCGGAGGGAAAGTCTAAAAACTGATTTTCCAGGCCGTCACTTCCAGCAGCGCCGGATTGTGATGCAAGACCTTGCCGTGTTGCTGGGATAGCAGGTCCTGTGCTTGAGGAAGTTGAAGGAATGTGTTGTTGGACAGGAGCAGAAGGGTGGTAAACCAGGGTTGACGTGGCCACCAGGGGGTTATTAGAATACAGTTGGTGTGGCCAACTTGTATTTTCTGCAGGACTCTGGTGATGAGTGGAATTGGAGGGAAAAGATAGTGTAGTGTTCCCTTCCAGGATTGGAGAAAGGCGTCCCCTAAGGAGAGGTGGGACGGAGGCCCTCTCATGTAAAAACGGGTGCACTGGGCATTGGATGGGGATGCAAACGCATCTATCTTCGGGGTGCCGAAGAGTTTGAAGACAGGTAGAATGTATTGTCTGTTGATGGACCATTCATGGTCGTTGATCAAGTGGCGGCTCAGGGCATCTGCCTGCACATTCTCGATTCCTGGTAGATGGACTGCTGTGAGAAAAATGCCTTGACTGATGCTCCAATGCCATAGCGCTAGGGCTCTCTTGCATAGTCTGGTGGAAGCGGTACCCCCTTGTCTTTTGATGTAAAAGACAGTGGCTATGTTGTCCGAGGTGACCTGGACATGGCAGTTCTGTAGAGATGGAAGGAAGGACCTTAGGGCTCTGTGGACTGCAAGAAGTTCTAGGCAGTTGATATGGAGGGAGCTTTCGTACTCCGTCCATTGGCCTTGAACTGTGAGGGCTCCCAAGTGGGCTCCCCATCCCCACTTGGAAGCATCGGTGGTGATGATCACGGAGGGAGGTGCCTGTTTGAATGGCATTCCCACACAGAGGTGACGTTCTATCGTCCACCATCTCAAGGATGGGATGATATGAGACGGAAGGGTCAGTAGTGTGGACTGATGCTGTCTCTGAGGGTGAAAGGTCCTGATGAACCACAGTTGTAGAGGGCGCATATGGAGCTTTGCAAAGCAGAGGACTGCGGTGGTAGCTGCCATTAGACCTAGCATTCTCTGATAGATGAGCGCTGTTTGGGAGCGGTGAGCGATAATAGTGTTGGCTAGAGATTGGATGCTGTGTACTCTGTCCTGTGGCAGGGAAGCTGTTTGGGAGACCGTAGAAATGTTCGCTCCTATGAACTGTATTGTCTGAGTTGGGATTAACTTGGACTTTGACATGTTGATTTGGAGGCCAAGGGTGGCCAGAAGAGAAAGAGTGGTGGAGACGTCCAGTTGAAGTTGTTCTCTTGAGTGAGCGATGATCAGCCAGTCATCTATGTACAGATAGATTGATATTTTTCGTTGACTTAGTGCTGCGGCCACCACCGCCATACATTTGGTGAAAACTCTCGGTGCCGTCAAGAGACCGAATGGGAGGGAGCAGAATTGGAAATGTTGATCCCCGATGGCGAATCTGAGGAATCTTCTGTGATGGTGGTTGATGGTAATGTGGAAATAGGCATCCTGTAGATCTATCGATGCCATCCAGGCCTGTTCTGGGATGAGAGGCAGGATTGACTGAAGGGTGATCATGCGGAATATTTTGTAAGTGATATGGAGATTGAGCTTGCGGAGATCGAGGATAGGGCGGAGACCCCCGTCTCTTTTTGGCAGGAGAAAGTAGCGGGAGTAGAATCCAGTCCGGTGATACTGTGGTGGTACCAGTTCTATCGCACCCTTGTCCAGCAAAGTTGCGATTTCTGATTGGAGCGGTATGGATGGTGGCGTGGTGAGAAACCTGTGATGTTTCGGGGTGGACCTGAATTCTATTGTGTAACCCCTGTGGATGATCGCCAGGACCCATGAGTCCGATGTTATGGACTCCCATCTGGGGTAAAAGGGTAGAAGACGGATGTCTGAGTGATGGTTTGGCTGAAGTTGGATGTCTTGACGTCTTGGGGGGGGTAGGGGAGTCAAAGAGACTGTTTGGTGGTGGGAGTGGTCTTCTTTGATGTTTGAGGGCGAGCCCTTTGTTGAAAGGGCTGCTTGTATTGAGGAGGCATACGCTTCCATCCTTCTGGTTGTCTTGGAGATCTCGAGTTCTTGTAATAGTATGGTCTCCAGTTTCTTTGTTTGTTGAGTTGAGTTTGAGGCTGAGTGACCCCCAGTCTTTTGGCCCTCTTACGGCTGTCGTCTACGTTTGTGAGGATGTCATCCGTGGTGGCATTAAACAGGCCAAGGCCATCGAAGGGCAAGTCCTCAATTTTAAATTTAATGTCAGGTTGGAGCGATGAGGATCTGAGCCAAGCATGTCTACGGAGAGCTATGGCTGAGGCGAGAGTCCTGGAAGAACACTGGGCAGCATGGCGTGCTGTGTTAATCTGCTGCTTGCTTACTCTGGCAAGCTCTTGCAGGGCGTTGGCAGCTGGTTTCTGTGACACCTCGGGTAGAGAAGGGATCAGGGTGTTCAAATAAGATGTCAAATTAAATGCATAGGCGGAGAGTGGAGAGTGTAGGTCTGAAGTCGACGACTGAGAGGAGTCGGATTGCTCCGCTTCGGAGTCGACATCGAGATCGTGGTCCAGTGGTTTAGGTGGAGGCTCTGGAGGCTGTTGCTTGGAGGCAGCAGAGGTAGATCTCACCGGAGAAATCAGTTTGGGTTTAGAGGCATGATGAACTGGCTCTTCTCGGTATCGAGGGTGATCCTCGTAATAAGGGTAGCGTCTGTGTGAAGGTTCCTGATATCGAACCCGATCATCTCTATAGGCTCGGTCGCGGTATCGAGGAGAGTCGTGTCTGAAATCCTCCCGGTACCTAGGTTCAGTCCTACGGTAGGTGTCGAGAGAAGGAGACCTTCTATGTCTCCGTCGATCCCGGGGAGACGGTGATTGAGATCTTGAAGGGGAATAGTAATAGTAACGTTCCCTATGGCGACTTCGGGATCGTTGTGTTCGAGGACGGAGTGGTAGTTCCTTCGGAGTCGAAGGTTCCCTGACCAGGGAATGAGCTGACAGCGGCTGCAGAGGAACTTCTCTAAAGGAGTGAGCATCGAGTGTATTGAGGTGTTGGCTTTTAGGCGAGACGGGCGAATCAATGTCCAGTATCTTCTCGGGAGGAGAGTCTTGTATCGAAGGTGATTTGGAGGAGATACGAACGATCTCTAGTGGTGTAATGGCTGGGGTCGAAGTCGACTTCGAGCCTGGTGTGATCGGGATCGAGGCTGTGGAGCTCGTCATCTGATTTGAAGCCGAAGGCCTAGGGTCGGAAGACTTATGGCTGGTTTTAGGCTTCTTCGGAGGCTTGAGGCCAGTCGAGTCGGTATGAGTCGAGTCCGATCGATGGCGCTTCTTGGCGTCATCGGATTTTTTGGAGTGTTTCCCGGACTTAAGCTTACAGGGAGCCTGGGCCACGGAAGCTGCCGGCTGCGCCATCCCCGTAGTAGGTAGGGAAGATGGCATAGATTGTTGTGCCGTGTGAGACATTGCTGGCCAGAGGGATGATTCCAGAAGATGGCTCTTGAGCCGCGCGGCGCGGTTTTTACGGGCCTGCTTGCCGAACTGACTACAGTGCAGGCAGGTATCCGTGCGATGTGCCTCGCCGAGGCAGAATAGGCACAGGGAATGGCCGTCTGATGACGGAATTTTAGAAGAGCAGCGAATGCAGCGTTTGAAAGTGACTTTGTCTCTTCCTTCCATCCGCCCGGAGGGGAAGGGGAAGGGGGGGAGAGGAAGGGAAAGATCGAAATATAGTAAGGGGTTTTTTTTTATATACGATACCAGAAGACGAAGCAAAGAGGTGAAGAGAAGTTGAAGAAAGCTGAAGAAGGACGTTGGAGGAAGATTGCAATGAAGAAGCAAGAGACTCAACGAGGTAGGTATGATCCGGACGGCGGTAAAGAAGAAACTGAGTGGGCTAGCGCCTCCCCCTCGTCCAGGCATGCGCAGACAATGCCTCCTCCCCAGGACGAGGGGAAGACGCGCCAAAATTAACGCTCAAGATTGCTTTGAATTTTCCGAGGTCGGGCCCGATCCTGCGGATTTCCCATATGTGGGACTGCACAGAGACCACGAAGAAGATCAAGCAGCTAGGCCTAACTGAGTCATGCAAATTGGGTGGTTCCATGTCTTTCAATTGTTGTTGCTAGGCATAGGGTTGCCAACCTCTAGGTGGGACCTGAAGATGTCACAGAAATACAGCTGATCTCCAGAGTTCAGTCCTCCTGGAAAAAATGGCTGCTTTGGAGGGTGAAGTCTATGGTATCATATCACAGAAACTCCAAGCCTACAATCCTGTAGTTGCCTAGCAAAAACATTTGAGGAAATCAGTTTCTTAGAGCTACAGGTGCTTCTTTCGTGATTTGTTGTTTTACTCCATCATCATCACCACCACCACCACCACCACTGCAAATTTGAGGCATTTTTCAAGTTTGTAGAATTATGTCTTATTCATAGCTCTGGTCACCAGATTTCAGTACCCTCAAGTATGGCCAGCTATTTAAATATACAAATGAAAACCCACAAGGATTTGTAGGGGGCATCTCATTTTCCTCTCCCCCACTATTTTGTCTTTCCTTCCTTGAAAGTCCCCATAGCCTCTCCCCTTTTCCTGCTTCCTTTTCTCTTTCCCACCAAACAGCAAACCTACCTGTATCTGTCCGTCTGTCTTCAGCTTCCTATCCCTAGCAGTGTCTACCTAGGAAAACTATGGTACAGTTGTGTGGTACAGCCACTGGGCAGCACCACCTGCATAATAGGGAACCTTCAAGGACTTGTGGGGCCACATCACTTTACCCTGTATCCTTCTCCCCATATTATTTTATTTTTCTCTCTTCCTGGGAACGTCCATATCCTCTTGCCGTTCCATATCCTCTGCCTCATTCTCAGGGCTGACCCTAGGCTATCTGGTGTCCTAGGCCAGGCTAACTTCTGCCTCCCCCCCCACACACTTCTTGACCCGTGCCAGTCTGGGTTCCGACCGGGCCATGGGACGGAGACAGTGCTGGTCGCCTTGGTGGATGACCTCCAGCGGCATCTGGATCGGGGCGGCGCTGCGGTACTGATGTTATTAGACCTGTCGGCGGCATTTGACACAGTCGACCACCAGTTGCTAAAGCGCCGCCTCGCCGACATAGGGGTTGGGGGGTTGGCCTTGCAATGGCTTTCCTCCTTCCTCTCCGATCGGGGACAAAGGGTGGCCATTGGGGGTGAACGATCCCAGAGGCGCACACTTGACTGTGGGGTGCCTCAGGGAGCTGTTTAACATTTATATGCGCCCCATTGCCCAGATTGTCCGGAGGTTCGGGCTGGGCTGCCATCAATATGCAGATGACACCCAGCTCTATCTACTAATGGATGACCGGCCTGGCTCCGCCCCAGGGAACCTGGATCGGGCCTTGCAGGCTGTAGCGACGTGGCTCAGATTGAGTGGGTTGAAACTGAATCCAGCGAAGACAGAGGTCCTTTGTGTGGGTCGCGGCGCCCTGGGAGGGGAAATAGCTCTCCCAACTTTCGACGGCGCACCATTGGAACCAGCGCGCCAGGTAAAAAGTTTGGGTGTTTTACTGGAGCCTTCATTATCAATGGAGGCCCAGATAGCAGCCACTGCCAAGTCAGCATTCTTCCATCTGAAGCGGGCAAGGCAGTTGGCCCCCTTCCTGGAACGCCACGACCTCGCAACAGTGATCCATGCAACGGTCACCTCAAGATTGGACTACTGTAATGCCCTCTACTTGGGGCTACCTCTGTGCCGGACCCGGAAGCTGCAGCTGGTGCAGAACGCGTCAGCCAGGCTACTATTGGGGCTCTCGAAATGGGAGCACATACAGCCGGGGCTGCGCTGGCTGCCAATTACCTACCGAGTCCAGTACAAAGTGTTGGTTATCACCTTTAAAGCCCTATATGGCCGAGGACCAGCCTACCTAAGGGACCGTCTCTCCCCATATGAACCCCAGAGGGCACTGAGGTCAGTGGGTAAAAACAAAATGACCATCCCTGGACCGAGAGAGGTCAAACTCCAAAACACCAGAGCACGGGCTTTTTCAGTTGCGGCACCTGCACTGTGGAACCAGCTTCCGGAGGAAGTGCGAGCCCTGCGGAACCTTGACCAGTTCCGCAGGGCCTGCAAGACCGCCCTTTTTAGACAAGCCTATAATGACATCGACTGCTGAGTTGCCTGGTACAAAGAACCGCCATCTATAATATTATCTAAACTGGCAGAACCAGCGCCAGAACAGCCTTATTGCTGCCAGATATATATATACATATAGTGTAACTTAAATTATGTATTTTAATTTAACTAACTGGTTTTTATATGTTTAATTTTAATTGTTAAATCCAAAGTTTTATTATTATGTTAACGTATGAGCTGTTGTTAGCCGCCTAGGCGGGGAGGGCGGGATAGAAATAAAAGCGATTATTATTATTATTATTATTATTATTATTATTATTATTATTATTATTATTATTACCAGTTTTTGAAAACAGATGAATTGTCACCATGACTTCCAGGTGCTCTTATGGCAGAAGAGGCAGCCTCCAGTAGAATTCTGTGCAACCAGCCTCCCCCCTGCCCACCCCCCCCATTAAAAACACCAAGGTGGGCAAAAGATGGGGAAAGCCAGAGGGATTCTGTTGCTAAGACTTAAAAACACATGCATAATTGTATTTAAAGTGAAATAATGATTTGACAATTATTTTACAACTGGAAAGCATTTTCATGATTTCATCACCTAGCATCTGAAAAAGTAAGTGAACTATTCCACTTGCTAAATTCTTAATTTAGACCAATTATTTTTCATTGCACTGGAATTAGTCCCATTATCTATTGGATTCTGCCTTGATGAGTGGCACTCTGAGTCCTACTCAGATCCTCACTCTGCCATGAAGTTTACTGGCTGACCTTAGATCCGTCACTGTCTCATACTAATGTAATTTACAGTGTTGTTTTGAGGCTAAAATGGAGCAGAGAAGAAGAACCATGTAACCAACCTTGAGTACCCTGAAGGAAGAGTGCGATAAAAATGTATTTAAACAAACATTTATTAATTTGCCACCTTGGCTCAGATTTCCTTTCCTCAATAAAGTCTCTATGAAGCTTAGGTCTTCATAAGTGAATACTATCAATTTACCAAGTTTCAAAACCTTTAACGGCATAATACAATTTACCAGTGATCACAAGATACAGTAAATGCTGCTCATTTCTGTTTAATCCAAGTCAGCCTGAATCATTTGAATCAAAACACCTTCCCTGTGGATGTAAGCATCTGTTGCATTTCCACCAACTTCTCCAGACTAACAGGAAAACAGATCAGTTTAGGGAGGGTGGAGTGTTACTCCAAACAAACACTTTTCTTCCTTTCTCACACATGCTTCACAGAGCCAGGTTGCTCTGCCTGCTTGCCTGGTCTATGCAGCTCTAGTCAGTGAGATTTAAAGGCACACACACTCCTTCCAAAACAACAAGCAGTTCCCAATGTCTTCTAAAACTCTCAAGGTAGAAAGACAGAAATGAGCAGAGTCAAGGTGCAAGCATGTTTTTTCAACCCCTTGGGCTTTTGCAAGGCAACAGACTGTTCAGTTTCCCTGGGCTTTTGCAAGGTAACAGATGCTACGATCTCTGGGCTTTTGCAAAGCAAGATTTGACATTTATTTGCTTCACTGTTCTCCCCCCACTCCCAGAATTAAATTCAAACAATGGTGACCTTATAAACTGAGTTTGTTATTCCTGTTTGCTAATTTGTTGTTCAACCTCTGCCTTATATGTATGGACTGGTAAAATCTATTTCATTGTATCCGAGGAAGTGCATGTGCACATGAAAGTTCATACCTTGAATAAAACTGTTGGTCTTAAGGGTGCCACTGGACTCAAACTTTGTTCTATAGAAGCAAACTGAGATTGAACCATGGAGATATTCTCTCATAAAACTCACAGAAAAGAAATACAGGCATTATTCACGTACAACAAAATCAAAATTCCCTGAAAAAGCAACATAGAAGCATCATGGAAGCAGTGGGCTTATTTTTGAGACTATTCAATAAAGACTGTATGTGTGTGTGCTAAGAGAACCAAATGGATCTTCTAGACCAGGGATCCCCAGCTTTACTCAGCCTGTGTGCACTTTTGAAATTTGAAGTAGTAGTATGTATCACCACAAAATCATTGCCATGGGGGATGAGACCAGTCACAAAATACTACAAGGTTCCAAACCAAGTATTTCCTTACAATGCAGACATCTGTTTCTGAATGGATGGTCCCTGCAGACAAAAAGGTGATGCCTCCTGAGTTCTGAAGGACCTCCTCCCTCCAATAAGCTGGAGAAAAGCCAGAACTATTTCTTAGCTTTGGATGAAGAGACAATTTGAAAAAGAAGCAAAAAGGCACCAGGAAACTCTCCAGTGGGCACCATGCCCAGGGGCATCATACACATCATTTTATCATACAGTGAAGTTGGTATGATCTAGCGGCCCTGGAGCACTCAAGGCAAAATGCAAGTCAGCCCTCTACCTCCTCCAAGTTAACCGGAATGACTTATGTCTGCTTGGCTTTATGTTTCAGGGGTTTTAGTATGTGGAGAAGGCCATGCCAATTTGGAGGGGGGGGGGCTCTATGGCCTGTGTGAAACCTTCAGCAGCTTTCTCAGGTTGGCAGCCAAGAGCTATGCCCATTACTTGATGACTTTCTATTCATAGGACCAGCAGGGGAGTCTGCCTGCGGGGAGCACATTGCAGCGTTTCAGGCTCTGGCCAGGGAGCAGGGAGTGCCATTGGCATTGGACAAAACTGAAGGCCCCACGTCCTGTTGACATATCTGGGCATACAGCTGGATTCAGTGAAGGGGATGTTGCACCTGTCAGAAAACAAGCTGCTGGCACTGCAGGTATTAATCACCCTGATTTTGTACAGGGGCTTCAGTCCCTAGTGGGTCATCTGAACTTTGAATGCAGGGTCATCACACCAGGCAGGGCTTTCTGTGCTCACTTGGTTTGAGCCAGCTCTGGGGTCTTGGTGCCACATTACCATATCAGGATGACCAAGGGCATGAAAGAGCACTTTAAGAGTTTGGTTGGCTTTCCTTTCTAATTATAATGGGGTCACCACTTGGTAAGTATAACTGGACCTAGCTGACAGCGTCCAGATTTATTCTGATATGGTGGGCAGCATGGGATTCAGGGTGCACTTTAATGGACTTTGATGTGCAAGTTGGGGGTCACCTCAGTAGGCTGAGACAGACATAGAACGAGATTTTATCTTTTTGGAACTTTCCCCCAATTTGGTGGCAGCTGTTATATGGGGTGATAAGTTCTGGAACAAGAGGCTGAAGTTTTGGTGCAACAATCAGCCAGTGGTGCGGGTGCTGAATAAGCAAACCTCACATTCTGAGCATGTGATGCACCTCATACATTGCCTGGCTTTGTTTATCAGCCAACGTAACATTTTCTGCCTGCCACGTAACTGAGGTAGATAACAGCATTGTGGATCTCTTATCTTGCCTCCAGGAGAGGTTCTGCAGCCTGGTGCTGGAGACCAATCGGCACCCAGACTCATACCCCAAGGACCCCTGGGAACATTCCATAATGCAAGGGATATTCCGCTCTCTCACTCCGTCAACCTTCTCCTACGCAGCAGTTGCATTGGTCCTCCTGACCTTCTCCATGGACACTGGGGGTCCAGATGCTTGGCCTGTTTCATCAGATTTGGTTTTTTGTTACATCACCCACCTGGATTGCCCCCAGAACTATCCAAGTCTACATGGCTGCCATTTCATTTTTTTAGCAAAGCTAATGGGTCCTCCAGCCATTCAAAACATTTAAGGCATGTAACATGGTGGAGGCTCCATATGAGGGCCCCAGACCACCACAGGTCCCTGACTTTTGAGGTCCTGTCAAAACTAGTTGCAAAGCTACTGACCATCTGTTGGTCACCTTATGAGGCTGGGGGAATTAGTGGCAAGCTGTAGTAACTGCCCTCTAGGAGTTGGCGACCTTTCAGAGAGCAGGACAGAAGTCTCTCTGGTCATCAGAAGGTCCAAGACCAACCAGCAGGCTCAGTGGATTAATTTATGCTTCCCAGGGTTGGCCCATGCCTGGTTAGGGCTGCCTGGGCCTTCTTGGCAGTGCAACCTCATAAACCAGGCTCCCCTTTTATCCACAAAGATGGCTCCTTCCTCACAAGATATCAGTTTGTCATGGTTTTGTGGGCTAGATTGGTTGCATTGGGGACTTCCATCCCCACTTTCTGGGGTAGCAACAACATCATCCAGTTTGGACATGGGGCTTGCAGGCATACAGGCTGTTGGGAGGTGGCATTCAGGAGCCTACAAGACTTGTCTGGCTGCATGGTTCCTGCCATTTAACTTTTGTCCTTTTGCCATTGACTCCTTTACCATTGATTCCTTCAGTTTCAGGGGAATGCTGCCGGTTGGTTTGGATTTGTAGACACAGCATTGTACACTGGGCAGGCATTTACACTACCACATCTGGTTGGGAAGTAGACTTGGGACCTGCAAGATAAGGTGGAAGTCACTTGAGTGAGTGAGGGATGAAATGGGATGCACTCCTCCATAGGGTGTGGGTATGTTTGGTGACCCATGAGCCTTCTGATGTGCTGGTGATACAACTTGGTGAGAATGGCTCTAACATTACTTTGGCGCACTGGGCCATGGAAGACCTGCATGCATTGAGGGATGAGCTCCCAATTGTGACTTTTTTCTGGTCAGACTGGTTGCAACACCGAAGCTGGTGTGGGACCCGCTCTGCGGATGTCAAATCGGTGAGGCAGAAAACAACCAAGCAGCTAAGTAGCATCGTAGGTGCTGCTGGATTCACCATCTTGACATTTCATCCTGTCTGGAGGCCCTGATGGGGTTCATTTATCTGATTGGGGTATGTATATATGGCTACATGGTGATGCCCTATGCACTTGGCTACATCTGTAGGAGCTTGGGTGGGAGCCGGTAGTCGGGGGCTAGCTTTTTCGGTGGTATCAGCATGGGCTGAATGGTCTCAGGGAATTGGCCTCTGTGCCCATTTCCTGAGTGTGGGGACCCCCCTAGGGGATCTTAGCATGAGGAGCAACTGAAACACCCATCCTGGGGCATGGCTGAAGATCACCCTCATGCTTAGGTGGCAGGGGAGACCACCTCTAGGCATCCACCCTTGTGGGATCCAAAAATCTGCTATCCCAAGGTGACCAATGGATCATCAACTGGCAGGGTGATCAGCTGATGAACTGGATCATTACTAGGCTTACTATAGCTGTAACCAATACAGTTGTGGTTAATTTTATTCCACTCTTTCTTAAGTACTGTGTGTGTGTGCACAACTGAAACTATAAATTAGACTAGTATCTTGGGTATAGAAGAACTTTGTTAAGGGATGCCTGCCTCAGCTCCTCCCCTTGTTGCTGAAGCCGTAAGCAGCAAATGGGCACCAGGAACTCCTCAGTGGACACCATGGTGCCCAGGGGCATCACACATTAGGGATCGTTGTTGTAGTTCTCTACAGTTTCAGTGATGGAAACAGAATAGCCTAATTTTACCACCTTGTACCCTTTAAAATAATTTTCCATTAATCTTTTATAAGCTACACAAAATGAGAAGCTAGAAAAGTATATTGACTCAAGCACACTGCATTTTTAATTTTTTTTTTAATTTTTACATTTTTAGAGCAACTGGGTTGGATCCTACCTGCTTTTCATCTGGTAAAAGAGGGAGGAGGAGTGTCCTTTGACCACCAAAAAGCCTGGTCCAGAGATCATGGGCTATACATAGGCAAGCACTATGCAGGGCGGGGTCTTTACAGAGAGAAGGGGAGTTGGGTGAGGTTGAATGAAAAAACTGGTAGGATCCAGCTCTATGCACGTACATATGCACTGGGAAATGTGATCTCCAGAAAATGTCTAGGTTACAGACCACCGAAAAAATAAAAAATAAAACAAGTGTGGTATAAACAGCTGAAATGCTTTAGGACAATTACAGTTTGTTCCTGAGGCACTGAATTAAACGGTGAAGGCTCCATTTCATAGTTGAAAGTTTTCCAAGAGAATACAGGTAGATATTTCAACTGTTTCTCAAAACTCTTGTTTTCACTTGATGCAGAGGCATACTTGTGTTTGTTACTGAGCTTATATAAGTAAGTGCAGCCAGTCACAACTTCTCCTTTCTGCATTCAGACCTGCCATGCTTAGATATACATTTAAAACATCACAAACACCTACAAAAGTGTCATGGATGCTAATGAAACAGATTCTATTTGCCAATCAGAATTCCAATTCTATCTCCAGTGTTTATGGACAAAGCAAGTGAACTTCCATTGCTGCATATTTCACAATTCTCCCTCAAATTCAGAAGCTAGCAGCTGTTTATCCCCAGCACACATACATAATTATTTATGCAAATTACTTATGCTTTATCTTAAGGAAAGTATACACCACCAGTGGTCCAATGCAAGTCAAGGCTCTGAATAACACTGTACTGGAATGTTTCATTTTGTGGGAAAACAAGGGCTATATCAAATGGCAGACTGAAGTACTAGGCAAACTTAAGTGGCACAGCCCATAATGATGGACTATGAAAGACTTGTTTTATAACCTGGTACTCCTTTTTATGGCACTATGTTTTATACTACTGACTTAGCACTAAATTGTGCAATCAACAGTGCAAGAAACCATTTCACTTTAGAAAAGCATGCCAGAAAGTTAACCTTGAATCATCTGGACAGAGGAGACTTAACAGATAGGAGAAGAAGAGACAATAGGTAGGAGAATATGATACTGAGAAGATACTGAAAGGAAGTGGAAAGTTGAGCCAAGACCTGGCAAGAACCTAAGAAACACAAAAACCATTCCACCAATACCTTCCCTTGTTTCGGAGATGGCAACTAGCCACACTGAACTGAAAACTGTTCTAACCTTGGTATGAAAACGGCACTTACACAACCCAAAATGGAAATACACATTACTCACACTTTGATGTGTGTTTGTAGCGGATCAATTGTACACTCCTCTCTTTATAAATACAATGGAAAACATAAAACTTGTACACTCACCAAACATACTCAAATGAAAAACGTAATTTACTACCTGTCATTTTCTCTACTTCTATTGTAAAGCAGACCATTAACTCATTCTCATGCCAGTTTTCTTTTCTGATGGACAAGAAGGCTGATGTATCAGTGGAGAATCAGTGGTAAATCTCATGGGTTATAGATAAAATAACCTCACACAGATTAAGGGCAGGCTGGGCCATGAAACAAAGACAGAAAGTTGCTTTCCTAGAACGTTAACAATTAGTTCCATTGTTACAACTGTTCAGTAGCAAAATGGTTTCTGTTATGTATGACTAAAGTCTCTCTCCCTCTGAGTGTGTGTGTGTGTAGTCATTTAAGAGTAATCTCTTTGGAATAAATAAATATTTCCCTGGCATTTTGGCAGACCCATGGAGAGTGAGGAAAGAATACATTTTGGTATAGTACAGAAACAGCTGCTTTACCCTTCTTTAAAAAAAATGTTGTCCCATGTTGAAGAAGCTTGAATTAAGCCTAAATGGGGCATTCATCTCTGTATCCTCTTTCCATGCTACTTCCTGGGATGTTTGTTCAAGGCCGTATAGTTTTCATTGTGCTGTTCAGTGTACTGGATTCCAGCATCCAATTTGCCTTGCTGCAAATTTTTACAAGCTTCCAATGTTCGGGAAACTTTTCAGTTTTTCAGGGAAGTCATCTTTGTACAAGACTGGGTCTGCCCGGTGCTCCACCACTTTCAGAGGCATGGTCCCAAAGACAGAGGCAAATTTGTTAATGCACTCAGACCTATAAAAGAAACAAATGCATTGCTTAGTAATGGAACTGTCCTGTTTTATGGGCAGGTTACCTATGGACTATTTGCTATCCATCTTACATTCTTGAAAATCTTTTATCCATAAGAAAATGGGGGGAAAATAAGAGACAAATACCAGAGAGGCAATGTTAGTAAATTGTAGTGATTACAACGAAAAGTCCAATGGCATCTTAAAGATGAGCAAATTTACTATGGCAGAAATCTGTGTGTGTTAGAGTCCACTGTCAGATGTAGGGAGCAGGAACAGGAGCCTTACATGCTATATGGGACTTGGAAAAAGATATGAAGTTATTTGACTGAAGCATTAATCACAGCAAAGGCGAAAGGGATGCTGTCAGCTGCACATGTGCACAGGGAGGTCAAAGCTTCTCTATTATTTCCCTCCAGAATTCCAGGCATTCTTAATGCAATGTAGACATGCTGCAAACCAGGGAGGATTAACTGCCAACATATCTCTTAAAGGGCTACTGTCAGGTCAAATTGTGTTCAGTACAGGGCTTACAAAAATAAGCATGTACGAAACCAAAGGCATAAAGAAATATTCCTTGATTTTATTTTTTTAATACATTGGATACAGTTTTTTCCTCCTTAAAATAAACAAGCATTCCATTAATGGCGTTTGTGGTACTGATTGTACTTGAAAGCTTAATATACAACATTTTTGAAAATCCAAAACCTGAAACTGACAGGTTTATTTTCATTACCCAAGCTGAGTGAAATTAAAATATCCATAGTTTTGTAAAACCAATCAGATTCTGAGTTTGCTCCTCTCCAACATACACTAGTGTTCCTTTTCTAAAGCTAAAAAGTTTGACCTTACTATTCTGCTTGCTGAGCTGAGGGAAGTTCAGCTCAGCAGTGCTGTGGGATCTACCCTTTTCCTGCTCACCTCTATGGTAGCAATAATCAGTGCTTAATGTTTTCAAGAATTCCTCAATGAGCATCAGGACTAGAATTTTGTTTTCTCAAACATTTTAGGAATCAAACTCTGTACAAGATGTTTCACTTCAGCAAACCAATGGGACAGAATAGGATGACTATTCTATACTAATGTACTTTAGGAGTGCCACAGACAAAGAACTAACAGTGTTTCCTTGAAGATTAATGTTACAGAAAAGCAACATCTGTAAACCTGAGTACTTGAACAATCAGAGTAAGTATCTAAACTATGTATACCTGTGAGCAGATTTAATACCGTTCAACTGAAAATGAAACAGATTCACAGCAAAAAGTCCTCATCATTTTTTTTTTCTATCTTAATAGGGATTTCACCCTGACAACAGGAGATTTTTTCCTATATTCTGTTTATCAAAATTAAAATCAGAGATCAGGTCAGTTCCCTAACTTTTTTGGCTACTTGCTTGGTTCCACAAACTCATCCCAGTGCCTGCTACCCTATACAAAGCATTATTCAGAACAGCAGTTTGCATAATCCACTAAGGAAGGTAACAATAAAATTCATAATAGTAACAATTAATTGCACATTTATTCAAAAACCCATTAAAACTTTTAGTGATAACTTTTCAAAGTCAGACAGTCATTTAGAAAGAATTTTAGATACCACATTTAGTAACTACTTCAAAAAAGGTAAAGGTAGTCCCCTGTGCAAGCACCAGTCGTTTCTGACTATGGGGTGGTTTGCCATTGCTTTCCCCAGTCATCTACACTTTCCCCCCAGCAAGCTGGTACTCATTTTACTGACCTCGGAAGGATGGAAGACTGGGTCAACCTTGAGCCAGCTACCTGAACCCAGCTTCCGCTGGGATCGAACTCAAGTCGTGAGCAGAGTGTTCAGACTGCAGTACTGCGTCATCTAGAGTAAATTTCTTTACTTGGAGATAAGTTGGATGACCACACTAAAACTGCATTCCAACAAATAGGATGTTGGAAATGCAAGGTGGAGTTCCTTAATCACTGTCCATAGTGCAGGATAGCAATCAGAAAGCTCAGTAACAAAAAAACCCAGGTTGCTTACCTGAAACTGATGATCTTCGAGTGGTCATCTGTGCAGTCACACACATGGGTCTTGCCACAGGCAATGGATCCATACCTCAGAGTCTCCAATAGCTCGCCTAGAGCATTTTTTGGCGCGCTTTCTGCTCGCCCTGGGGAGCAGGCATCGACTGTGCGTGCCTGGAGTGAGCAGGAGGCGCCATTCCCACTCAGTTTCTTCCAGTCACTACTGACAGTCTACAAAGGTAAAAACCAAGGCAGAAAAAGCCAGCAGAGGGGAAGGCTGGGTGGGCGTGTGTGACTGCACAGATGACCACTCAAAGATCATCAGTTACAGGTAAGCAAACTGTTTATCTTCATTGTGGTCTCTATGCAGTCCCACACATGGGTGACTAGCAAGCTGAAAGTCAAAAGGAAGGTGGTTGCTGGCAAGAAAAAAACATTTCCATACTTACAATGTATGCATGCACTCACCTGGGGTGATTTCAGTGGAAGATGGACCTAAGGACCGCTTGGCCGAAGGAGGCGTCCCGTCTGGCACGAACATCCAAGGCATAGTGCGAGACGAACGTGGAAGGCGAGGACCATGATGCAGCAGCACAGACATCCTCTACGGAGATGCCCTCCAGGAAGGCCGAAGAGGTCGAGACTGCTCTAGTCGAGTGAGCCTTAAGGCCTTCAGGTAAAGGTTGCTTAGCAACTTCGTAACACAACCGGATTGCAATGGATACCCACTTAGAGAGTCTCTGGGTAGAAATTTTGCGTCCTCTTTGAGGATTGCTGTAGGCCACAAGTAAGTTAGGGTCTTTACGGAACGGTTGTGTACGAGAGAGGTAAAAGGACAAAGCTCTTCTGACATTAAGAGTGTGCAGAGCTCTTTGTCCAGAGTCTTTAGGATTAGGAAAAAACGTGGGCAACAAAGCAGAAGTTGAAAGATGAAATTTTGATACAACCTTGGGTAAGAAAGCAGGATCCGCTCTCAGGATCACTTTGTTCCTATGAAAAACTGTATAAGGTGGGTCAGAACGGAAGGCACACAAGTCACTGGCCCGCTTGCCAGAAGTGAGAGCAACCAACAGGGCAGTCTTCCAAGAGAGAAGATTAAGGTCCACAGTGGTCAAGGGTTCAAACGGGGGTTTCATAAGTTGTGGAAGAACTAACGACAAACTCCAAACTGGCACAATCGGTTTGTTAGGAGGGTGAAGGTGCAACATGCCCTTGAGGAATGATTTGGACAGTCTATGGGAGAAAACAGTCTGCCCGTCAATAGGCTTGTGGAAAGCAGAAATGGCTGAAAGGTGAACCTTTAAAGAAGAATAGCTGAGCCCCGACACTTGTAGAGACAGCAAGTATTCTAGGATCGAAGGGAGAGGTACAGACTCTGGATCAAGTTGTTGAGAGAATGCAAAGGAGCAGAAGCGCTTCCACTTACACTGGTATGAGTGCCTGGTAGAAGGTTTTCTAGCATTCAGGATAACTTCCACTACTCTCGGTGGTAAAGATGTGGCCAAATTCTCCAAGCTGTAAGTCCTAGAATTTGGGGGTTGTGGTGCCATACCTGGCCGTGATCTTGAGAGAGGAGATCATCTGCCAGGGGAAGGCAGTGATAAGTGTGATGGGACATTTGAAGGAGTCTCATGAACCACGGTTGCCGTGGCCACCATAGCGCTATCAGTATGCAGTCTGTACCGTCCCAAGCAATTTTGAGTAGAGATCAGGTAATTAGAGGGGTTGGTGGAAAAAGATAATGAAGAGAACCACTCCAGCTGTGGAGGAAAGCATCGTTGCCTCTCCTGGTATAAAAGAGAGGGCATTTCGAGTTGTCTTTCGTAGCAAAAACATCTACTTTTGGAGTCCCGAAGCATGCAAAGATGCGATGCAAGTAATGTGGATTGAGGGACCATTCATGGTCATCTATGCGAATCCTGCTGAGAGAATCGGCCAAGACATTCTCTATCCCTGGAAGATGAAAGGCAGTCAGGTAGATGCTGTTTTTGATGCACCATTCCCAAAGAAGTATGGCTATGCGGCACAGACGGATAGATCTGGTACCGTCCTGCTTGTTCACATAGAAAACTGTGGCCATATTGTCGGTTGTGATCTGGACATGTTGGTTGATTACAGATGGAAGGAATGATTGAAGAGCCCTGTGAATGGCTATGAGTTCTAGGCAGTTTATGTACATGGCCCTCTCGGGGGCAGTCCACAGACCCATGACAGTCTTGTCTTCTACGTGGGCTCCCCATCCCCACTTGGAGGCATCTGTAGTCACGATGACAGACGGAGGAGGAAGAACAAAGGGCATTCCGCAAAGTAAATTGTCTGGTACTGTCCACCAAACAAGGGAGAGTCGAACCCTCTGAGGTACAGTGAGAACTGTATTCTGTGGTTGTATGTGTGGATGGTAGGCACGAACAAACCAAAGCTGGAGATGTCGCATGCGCAGTCTTGCGAATCGAAGAACCGAGGTTGTTGCGGCCATGAGGCCCAGAAGATGTTGGATGGTGATTGCAGGTTGCGTTGGGGTATGTATGACCTCTTGGGCCAGGGACAGGATGGTGTGGGCACGATCCCTGGGAAGAAAAACTAGATGAGATGTGCAGAGACGAGCACCTATGAACTGTAGGTCCTGAGTTGGGGTGAGGTGAGATTTGGTAGCATTCACACACATGCCCAGGAAGGCGAGAAGAGAGAGTGTTGTTTTGAGATTCTTCGCCAGTTGATGTGCTGTGGGAGTGATGAGTAACCAGTCATCTATGTATGGGAACAATGGAATGTTGCGAAGACGCAGAGCAGCTGTGACTACTGCCATGCACTTCATAAACACTCTGGGGACGGTGGACAGCCCAAAAGGGAGGGATCGATACTGGAAGTGATGTTCTCCCATGGCAAAGCGAAGATATTTGCGGTGCTGAGGTCTGATGGTCACATGGACATAAGCATCCTGAAGATCCAGGGATGCCATCCAGAAATCCTGCGGAATTAGGGGAAGGATGGATTGGACGGAGATCATTCTGAATTTCTTGTAGACTATCCGCTTGTTTAGTCTCCTGAGATCCAGAATGGATCGCTTGCCCCCATCCCTCTTGGGCACCAGGAAATATCGTGCGTAGAAACCTGTCCCCCGATGGTGAGGAGGAACAGGTTCTATGGCATTTTTTTGGAGCAAGTCCAGAATCTCTTGTTTGAGATGAGGGGAGGGTGGAGTAACAGTGAAGTAGAGGTGGTGAGGTGGCAAAACGAACTCAATTGCGTAACCTAGGCGGATTATGGTGAGCACCCAAGAGTCCGTGGTAATTGAGCTCCAGGTTGGATAGAACGGGAGAAAACGTGTTTGATAGCAGGGATTCAGCTGTTGAGTGAGATGCAGAGGGGAGTCAAAGAGACTGCTTGGCTGGCTGAGAAGACTTCTTTGTCTGCTGAGAGCGTGGCCTCTGTTGGAAGGGTTGCTTTTGTTGGGGGGGGGGAGTGTTTCCTCTTCCAGTAATCGGATTGCTTAGAAGAGTGTTGACACCTCTGAAAAGATGGTCTCCAGGGCTTAGGTCGATTGAACTGCCGGGAGGCTGGCTGAGAGACTCCAAGGCGCTTCGCCCTCTTGCGGCCGTCATCTACCGAAGTGAGGACTTCATCAGTGGATGCATGAAAGAGGCCAAGACCATCAAAAGGTAGGTCTTCGATTTTTTGTTTAATATTGGGTTACAGGTTGGTTGACCTCAGCCAAGTGTGTCGACGCAATGCCACCGATGAAGCGAACACAGATGAGCAGGAAACGGCATGTCTGATGGTGTTAATCTGCTGTTTCGAAACTTGTGATAGCTCAGAGACTAAATTAGATGCAGCTCTCTGAGAAGTCTCAGGCAGAGAAGGAATGAGAGGAGTAAATTGGTTGGCGAGATTAAATGTATATGCCACAAAATAAACCAAGTAATTGTTAAGCTTGGAATTAGCAGAGGCAAGGTTGTAAATCTTGCGAGCCAAGGTGTCCAACGTCCGGCCCTCATGATCAGGAGGAGTAGGGTGCCTGGTTTGGCTTTAGTCACGATTATGGAGTTTGGAGCAGGATGGGAGGCTAAAAATTTAGAACCAGGAGCATGTACTCTGTACAAAGAGTCAAAGTGCTTCTAAGTAGGTGGAATCGAAGTAGGTTTGTCCCAGGCCTCACACAGACTTTCCAAGTGCACTGGCAACATAGGTAGGAGAGACCCTGGTGGGAAATCCACCTGAACCAGATCGTGGACTATGTCAGAAATCTTGGGTGAGTCGGAAGGAAGAGTAACATTCAAGGCTTCAGCCATGGTAGTAATCAGGTTAAGGTAGGCCTTCGAACCGTCCGATGGAGAAAGACGGGCTGGCTGCGTGGAATCCGAGGCAGGAGAGCCAGGAGGATCTTCGGAGTCAGAAGAGCCTGGGCTGTCCCCGTCGGATTGGGATTCCTCGGTTCCAGGAGAGATCAGAGGCTTGGTAGGTGCAGATGTGGATGCACATTCCTTGGAAGGTTTAGATTGTACTTGTAAGGCAGTCGAAGTCATGGCCAAAGTAGAAGTCGTGGCCGGAGCAGCAGATATGGTGGTGGAAGCAGTGCGGGGTATAAAAGGTTCTCGGTACCGAGGAGGTTCACGGACTCGAAGGGCTTCACGGTCTCGAGAAAAGAGATACTCCGGGTCTCGGGTTTGAGAAGGCTCACGGCTATGAGATGCAACCTCGAATTCACGGTACCGAGAGCAACAGAAACCCTCATCCGAGGGGGAATGGGAATAGCGATGGTACACCCGGAGATGTCTGGGAGATGGCGATCTGGAGAGTGAGGAATATTCATATCGACCCCTCTGGTAATAGTCCTGGTATTCACGGTAGACTGGAGAGCGTGAACGGAAATCACGACGTCGAACCAGTGAGCGGGATTGGACATGCTGGGTGGAAACCTGTGTCGACAACTCTCTGTAGAGAGGAGAAACTCCGATGTCTCGAAAGGATCCAGCCTGTAGCAAAGACTGGGGATGCTCCTGAGAGAAAGTCGGATCTGAACAGGGGTCGGGTTCGAGGATGTTGAATGGTGAGGGCGTGCGAGATCAAACCAGCATAACCTCGACTGCAGCTGGGGAGTGAGGAGTGAGATGAGGCATATCGGAGATGACGTCGGAGGGCGTCGAAAGTTCTGGTGGAAAAAGAGGTTGGATCAGAGCAGAGTGTGTGGAAACTGACGCCATCGATGTCACTAGAGTGGTCAAAGTGGTGGCCCTTGGGGAAGTTGTTGGAGTCGACCTTGTTGGATCGCGGGATTTCTTTGGGGCCGAGGCGGACGAATCGGTATGGCGAGACTTCTTCGAAGCCTTGTGGCCGGTGTCGGAGTGCTTGGATGGTCTCTTGTCAGACTTATGCTTCTTGTGAAGTTGAGGAGCAGCCGACGCAGCCGAATCTCCCGCTCGGTGTGGGGGAGGCGGCGAATCAGAGCTGGGCATAGCCCTAAGAGATTTTTCGAGCAGGAAACTTTGAAGTCTGGCCGCTTGGTTTTTTCGTGCCTGTTTACCGAAGCTGGCACAATGAGGGCAAATATCTACCCGATCAGCTTCACCCAAGCAGAAAAGACAGTACGAATGTCCGTCTGAAGTAGGGATTTTAGATTCACACCTCCGAAAGTAATTTTCCCTTCCATACACTCCGGACAAGGGAGGGGAGAAAAATAGGGAAAGGAAAGCGCAGAAACAAGGGCTTTAAAAAAAAAAAAAATTATGACGAAAAATGACAGAAGAAAGGTAAGAGAAAAAGGAGAATACGATACCAAACACGAAAAGATGAGCTGAGGAGAGAGGAACGCAGTAAGGTAGGTGTTGTCCGGGCAGCAGAAAGGAAGAACGGAAGATTCTATTCACTTACCGTGAAGTCTTCCTTCTCTGTGGTCCCGGAGTGGTCCAGTCCTCACTCTTGGGGATCACAGCTCCTCCTCTTCTATTGCAGGGCTTAACAAACTTGACCCGAAGGGGAGGTGCTTGATCCTCAGAAGCCAGTTCTTCTGTCAGCTATCCTACCTCCCTAATAATAACTTCCAGAACAATAGGAGAGAACATCTCTCAGGAAACAAAAAACAGTCCCCTCCCTCCAGAGCTTATCCTGAACCCTTACTCAAGGGGCTCTAGTGAGGGACCCAGTAACCAACACAGTGCCCACCTCCAACTCTGCAGTCCCAGGACAAAGCTGATACCCCCCCTGACACAACTGGGTGGGTAGGACTGGACCACTCCGGGACCACAGAGAAGAAAAACTTCACGGTAAGTGAATAGAATCTTCCGTTCTCCAGTGGTCCCAGGAGTGGGCCAGTCCTCACTCTTGGGACATAAAAAAGCCGAGTCCCTGGGTGGGCACTTCAGCTTTGTCCCGAGACCACGTGTTGGAGCACCTTCCTACCGAACGCAGCCTCAGCTGAGGCCGCCTTATCAATCCTATAGTGCTTAGTGAAGGAGTGAACCGACTTCCAAGTTGCCGCCTTACACACTACCTCCAGAGAAGGAAAAGCCCTATAGGCCACTGAAGTGGCTGTTCCCCTGAGGGAATGAGCCGTCACTCCCACTGGGGGCTCCAAACCTTTTGCCTTGTAGGCCTCACAGATGCACCCCCTAATCCACCTACTAATGGTGGAGGCTGACACCTTGTGTCCATTGTTTGAAACCCTCAAGGAGACAATCAAAGAGTCAGATTGACGGAACCCCTTAGTCCTGTCCAAATAGAAACTAAGGGCTCTACGGACATCCAAACAGTGCCACAACTTCTCTGTCTCATGGACTGGAATAGGGCAGAAAGAAGGAAGCACAATGTCCTCCGCCCTATGAAAGCGTGAATTTACCTTCGGAATGAATGCAGGATCGGTGCGAAGCACTACTTTGTCCTGATATAAAATGCAGAGATCCTTATGAATCGAAAGAGCCTGAAGCTCCGACACTCTGCGTGCCGAGGTGATGCCCACTAAGAACGCCACCTTAAAGGTCAGCAACTTAAGGCTACACGATGCCATAGGCTCAAAAGGCTTGCCACATAGTGCCTTCAGCACTGTGTTTAGATTCCAAGACGGGGACCTATGCACCTGCGGTGGATTAACCAAGGTCACCCCCTTTAGGAACCTCCTGATATGCGGGTGTGTGGAAATAGACTTGCCCTTCCTAGACCCTCTAACCGCTGCTATGGCTGCCACTTGCGTACGCAGCGTGCTAGTGCTAAGGCCTTTTTCTAGCCCCTCCTGCAGAAAAGACAGTGCGACAGCAACTGAGGCATGTAAAGGGTCTTGCCCCTTATTTGCACACCAGGTATGAAAAACCTGCCAGGTAACATTATAGCTCCTGCTAGTGGAGCTCTTCCTCGAAGACAACATGGTGTCTACCACCTTAGTAGAATAACCCAAACTAATCAACTGCTGCCGCTCAATCTCCAAGCAGTGAGCTGCAGCATTTCTGGTCGTGGATGATGCAGTTTGCCTTGCACTAGTAGATTCCCCCTCAACGGAATTCGCCACGGTTCCAATATCGACAGACTTTGAAGTTCCTGGAACCAGGCTCTCCTGGGCCAAAAGGGGGCCACCACAATCACTTCCGCTTTCTGCTCCCGGACCCTCTGCAGAAATCTCTGGATGATCTGGAACGGAGGAAAAGCGTATAATAGAGTTCTCGGCCAGTCTGAGTTCAGAGCGTCGACCGCCGTCGCCCCTCTGCTTCTTGTTCTTGAGAAATACTGAGGCACTTGGTGATTGTCGTCCGAAGCAAAGAGATCCACTCCCAGCGTCCCGAATCTTTGGCAGATCTCTCGAAACGTCTCGCGATGAAGAGACCATTCCGACTGGTCCAGTGATTGCCGACTCAGCCAGTCCGCTACCACATTGTCCTTTCCTGCCACATGGATGGCTTTGATGGATCGAAGATGTACTTCTGCCCATCTGAACAGGACCTGAGCTTCGTCCTGAAGCTTCCGGTACCTGGTGCCTCCTTGACGATTCACATAGGCCTTTGCTGTCATGTTGTCTGTTTGGATCAGGACATGAGTCCCTGTCAGTCTTTTTTCCATCTGAAGCATGGCCAGTCGTATGGCTCTCAATTCCAGAAGATTTATACTTTCTTTGGCCTCTTGGATGTTCCACTGACCCTGTGTTACCGCTCCGGCCATGTGCGCTCCCCAGCCAAAAAGGCTTGCATCCGTGGTCAACACCACCCTTTTTGGTTCCCGCAATTCCTGTCCCAAGGAAAAACGATTGGGAGTCTGCCACCACTCGAGATCTTTCAACAGATTGGCTGGTAATGTCAGTGAAATTGGGCTTTTGGTACTTATCTGCTTCTGGAAGGGTAAAAGGAATTTCTGGAGTGGCCTCGTGTGGAACCGTGCCCACTGAACTATGTCCTGGCACGAAACCATCATTCCCAACAACTTTGCCAGTAGCATCAGCTTGACTCGCTTCCGTTGCTGGACTTACAAAACCAGCTGCAAGATCTTTGACTGTCTTTCTGGGGTTAGAAAAACCCTGTCCAAGCTGGAGTTGATCTGAACCCCTAGGTGTGTCAGAGACTGGGAAGGTTGAAGCCAGCTCTTCTGAACGTTTATCACGAACCTGTGCAATCTGAGGGTTTTTATGGTCAAATCTAGGTCTTGTTTCGTCTGCTCCGCCAACGGGGCCTTGACCAAAATGTCGTCCAGGTACGGAAACAGAGAGACCCCCTGTAACCGGAGGACCGCCACGAGAGTGACTAAGACTTTTGTGAACACTCTTGGTGAAGACTTTAAGCCAAAAGGCAGAGCTCTGTACTGGTAATGACGCCTGTCGTAAGAGAAGCGAAGAAACCTGCGGTGTCCCTTGGTGATAGGGATATGCAGGTAGGCCTCCGACAGATCTATGGAGGCCATGAAGTCTCCCCTTTGAACAGCCAGTAGTATGGACCTCAGAGTCTCCATTCGAAACTTCTTTGTAACTACCGACTTGTTCACCCACTTCAAATCCAGTATAGCCCGAATGTCTCCGTTCTTTTTGGGGACTACAAAGAAGACTGAATATGTGCCTTGAAATTTTTCTGTCACCGGGACCGATTCGATGGCTCCTATCTGAACCAGATGGTCGATGGCCATCAGCAATGTACGATGTTTCTCGAGGGATTGAGATCTCTGTACTTCCAGGAAACGGTGTCGTGGAGGTGAATAAAATTCTAGGGAGTAACCGTTGGTAACTGTGTCCAAAACCCATCTGTCTGAAACAGTTTGATGCCACACGTGGGAGAATCTTTGAAGCCGTCCCCCTATCCGACTGAGGTCCAATGGACCCGCCCAGTCATGCTGAGGTAGACTTCTTCTGTCCTTTGATTGGTTGACTTTGTTTCCCACCGAAGGAAGCTCTGCCGTCTCTGGCCTTTGGTTGCCACTTTGTTCTGTATTGCTTGAAGGAGGTTTGTCTTGAGTCTCTCCTATTTCCACGAAAGGACTGGAACCTCTGCCTCGTTCTGTTATCACGTCTCTTGGAGGGCAGGACTTTTTTCTTATTTCTGTCCTCTATAAGATATCTGTCTAGGCCTTCCCCAAAGAGTGAGGCCCCTTTAAAAGGAACTGCAGCCACTTTTGCTCTAGCTGAGGGATCTGCATCCCAATTACGTAGCCAGGTATTCCGTCTGGCTGTAACGCTAGAGGCCATAGCCCTAGCAGAGAGTTGAACTGCTTCAAGGGTCGAGTCTGATGCAAAGGCCGTGGCTAGCGTAATTTTTTTAAGTGAGTCCTTTACATCCCTAGGCAGATCCTCCCTCTTAGCTAGGTCAGAGAGACACATGTATGAAGCCCTACAGAAAAGAGACGTGGTAGCTGACACTTTTAAAGCACTAGCAGAGGCTTCAAAATCGCGACGTAAGGCCTGCTCTATGCGCTTGTCTGTCGGATCCCTTGGCATCCCATCCGCATCCATTGGTAGTATGGAATTAGAGGCCAGACTGTTAACCGGGTCATCTACCACTGGTAACTTCAGTCTCTTGGTCGCCTCTGGGATGAAGGAGAAGAACTTAGAGAAGTTTGATGACACCGTCTTAGGCTTGGCTGGATGTTCCCACTCAGATCCGATTATCGAGAAAAACCCTGAGGGCAAGGGGACCTGTAGGGGTTTTGAACCCGACTTGGGGATAATATCCTCCATTGCAACAGGAAACTCAGCATCCTCCTCATCCTTAGATTTTGGAGTATACTGTATCTGCAATGTCCTAATCACTTTTGGAAGCAGGCATGGATACACGTCTGCTGGAAACAGTTTGGAATGCGTAGAGGCTGCCCCCTCCTCTTCCTCAGAGAGTTCTCCTGTGTCAGGTGACGAAGAGCCATCAGACAAGTCAGAATCCTCTTCTTCTTGATCAGAGGGAACTGAATGCAAATCTAACCTACTGCGCTTAAGAGGCCTTGAGGGAAAACTTTCCTTTTCCTTATCTACCTCTCTGTGTTTTTGTTTGGCTGCCCTCTTAAGTGGAGGGGTTGGGGTGGCTGCAGAGGCTGCTTGAACCTCTTTTTTGACCAGCTCTTGAATCCAAGAAAGAAGATTAGACTTAGCTTCATCTGCTGAAATATCAGCCTGATGATCCCCTGTCCCTTCTTCCTGTGCTGGTGAATCAGCCAACTCCAACTCACATGTGCCCTCCTCCAACATAGCTCCCATAGGAAATCTAGTGGAAGCAGCCATCTTAGAATGAATGGCCCTATAGAAACACAAGAAGCATAGGTAAAATGGTTGCCATTCCCGCCAAAAACCTCCCCCCCCCTTCACCAGCATTAACTGGTTTTAACTCCCTTTCCAGGGGGCCATATCCACCAGGGCCACCCCTCCTGAGTGCAGAAGCAAACAGGGGAGACATAGGGAAGAAGGGAATGAGGGGAGGAGGGGGGGGGGGCTGAATAAAGGCGTCTGGATCCCAGACTCCTTCAACGCTCCGTGGGCTTGTGCCACTGGGAAAAAAGGGGGCTCTGGGAAGGTCTGCAGACCTCCTCTCCCCCTGGGAACTCCCTAAGGGTCCCCCCCCCCTTCACAGAAAGCTTACCGCCGCTTCTTATTCCCTTCCTGGGAACTACCGCGTCGACTGCGCTACCTTCAGCGCTTTGGGAGGGCAGCGTGAAGTTCACGAGTCCTCTCCCTTTTGCCCAGTTCCTCTTTGCGTCTTCCCTTTAACTTGCTGCTCCGCAGGCCCCTGGGGTTGCCAGAGTGCCTTTGCAGGGAGCTGATGGGGAAGACGAATCCACGGCCCTCAGCACGTTCGTCGGACCGGGAAGAGGCCGGCAGAACAAACAGGCGCGTATGCGTGCCTCACCAGGGAGGCTACTCCAGCGCTTTGATCTAGCGCGGGAGGGATTCCCCCCCCCCCCTTTTCACCCAGAGAAGAAAAAACAGCGGCTTGTCTTTTCTCCCTGCCAGGAGATTTCTTTTGCCACTGACTCCAGGTACTCTTTCTTGAGTTTTCTTTCTTTCTTTCTTTCTTTCTTTCTTTCTTTCTTTCTTTCTTTCTTTCTTTCTTTCTTTCTTTCTTTCTTTCTTTCTTTCTTTTTCTTTCTTTCTTTCTCTCTCTTTCTCTCTCTCTTTCTTTCTCTCTCTCTCTTTCTTTCTCTCTCTCTCTCTTTCTCTCTCTCTCTTTCTTTCTTTCTCTCTCTCTCTCTTTCTTTCAAACTTTCGGGTCAAGAGCCTCAAAGGGGCTCTAAAGCACGTCCTGCTTAGAAGGCAGGGCTGAACAAACTGGCTTCTGAGGATCAAGCACCTCCCCTTCGGGTCAAGTTTGTTAAGCCCTGCAATAGAAGAGGAGGAGCTGTGATCCCCAAGAGTGAGGACTGGCCCACTCCTGGGACCACTGGAGAACCTGAGTGGGAATGGCGCCTCCCGCTCGCTCCAGGCATGCACAGTCGATGCCTGCTCCCCAGGGCGAGTGGAAAGCGCGCCAAAAAACGCTCTAGGCGAGCTATTGGAGACTCCGAGGTATGGATCTGTTGCCTGCGGCAAGACCCATGTGTGGGACTGCACAGAGACCACGATGAAGATCTCTTGGTACAATTTCTTAAAGTTTGGCTTCAATGCTATTGTTATTATTAAATTCAGTTTCTAAACTGCCCTCCCATGTAAACAGGGCTTAGGGCTATGTGCAACATTCAGATATTAATCCATAATTAAAAACAGTAAAAATACAAAGAATTCACCTAAATAGATCCTGCTAAAGATTCCAAGCGTGCCACAGAATGCCAGGCAGATGGAAACTGTCGCTGTCCTTAACCTACCCCCTTGTGAAACATCTGTCTTACAGGCCCCCTGCAGAACTGCATTAAATCCCACAGGGCACAGATGTTATTCAGCAGAGAGTTCCATCAGGTTGGAGACAGGGTGGAAAATGCCCTCGTTCTGGTTGAGGACAGCTGGATGTCTCTCGGGCCATTTTGTAGCTCAATTAGTTCTTCATCCATTACCCTAACTCCCTCAGTATCCAAAAATGGAATTACAAATCTTGGGTCTCCATCAAAAGAAAATCCTCAGCTTTTCAAGTAGCATATCCAAATGGTCACAAAAAACTTGCAGATCATCATATTGTATCCCAGCTTCCTCTTCTAGCTCAGCTAGGCTTGGAAATTGGTATAGCTCATGACAGCCTATATTGTGTTTGAATAGAGTTAACTTTGAAATAAATGTATATAGATGACAGATTTGGCCTTGATAAGATTGACCACAGTTCCTTGCAACTGCAAATTCATTTAATTGAACTTTACAAATAGTTCTGATAAGCAAGCAATGCCATGCCTGATCTCTTTCTGTTCATCACTGAGCAAAACATTTGTGTCTTCAAAAAACTCTACAACAGTGTCAAAAAGGTCATAAACATGTCTCACACAGTTGCCTTTTGATAGCCAATATCTTCATCACTCTCAACAGACAGCTTCTGGAATAGCTGATTATTGAGAGCATGGGCTTTAATTTTATTCACTGCAGTAAAGACAGTGTGTAATGACTTGCGCAGGTGATCACTGAGGTTTTTTGCAACTAGATTATGGCGATGAATGACAAAGTAAATGGTAAAGACATCTGGCACTGCTTTTTTTCAAGTAAGCAATACACCTAGAGTAGCGACCAGTCACTGATGGTACTTCATCAATCGCACAAGCATGTCAGTAATGCAGAATTTCCTTCTCTTTGAAGAACTATTCAACAGCACAAAATATTGACTCCCCTTTAGTACCTGTTCTTAGTTGCCTTGCAAACAACAATTCTTGGGCCAAACTTTTATCCTTTATAAAGAGCACAGAAGTAAGAAGCAAAGATCCATTGCCTGGCAAAGTTGACTCATTTAGCTGTAATACAAACTCTGCTATCCTGAGAATGCTGTATCTTTTCATCTATGCATGTCTGCACTGAATTGTTGCTGAGAGGAATTGTTTTAATTATATAGTGTGCTGACTCATGCAAAACAGTACTCAGAACCTCACTAACTGCTAGTAGGATGAGTTATTCATTAATAGTATGTCTCTTTCCAGACTTAGCAATCAACAATGAAACAATGATACAGACAAACCATGAGTGTTTTGTTGTGAAGCACTGCAAAACATGTTTGATGTGTTTTACTATCACTCAAATATTTTCCTCAAATTTTGGTTATGGCTATACTGAATCAGCTACAATACCAGTTCATTCCTTAAGCTGTTATTCTCATTATAATTCTCCTTTTATAAATGTTTCATTCTTAGTAAACTGCCATTTTAGTAAGTCATCATTCTGAAACAATATTTGCATTTTAGTATAAAATGTGTTTCTCCATTAAAAATAAATATGACCAAATTAATTTCTAAGCATCTATTGATTTAAAACATAATATACATATAACATTGATTACATACATATACTAAAAACACAGTATAAATTATGCTCAAGTAGAACTGCTGAATTAGGGAACAGAAACCACATTTTCATAACCCTGCTGAGATGTAATTCAAAAGAAATTATTAGAAACTCCATTGTGCTAAAGCTACCATGGTAGACAAGAACTATGTAGCAGTATTTTGTAAAAACAACCTTCATCCTGACTTCAAAAAAGACAAACTGGGGGGGGGGGGGAGGAAATGATAGTGGGGCAAAGGAGAAGCACTCACCTTTCCACCATATGTGTCTGGTCTAGTGACAATCCATCTATGGCTGTGCATTCTGGACACTTAAATTTCTTTCTCGGGGTCACCTGTACAAAATCAGGATAACACTGTCAATAATACACACAGTAATCTCCTTTCTCAGAAAAGCAGTACAACACTTCTTGCACTTATCTGTAGTGTGTATGTCAAACCCTTGAAAAAGGTGGGGCATCAATACCATTTGGTTCCATCTGGCCCAGCTGACTGCAAAGCTTACAGTGATCCAATAAAAAAGTCTGAGGGTGGGGGAAGTTCACCTGCTATATGTGGAAAGTGGTGGTGTTGACAAGCTCCTTAATTCCTGTTTAATGACTGTTTTCTCACTGCCAAGGTCCCTGTATAAACACTATTTGTTCTTGCAGCCATAAGAGTGGTGAAATACAGCTTCCTCATATTTCACGGTAACCTTAATCCAATAGACACACTTTGCTCATTCGAGTTAATAGCTGACTGGCAAACTCTGTGAGGTTCTCCTGACTGCATTTAGGTGCCAAATTACTCTGCAGTGCCCTTGCACAGTTCAGATACTCTTGGAGCAAACACACATGCTTTATCCTCTAAAGACTTTTCTCCAAAACACAGTCACCAGCCTGGGTAAATGATGATGGACAGGCAGGAAAGCAGACTTTGCTAATTGAAGTAATGCCGGGAGACCTCTAAATCTCATTCTGAGTTGACATGCTTTTAAATGAGCAGACAAAGTGAACATCCAGGCCAAAAATGTGTTGAAATCATGTCAGGGGTAAGGTTCAATTTAAAAACTGATCTTGCAACTAACGTTCTTGCAATTAGCATTCCTATAAATCAGCTGTTGCCAGTTATTATAGGCATGGATAGATTGGGCTGGGAATTTTTCTCCTCTGGGTAATTTTGTTCAATCCCCTCGTCCCACACACACATTCAGTTTAAGCTATTTACTTCCTTCCCCCATTTGTCTGGTAAAAATAGTTGCTCTCCGACAATGGCACAAAAAACCCCTCCACTGCCCTAGGCAGCATAGAGATTTTAAGGCTTGGATCCTAAGCAAAATGGAAAGGGCATCATTTCAAGGAGTCAATAAAAAGAGGAGTCCATATTTGGGATATTGATGGGACAAGGCCCAAAAGGAACCTCATTACAATAAGACTCAAGAGCTGTTTGTCAATGTAGCCTAAGTGTCAGCCTGTTTTGGATGCGACTGAACTCCCCCTAGAAGAAGACACTCACAGTTTGGGGGTGTTGTTGAAGCTATAGAGGGGCTCTATAGCCAACTTCACTCAGTGTCAGCCCTTCCTTGAGAGATGCAGTCTGGTCACAGATATTTATGCTCTGATCATATCCAGGTTAGAGTACTATACTGTACACTTCATGATGCTGCCTTTACAGATGGTACAAACACAAATGCTCCACCAAGAATGCTGATTGGCACAAATTACTACCCTACTCGCTCTCTCTGGACATCTCTGCAGGCCCTGCTTCCGTTGTGTCCACCATCTGAGGCTAGACAGGTGGCAGCCTGAGAAAGAGCTTTCTTGGTGATTGCACCAAACTTTTGGAACTCCTGCACCAAAGAGATTCATCTGTATCCCTCTACTGATGTCTTCTGCCAGTGGGTACAGACTTTTTTTGTTGCATTTGGTATACTTCCAGTAATGGCTATGAGTTTTCCTACATGGTTTTGGTGAAGTTTTTAATGTATTTTTATTGAGTTATTTTATAATTTTAATGTAGTTTTTAACTGTTCTAACATTTTATGTGCACTGCCTTAGGGCCCCTTATGCTGTGGAAAGGCAACATAAAATGTTTTAAATGAATAAATACGTTACTGGGAGCATAATGTTATTCTGGCAGTGACAGAATAACACTGACTGCTGATTTTTTCTGAGCTCAGTTTCACGTGCTGTTCACCCTATATGGTGTGAGACACTGGAATTTAAAAGACCATCTGCTTCTATATGTGGACTTGCCCATCAATAAAGGTAGTTGGCAAAGTCTCTGGTATGTATGCCCTCATCAACAGGAGTGTCAAACATGCAACCTGGGGGCTAAATCAGGCCCTTGGAGGGCTCCTATCAGGCCCCTGAGCAACTGGCTATCATCTGCTTCTTTCTCCCTCTCTCTTGCTTCCTTCTGCATCACAGCTTGCTTTGCCAGGCTTTCTCAATTGCACAGGAACTACAGAGCAAAGTTTCTATTTTCTCCATTTGCTGAGGCTTGTCCCTTGGGGGAGGGATAGCCTGCTTTGCCAGGCTCTTTTAATTGCACAGCAGAGCTACTGAGTCAAGCCTCTCTTCCTTCTGTTGGCTGAGGCTCTTCCCCCTCCTGATTCCCTGAGGAAGGAAGGAAAGAGCCAGAGTTTCCTTTGCCCAGCTTCCTGGACCCCATGGAAGAGATACAAAGAAAGCACCTTTAAGACCAGCGAGTGCTAATGTTTTAATCATGTTTTATTTTAAGTTTTTTAAAAACCTTTAATTGTATGTGTGTCCATTATAAAGTTTTTGTCTCTGCTACCTGGTATTATATTTTATGACACATATGGCCTGGCCCAGCAAGGTCTCATTTATGTCAGATTCGGCCCTGTTCAAATGAGTTTGACGCCTCTGCTCTAAGATAATGTGGATAACCATAAGGGATATGTTTTTTTTTCTGTTGTGCCCCTAAACTTTTGAAATTCTCTCCCCATACATCTCCCTGGCACTGTGTTTCCCTCCTTCCCTGACTCCTACCCCCACCTACTGTTCATAGGGATTAAATGAAAACTGCTTCCTGTGTTATTCAATACTGATTTTACTATTATGCTACTACTTATCTTTTGAACATATTCTTATGCCATTTATTGTATCACTGTTTTACTGTTGGTCTTAATTGTTAGTGAAATGCCCTTTATTCGTGTTAATGTTAAAAGTTGCTTCAGACTCTAGACTCTAACCCAAGTGACATTCACATTCATATATAATTAAGACTTTGTGGCATTGCCACCTTACATAGACAGCAGTCAAAGGAAAGTTTACCTTAATGACGGCTTTCCCAGTAACATTAGCTACTAGAAAATTCATGGCAATGTCTTCACAATTCATGTGAGCATCCACCCAGTTCTTGATGTCTCCAGGCATTTTGTATGTGTACAAATAATTAAAATACTGTGGAATGAAAAAGAGTTAAAACATGTATATATATTTAGCATAGAGGCAAGCCTTTCAGACCACTGGAACTAACTGTTTAGAACTGGAATGGGAATTTGGGATACAAACTTCTTCAGTGCAAATCCTGCTGAAATTAATGGAAGTGTGTGAAAACAAGCACATCTAGGCTCTTATGCTACTCTCAGTCATTTCAGAATGGATTGCAAATGAAAGTATCCAGTGTGTGAAAGTGGAAGTGTGGAAGTGTGTGAAAACAAGCACATCTATGCTCTTATGCTACTCTCAGTCATTTCAGAATGGATTGCAAATGAAAGATATCCAGTGTTTTATACTCCTCATTTATTCCATTTCTATACTGTTTGCCCCTTTCAGTTAGAGCTTATTTCTCATATCATGTTAAAAAAAGACAACTCCCTTTCCCACTTCAAGTCATAGGCTGAGTTTGCTGAACCACACATACAAATAATAAAAGATGCAATCATTAGCTCTCTTCCCCTTTTCACACATTCCACACCTGTAGTTTTGGCAACCTATTTTTTAGAACTGAAACTTGCCAGACGGCTAAATACAAGGAACCATGGAAGTAGTTCCACATGCTCACAAGAGCTTTGGATCTAAGGCATACTATTGCCTCTGGAATAGCACTTCTCAAAGTTTTTGAAAATGAGGAGGATCTTGAAATAGAATAGCTGTTTGCCATTCAAAAGCAAAAAATGGCAATGTGTGGGCACACTTTACTATCTCGTGATATTACACCTCAAGTACAAACACATATACCAAGTGTTATCATTATTACCTTTGAGGATATCCTCTGCATCCACATATTCCTTACAGATCAGCTGGTAATTATAAAAATTATACTATGAAGCAACTAATGAGTGCAAAGAGAAATGCATGAGTAAGGCACATCATGACATGCTGTAGGGTGATTACACTCCGGCATTTCACCAAATGGTCCCTCTCACCAATGGAAAGTGGTTCTCTCTGGATCACATCTATTCTCCCAGTCATAGGAGGAAGTGAAAGGTCCCTGCCACCCTCTCAAGCCTCTATTGCTCATAGTGGCACAAAAAGCTCCCTCTGCAAGCTTCCTAAAATATGAAGCCACCACTTCAGAACCATGCTATGGACTTCCCAGTTTTTCTCAAAGTTGTATTTTACCTTATGGTAAAAAGCTGCTCCAGTGAGCACCATTGAGACTTCATTGGTCCACTCCGACTCATATTTCCATTTATTTGTCTCATGGTCCCACAAATGCAGGCGACCAGGGTACCCAACTAGTCTGTCAGGAAACTCTCTCCACACCTGCCGAGAACAATGGAGATGCTATGTTTGTATTCACTGGAAAAAACAGACATTTTCATGTTTTAGTTTAATAAGACTACATATATAATTAATATTCTACTGTTAGAATTTTTTTTTATTTTGTGCGCGTGTGTGTATGTCTGTGGGTGTGTGTGCCTGGAAATTATGGGTGTGAGACAGTGAATGTGCCCTGCCATTCTGAAACCACTGCTCTGGTCTCTACAGTGAACACTGGGCAGTCCTCAGGGGAACAGGTTTGCTTCATCCTCTGCTCCCTAGCTGCAGCATTTGGCTTCCTCACTCCTATGTTATGTACAGCATCTTGTACATGCAGTCTTAAAAAGTTACTTTATATACATGTGCAGTCATGCACACACAGTTACTTGACACAGTCAAACTATAATTGTCTCCTTGCTCATGTTCCAGAGGTCAGAAATAAACACCAACACTCACTCGCAAAACAACTTTCAACGAATTGGGGGTGGGGGGGTGGGAAGAAGAGGGTCAATTAAAGCAAAGTGTGCATGGTACAGTGACTAAAGAGTTAGATTAGGATCTGGGAAAGCCAAGTTTGAATCCCTACTCTGCCAGGGAAGCTTGCCAGTTGATATTGGGCCAGTCACATACTCTCAGCCTAACCTACCTCACGGTTGTTGTGAGGATAAGATGGCGAAGAGAAAAATGCAAGCCACTTTCGGTCCCCTTTGGGGAGAAAGGTGGGATATAAATTAAATAAATAAGCATGAATAGGCTGTGAGATGGAAGAAAATTTACAGAAACACACTATGGATTACAAATAATGATAACAATACTATGTCCAACCTTAGAAACATCCATAAATGGGACAAATATATGTTTGGCACAAGATATCTGCTACAATCCTGCTCCCCTAGTGCAAATGAAATGGTCTTTAGACACCTAATTTCTAAGGAAAGACTTAAATAACTTTTTTCTACCATTCTGAGTTTATTACCAACATATGGTAGAACTGTGACATCATAAGTTGTTTCACATGACTTGCTCGAAGACTTTTATGCATATGGCTGCCAAAATGCCTGAATGTTGATGAAACCAAGTTAGCCTCAGCATGATTTGAACCCTTCAGATGATCTTCTGATTCCAAAGGAACAAATACTGCACAATGAAACTTGTTCTCTGAGTCTATCCCATTCAATTTTGAATAAGCCTACTCAAAAATATATTTAGGGCTGTTTCACACACAATGTTCTTTCTTCCATGGAAAAGTTTGCAAAGCAAAACATGTCTTTCTTCCTCTGCTTTGGGAGGAACAGTCCTCTCCATAGCAGCCCCTAGGCTAGGGGCTTCTTTCTATACAATGTACACTTAAATATGTAATGGAACTCCTAGATTCCTGAATATATACATAGCACTGGTATGCTTGGAGGACTGGAAACAGCTGTGGCTTTCTGTAGAGTGTGCACTTTATGACAAAACCCATATAAGTGGCTGTGTGTGAAAGTCTATAGCTACAATATAGTACCATACTGACTTCACTATGTCAAGAAGCTTCAGATTGTCATCTTTATGGGATCTCCAACTTTAAAAAAAAACACTGAGTCATGTTAAGCAGCCGACCAAACCCCTTTCATTCCCCTTGCAAGATAAAAGGTGTCTTCATATATCAGTTTTTTCCTGACAATCTGTTTTACTTTTTCCATTTCCTTTCTTAATTTCCATATGCTCCCTTGAACAATTTCAGTTTTAAAGTAACTGTTTTTCATTTACTCCTGTGACTCCTCAGTGACTGTCTTGTAATATCACACTTTCAGCAAGTGAAAAATATTCTTGTGACATAGCAACTGAAACAATCAATCTTCATGAAACATGTACAGACACAAATAACTACTTGATTTGATCTTTGCTGTTAAAAATGAAAATATGTTTCTGTAGACACGGACCTTAACACAAAAATGAATAGAAATTAATGCTTACTTTAATGTTTAGACTTTGGGGGGAGACAAATGCTTTTATCAGAAGGTTAGCACTTTTTAAATGGAAAAACATAAAATACAACTGTTTTGATATGAAATATATTGCTACTAGGTTTAACTGAATTATTTGGGAGAGTAAATATATACCCTTCTACCATTAAACAGGAATGGAGTTAGGAACCAAAGCTTAATATTTATAGTTTTTTAGTGCTCTATAAAAGTGCTTTGGTAGAGCTATCATTACATTACAATAGTTTCATTGCCCATGCCTTGGTCTTGCCAGCTGCATACAATCAGGATGCTATTCCTATCACTTCATTACTCTGCCACTGACTACCAGATCAAAACACAGGCTGACAAGAGCACGGACAAGTCATCATTAATACACCCAGAGGTTCTACATATTGCTGGCTACATTACTCAGTGGACACATTCCCCAAGGTGTTCAGTTTGAAAGGAGGCATTTCAAGAAATCAGTAGTAGAGACAATGCATACTCCATACAAAACAAGGTAAAGAGTATATTTTAATATACATTGTTTCTTTTCTTGTTCTTTATTGCTGTAATTTATATGTCTCTCTATGTTGGTCTAGCTAACTATAATATTTTGAGAAAATAAAGTAATAACTTTAATCCCCTCCCCAAAGACTGCATTCGGTATGAGTATTTAACTTTGTCAGAAGTACTGCAACTGGCACTAGACAACACATATCTACCTACACTTTATGGACAATGTGGCAGTTCTACCTACTACCTGTCCATCACTGTTTCCTTCAACAGGCACCGTACAATATGAAAAGGTCCCTTGTCTATAAGAACTTGGGATACATTTTCTCAGGGTGCCCTGCTCAGGCTTCCTTTAGACTGCTGCCCACCAAGGGGCAAGCTGGGGAAGTGGTTTCATGCCAAATTTCCGTAGAACCTGGATCCTGTTTATTCTCACTAGCTGTCCTGCACATTTAATTTGGAACCTGAAGTTCCACTGAGATTATGATTTCTTGCATCTTTCACTTAATGCATAATGTGCTGAAGTTAGAACTTGAACTCAGCAAAGCAAAGTCACACCAGATGTCAGGGAGGGAGCAGTTGGGGCACTGCTGTGTTACTTTTAAGTAAAGAAGAGCTGGAAGAAGACAGTTGCTGAAGAGAACAGAGTTCTCAGGAAGAAGGAAGAGGGTATGTCACAGAGTGAAAATTAGCAACCTCAGCTGGGAAGACCAGATTTGCTGACTAGTAGCTTGTATTGGGTAAATAACAGTGAAAAATCCAACAGTGTCCTCAATGGAACAAGACTACTACATTACCCATGCTGCAGAACTGAAACACATCTGGAAAGAGGATGGAGAGAAAAGAGACAGACAAGTTATAGCAAAAGCATTCCAACATTTAGTATTGTTAAAATTCTCTCCAAAATAATATATAATTTACAGGTATAAGCCTGGTTAAATTACTGTAATTTAGATAGTGTGCTTTTTATTGCCTTATTTATAAATAACTTTCCTGAAGTACTGATCATTGCTGCCTTGCTTTCTGTCCTGTAGCATTAGCAATGACGGAGAAGAAATGAGGGAAACCCTTAAGAATGTAGTACCTGCCAATGGTCCTAAGCGACTTAAGTAACTCTTAAATAGTCTTCCTATCTCCACTAAAGAAGAAATATGGCTAGAATGCATATACTCCTATGGCAGCAGAAGGGTTGTTTATTTCTGCCTTGCCAATCCAAAAACAGATGCTCAATTCAGAAACCCCTTTCCTAATCTAAATTGTCAGAGGTTTTCTATTCCTTGGCTCCATCATCAACCAAAAAGGGAGACTGCAACCAAGAAATCAGAGACTGAGATTGGAAAGGGCAGCCATGAAGGAGGCAGAAAAGATTCTTAAGTGTAAGGATGTGTCACTGGTGAAGGTGATCAAGTTAATTCATTCCATGGTACTTATATTACTTTGTACAGGAGTGAAAGTTGGACAACGAAGCTGACAGGAAGGAAGTTGGTTCATTTGAAATGTAGTATTGGAAGAGAGTTTTACAGATACCATAGACCACCAAAAGGACACATAAATGGGTTGTAGCTCAAATCAAGCCTGAACTCTCCCTAGAAGCTAAAATGACTATTTTTTTTTTTGCCTAAACATTAAATATTTTCTGCCCTGCCCCCGGCCTGGTGGAACATGCTCACACCGGAGATCAGGGCCCTGTGGGATCTATTACAATTATGGAGGACCTGGAAAACAGAACTGTTTCACCAGGTCTCCAGCTAAGGCAACGGATGTCCAACCATCTTGGCCTCCCCTGCTCATATTGCCCTACTTAATGGCCCTATGGTGCTAAAAAGATCTGCACAGTATCTTCTGGTGAACTGGATGATGTACTGACCATCCAGACAATGCAAGAAGCACTCCGGACTACCACGAACCAGTCTGCCATCTTATTCTGAATTGGTTTTAAAGTGGAATTAAATTGTATAATTTGATATTGTTTTTACTGTGAAATGACCTGTTTGTGACTTGAGATGTGGTAGAATGGCTCCCCTGTGAGCTAGAGATGCCAAATTCACAGTGAGTCTCCAGCTGACTCTCTTCTACTTGCCCTCCAAGTATGGTGAGGGTTGGATTTAGGGGGGTGAATTACAACTCACCCAAAGCAGGTGCCCAAGGAAAGTGCTCTTTTAGGAGTATGTTGAATGGACCCTCTGCAAGCTAGAGACGGAGGACCTCCCTGGGATGCTCCTCTAGCTGCCCTCCAGGTTTGGTGAGGATTGGGGGGGGGGGCTGATGAGCAGTGCCCCCCCCCAACAGGTGATCCTAGAAAGCACTCTTTGGGGAAATCACAGCCCGGAGACAGGGTTACCCATTCATTTGAGTTTATGTTGAGCTCCTCTCCCTATACAGAATGGGCAGAATTGAGATGGTGCCCTGCATCACAGCCTTCTGCTCCACCAGATGCACAATCATCACATATGTGGAGTTCCAGAAAGTGGGTATGTCCTGTAGGAGCTAGTGTTCTGCCCCTTCCTGCCTTTCATGCAGCCAGTGGGCAGACCTGATGCTGCAAGAGAACTGGGCAGGAAGGCACCAACAAGTATCCAACAAGGAGCATGTCTCCAATGCGGCCTCATTCCAAGAGGTATTGATGGATTGACTCAGTCAACGAAGCCACAGATGTGGTTTCCCAGCCCTCTCCCCAGCCCAAGAGCATCCTTCATCACCAGATGCAGGGTGTGTGCTATGCAGATGATGCCCTTTAGGTCTACAGTCTTCACTGCTGCCAGCATGTTGGCACTAGTCCCCATGACCATGTGGCCACTGACAATGTCACTCATGGGCACCCACTCCTGCAAGCTAGTGCAGATTGTGGCAGTGATGTTCTTTGCTGTATGGTCTGCATCTACTGCCTGTGCATGGAGCAGAACCATTTTGTAGCCAGTCAGCAGGACAGTCCCCTGCTCCTGGGGCCCTGGTCTTGCCCCGGAAGTCCGGAGATCCTCTGGTAGCCACTAGTGGGCACTGAGGGAGAGATAGCCGTGCTGCTGGCTGCTCCACAAGTCTGCCATGAAGTGTATGGCCCGCCTTTGTGCTCTGGACAACTGAGCCTTGACCATTTCCACCACAGAATGCTGCAAGGAGGGCACAATTCATTGGCCAAGATTTCTCTGTGAGGGATGGAGCACCACAGGGTGACAAAGCACGGCAGCTGACAAAAGCCCACATCCTCCATGACAAAGGTTGTCCATCCAGGCAATCACCTCCTGGATTATTGCCTCCTTAGCCCTTCAGTTCAGTGGTGCCAGCATTCCCATGGGAATGACCTCCTGGAGGATGGCCTACCTGGCGGTTCCCCTCCCACCAGGAGGGGAGAGTTTTGAAGTGCTCCCAAAGTATCAGCTGGAAATGGAGGCCCAAAAGTGGGGCAGTCTGGAGGCATAGATGCTGTACTGTGGGGCTGGACTGGAAGGACCAATGGAGGGGAGGACTAGAGGCAGAAGCAGCCCCATGGAGTTGGGATGTGGAACAGCCCCCAGTTCATCACCACTCTCAGATTCCTCCTCCTCTGCAAAGAGTCTTAGCAACTGCTTCACTTTGGGCAGTGCTAATAGCTCTTCTGCCTCTGACTCCATCCCCAAGAGTGCATGAAACAAAAGAGGCTCTGCCTCTGAGACCCCTGGTGACACCCCACTGCACCTGGATACTGGTGGGCTAGCAGGACAGGCTTGTTCCACAGGGACAGGGGCCTGTGGGATGAGGGGTGGACTTCTTCCCCCCACAATGAGCACCCTTGGCCCCCACTCTCATCTTCATGGCATAGAGGGGTGCTGGCAATTAGGAGTGTGTGAGTCCTTGGGCTGAAGTACTCACTGGCTTTGCTCCTCTGCCTGGCTGTAACAGAGAGACAAGTGACTCAGAGCTCTAAGGCACCAACACTATTCACAGACTAACAATTCCTTTCCTCTCTGCCTGGCTGTCTTCTACTCCCCCTCTGCCTAGCTGCCTGCTGCAAAGTGAAAGTAGCTGGGTGTGAGCTGGGGGTTTGTATCCATTCTGCTCCCATGGGAACTTTCTTGCTGGCAGTCAGAATTGCCCATCAAACTTTGAAGAGCTAAGATTGGTGTTTCCAGGCTGCAGAAGTTCATCCCTCCCATCCCCCCACTGCCTTGACAATTTATTAATCGGTGTCAAAGTGTCCGGCCACAAACCACTCCCATGAACCTCTATGAAAAACAATTTGGTTCATGGGCAGTTTGTAAGAGAAGCAAATGCAAGAACCAAGGCTCACAAACCATGAACTGGATCTGGTTCATGCATCAGTTCATGTCTATCCCTAACAGCAACCTTTGAAAGCTACTGACTGAATTTCTAAGAGCAGTAGGACACAAACAGTAGTGGACATTTCCAAAACTTAGATGAAACACTTTGGCATTGCACCATGTCTAACTTATTCTTCTACGAATATACAAGAAAAAGTATGCCAAGTTAAAGCTTATATAGGAAGAAAAGGAGGAATCTCCTTGTTCAGCCATTAACAGGCATTTAGTATTTCATGTCGCTACACAGCCTAAATAATGAAGCTTCTTAACTGAAACCTAAGTTTACAGTTATTACTATTTGTAAGTGGCATGCAGAGGGAGAAAGGCATTCAGTGACTTGCTTTTCACAGCTCACAAAATCTAGATTGGTAACTCCAACACTACCATTACCTTCTTGATCATGGCACCAATACATCAGAACACTCTTCCCAGAGAGATTTGTCTGTTCCCCTTCGGTTGCCATCTTTTGCCAGTTGGTAGAGATTTTGTTGTTTTGTTTGCATTTTCTCAATGATCCCCAATGTTTTATGTTTTGTAACTATTTTATATGTACTTTAATTCTTTCTTTAAAAACTCTTTTTAAAAAGTTGTTTTAAATAGGTAAGTTTGGGAGGCAGATTTATTTTATTAGTTTTATAACATATTTTATAATGTACAGGGTTTTTTTCCCGGAAAAAAGAGGTGCCAGAACTCTCAAGAGGGAAATGAAGGAGAGACGCATGGGTGTCCCTCATGAACTTTAAAACATTTTTTGAGAATTTTGTTTCCATGAGGAAGTTCAGGAACTCTGTTCCCCAAGGGAAAAAGTCCTGGTCATGTATGTTTTAATTGTTAGCTGCCTTGGTGTTCTCTGTAAGGCCAGAATGGAGGGATACAATTTTTTTGTAAGTAAATAAAATAAGTAAGCATAAACAAACAGAACTATTTTGGAACCCAAAATAATAAATTGTCATACTTTTATTAGATACTGCAGTATCACTCTCCAATGCCCCTGTGTAGGTGGAGATTCAAAATGTAAAAATGTAGTTCAGAGGAAGACTGGTCTAGTTTGCCTTTAATTTTTAAAATTACAACTGGATGAATACATGGTACATTTCTTGGCTCTTTTGCTTTTATCTTACTCATAAGAAGAACAAAAATTGCTGATGAGTGAGTAGAAAAGGAGCATAGTCCTAGCACTTTAAGAACACAGTGCAGTACCTGTCAATAGTTCTGTCAACACAATGCTGAAAAACTGTCCTCTTACTGCTCTCAAAGCTCCCACTTCTAGTCACAGAGCAGTTACTGTGTCTTGCTTCCTTAAATTAAACAACACACAGGGGCTACATTGCTCTGGCTTCAAAAGTTTTGTACCATGCAATAAATCACTAAGGACTTTAATAGTTCACTTTTAACAAGTATAAAATGTCTGACACTTGGAGAATCACTTTAATTTTTATGGCTGAAAGTATACAGAGAATGAATTGCCCCCCCTTCTTTTTTTTATAAAAAGTCCTAATCAATATAGCCAGACAAGCCTGTTCTACTACAGTGTTCTGCCACACATTTAAAACCAGGGTCTGGAGAATGAGAGGGAGAGAGGGAGAGAGAGAGTGAGAGAGAACGAGAACAAAGGTTACCAACAGAACATTTCCAAATGTTTCTCTTAACTGAAGCAAGGCACTTAAAAAGAAACCCTCTTGGTAACATTATATGCTGCTACTGTTCCCTCAGCATTCTCTTGCAAACTACACAGAAACGCAACAGATACTTTCCTGGTGAAATACATAAACAGATAAATAAATTACCACATGCTGAGGACAAGTTAAACATCTGGTAGCCAGCTCAAGCCTGCCATACAAGTCAAAGACACTCTAACCCAGGAAAGATTGATCTGCAGTCACTGATTAGGGGGTTGAAGGTAAAAACTGCATTTATCCACACTTCCCTTTATGCTCTCTTACAGAGAAAACTGCAACTCCCCATCTCAACCCCACCCCAAAATATATTGCTGGCCACATTAGCCTGATTCAGCTGTGTTTTCTTTTTAAAATACTGCAAACTCATTTTGGTGCAGTCCAGGCATATTTGATAAGGCTCTTTAAAATCCTACCTGATCAGCACCGCTGTAGATGGCAGAAGTGTTCTATCAATTGGGGAAGATTTTTTTTTTAAAAAAAAACAACAGCGTTGCAAGGCTCAGATGTGTTTGCCAAAACAGGGGAAGCTTTATCCAAATGGCACAGAGTTCACAGAAATAGTATCCAGGCTGTTATACAGGCAGTGTTCTATCATCCAAGCATCTGGCCAACATCAGTCAAATAAAATAGGTAAAATGGAACCAGCAGTTCAAACATGGAACTGAGAGTTACAGATTTCAGATTCCACTGCTGTTTCACTGGATAACCTTGAGAACATCACTTACCTTTTCTATTCCTTCAGTTTCCACCATTTCAAATATGGGAAACAAGGACCCTAACAAGAGTCATAGTAGAGTATTCAAGTATGAGATATGGCCTATTATATAAACTATAAAGTGGCTTGTTTGATAGTAACACTCCTCATTTGCAATTCTCTAACTTTTAGAGAAAATTCCAGCTGCAGTTCACTATCATAGTCTACAATGGCAACTTAGTTTAAAGTTTCTGATCATTTTTGTTTGAATTCCAGCCACACCTCTATTTTGGATTTCAATCCAGAAGGTTCTACTATATTCAACATACCACAGCACACATTATGAACTAGTGACACAGGGACCTAAACAAAGTCCTACCAGGTTACATCCTTAATCTGCCAAAACCTATACCTTGTTGTGAGGCGAGTTTAACTGAGAAGAAAACAGAAGTATGGACCTTTCAGAGGAATCCCTTTGCTGAAATGTAGCCTCCTGTGCTTCAAAATGAAGTCACAGATAATGTGATGTAGAGCAGGTGTTGGCAATATGGCACCTTTGGACACCATGGTGCCCACTGACACCTTTTCTGGTGCCTGCCAAGTTTATATAGGGAGTGGGCATGGCCAGGTAAGGCTTTCACAAAGTAAAACTTCTGGATTGACTACTGGAGATTTGATTGCATGTGCAGATGCTACCACTGCAGCACAGGGATCTGTCATGTGTGACTGAAGTTAAGCTGTGGCAATCATTTTGTGGCTCACTCTGCTTCCTGCAGCAGCCATTTTATAGTAGCAATTTCACTGCTGCATCCACCATGTCCTGTCTCAAATGTGCCCATGGGCTCAAAAAAATTGGGGTCTCCTGGTGTAGAGGTTGGACCCTGACTGCAAAATCCCAAGTTCACAATCATGGACCAGGCACATACTCTCTCAGCCTAATCTATCTCACTGATTGTTCTGAGGATAAAATTTTGAGGAGAGACCCACATATGTTACCTAGAGATCCCTGGCATGGTAAAAATGGGACAGCTAGAAGAAGTGGTGATATCCTGCTCCAAATTCTATCAATTTGAGATAGGGCATTTTCAGTAGTGGCAAACAGCTGGAGAATTCTCTCCATAGAAAACAAAATTATTTATGAAAGCTCTTCTCAAGCGATCGGAATTTTAGTGGTAGCTAAATTTATTCTAATTGTAATTTAAACATTATTATTGTTTTCTCTGGAAATATATGGGACTTTCTAAAACACTTTGAACTTTCATTGTGCATTCAAAAGAAGAATATAAACATGACAGTTAAATACACACACAGGTAAATATATGCCTACTGTACTGTCACACTGTTTCAAGATCAGGGCCCAGTCTATTCATTCACAGGCTGTCTCTGGCAATCACTTAAGAAGAGAGATTTTTTCTTTCTAGAAAGGATAGAGAATTCTGGTGCTCCTCATGTGACCTTCCTTGCAAGGGTGCACTTAAGTACACAAGCAGTACAGAAAAAGGCAAATGTATCTAAGTGCATCTCACACTATTCTTTTTAATATGAGCAATGACACAAAGCAAAAACAGTTACCATTATTCTAAAGAGAAGAGGCATGCATAAATGCCTTCATATATCCTGTACCTGACCATACTCCCATTTGAGTGTTACAGTCTAAACAGTAGAACTTGAAGATGTCATCTAGATGCTTCCTCAAAACAGATAAAAAATGTAAACTTGGCTATCCATGTAACTGCTAATTCATACAAAATTTCCCCATCTACAATCTCATATGAGTATTATTACCCCCCCCCGATGGTTTTTTTTTTTGTTTGTTATTCTTTCTTTTTAACACTATAGCTACAACAGTGCATCTTGGACCAGATGTTAAAATTTCCACCTGAACATACAAAAAACTGTATTCCTCCAGATCTTAGTATCTCCATTGAGCTTGGAGAAGAGAAGAAGTTATGTTCCCACTCAATTGTGGTATTATCTAAGTTTACCAACATAAATCTTCATATGCCATCCTTGCATAGATGATGATGAACTCTCAATCCATTGGGGATGAAGGGAGAAAAGGTCAAAGGTTTTGCTGAGAAAAGATGGGCTGCAATGCAGAAGCCATTGGCATTCAGTATGTTAACAAATTTATCTGAAGGAACTGACACATTCTGATCATTTTCTTTCTTGCCTTGACTTTTTAGCCTCCATATCAAAATTTATGCTGAAACAGTGTAAAAGATTACGCTGGACCTCAGATTTGTACTGGAACACCTACACAACCAGTTTTGAGAATCCAAGTGACCAAACAAATACAACTTTAAGTTCTTTCTACCATGCATCAATATAGCAACTCTGAAAATCTTGTCATAAATTTTGAGATTCACAGCATTTCCACAAAAAATTAAAATTTATAGTAAAAATTTTATACTGACTATCATTATTGGCACTGCTTGAAAATTGTCTTAACGCTTTTGAGAACAAATCCACAATTTGTTCTCAACTGTGAGAAATTTGAGAAGTAACTGTCTTACCTCATAACCAAACTGCAGTTCATCAGAAGTCAACATGATTATGTCATCATCAATAGCCAACACTGCTTCTGTTTCAATCTCATCATAGGGAAAGAAGCGGTTACTCAGCTTATTTTCTGTGGTCCGCAAAACCTTCAATGGAACTCGAACTTTGGGCCAAACAGATTCTGCCGAGAATAATAGGTAACACAGATTTCATTTGCTGTATTCCTTCCTGTCCCCAAAATCAAATTAGTTTGTTCTGTGCTTGTCCTAGACAGGAACTATAATAGGAAAGTTAAACCTAATGCATTTTGATGCAAAGCAAGAAGTGTTCCATGGATGTATCTCTCTGACTACCACCAACATTTGGACACAAAAAAAGAAACAATAATTTAACAAGATGCACAGGAAGCCTACACAAAATCTAAGGCATACAAACAAAAAAGAAATCTGAATGCCACTGATGTTGACTGAAGAATTTAGAAAGATGGAAAGCATCTGATAGCAATGGGATTTGTTTAGGACAAGAATAATATGTACAGAAAATTTATAGAAGTAGAAATTTGATTTAAAAATTTAATTTTGCCAGCAGGGGAAAAAACCCAAACTACAATTGCTGTTAATGAAGAACAACTAAGATGTTGCCTGATGGGAAATACATGATTTCTTTTATCCGACATATTCATTTTTTCTTAATTTTCTGGGGGCCAGGCAATGGTCTGGCTGCAGCTCTGTTAAAACTCAAGAGGTGTAGACTCCCATTAACTCTGGGGTCCTCTGTGGCTTTTATGTATGAACATGATATAGGCAATTTTGGACAGAGTTTCTGGACTGAATTACATTAAGTCAATGGAAACAGATTCCATAGGTGTCTGCATCCAGTAAACAATGTGAACATTACAAGATGAATACTGCCATTACATGGACTGTCTAAACCAGAGGTGTCAAACGCCCATCCCATAGGCCTAATTCATCCCCCACAGTGCTCTAATCAGGTCCACCAGCAAGTGGATCTTGACCGCTTCCTTCTCCCTCGCCTGCTTCCTTTGGTCTCCATTTTTTATTTCTCTCCTATGATGAGGCAGCCGAGCGAAGCAGACTCTTGCTCTTTCCCTTCCCAAAGGGAGGAGTAGTCTCAGTAAATGGAGGAGTATGGCTCTGTAGCTCTGCTGTGTGATTGAGAGCTCCTGGGTTGCCAGGTTCTCTCAATCACACTGCAGAGCTACTGAACTAAGCCCTTCTGTTGGCTTAGGCTCCTCTCCCTTGTCATACCCTGGGGAGGGAGGGAAAGAGCCAGAGCTTCCTTTGCTCAGTTCCCTCCATCCATTGCAAGGGAGAGATACAAAGAAAGCACTATTAAGACCAACAACATTTTGTTTAAGGTATGAGCTTTTTGCCTTGTTACACATACACAGACACACACAGAGCGTGTGTTTTGTTGACTCGTTATACCAGGGCTTTCCTGGGTGCAACTGAATTTGCCTCCCCCTTTTCACTGCATTCATACCTTCATGATCCAGAAGAGAAATAAGAACCAGGATTAGACTGAGTGTGTGTCCAGACCAAGATCACCCAGTTCATTTCTTTTAATTTTTTTTTTCACATTTTCCTTTGATTGATCGGGGATTTTGAACTTATATTTCCCAGATAGTAGGCTGATACTGACCACAATACATGGCTGTCTCTCTATTCTTGCACTGTCACATAGGAGTTGTAGTTATTTTTCTGGGGAAGACTGTAGTTTTATAGACAAACACACAGTCTGTGTCATGGTGCCTTCACATGTTCTTGACCAGTACATGAAGCAATTTATGTGCAAAAGCTCACATAAATTGAGCTTTTATGTGCAAAAGCCCAACCATGTTTTCCTCTGGGTCTGAGGCACAAAGCTTTGACCATGAGATTTCTGTAATCAATGTCAATAAATCAAAAGTAGGTTTGCAATTTACAGATGCACACCTGAACAACATACTCAAGATTGCTACAGCACAGACATTATCTCCTGTTTTTGATGCAATAACTCAGAGCAAAACGTGTCAGTTATCCAGACTGTTAAAATATTGCAAGTATGCTAATATTTAAAGCATGTTTTATTTTAAATTAAAAAATCTTTAATTGTGTTTGTCTGTGCCCTTTATAAAGTTTATATCTTTGCTACCTGGCATTACATTTTATGACACACCTGGCCTGGCCCAATAAGATCTCATTTACATCAAGTCCAGCTCTCATAACAAATGAGTTCGACACCCCTGGTTTAAACATTTATACATAACTTCAAAAATGTGCACCTACAACGGTCCATTTTAATAGGGCGACTCTCAAGTTACTCAGTATCAGGGATCCCACTATTTCCCATTTTACATACAAAGTTTATCTGCAACATGCTTTCCAAATGCTAAGCAAAGAGTAAATCTATTCTTTTCAACATATGGTCTAAGCATAAATGAAAAACAAAACAAACCACAAATGTTTCAGCTCAGTCTTCATATGCTTTACTACTAACTGGAATCTTTAACAAACTGCTCGCAAATGGCAGGTTACTTAAAAGGTAAAGGTAGTCCCCCTGTGCAAGCACCAGTCATTTCTGACTCTGGGGTGATATCGTATCACGACTTTTCACAGCGGACTTTTTACAAGGTGGTTTGCCATTGCCTTCCCCTGTCATCTACACTTTACCCTCAGCAAGCTGGGTACTCATTTTACTGACCTTTGAAGGATGGAAGGCTGAGTCAACCTTGAGCCAGCTACCTGAACCCAGCTTCCACTGGAATCGAACGCAGGTCGTGAGCAGAGCTTGGACTACAGTACTGCAGCTTACCACTCTGCACCACGGGGGTCCATCAAATTGTATGTTCTAAGATGGACAGTTAACTTCAAAAATAATAATAAATGAATACTATATAGCTTGTATGTGACTGGTGACACCATGCATGTTTCAAGAGCCTACTTCTAGTAACATTGTTAAATCTAGCACAGCATTGAAATCCAGTCTTTTACTCCCTGGGTGAAACTGTAGCTATAAGGTATTTAGGAAGCTATGATACAAATCTAAAGAACTGTATTTTTCTTGACATCCTACTACAAACATTCAGAGAGAGTCACACCAATTTAAAAACAAAGCATAAAATCAATTTATGTATTTTAAAAATACAAATTGAACCATAACAAATATCAAAAGATTAAACATCTCAGCTTCGTTTTCTTTTGATTGACACTACCATTGATGTTTGCTCTGTTTCTCACTATCAGTCCAGTGCATTTACAGATGCTTGTCCTTTTATTTTTTCTTCACTGTATATTTTTGGATCCTTCATTCCTAAATCTGTGTAATATCCTTTTAAATCCATTTATGATCATGGCCATCACTACAAAGACTGGCAGTGAATTCCACAATTCAGTCACTAAGTAAAAAAGTACTTCTTTTATCCATTTTGTCCATTAACTTCATAAGGTGCCCTCCAAGTTCTATTAGGTGTGGGCAGGGCTTTTTTTGAGCAAATATGCACAGGAACAGTTCTGGCTGGGCTTTTTCTACAAAAAAAGTACTGTGCAAAACAATGGTGATGTCAGGGGTGTGTGGCCTAATACACAAATGAGTTCCTGTGGGGCTTTTTCTACCCCCCCCAAAAGCCCTGAGTGTGGCTGAGAAAAAATTCTCTCTATTCACTTCCTCCATCCATGCATAATTTATAAGCTTCTATCATGTCTCTCTTTAGCTGTCTTTCTCAAGGCCCTTCAGCCTTTCTATCCAGGAAAATTGCTCCAACCTCTCAACAATTACTTGCCAGTTTTGCAGGGTTTTTTTTTTTTGAGACACAGTCATCAGAACCATACACTATTCCAAATGAGGTCATACTTAGACATCTGTATCATACTGACTTTTTAAAATTTTCAGTCCCTTTTTAAAAATTATCCTCCATATGAACATTGCCTTTTTTTTTTGCTGCTGAACTCTCAATATTTTCATAGAGATTTTCACTAGAACCCCAAGATCTCTTTCAATCTGAGTTTCAGCAGTTCAGATTCAATCAACATGTAATTAAAACTAGGATCTTTATTCCCATGTGCATCACCATATACTCATTCTGAAAATCCTCTACTATGCTACCACACATTCACCCAATTTAGAGAAAGCCTCCTGGAACTCTTCACAGTTTGCCTTGGTTTTTGCCATCCTGAATAGTTTGATATCAGCAGGAAACTTTGCCACCACATGACTCACTCTCAACCCCAGATCGCTTATGAACAAATTAAAAAGCACTGTTCCCAACCTGTCTACCCTAAATGGCTGCTATTAGTCCTGAAACCCTGTGATTCTTCATTGAAGTAAATTTTTCATTAGAACAGGTTAAAATGCAGTGATCTTTGAAGACAAAGGTTATAATATTAAATTTTAGCATAAAATAAGAGTAGTTAGAGAGGTATTTGGAGGAATGATAACCCTTGGGACCAATGTGTGCTGTGTGTGTAACTAATGTAAGAGAACATGGCTATGTGGGAGACTAGAAAGGAGCATGATGCTGTTGTAAATATGTTGCAGAAGACCTCTCTGCATCCTAGAATGTGGAGACTTTTAGCAGTTATTACACAACAAGAAAGGAACAGGAACTTCTCACAAATATCTATCTGAAATTGTGAAGGCCCCTTCTTATTTTATCTACCACTTAACCCAATATTTTATCTACATTAAAATACACGTATACATTGTATGTGAAGACTAATGTTCTCTCCCCTCATTGGTGGATCTGTATAATATTGGATGTAAAAGGAAGATACAAATGATCCTAAGGGACCCTTCACATCTGGGCCATTTGCTATTTGAGATCTTACCGTCAGGTAGACCATATAGAGTGTTGAAGGCTAGGACAAACAGATTTAAGGACAGTTTCTATCCAAGTGCTGTGGTTAGGCTAAATGCAGGGTTATGAAGGATTATCTGTTTTAGATATATTTAAATGGTTTTAATGGTTTTAATGGTTTTATGAATGTTTATCTGTTTTAGATGTATTTAAATGGTTTAAATGGTTTTAGATGTATTTAAATGGTATGAATATGAATATGTGTGTGTTTGATGTGTTGGTATGTTTTGTGGAAGAGCACCTCATTTCGTTGCTCTCTTTTTGTTGAGAACAATGACAATAAATCAATCTATCTATCTATCTATCTATCTATCTATCTATCTATCTATCTATCTATCTATCTAAGGTTGTCTGACACCAGGTGGGGCCAGAAGATCTCCCAAGGTTACTACTGATCTCCTGACTAGAGGTCAGTTCCATGGGAGAAAATGGCTACCTTGGGGGTGGCGTCTATGGCATTATGCCCCATTATTTCGCTCCCTTTCCCAGGCTCCACTCCCAAATCTCCAGGAGCTTCCCAACCACAGTTGGCAACCCTGGAAAACTGCAAGTATAATTATGAATCTACTGCTCTTTCAGTTTGCCAGTTCACATACATATGAAAGTATTCTGAAAGAAAAACTGACAGAAAAGGTATGGTTGGATGCCCATTTTCATTGCAAAGGAGTCTGATTTACAGTTCACAGAGTGCTCATAAAAGGAATATTAAGTTCTGCACAGTTCAGACACTGGCAACCAAATGTAATACCTAAAACAGCTTCCTTAGGAAAACTGTACCCCTTTCCAAACCACACTAAACAGCTATGAAAAGAAAGTTTACTTTGGAGGGATTTTTACAGAAGAGGAATTGGCCCAGATGACAAAAAGAAATGGGAAGAAATATATAGTGAGAGCTTTTGGAAATATAATCACTTCAGTTTCCTACTCCATGGTGGCCCTTGAAAGATTACCACAACACTTTACAAAATTAATTGCTGCTGTTACTATAGTTCAGTGGTAGAGAATCCACTTTGCGCATAGTACATATGAATTGCTACTAACTATTACATCAAGTGTACACCCCAGGGGGTTCCCACAGCAAACTTAAGAAAAAGGAAAACAGCTGTATATGCCTGGTACACCTTGGTCTTCTGGAGACCCTGAATGCAAAGGCACCATAATTCTGAAGAGATATTCCAAGCACGCACAGCTGTAAGATATTTAATTTGTGTATGCCTGATTTAGTACATTCTCCTAACCAATATATAAATATAACCCAAATATAAGAAACAAGAGACAAATCCTAATGACCAAAGAGGGTGACTTTGGACAAGACATGATCTCTTAGTTTAGGTCATTTTATGGGGTGGTTGTAAGCAGGGCCGGTATTGAGGGTTCTCCCACCCCATGCAGGGCCCCACCCTCACCCTGACTTCCAGTGGAGCAGGGCAGTAGGTGTGTTCAGAGCCTGATTCTGAAGGCACCCACTGCTGTACCGCCCCCCAACCCTGCCCAGACTTCCCAGGTCCCGGGAAGGCTGAGCGGAGTTGGGGTGGCAGTGGGTGTGGGTGTGCTTGGATCCAGGCTCTGAGCATGCTCGCTGCTAAAGCGCCCCACCAACCTGCTCAGTCTTCCCGGCTCCCATGTTCCATGTTTTACAGACCCAGGGAACGCACAAGTGGTTGGGTTGCACATGTGCTCCACAGAGCTTGCCTTCCGAGTGGCACACATGCTGCCAAGGAGGCATGTGGGGAGAGGGGGCACCCAGCAGCGCACCTGAAGGCCAGGTGGCACCCTAGGTGGCAGCCTACTTGGTCTACTCCCACACACCAGCCCTGATTGTAAGATTATAATGGGATAATCCTATGCATACTACTCTGGACTCTTTAAGAGATCAATAACGAAATATAATATGCATTAACTTTAATTCTGCTGTGTTATATAACAGTTGGGTGATTATAAAACTGAATTATGTGATGTGGATAGATTTTGAAATGTGAATGTAATATTGCCTTCAATATTTTGGTGTCTAACTCGCTTCTAAAATTTTCCATTGAAAAGTGGTCCAACTTATGTAAATTAAACAGCATCCACCATCAGAAGTGGTCTATTTTGGCTTCAAACAATAAATAGTTCTGTATAGCCATGAACCATGTCTTGATAAGGTAAATAAAATCATATCCTGGTACTATCAAGAATAAATAGTGCTATATATTATTATCTATATCTCACTAAGGGGTAATTAGTGCTAACGAAAGTAAACACACTTGGGGCAATGACAATTCTCAGTTATAAAATATGACACAGTTGTGGTATAGCAGTAGCCAACATCTACCTGAACTTTATAAAACTTTTATTCACTCTGCATAATGTTCTGGAACTTCAAAATCAATATAGACTTAAATACTAATGAAGCATATTGGATAAAATCAGAAAATTATAAAAACATTTCTGCCTACACTTATATTTCCAGCAGCAGTCATTTAAACCACAATATTTATTTTAGTAAATGCAGACTAAGTGAAAAACATCTAACATTTCAAAGTTTCCAACCAGTCTATTTTTTAATTAATATCCTACATGTAAAGTCATATGCATTTGCTGGCACTGCAGTAGAACTGAAAGTTCTCCTTACACACTGCACACCCTGCTAAAGCCTGCAAATTAGCAGTTTACATCCAGTCAGCCAACAGTTCTCCTTAGGACCCACAAGACAAAGAAGTCAAAATGAGAGGAGTCTCTAAGAAATCAGCTTTGGAATGATTCTAAGGTAAAGAGTTTCTCTTAGATTTCAGAAGCTTTAACCACTGTTGTTTAGGACTCAAAGGTAGGTCACACACAGGGCCTGATGTGGATACAAGGCTGAGATCCTGCTAAAAATGGGCGGCAAGAGCCAGCTCAACAAACTTGTTCCTTCTCTCTTGATTTCTGGCATTAACTACAATTTCATGTTACACCACTGTGCACCAGTGTGAGTTATGGTTAACACAAAGCAGCTTCCCTTAAGAACATGAACTTATAAACCACTTTAAAACATAGTTGCAACCTGACATACAAGGAAACCATGATCAGTGTCACAACACACATTTATTCATTTATTTAGAAAAAAAGAAAGCCCTCAGGATAAAACTCATTTCCTTATCCTAGACCATCACAGGTATACAGTGTCGTGCACCAAAACCATACACATACACACTGTATTGCACAGCCCTATAGGCTTGATTCTCCTCTCCAGGTTTTTTAATCCAGCAATTTGTGGAGGTTTCTAAACTGGAGACTGGAAAAACAAAAAGAATATGGATCTTTTATTTGTTTTTGTTTTTTAAAACCTGCTCTGTAATACTGCAACATGTTTGGTGCTATTGTTGTGCTCAAAACCCAAAAACAAAAAATATGTACATTTCAGAAACGGAAAGTGGTTAGTTAGATATCAGTGAAATTTCAAACCTGAATTCAATTTAACCTTCTTCTGATGAATTTCACTTAGTTCCAGAACTAGCAAGAGGGTTTTTTTTTTACTTTTTATAAACTTCCCTTTATTTTGCTTATCAACCTTCAACAAATACTGCTCAGTTGTTTAATTTTATTAAACCATTAAACTACAAATTGAACAGTACTTGGATAAATGATCAGGACTTGTTTTTTTTCCTGCTGTATATAGCATATTTTAAACAGGATCTTGTTATGTAATTTCTGTACCACTTAATATGCCTTTTTGATACTTATGCTATGCTGCTGTTCTTTCTGGTGGTTTCTAGTCTTCTAATATCCTAATGCATTAATTACTGAATATTCCATCTTGTACTAACTCACTATGTGTAATCTGCCTTGAGCCCACTTGAGACAGGTAGACTATAAATAATGTAAATAAATATATGAAATAGTAATAATATTAAAAAGAGAATTTATAAAGTTACTATAAGGTCAGCAACAGGGAAGGGGGAAGGGAAAGGAAAATGAATAGTGCAATCAAAAACAGAGTTGCACCTTTCTTAGTCCACTGAACATTTGAACTTGGTTCTTGATATTTCCCTACTCCAATGACAATTAAAGGACAATTCAAGGGTATAATCCTGTCAGACTTAGAAGGGAGCAGCTATGTAGGACTGCACTCTAAATGTCTATTACCAACCTCTGCAGTAGGTAACTATTAACAATCAAGTTAAAATCTGAATTTAGTGTAAGAAAATTACATTGAGTTGTATCCTACCATAACACACAGGATGGTGCACTCGATCAGTACATGGTAACTTACTCTGGCAGAACATGCTTTGTATCAATGGAAAATGTTGTTCTTTGTCATATGCAGGCATAGGATTCAACCCTTTGATCAGTCATGCATTTCAAAAACACAAACAGAATCCTACACAGAAATGTGTTCCCTATGCTTCAATAGCTAGGGCATTCTCCATTTGATACTCGACTAGGTTAAATATCTCAGCTTTATGATAATCAATTAAAACAGAATAGCCATAAAAGTGCAGATACTACTATGGGGTAATAAACTAGACCTTATCGTTGACAGCGGTGTGCATTACTAACTTCAAACTCATTCCTTGTTCTAATACATCAGAAACTTCCTGGCCTTAATAGGCTATAAATGGCAGAAGCTTTGAAGTCCAAGGATTAGGAGCCATAATAGACAGACTGAATGAAAGACTTAAGGAAGTCAAGTTCTGCTGTCCAACCAAAGAGCTAGGTGGAATGAACTGTATGCACTTGAATTAAACAAATTAAATGAAAACCCTCAACAGCAGCCAAGAGATTCCACAGGTTATCCAAGTGTTAAAAATACACAGATGAAGGGGGTATCTGGAGGTCACATAAGAAAGCTATTAAAACAGGTAGCTATTAGAAAGTAAAGCTAGGTAACTAAGACTCAGCAAGAAAACAAACCTATGACCTTCAAGGCCAATTATTTTTCACATCAGTGACAAAGATATTTTCAACAGCATATAAACAAAGGGAAAGTGAGATTATGAACTAGAACAATAAACAGAAATTAATAATTAAAACAGTAAATAGTATCAATTTATCTGTAAATGAGTTTGGCTTCATTTAAGCCTCAGAGGGGAAAAGGAAAGGAAAGGACATCCATTAGTGGGTTAGGGAGAACAAGAGCCAAAGCAGCGCAACAGTGTGTTGTGCACAGCTGATGTTCTCAAGCAACAGGTTGCTTACAGATTTAACTAACATACAGTTACAATCTTTAATCCAAAGATAACAAGAATATATGGCTTTATTTTGTATGCAGTCATAGCAGAATATGCATTAGAACAAAGTTTGAGTCCAGTGGCATCTTTAAGATCAACAAAGTTTAATTCTGGGTATAAGCTTTCATGTGCATGCAGACTTCTTCAGTGTACAAACACACTGTCATACTTCCATCCTCAAACCAGTTCTTCATACATGAAAGGGTATAAACATGGCAGTATAAACAAGAAAGGGAGACTGTTGGAAGCTGACTATTTACAGAGAGAAGAAATAGGGGAACTTAGCTTTCCTGGACTTTGTTCTCCCCCCAGTTCCCCTTTTCTTACATAAGCATATTCATAAACACACTCCTTCAACACAGATTTCCACCCCCCATACACATGGGAAGGGATCCCAACCTCCTTTGTCTCCCTGCCACTGCATCACTATGCCTCTCCTATTGTTCATGCATTTCCTAGAGGAACTGAAGCATGAGATGAAAGAGTGAAAAGAGGGGAGTAAAGATGGTTGCTCAACAGGTAAACTCCAGTTAAGAGAATGTTTAGCCAGCCTAAGCAACTGTGGGAGTTTGGCTTGATCTAAAAAGGAAGAGGAGAATGCAAAGGGTCATGCTCTTTTGCTTAGTCTCTACTGACAAAAAATCTGATGTGCAATAGTAGGCATACAGTGAATTTGTCTCCTAGCTGGTCCCATGAAGCTGGTTGGGCAGAAGACACTTATAGACACTCTCACTGCTGCCTGGTCTTGGAAATATGGAGCACAACAGTCTCACTAAAGTGACAGCAGATGGCAACTTCAGGTCCCTGTTCAAGGACAAAGAAAGCACTTTACAATGAAAGGGAAGTGGGTTTCTGGTTCTTCGGACTCTGGAGCGGGGGAAGGGTTGGGTGATGTCTCCAGGACTTGGGTTAATGACTGCATACTGTACCTCAGAGCATGCCAGCGGGGAAGCTGGAGGCACCTGTATCCCCATCAGACGCTGCTCTTGCCATCCCTTCTCTCTCTGAACTTCCCTCATCTTAGGCATCGAGCTTTTCCTCCCTGGTATGGTTGTGTCCCTCTCATTAAATCTCCATCCTTCTGGCCCCCACCCCCTCCCATTGCCAACCAGTGTGCTTTATTGAAACTCTCATGCCCCCACCCAGAAAGCAACTGAGGAACTCTGGCTGGTGCATCTGTAACCTCTGGAGAACTGGCCGACCCCAGAACCATTGTCAGTGAGGTTTTTCTAACACAGGGCGAGGGGACTGAAGCACTGTCTGGGGCTTTCTTGAAGTTGGAGGGGTGCCATCAGCCAACTTGTTGGCTGGCTGGTAGCTGGCAGGAGGACCCCTCCCAGTCAGGAGGGGGTGTCGTCAAGTCTGGGAGGAGCGTCTAAGAGCTGACACATCCAGACACCAGGCAGCAGTTCCCCTCTCCTCCCGATTCCTTCCCTCCTTAGGGAGTAACACTGTTGTTGCAGCATAGAAGCTTTGGCCATCTGTCCTTTCTGTAAACCTGAGGCTAGGATAAACACTCTGTGAGCCACAGATTTTTTGGGAGGAACTGAAGTAATTGGTTGATCTGACTTCCCAATGGCTTTTCACAAGATTAGGTGGTATAACAGGGTTGAACTTACCTGTAACTATTGTTCATCAACATCTTCTGTGCAGATACACATTGGGAATTGCAGACAGGAGTTTTAGCTCCTTAGGAACCAAGAACGCATGCAGCAGGGCAAGAGAGAGGAAATGTGTGTCTGCACAGAAGACACTGATGAATGATGGTTATAGGTAAATGCAACTGTGCTTTCATCTTCCATCTTCAGTGCAGCCCCACATTGGGAATTTAATAAGCAACTCACCAATAGGAGATGGGGTGATGCTATCACTGGAACAGCAATTGAAGAACTGCCTTTCCCACATCCACATCTCTCCACAACTGTGGGTCTAATGCATGTTTAACAAAGGTGTTCTCAGAAGACCCAGTTGTGGCCTTGCAGATCTCAGTGAGGGAGACCCTGCAATGAAAGGTGGCCAAAGAATCTAAGAGCCTTGATGGAGTGGGCACAAACCTCCAGAGGACAAGGTTTCCCTACAGCCTCATGACAAGATCAAATTGCTGTTAACAACCCTGTTGTTACAGAGAGTGACTGTGATGAAGCAGCCCTACCTTTCTTAGGACCCAAGTAGCAAACAAATATTTGTCAATTTTAAGAACATAAGAGAAGCCATGTTAGATCAGGCCAATGGCCCATCCAGTCCAACACTGTGTGTCACACAGTGGCAAAAAAATTTATATACACACACACACACACACAGTGTGGCTAATAGCCACTGATGGACCTCTGCTCCATATTTTTAGCTAAACTCCTCTTGAAGGTGGCTATGCTTGTGGCCGCCACCACCTCCTGTGGCAGTGAATTCCACATGTTAATCACCCTTTGGGTAAAGAAGTACTTCCTTTTTTCCGTTTTTTTCCCGTGAGTTCTTGTATTGTGAGAAAGGGAGAAAAGTACTTCTTTCTCTACTTTCTCCATCCCATGCATTATCTTGTAAACCTCTATCATGTCACCCCGCAGTCGACGTTTCTCCAAGCTAAAGAGTCCCAAGCGTTTCAACCTTTCTTCATAGGGAAAGTGTTCCAGCCCTTTAATCATTCTAGTTGCCCTTTTCTGGACTTTCTCCAATGCTATAATATCCTTTTTGAGGTGCGGTGACCAGAACTGCACACAGTACTCCAAATGAGACCGCACCATCGATTTATGCAGGGGCATTATGATACTGGCTGATTTGTTTTCAATTCCCTTCCTAATAATTCCCAGCATGGCGTTGGCCTTTTTCATTGCAAACGCACACTGTCTTGACATTTTCAGTGAGTTATCTACCACGACCCCAAGATCTCTCTCTTGGTCAGTCTCTGCCAGTTCAAACCCTATCAACTTGTATTTGTAGCTGGGATTCTTGGCCCCAATGTGCATTTTGAATTTCTTTGTTCTGTCTGTATAATACAACAGAGCTCTTCTGTTGTCTAAGTACAAGATGTACTCAGCGTTGGTTAGAGAAGATGGAAAAAGCACTTTTAATACTACTGCCTGGGATAAGTGAAATCTAGAGACTACCATGGGCAAAACCTCTAACTGGGATGGAGAACCACCCTTTTGCTGAACACCTTAGAAATGAGGGGTCAAACTGAAGACCGGCCAGCTCATTTATACACCTGATGGACTGACTGCCACCAAAAACACTATTAGAGTCTAAATGCCACCATATTTTGGGCAAGATTAAAGAAAATCAAGAGATTCCCTTTTTTCCCAGGTTCTTTAAAGACCAACATTCTCCCATCACTGTCCTTCAGTGTTCCCCAGGGCCGGCCAAGGACCTGCCACTTGGCAAACTAGGTGATTGCCTAGGGTGCTGGCCTTCTGGGTGCGCTGAATTGGGCGCACCCCACCATGTGTGGGGAGGGGAGAGTTATCCTTGTTTAGGGTACCAGACAGTCTAGGGCCGGCCCTGGGGAACACTGAGGGACAGTGACAGAAGTGAGAGGAAAAAAAAATCTAACTCTCAAGGAAACACTGAGATAATCTGTGGGAGAAGAGGGGAAGCCCTCAATCAAATCATTATATGCTAATAATGCAGCTAGATGTACTGTGACAAAGATGCAGCGAAACTGCCATATGTCAAGGAAGTAGATATTTGAACACCTCTGATACGGGACAAGTCACTGGACAGACTCCCCAGGTAGTAGCCCAAGTTTCAAACTGAGAACACTTCCTCGAATAGGAGTATCTTGTGGAAGGTTTCCTTGCTTGGACTAGGATATCTTGGACCTCAGGTCCCAACTTTAAAAGGTCTCGTGTCCTGGGGAGTGGAATGTGATCTGCTCCCACCTGGTGGAACAAAGAACCAAATCTACTGGGGCCAGAATGAGGCTATTAAGATGCAGTCTGTCCCCAAGTCTCTGGAAAGCTTCCCCAATTGAGGCTATGATGATGCCTGCCAGGGAACAGAAGATTGGGGGCTTCTTTGAACAGTTGGTTGCAAAAAGGCCCACCTAAGGCTAACACCACATCTCAAAGACTACATGTAGATATTTGTTCTGCACTGATCACTTATGTTTGAACAGAACAACTTTACTGAGTCTGCTGACAGCACATATCTGAGACCCTGGATGGCTCTGAGGGATATATGATGCTGAATCACAACCTCCCAGACTGCTGCTGCTTCTGAACACTCTTGACCTTATGCTCCCATTTATTCAGGTACAGCATAGTTGTCCATTTGAACCAGCACCCTTTTGTCCCTCAAGATTGAAGGAAGTAAGGGCAAAGCATAAGGTCTGTGGCCAAGGAATAGATTTGGCAGCTTAGAAGCCACATGATGCTCCTTCATTATATTGGCAGGCCTAATTCAGCTCAGGTTCAGACAGCGATCTGTTGAGAGATTTAGAATGCAGAGGAGTGTGTGGTGAGACTAGGATCATATTATCAGAAGGCTTTGGAACTGGGGAGAACAAGTGCTTCTGCCTCCTCAAAGAGATTTTTCTCTTCCTTCTGCTTTGATTTTTTTGGCAGGTGGTTTTGATGCCTCATGTCCCAGAACTGAACAGGAGAGTGATGGGGAACGCTGCTCCCAGCTTGAAGATGGAACTGGTAGAGCTGAAGAACTAAGGATGGAATGTTGTCTGCTGGTACCAGAGGCTTCTGGAACCAACCAAACTGACAGGGGCTTTCAGAGCAGATCAGAGGTTGGAAACATTGGAACAGATTGGGTAGAGGCTGGTCTCTACTGGCCAGAAGTGGCCAATTTTGAAGAAGCCAAGGAAATAAGGGCCCTCTCCCAAAGCATGACTTTTAAGCAAAAGGCTCTGTCTGACCTTGTGTATGGGGTGAACCCCTTGCAGATTTTACAGACCCCAACATTTGTGGGCTTCTCCCAGACACCTTAAGCACAGGTTATGTTCACTGCTGTGGTCATTTTGGTAGCACACTGGGTGCATATTTTGAATAGGACTTTTACAGACATGCCCTCTAGGGTGGAGTGGGGAATAGCCCCAGCAAACAGGCCGGTGGTCAGAGAAGAGTATGTTGTGGGATAGGTCAGCGAAAGCTACCTCACCCAAAAGCAAGGACCAAAAATAGATGCTGAAGTTGAAGAAAAGCCTGAAACTCAGCCAGAGAACAACACCAATGGTCGATTTGCTTGAAGGATGCAGGGGGGAAAAAATCAGTGCTGAGGACCAAAGAAGAATCTCTAAGATGCACTGAAGCCAGGGAGCTCCTATTGCAGCAGTGGCGAAAGAGGAATGGGGGTGGGGGTGGAGACATGTGCTTCTGCAGCACATGACAGCTTGAGCAGGAAAAAGCTATTGTATCTGCTCCAGAGGGGAGGGGCACCCCATCAGTTCATAGGGAAGCTAAAACTCCTATCCGCACATGCACAATCCCCAATGTGAAGCTGCACTGAAAATGGAAGATGAACTATTATTCTTGCCCTACCCCCTCAAAGCTTGAATTTGTCTTGGTTGTTCAGATATATACAAACCAAAATGGGATATTGCTATTACTTTGCCAGATGACCTCATACATTTAGAACAACCAATTTCCCTTATCTTAAAACAGGAATCCAGGTTATGTTATTTGAAATATCCTGCCATCATTCTTTCTGACAAAGCTAGCTCTCAATCACAATAGATCATACAAAGATTAACTAATGTTACACGGAAAACCGTGTTCTTAGAACACTGTTCTAAGCCCACTGAAGTCAAAGGGGTTGAAAGGGTATAAACCCTACTTAGGACTGTATTGTTAAATCCATTGTCTTCTCTACCTTGTGTTCTGTATTCTCATGTAATACTTATTACACTGAAGCGCCAATAGATTTCAGAAAAGTTCAAGTAACAGAACAAGAAAAATGAGGCTTTTTAATGAATACTATATATAAATTTATATTACAGAACCTAATTATTGAAGCATAAGTTAATTGATTCAGAACAAAATTTACGAAGGTTCCAATAAGATTTTCTCCTCACTATTATATTAACATGTAATTTTTTAAAAGAAGATTTCAGATAACACTCTGGGACCCAAGCTGAAAATGAATGACGCATTTTAAATGTATGATTATTTAACTTCATGGAAAGGAACAGTTTCTTTAACTGTAAACTCTCAAGTAGTTCTTGCTCTCTTAATGAAAATAAAATTATAATGAAGTGAATATTACAGATGGTGAATAATATTTGGAAAAGAAATAAGTTCTGACATCAGAACAGCTCATGAAATGAAACTTAACTATTAAGCAGTTGACCAGTATTTTTGGCAGGGAAGAAAAACTGCTGGGTAACATGTCTGTGGTTGCTTTGGAGTTAATGGCTCAGACCAACACCCAATACTTTATTTTTTGCTTATTTTTCTTTTGTAGGACTAATTCGCAGCTTGCCAAGAAAGTGATCTAGCTTGTGATTCTGAGACTCTGATCATGATAGCTTGATAACATGTTAAAGGAAACAAGAAAAATCTTCTCATGAAACATAGAATCAATACATGCATCATTAGCCAAACCTATTGTATTTGTTTGAATTCCTATCTTTCCTCATACCAAGGCTCAAGACAGTTATGCCAACGATTTAGAGAGGAACATAGATTATTTTACATCAGGACAGCCCAAGTACAGATGTCCTAAAACTTCTGCTGGCTTAGACTTTGATGGACATCTTAGGAGACCAGGATGCTGCAGAGATTGCCTTGCTATTCAAATTTGGGAAATGAAATGAAAATAAACTCAAAATGGCATTTTTAAATTGATCTTTAAGACTGTGAGACTACAAAAAGAGAGACAATGGTGTCCAAAGTACCTACAGTCCAAGATATTCAGGGCATTACATAACTTACCTTCTGGGGGAATTTTATTTTGGTTGTTCCAAACCACTAACAGTTTGGAAAGGCTGGGCACCTTTGATACTTCAGTGATTACTCTGAATAGGCTCTCAACCCGATCATAGGTAAGAACAATAGCAGTGAAGCCTTGTGACTGAGGTGGAATCAGTGGAAGAAAGAGTGGATTGCTTACACTGCTCCATTTCTGTAAAGAGAGATGGAACATTAAACCAAGGTTACAATAAGCTCTAAAACATAAATAGACAGAAAGCAATATCCATCATAAGGACCAAGTCAGAACATTTCATTAAACATCCCAACCACTTAAGGAAGGGAAAACAGCTTTCATTAGCATGCCCAGATACTGAACTCTGTTGTAAATATAACTGTTATATTTATTTGTTCTGGTCAGGAGCAAACAAAGAAGTACATTCAGAGATGTTAGAAATAAAGAAGTAGAAAAAGATTTGTGAAAGACAAAGCAGGGTGTTTTGAAAATTCAGACCCTCTGGTTTGCTTCTTTCCCAATTTTTTTTCTTTAAAAGCTCTTTAACCTTTATACTGACTCAAGCTAGGCCAACAAACTGAAAACTAGTCTGAGCAAAAATGAAGTTAAGAAAGGCAACAAAATGGGCATATAAACAAAAAAGAAAACATTCCTGGTTCACTACAGAAGGCTAGAATACTAGCTTCAACAAAAATAAGTTTGTTCTGTGGTTTTAAACACTCCACTCTAAACATTTTAAAAATAATAATCCAGAAGAGAGGTGATGACTGATTTCACAGTGTTTGAATCTGCCTTAATTTTAGCTAGAATACAACCATTGTGCCAACATAAGGAAACCAGTTTGGTTGGCACAGATGCAGATCATGATGCAGCAGAGATTGTGAGATGGAAGCACAACCAGACGGTACTTCTAGACATACTATGTCCATTCCCAATTACTGTCACATAGAAATAACAGCACATCAGAAAGAGGGAAGAACTAAATTCAAGATATTGCCTTGGAAATCTGAATCTGGGCTTATACAAAGTAGGACAAAATACACTTTCCATTAACTACAATTTGTGCAGTGAACTGCATCATACTGGCTGGTATCCAGAAAAAACTAGACCATTTGGTGCATCTTCAGTTTTCCCAGCATTAGGAAAGAATACCTTCAGGAATAACTTGTGGGAGGTGGAATAGCTTGGTGAAGACCAACATTCACATGCAGGATCTTTGAATAGTATTCATTGTTCACAATTTTACAGCAGTTTTAATAGCTCTCGCAAGAAAAAATAGTGCTAATGTTGGCATATTCACAGGGTGGCAGTACCGTAATGCCCTTAATGCCTTTAGGTTTTCTTCTTTGTACTCCTTGACTACAAGATTCCTTCTAATAAGTGACTTTTCCATTAGCAGTAAAATGGGTTTTTAAAAATGGTGCAAGTCCAAAGAAGGCTATGCCATGTATTACTGTCAAATTTGCAGAGCTGAGACTGTTCAAAACAAAACAAATTGCACCTTAAAGGTTCTTAGAGTCAAACAAGTAATCTGCAGCCACTGTGGGGGTGGTCTTTTGATGTTCTATCCACAAAGCTTAGCGTCCCTTTGCAGTTATTGCACATGCAGCAAATTCCCTAGCCCTGGTATTAGTGCTCCCAACCAAGCTGCCTCTGAAATGAACATCATTACAGGCAACATTTAACTTCAGTATAGCCAGCAACAATCATGATAGGATTGCTTATATATATATATAATTTAGTGACTATATTTATAGCATGCCTTTCTCAAAGAGGCTCAATGCACATTACACATAATAAAACAATGCAATTGAAGAGCAGGCGACATCCAATAAACCATGTAATAGGGCTGGGATTTAAAAAATTAGAAACCATGCAAAATGTATTGCATTATATGTTATAAACATCTCACACATTTCCAAATGAGTCCTGATTTTCTAGGTAATGAGATATAAATCAAAAGCAGTTGTGCCATTTTACAGAATAAAGATGCTCTCTCTCACACACACAAAAGCTAAGCAGCATCTTTTATATCAAGTGGATAGGCTATTCCTTAGGCTGGTGGTAAGGAATGGCTAGCTAGGACAAAATATATGTACTGCTGCCCTGGCATCCTACAGTGACCCCCCCCCCCCCCCCAAATTAAGTCTCCTCACATAGGAGTAGCATTTCAAAAAAGCATTTAGGCACTGCCGAAGCACCATTAAGAGTCAACCCCCTGCTGCCTGCCTGAAAAGCATGTCTACAGTCTGGGACCTCCTGACCTTACTTTTGACAGGAAATTGGGCAAATTCAAACCTCCATGATTTACTCAAGTCTTTCAGACTTCTGTTGGAGAAAGGCAGAGAATACAGGTAATTAACTCAACAGAAGCCTAATTAAATTTATATTATGGAAACAGGGCATGAAATTGATCATGACATAAGGAAGGTTCCTTCAAATAATGGAGAAACTGGTATTGCCAAAAAAGTCATTTCAGGTCCATTCATACTTGAAACTCATCTGAATGTCTGCCCACCAAAAAAGGGAGGAGGAGGAGAGCAACTGGCACTTGCACTAAAATTATCTATCACTTCCTTTAACACAGTGCAGGACATTTTGCTAAGGCAATCCTACCCCCACCCCCAGCCCCATCCTCAACTAGCTAATATTCATTACAGGAGTCATGGTAATTAACCCAAGATTGACAGGCTGTTTACTGTGAATCAGTTTTATATGCAAGCCATATCAAGTTGCAAGTGCTAACTTTACAACAGTGAACACATAAGGCACTCCTGGCTGTTTGACAATAGTTTCTTTTCCACAGACCGCAAAAGAAGCCAAGGCATTGGAATCCAACCAGAGTGGGAGATTTGGAAAGTGGGCTAACTTTGGTGAGATGTTCCTTTTAAAAAATCTCCAGAAAAGGCAACTCGTTTGTGTCAGAGTGCCATTACAAGAACTAAAAAAAGTTTCCATTTGCTACTGAAGAATTTATTTCCATTGCTTCAGACTAACTGAAAAATTCTTTTGTTCCTTTACTGCTTTCAGCATGAATCCACTTAGGATGAAGTACTGAGCGTACGGATGAGTTTCCATTTAATGGTTCTGTAAAGAAGACCGTAAATGTCCAATACAAATGCCTAAGCAGGAATTACGTGCCAGGAGAGCACACATAAGAACATCATCAGGAGAGTAAGCAACCTTCAGATGGTGGCTGAAAATCTCCCAGAATTATAACTAATCTCCAGGTAGAGAAAGTGACTGATTTTGGAAGATGGACTCTAGCACTGCATTAATTTTTCACTGCTGCTTCAGACCAACATTTGCTACCCACCTGAATCTTAGTTTCCAGTTATTACTTGGAATGGAAAGCTGACAAAAAGTAACAACCAAAAGTGTGGCAGTGTGTGCGGTTCTCACATCTATATTTAAGACCACCTGCATTCATGTCTTAGGAATATCCTTTGATCTGGACTATACATTGGTCTTGAATGTCATTCCTCTGCTGTTGGATTCTGAAATGATGGTCATAAAATTATTTTTGGCCATTCTGATGGGGGTCTTTTCCCCTTCTCACCACCATTTTCTTTTCAGCAGCCACCATTTTTTATTGTTGTCCATTAATCAGCCATTCTAGTAAAACCCAGTTCAATTTGAACCAGAGCTGACTGCTATCTTTTAAAAAATCAAGAAGAAAACAAGGTACTATACAAAAGTACAGAAGGGTTTGTTAACTAAAAAGATCTTTCTAGCACTCTATACTATTGAAACTATATAGATAGATCCAAGTAGGCAGAAGTGTTGGTCTGAAGTAGTAGAACAAATTAGGAGTCAATTGCACCTTTAAGACACCTTTAATCTGGCACAAACTGTGCCGGATTCCTCATCTGATGAAGTGCGCTTACGTTCTGAATAAAACTAAATTGGTTTTAAAGGTACAATTGACTCCTATTTTGTTCTACTGAAACTATATTTACACCATCTATAAAGAATGGGTTTTGGGGTTATTTTTAATGGCAACTGTAACCTCAATGTGGTTCCAATTATAAATTACCTGATGAGGAGTACCTTGATTTATTCTGTTTTGGCCTATTATGCATGATGCATTTTACTGAATCCTTTGAGAAAGCATTTCATCATGCTTCTCATCCACAACTGGTCAAAGGGCAAAACCTGAAGAGTTAACCCACTTATTTTATCCAGCATCAACCTCACTCAATAAAAAGCATACCTATAGCTCACCACTGAATTTTTGTCAAACTGTACCAGCTGGCTGGTTCATGACATATGATAATAACCAATAGTGCTATAACTCTAATCTAACCACTGTTATGCATTTTTCCTGCTTTAGTTATTTTACTATCAAGTAAAGATGCTTGTTTTAAACTGCTTTTGCTGGTTGTTTAAGCACTTTCCCCAAAATATCCTCCACACAAGTGCCCTAAACCTCCCCACAAGTGCCCTAAACCTAATATAGAGATCAAATCAACAGTGCAACCTGAGACCATTCATGCAAAATACCATGTATGCATCTACAACCTTTATTCTAAATCCAAAATATTAAGGGGCAGAGCTCTGCATAGACTTCTACCAGGTACAACAATATACTGTGTCTGTACTGTAGTTCCTTATACAGTAAAATCAATGCCTAGATAATATTAATGTGAAACATCTTCATATCAGAATGCAATGATTGTCTTAAATTTTAATACATTGTGTATGTTAGGTGCCACTGAGTCACTTCTGACTTATACTGATCCTATGAATTAATTAATTCCAAAATGACCTATCAATTGATGACTCAGACAGGAAGCATGCTGTATTAAAGGTTGCCAGCAGGAATGGAGAAAAATGCACTGACTATTTATTAGATGCTTCATGTACAGAAATAAAGTAGACACTGCTGGATATGATAAACCCATTCTCATGAAGTATATATCCACAGTATTTCTCTTTTAGAACAGTGTTATCAGAATAATGTTTTTTGTATTGACATACTCAAATAAGGGATATTGGCTGTTTATCTCATTACATATACTAAACCCATCTGCCACTATATTTTAATGTATTTTTTTTCTAATGGCAAATTAGAATGATGTTTATATGTATGTTACATGTTAAAAGGTAAATTAGGTGGACGGGAAAAACTTCTGAGAAAGAAATGTCATCATTTTGGCCCAGGCTTGCTAGCAATAGAGTACTTAACAAACATTCTCACATGTTACTGTTTTATTGGTTTCCCACGTAAATGCTATCCAAACCAAATGTTCTTTCAATTGTTAATTTCACTATTTTGCCATTGAATCCTAACTTTGCATTCTAAACCACTGCCTACTAGCTATTAAATTGTCTAATGAAGTATGCATGCATATGAAAGCTTACCTTCTGAATAAAACTTGGGTCTTAAAGGTGCTACTGAACTCCTATTTTGTTCTATTGCTTCAGACCAATACGGCTGCCCACCTGGATCTATACTTCAACAAAAGAACTCTCAAGTCCTAATGCACCATATTAAGGCTAGTAATCAAATTTCCCAGACCACAAAGGAATAGTACATTAGACCACTTTGATATACCTCATTGTGGGGTTTTCCCCCTCGCCAGTCTGCCCTTATATATCAATGGGTATTTCCAGACAGATGCTATGAAGCAGCCAGGACACAACATGCACAGAAACAGGCTTTTACACCCATATTTGGATAGAAAACTAAGTCCACATCTAAACGTACCTCATAGGGCTCCCATTTCTGATCCAGCAGCTAGAACATTTGCATGAAGCCCTTTTTTAAGAAGCTCACCTCAGTTGTTTGGGAGTGAAAACAGACAGGCTAGAGAGAGATGCCAGTCTCTCCCTTGCAAAACAGCTAAGAAGTGAGATTTTAATGACCAAAGTATGGCCTTATGTGTGCTCCTTTAGATAAGAGAGTTTTCCAAAAGCACTAATTCAACATACATGACAACCATAACCCACATTAAGGCCATGTCTGTTTCCACACTCAATCGCTATTAGATAAGCTGCAGGTCAGGGTCTACCAGGATGAGTACAGTTGCATAGTCCCAAACCACCTCACCCTTTGTGTTACTTAACACCTATTCCAGGTCTCAAAAGCTACTAACATGGACAGCTACTCACAGTTATTTAATTTAATCCAAGGCTGTTAAACTGCTTGAATATCTCAAATGTTGAAGTGTCAGGTGATCTGAAACCAATTTGTTTCAATGCTCTTCTCATTATGTGACGAATTTTATGCCAAATCTTTTTGCCTGTCAAGACCCTTATGGTTATAAAGTATGTATCTTAAAGTACATGGTCTTAAGAAGCTATAGCTGTTACTTTGCCCTATTCCTTCTGCAACAAAGCCATTATAAAGTATTACCTGAAAATTCCTCCAAAAAAGCCTAAGAGATTTGTTTGAAATATTGCAAAATCTTTTCCAACACAGATCTATCTGAGAGGTCAAGATCATCATGGTGAGAGACAAGTTGCTTCAGTTTTTATTCCAGCCACTTTTCTCAGGGCACTACTAACACAAAATGTTGATCCAATAATATTGTATTGAAATGTATCACTATGACAACTAAACCTAACAAGAAAAAATAAAACTACTTCTTTAATAAAACACCTCTTTAGTAGCTGATGCTGTAACAAAAACTTAATGCTGTAATCAATACTCCCTCTAAACTGTGGAGTCTTGTGAGCAAAAATTCCACTTTGTGAGCTACTGGCATTAAAGTTGTGAACTACTGCATAAATTAGTTTGCCGTGGGCCATTTTTCTTGAGCTAAGACAAAAAATGTAGCTGGAGGCTAAAAAACTGTGAACTAGCTCACACTACCTCAGCTTAGAGGGAACACTGGCTGTAATCATAAAGCATTCCTCAGATTGGAGAATGCAGAGAGAACATAGCATATTGGATTATGTTTGACATGAAAGAAAAAAATAAATAGCACGTCACTGAAAGATTTCTCATAGACCATTTGAGAAATGCTATTATTTCTACAACGAACACTGACAGACTGAAAAGAAGTGCAATGAACACCAAAATCAGTTTCTTTACCAGCTATAGACATGAATATGGGAGTTTCTTTCTGTAAACAAAATACACATGCTTCTATCTTCCATTAAGATAGGGAGAAGTTATGGCTTGCAGCTTTAAGCCTTCCACCTACCCTTACAAGCAAACTGATCTAATTATTATTTATAAACACTGTTTATATAAACAGTTATACTTACTTATTTAGAAAATTTATATGCCACTTCTGTGAAGGCCTTGCTAAGACCATAGCATTTCTTCATGCCATCCTCTTCTAACAAAAGAAAGATGGATCCCACAAATAATCCATAAATACTAGAGGGTGGATGAGTGAAGTAAAGGTAAAGGTAGTCCCCTGTGCAAGCACCAGTAATTTCCGACTCTGGGGTGACGTTGCTTTCACAACGTTTTCATGGCAGACTTTTTACGGAGTGGTTTGCCATTGCCTTCTCCAGTCATCTACACTTCCCCCACAGCAAGCTGGGTACTCATTTTACCGACCTCGGAAGGATGGAAGGCTGAGTCAACCTCGAGCCGGCTACCTGAACCCAGCTTCCACCGGGATCAAACTCAGGTCGTGAGCAGAGCTTAGGACTGCAGTACTGCAGCTTTACCACTCTGCGCCATGGGGCTCTCATGGGATGAGTGAAGACAACTTCAAATTATAACAACTCATGAAATTAATTGTCTTAATGAATATTTAATGCACATTTTGCTTAGCTGTATTCATTTATTTTTTATTAACATTCATTCTTTCTTCCCTCAAGAAGCTCAAGGTAACATAAATATTGTTCCCAGGGAATCATCTATTCAGGCTGCTTTACAGGACCAGACTTGTTTAGCTGCAGCAGCAAAACGACATCATCTACCTTCATCCTATTTGCTATATTAGCTATTGAACTTGCACGCAAGTCAGCCTTTGCACTGTTAATCTGTTATTCCATTTAGTAGAGGCTCCTTTTCCTGTTTCACAGCAAGCCTATGACCTGGCAGTCATTCACAGAGAAAATGGAGGTCTGCTGAGAAAGTACATTTATTGGTTTGGATACAGTGATTCTCTAGATGATTATTAAAATACTGCTGGTTAAACTACAACTTATGACATTCAAATTCAAAGCTCCAAAGCAGCTATGTCAAAATAGAGCCAATAATTTTGCAAATCTGTGCTTAAGAACAGGTTTAAGAGAACTTCCATAATACAAAATAAATAAACAACTGCAAATACTCCCTTGACTCTGCATGTTTTGAAGAAGTAAACCAAAACACAAGGTAGTAATTATGTACTCGTTTTAAAAAAAACCTGAATAGAAAGGAAGGAATGCATTCTCTCACTACTGTGCTGTTTTGGACATGACCCACATCTTTTACTGTTATTGGTATACAATTCCCCTTCTCGGCTAGCATTCAATAGGAAACCTTAATTAGCGACATCATATTTTTAATCCAAACACACATAAAACCTTTGGAATTCAAATAGTAAGGGAAACTGCAGAGTTCAAATACAAAGGGTTCAAATAGGAATATGTACTTTGCAAGGAGCAGGGATCTTTCAAGGCACTTTACCTGCTGCACCGGGCATCTTTTCTTTTTTTTTACAGATCTACAATAACACGTCCCCCAACATAGCCTATTTTAGACTCAAAAAAGTGGATCCTCTATCAAGCTGCAATAGTAACCAAATTAAAACAAATACAAAATAAAGGTCTTTGTTTTTTAAACTAAGAATAACTGATATAAGGAAAACTTGAGCTTAAACATCTACTGCAAGAATTCAAGGATATGAAACTGCACTCACACATTTTTATAATCTGGGATTTCTGGAATCTAAATGTTAAATACTAGAAAGTGGGAGGAGAGTCATTTTCACTCAAATGTATATTGTCATCATCGTTGTTCTAGCCTTCAACTGATAGATGTGTAACATACACATACAAATCTTACAGTCACTTAGAACCAAGCACCTAGCCTGCTTTACTAACCTGTAGGCTTAACTCTTCAATTGAGAATGTAGATATCCCTACTGAAGTTGTACCTACCTTACCCATGTATTGGATTGTACAATTAAGGCAATTCCAGGTATGAATTTAGGAACTGGAAGGTCAGTTTCTGCCTCAGTGCTCTTACAATCATTCTGATATGTGCCCCGATATGGATGAATAACTACTAAGGGATCACAAACATTCATCATAGCTAGCTAATGCATTCACTGTGTTCAGAGAATATTTGTATTTTTAAAAAATATCTACTGCCAGAAGGAGTATATTTATACATGCATTTCAGAAACTAATACATACCTTCTGTTATTTCAGCTGGGACAACAAACCACCAATAAATGGATTATTTTTGGCAAAAAGGAATCAGCATATATGATGCTTTACACAAATTCCAGTTTATATCATTAGAATTTGTCTCTTTGTGTTTCTTTGTAGTGCCAAAAGTATATGTGAGCTACTATGATTTCAAGAATTATACTATGCCGGTTCAGTGCTCATATTACACAGTGGCAACCAGATGCAAACCCAGCAATCTCCTACAAATACATTTAGTGCAGAGAAAGTTCTTCATGAAATACAGACCTGGATTCTACTACATGAAAGGGGAGAAAAGCACAGTTCATAGAAGGTATTGGTTATCTTTACCTTTCTACTGCAATATCCCCAAGCTCCGAAAAAGAGGGGCTCTTAAGAATGAAATCACCCACTACTAGGAATGGGCACAAACCAGGAAAATGGACATCAGAGTTTTCATGAACCATGAGCCTTCAACAAACTCCTCTATTAGATGAACTGGTTTGTGGTTTATCTGGTTCAGCCTGAGTGAGCTCTGAAGGAGCTTATTCTGGGGGTTGGGCTGCCCAACTGGAAGTGAACTCCAAAGGTATTTAAATGCATTCAGAGCCCACCCAGGTCAGGCTGGCTCTACTGAGCTCCAAGAGTAAGCTCTGAAAGCAGCTTTGCAGTTCACTTCAAGTCAATTGCAATGCCTTTGGAGTCACCTGAATGAACCCTCCCTGAAGCTCATGAACCTCCATGGAGGTTCAGGGAGGGTTCATTGGAGGCACGTTCTACCAAACTGGCCCAGTTTGTGCTTGAACCACGGTTCATGTTTCAGTTTGTGACCATCGCTATCCACTACTCTTTTATTTTCTCTAACTTAACTAGCACAAAAGTAAGGGCAGATTTTCACCCATACTCTCTTGTCACTTCTGATTCTTTCACCAATAACATGTAATTCCTGAATATAACTGGACCATTTACAGGCTCAAGGGGCTGCAGTGGGAATCTGAAGATGGCAAAATTACCTTCCAAAAACTTGAATTGTATATTTGAATGGTCTAATTTCTTTTCTCTGGCTCTGAAGCTTTCCTTACTTCTGGAGCTCATATTCCAAGTCCAACAGGCATGAACTTTGAAAACATCTCTAATTCTAAGTTCTTCACTGAAAATTTGTGCAATTTTCTTTTTTTTTGTACTTAATTTTTGCAGCCTAACTACAAAATAGCATTATGGTCATCCATGAGTTAACAAATGGGTTTCTGTTTTCACAAAGGCCAACAGAATAAACCTCCACAAACACTACAATTACTATTTGTCAGTTCAAGTTCACTGTATTCTTATCTAAAGCTTCTTGAACTCCATTCCTGAAAGCTCTTTTTCTCAGTTTTTTAATACTATTTATAATATACAATCAGGCCCTCAGAGCCACAATACAATAGAGCATAAAAGTCGGCACAGACCCACAGGGTTCTAGAGCAGGGGTGTCAAACATGTGACCTGGGAGCCGAATCAGGCCCCTGGAGGGCTCCTATCAGGCCCCCAAGCAACTGGCTGTCATCTGCTTCCTTTATATCACTCAATAAAATAAATCTTTTCAATCAAACAACAAAATAAGTATCAACAGATCATTCAGTGATTTTTTTAAAACAGAGGGTCAGCATATTGAACTAATGTAACACAAACCTAACTCCACTTACAATCGCTGGGGGATCGTTCCATTCCTCATATGATGTAGCAGCATATGGGTAAATCCGGTCATTGATAATTTTAAGGGTTGCCAGAGCAATTGCTTTCATTGATTGAAAATAAGCTTCCCAGAACCATCTTGCCTGCAAAGAAATAATAAATATCATCATACTACAGTTATGCCAGCCATCAACTACTAAAATCTGTATATGGTTTTTAAACATATTTACACACTCACTATTTCCAAGGTTTCGCCACACACTCTCGTTATCAAGAAATGGTAATAATGCTGGAATCATGAAGATAGAAATAGGCTTGGTTCTCACGGCTCCACAGAGTTATAAGGGTATAAAGTAACAAGCTACAATACGGGACAAAACTGAAAGGAGTCTGCAGTTTTTGCCCCAGACACAGGAGGTAATGAAGGACATAGAAGACTGGGTTCCTACCAAAACAGCAGTGCCAAATAAAACCCCACCTTTTCTCATATAGTCAACAGTTGCCTATGTATAAAGAGCACAAGAAAAATGGGACTCTCTCAGCATACTAATGAAAGCAAAAGAAGATAAGAATGCTGAGAATAAAGACAGTCACAATCTCAAAAGAATTAAACAAGACAAATATTGTTAACCATTCAGTCGTGTCCTACTCTTGGTGATTCTATGGGTGATTCTATACTACCATTAAACTGTGTGTTCACTATATTCCTTAACAAATATAACAATTCATTCACAATGTATCCACAATTTATAAGCCAGAAGTAGCTAGTGAAAACACTATGTGATTACAGGCACTCAATGATGTTTCAGCTAACAGTTTAAAGAGACAGGTATTCAAAAGCTTCTGAGTAATATACAAACACATAGAATGTAGTAGTCAACAGTACACAGAATGAACCTCCAAGTAAATATTATGGAGAACTTGGGCTAAAATAACTTTATTTCCTTATATTCTATATTGTCTAGTGTCGGATTTGGACTTTTGGTTTCCAACCTGGCCATAGGGCGGAAATAGGGCTAGTCTCCCTCATGGATGATCTCTGGAGGCAGATGGATAGGTGCAAACTGGCACTGCTGCTGGATTTGAAAGCAGCGTTCTACACGGTTGACTACCATCTGTCGACCCACCACCTCATTGACATAGGAGTTTGGGGGACTGTGTTACAATGGTTCTCTTCCTTTCTTCATGGTCAGAGACAGAGGGTGGCACTCGGTGAGATGGTATCTCAGTGCTACTCACTTGAATGTGGAGTGCCACAGGGGGCGATCCTCTCACCAATGCTTTTTAACATCTACATATGCCCCCATACCTAGCTGGCACAGAGATATGGGCAGGTTGTCATCAGTATGCTGATGACACCCAGCTCTATCTATTGATGGACAGCTGCCTGGACTCCACCCCAGAAAATTTGGGAAGCATTAGAAGCCATGGCTGGGTGTTTACAACACAGTTGGCTGAAACTGAATCCATTGAAGATGGAGGCCTGTGCCTGAGTTGGGGTAGGTTTGGGAATCAGGCTCCCGGCCCTTGACAGGCCACCATTAGTGCCTACACCAAGGGTTAAGAGCCTACAGGTGATTCTGCATGCCTCACTTTCTATGGAGGCCCAGATCCCCACTACTGCAGTGGCTTGCCTGCTGATTGTGACGCCTATGCAGACCCGTATTCAGCTGCTGTTCTGCCAGTTGCACTTACTACCAATTGAATACTGGATAAGAATATAAGAGAAGCCATGTTGGATCAGGCCAACGGCCCATCCAGTCCAACACTCTGTGTCACACAGTGGCAAAAATTTTTATATATACACACACACTGTGGCTAATAGCCACTGATGGACCTCTGCTCCATATTTTTATCTAAACCTCTCTTGAAGGTGGCTATATTTGTGGCCGCCACCACCTCCTGTGGCAGTGAATTCCACATGTTAATCACCCTTTGGGTAAAGAAGTACTTCCTTTTATCCATTTTAACCTGTCTGCTCAGCAATTTCATCGAATGCCCATGAGTTCTTGTATTGTGAGAAAGGGAGAAAAGCACTTCTTTCTCTACTTTCTCCATCCCATGCATTATCTTGTAAACCTCTATCATGTCACCCCGCAGTCGACGTTTCTCCAAGCTAAAGAGCCCCAAGCGTTTCAACCTTTCTTCATAGGGAAAGTGCTCCAGTCCTTTAATAATTCTAGTTGCCCTTTTCTGGACTTTCTCCAATGCTATAATATCCTTTTTGAGGGGCGGCGACCAGAACTGCACACAGTACTCCAAATGAGACCGCGCCATTGATTTATACAGGGGCATTATGATACTGGCTGATTTGTTTTCAATTCCCTTCCTAATAATTCCCAGCATGGCGTTGGCCTTTTTTATTGCAAACGCACACTGTCTTGACATTTTCAGTGAGTTATCTACCACGACCCCAAGATCTCTCTCTTGGTCAGTCTCTGCCAGTTCACACCCCATCAACTTGTATTTGTAGCTGGGATTCTTGGCCCCAATGTGCATTACTTTGCACTTGGCCACATTGAACCGCATCTGCCACGTTGACGCCCACTCACCCAGCCTCAACAGATCCCTTTGGAGTTCCTCACAATCCTCTCTGGTTCTCACCACCCTGAACAATTTATTGTCATCCGCAAACTTGGCCACTTCACTGCTCACTCCCAACTCTAAATCATTTATGAATAAGTTAAAGAGCATGGGACCCAGTACCGAGCCCTGCGGCACCCCACTGCTTACCGTCCTCCACTGCGAAGACTGCCCATTTATACTCACTCTCTGCTTCCTATTACTCAGCCAGTTCTTGATGCACAAGAGGACCTGTCCTTTTACTCCATGAACTCTCGGATGTATGCCATCCGGACCCGGTGACTTATTAGTTTTTAATTTGTCTATCAGTTCTAGGACCTCCTCTTTTGTCACCTCAATCTGACTCAGGTCTTTCAACACCCCTTCCCGCCGGCTGAAGGACAAAGAAGTACCAGCTATCTCATTCCGAGAGCCAGAGGGAGGACAGCAGCCAGCTGTGTGGAGGAGTCGGCATCATGGCTCAGCAGCAGCTTGCAGTGGCCGTTGAGAAGCTTAACTCAGCCAACTACGCGGTGTGGAGCCTGCGAATGGAACACTACCTTAAGCGTGAGGGGCATTGGCTGTTTGTAAGTAATCCCCCTGCCGTGTTATCTCCTGCCGCGACTGTGTTGGCCGAGAAGGCGCTGGCAAACATTGTGCTAGCAGTGGGAGATGACCAGTTGATATATGTGCGTGGAAGGACACTGCCAAGGCTGCCTGGGATGCGCTCAGTGGGGTTTACGTTAGTACCACTGCAGGCTCCCTCATGGCCTTGACCAGGAAGATGTTCCGCACTTTAATGCCGGCCGGAGGGTGTGTAAGGCAGCACATCAAGAAGCTTCGTTGAGCTTGAAGCCAGGGGCAAAACTGTAGCTCCTGATGACAGAGTTTATATTTTGCTGTCTTCGTTGCCGCCGGAGTTTACACCCCTAATTACATCCCTGGAGACGGTTGATGTGGCGACTCTGACTATGGAGTACGTGTGTGCCCACCTGCTTGATTTCCAAGAGAGGATTGCAGCAGTGAGCTACCCGGGAGTGTCGGCTGGGGAGCGTGTGGCTATCGGCTCGTCTGGGAAGGCGTCCAAGAGTGAGCTGGCTTGTGCTGCTGGCAGACAACCAAAGGCTGAAGTGGAGCCGACTGCACTGTCTGTCAGGCGTTGCTTTGGTTGTGGATCATCCTCGCACCTTTTGCGCGTCTGCCCAGAGAAAGGGAAGCGGCGTGGACGGAGGCAGCGAGGGCAGAGGACCACCAGCAGATGTGAGGAAGAAGCCCGGCTGGTCACTTCTGCAGAAGAAAGTACCGGGTCTGCCTGGATATTAGACTCTGGTGCAACGAGCCATCTCTGCTGCGACAAGGAGCTGCTGAGAGATGTTGACATTCCTGAGCTCAGTCATGTTAGATTAGCCGACGGTGCTACCACGGCTGTCACATGTTCTGGCTGTGTAGAGTTTCCTGTTTTAGATTGCACATTGCAGCATGTTTTGTGTGTCCCCTCATTAAGATCAAATTTGCTAAGTGTAAGCATGTTAATTGACGATGGCTATCAGGTAAAATTTGAAAAAACCTGTTGTAAGATCTTAGGAGGTGGGGGGAAGCTGCTTGCTACTGGGAAAAGAGATGGGAATGTATATGTGGTCCAGAGCCATTGTGCCCAGGCTGCACAAGTGTCAAATGTGCCAGTGCACGACCAATGCATCCATCTGTTCCACAGAAGACTCGGGCACTGTGGGTTTAATGCATTGAAAAAGACCCTACAGTTGGTGCCAAGTCTGAAGGTAAAGCCCTGCAGGTGTTACTTAGACTGCCAAGTCTGTAAAAAGACTAAGAGCAGGGCTTGTGCAGTTGCTAGGCAAAGCAACAGAGAGAGTAAGCGTGCCTTAGAACTCATTCATCTTGATGTAATTGGCCCATTGCCAAAGAGTCTGTCAGGGAGGCAGTATTGCCTAGTGGCTACCGACGACCATACCAGGTATTCCTGCGTGTTTGCCTTGAAGCACAAATCTGAGGTATACAAGGTGTTTACCAAATGGGCTGAAGCGGTGGAAAGGGAGTTGGATACGCATATTAAATCTATTCAGTCCGACCGCGGTGGGGAATTTCTCTCTAATGAGTTGAAACGTTGGCTGGAGAATAAGGGCATTGCCCACAGATTAGCGAACCCGGCCACGCCCCAAGAAAATGGGTTAGCAGAGCGGCACGGAGCTATACTGCAGACTTTAATGTCTCTCTCTCGGCTTGGCTTCGCGAACGAAGATTTAAGAAGGGTGCAATAGTCCACGTTTGCTGCAGGCTCGCTGGTGGCTGACAAGCATGTTGGAAGATGCCAAGTTGCCAATTTCTTATTGGGCCGAGGCCATGTATTCAGCAGTGTACTTGCACAACTGAATTTGGTGTAAAGCTGTGAATGACTTGCCTTACAGGAGGCTATACAATAAGGTTCCAGACTTAAAGATTTTAAGAGTCTTTGGGACGAAGGCTTGGGTTGACATCCCCTCAGAGAATAGGAGGGAGGGAGCTGGCCGGGCAGTGAGCCTAACTTTTCTGGGCTACCAGCCAGAAACCAAGTCTTATCGCTTTTGCAATAAGAGGGCCAAGCTAACTTTCAGTAGAACTGCCAGGTTTAATGAGCGCGCCAGGTGGCCGGCATTACATGCTACTGAAAGAGAACTTGTACTGCTGCCAAGTACTGATAACGGTGTTGGAGTCCTGCCAAGGGTAATTAAGCAGGAACAACAATCTCCCGGCCGAGAGCTGGCAAGCAGACAGGCAGAAGGAGGTGAGCCCAAAGTTGGCACAGAGCCTCAGGTGCAAAGTCAGGAAGTAGAACTTCCAAGTCAGGAGGTGCAACCTCTGAGTCAGGAGGAGGAACCAGCCCAGGAGGTGGCATGCAGTGAGCCTGAAGGAGCCGAGCCTGGTGCGAGTGCTGGACCCCGTGTATCTGCTAGAGCCACAAAGGGTATCTCTCCTGCTAGGTACAAGGTGCCCTATGTAACACTGGTAGTTAAACCAGACCCACCAGGGTTCCAAGAAACGCTCAGGAAAAAGGCTGAGGCGTGGAAGGTCTAGGTGGCAGAGTGTGAGGCACAGAACAGGGAGGCTGAAGCCAAACGCCAGAGGGAACTGGCTGACCAGGATGATGATGAGTTCCTGGATTGGAAACTGTAAACCTGTGAATGTGATAAGTGTGTAATACTGCTGTTTAGGGAACAATGTGAAAGCATGTGAGTGTAACATTGCATAACATTGTGTGTGATATACAGTTAAGAACATAAGAACATAAGAGAAGCCATGTTGGATCAGGCCAACGGCCCATCAAGTCCAACACTCTGTGTCACACAGTGGCAAAAAAATTTTTATATACACACATACACTGTGGCTAATAGCCACTGATGGACCTTTGCTCCATATTTTTATCTAAACCCCTCTTGAAGGTGGCTATACTTGTGGCCGTCACCACCTCCTGTGGCAGTGAATTCCACATGTTAATCACCCTTTGGGTAAAGAAGTACTTCCTTTAATCCGTTTTAACCTTTCTGCTCAGCAATTTCATCGAATGCCCACGAGTTCTTGTATTGTGAGAAAGGGAGAAAAGTACTTCTTTCTCTACTTTCTCCATCCCATGCATTATCTTGTAAACCTCTATCATGTCACCCCGCAGTCGACGTTTCTCCAAGCTAAAGAGTCCCAAGCGTTTCAACCTTTCTTCATAGGGAAAGTGCTCCAGCCCTTTAATCATTCCAGTTGCCCTTCTCTGGACTTTCTCCAATGCTATAATATCCTTTTTGAGGTGCGGCGACCAGAACTGCACACAGTACTCCAAATGAGACCGCACCATCGATTTATACAGGGGCATTATGATACTGGCTGATTTGTTTTCAATCCCCTTCCTAATAATTCCCAGCATGGCGTTGGCCTTTTTTATTGCAGACGCACACTGTCTTGACATTTTCAGTGAGTTATCTACCACGACCCCAAGATCTCTCTCTTGGTCAGTCTCTGCCAGTTCACACCCCATCAACTTGTATTTGTAGCTGGGATTCTTGGTCCCAATGTGCATTACTTTGCACTTGGCCACATTGAACCGCATCTGCCACGTTGACGCCCACTCACCCAGCCTCAACAGACCCCTTTGGAGTTCCTCACAATCCTCTCTGGTTCTCACCACCCTGAACAATTTAGTGTCATCCGCAAACTTGGCCACTTCACTGCTCACTCCCAACTCTAAATCATTTATGAATCAAGTATGTGTGTAAACTGTGTCCAATGTTGAGATTCACTGTGTTGGGTTTACTGTGTACGATAGATTAGGAGGTGTGTCAGTAATTGAATCTATCTTAACACAGTTTGACAGCTCTGTGATGACAGCAGGTGATCTAGCTGGCATGCTAGGTCACAGTGACCTTATCTACAAGCCGGTTTGAGCCGGCTGAAGACAGGTGGAAAGGACCTGCTGAGTCAGCATGACTGTGGACTGCCAGGATTGGCTGACAGAACTATAAATGGACTGTGCTTGCAATGCACAGGTCTCTCTTCGAGAGTACACTTGCTGGCGGAGCACTTTGGTCCTGTGTTTAATGTATTTGACTGCGCTAGTGAGCACGAGTTGTATATATTGTAAATACACTACTTTAGCACTAGCTGCAGGTGTCTGGCTCACTTCTTTCCTGGGGCTCATCGTTGAGCACACCACACAGCTCTCTCTGCTAACACCCGCACCGACAGACGGAGGCAAAAAATTCATTCAGCTTCTCAGCCATTTCCCTATCCTCCTTCAGTAATCCTTTAACCCCATGGTCATCCAAGGGCCCCACTGCCTCCCTGGCTGGTTTCCTACTTCTAATATATTTGAAGAAATTTTTATTGTTGGTCTTTATGTTTTTTGCAATATGCTCCTCATAGTCCCTTTTTGCCTGCCTGATCACAGTCTTGCATTTGATTTGCCACAGCCTGTGTTCCCTTTTACTAATCTCACTTGGACTGGTTTTCCACTGCTTAAAGGAGTCCTTTTTACCTTTTACAGCTTCCATTACTTTGTTTGTTAACCACGCAGGCCTTTTCTTATGCCTGTTTGTGCCTTTCCTAACTTGTGGTATGTATTTTATCTGAGCTTCTAGGATTATAGTTTTAAATAGTGCCCAAGCTTCCCCAAGGGTTTTGACCGTATGTACCTTTCCTTTCAGTTTCCTCCTCACATGCCTCCTCATCTCAGTGTATTTACCCCTTTTAAAGTTAAATGTGGTTGTGGCGGTCTTTTTGGACAACTCCCTATTTATACAAACGGTGAAATCAATAACATTATGGTCACTGCTCCCAAGAGGCGCAATCACTTTTACATCTCTCACCAAGTCTTGGGCATTACTTAGGACCAAATCCAGGATCGCCCCACCCCTGGTAGGTTCTGAGACCATCTGCTCCATAGCACAGTCATTGAGAGCATCTAGAAACTCAATCTCTTTCTCTCTACCAGAACACGTATTGACCCAATCAATCTGCGGGTAGTTAAAATCACCTATTACGACACAGTTTTTATGTTTAGCCGCTATCTTTAAGCCTTCCATCATATTATAATCGTCCTCTCTCTTTTGATTTGGTGGGCGATAACAAACTTCCATAGTTAAATTTCCTTTTGGGCCCTCTATTTCAACCCAAAGCATTTCTAAAAGGGAATCTAATTCTCTGACCTCAGTCTTACTGGACCGTATATCCTCTCTGACATACAGAGCCACCCCACCTCCAACCCTTCCCTCCCTATCCTTCCGATATAACTTATATCCAGGAATCACCGTGTCCCACTGATTCTCCTCATTCCACCAAGTTTCTAAAATTCCCACAAGGTCTATGTTTTCTCCCCACACTAAACATTCCAATTCACCAATTTTACTTTGAACACTTCTAGCATTTGCATACAAACATCTATAATTTCCCAGGCAAGCTAGGCCCGCCACCTTCCTCCTGCAGCCTCTGGCAGACAGTCCATACTGTTTGTCACCTCCACAGTGGACAACTCTGGTCCGTTACCCGGTAGAACAACAGCAGCCAACCCTTCATCTCTTTGAGACGAGTCCTCCCGAACCAGAGACATTTCATCTCCTGTCGGCTTTCCCCCAAGATTTAGTTTAAAAACTGCTCTGCCACTTTTTTTATTTTAAGCGCCAGCAGCCTGGTTCCATCCAGGGACAAGTGGAGACCGTCTCTTTTGTACAGCTCCCGCTTGTTCCAGAAAGCATCCCAGTGTCTAACAAACTTAAACCCTTCCTCCTTACACCATCGTCTCATCCACACATTGAGACTTCTAATTTGTGCCTGTCTCTCCTGCCCTGCACGTGGAACAGGTAGCACTTCCGAAAAGGCTACCTTGGAGGTCCTGGCCTTAAGTCTCCCGCCTAGCAGCCTAAATTTTTCCTCCAGGACCTCACGACTGCATTTCCCCACATCGTTGGTGCCAAGATGCACCACAACCACAGGCTCCTCCCCAGCACTGTCTATCAGCCTATCTACTACACGCGTAATGTCCGCTACCTTCGCACCAGGCAGGCAAGTCACCATATGGTCAGTACACAGTTTTGCCACCCAGCTGTCTACTTGCCTAAGGATCGAATCACCAACTACCAAAAAAACCCCTCTCCCCCTTCTCAGGGATGGTTCCTTGGCGCGAAAGGATTCCCGCTCACCAACCGAAGAAGAGGTTCCTTCTGAGGGCGCATTCCCCTTATCCTCAACACGGTGCCCTGTTCCCTCTCGACCCTCACGCTCTCTGGCAGCAACGGGGCTGCTACGTTCAGAGCGGGGCTCATCTACTACGCCCCCGAGAGTCTTCCCCAAGTGCCTAACTGACCGTCTCTGCTTCTCCAGGGCAGTCACCTCGGCCTCAAGGGTACGAACTCATTCCCTGAGGACCAGGAGCTCCTTGCAGCGAGCACAGACCCAAGACTTCTGTCCTTTGGGCAGATAGTCATACATGTGACACTCAGTGCAAAACACTGGAAAGCCCCCAACATTCTATCTTCATTATACACACACACACACACACACACATATATATACATATACTGTTTAAATGCTGTTTGTTTAAGTGGCTCCCCCTCTGGAGGGTCAACTTACCTTACCTTATTGGGAGAACAAGGAAATCAGGGATCTGAGTTCCTGGTCCTTAGGGAGCCCCCAGGCGAAGAGCCACAGGCCAAGAGCGCCTTTGGCAAGGCTTGGCTTAAAATGCAAAGAGGGTGGAGCAGAGGCACTCCTCAGCAATCAGCAGCAATCACTCTCAATCACTCTCAATCTCTTTCTCCTTTTTAGCCCACTCAACCAAACAAAAAGCAAACAAAGTTCCCCTGCTATCCCACCTCAGAATTTTAGGCAGCCCCACAAGCTCAGAATGAAGTCTTCCAACACTCAGAAATTCCCAGCAACCTCTCCAGCTGCTCTGCCCTGTTCTGCTCCTCTCAGACCTCTGTGAGATGTGCTCAGCCTTTGGCAAGGCTTGTCTTAAAATGCAAAGAGGGTGGAGCAGAGGCACTCCTCAGCAATCAGCAGCAATCACTCTCAATCTCTTTCTCCTTTTTAGCCCACTCAACCAAACAAAGAGCAAACAAAGTTCCCCTGCTATCACACCTCAGAATTTTAGGCAGCCCCACAAGCTCAGAATGAAGTCTTCCAACACTCAGAAATTCCCAGCAACTTCTCCAGCTGCTCTGCCCTGTTCTGCTCCTCTCAGACCTCTGTGAGATGCAAGGTGTTGCAAGGATCTGCTGCAAGGTGTTGTTATTAACCTTTAAAGCCCTGAGTGGCCTGGGACGAGCATATCTAAGGGACTGTCTTTCTCCATATACCCCCTGGAAAGCCTTGCACTCCGTGGATCAACATCTACTGGTTGTTCCCGGCCCAAAGAATGTCTGCTTAGCCTCAACCAGGGCCAGCAATTTTTCTGTCCTGGTCCCTACCTGGTGGAACATGCTCCATCTGAGACCAAGGCCTTGTGAATGAGTGAATGAATGAATGAATGAATGAATGAATGGTTTTATTGTATGTGGACATTACAATATAAAATCACAGTATAAAAATTACATTAAAAGATAGCATACTTAAAAACCAAGTCTTCACATTAAAACCTGAGACCAGGGCCTTGTGGAACTTAAAAGTACTAACTGAACTTATTAGTGCTAAACTAACCTACAACTTGGTCATAGAGACTACAGAATTTGAGAATTCCAACCCTAATAGAAATTCAATGCATGATTTTGTCAACTGATGTCATAAAAATTTAATCCAGGGTCAATTCTTGTTCAAGAGAAGCAATGGGTGTTTGGTAATTGATTTGTTGGCTGTTCCCAATATAGAGCTGTATCAAACAGAATTCAAGTACTTGAAACTAAGTTGACTTTGCAAAGTATACCCAATCCCAAAGGAAAGATGCTTGCCAATAATCATAGCTCAAGTGTTTTGGTGTTATAGAAGTTCTTTTCCCAGATTAATTGTCCTTCAGATATCTTCAACACATTTAAGTGTCTAGGAGGCAATTCAAGACCTCCCCAAGGCTCAGTAACAGCCAGGAGTATGAGAATGAATCGGCATAAGACAGCCAACAAATATTTTTATTGCATTGACTGCACATAACATTTGCAAAGCCAGAAAACAAAAAGAGAAACCATAACATTACTCAGCTGCCCAAGTGATATCTAGACCTATCACTGTGTAGACTTTTCTAACTGTGAAGAAAGACTAGCACCAGAAATATAATCATGCTCAAGTAACAGAATTAAAGGCAATGGAGGAACAATTGGTTCTTGGAGCTACAATCTTCTGGATGACATAAAATCAAGCAGTTGTGCTGCTAGAGACTGTGATGCTGCTGCACACAGATGAAATTATTGTTCTACAATAGAAATGGTGATGCCTATATTAAGAAAACCTCAATGCTACAAGAAGTCCAAATGATGAACTGGACCTAAGAAGATGATAGAGAGTGCTCAACCACTACAAAAATACAGAGACATTCTATGTTTATTAAGGGACAAGCATGCATCCTTTGAAACATGTCAAACACAAGCCCAGTGTAAATAGGCTACCTTCATTCATATGTAGAAAATGCTCAAGATGCAGATTGTGGGCAATTCTCATAGACTGGTTGGGTAATAAATTCTTTCTTTTGGTGCGCAAACTCAATACATGCACCTCAGATGAATCAATTTCCATTTCCTTCACAAAGTTCATTAACACATCAGCCAATCCTGCATCTGAGAACAGCTGGAAGTTCAGAGTTGAACCATCAACACTAACACTGGAACTTAGTTCACACTTTGGCAATGGCAAATATTCAAACAGAAAACACATATACATAAAGGAAAGGTATAACATGATCTAAATTTGAATCAACAACAAAAAGAACTTGGGTGCTCAGATGGGTTCAAGTATGGCTGGTTTTATTTCACATAAGCAAAATGCACCTTAAAATTCGGCAGTGATCAGATACGTTAGAGCTACTATACATCATGGCTGAAATTCTGAAAATCATAACCTTGGGGACAGGATCTGATAATGTCAACGGTTGTCTATACACAACATATGCCAAGTCAAAAATACCTTCAGTAGCTGCCTGTTGATCTCTTAATTCAAAGCTTGGTTATTACATTTAAAGCCCTAAGCAGTCAGAGAACAGGATACCTACAGGTTTGCCTTATTCCAAATGTTCCTGCCCAGCAATTACAATCTGCTGGACGGATCTTTCCTCATGTGCCTTCCAACTGCAGAACTACGAGTGGCCGTAAAGGAAAAAGTGTGTTTCATAGCATCATCCTGCTTATGAAACTTCCTTCCACCAGAGGGTCACTGGGTGCTTAGACTTGCCATGTTAACTTTCGCTACCAAGGATCTCCTTCCTAGAAGTGTGCTGTCTGCTCCAATTCCAACTTGGCAGGCATTTTACCTAACTTTGGAGAATATGAGGTCCAGGCTCTCTTCAGGCCATAGTAACAAGTGGCCAAAACCTTGCGTGGGAGACTGATTCACTGATGGGAGATCAGCATGTCTTCTCATTGTCATAAGGGCTTGCAAAGCCAAGCACCCACCTAGGTCTATCAATATAATATCGTCTAATTACTATTGAGCAGCCAGGTGGGCTTGACTATTTTACAAACCTTGCCTGAATGTCTCCTACCAGCCTACCTCAGGCATGGGTGATGTCTTCACCCTGCTTGGATACAATCTCCTTTAAAAAAACAAACACCTTTCTGGGAAGTCCCCTGCTCCTCCAACTCAGTCAGAGCCAGAAATCCATAGATTCCCATCTGGACACATGGGAAAGCAGCCCTGGATGCATTCCACCAGGCATTTGTTGGGGTTTAGACATACCGCTAGCAGAGTTACATGGAGAGAACCACGAATAACAGCCAGGCACACAGTTCAGCTTAAGAAACAAAGTAGTTTACTTTACTAATGAGGAAAGGTATGACTGGGATTTCTAGAAAACAAAGAAGGATTCATTATCCTACCTAGCTTCTAGGCTACATCTTGACACTCTCGAGTCTTAACTTCAACTGCATGGAGATCTAAGGGCTTAACACAAAGGGCAATAAAACGGACCAAATTGTTTCCTTCAAACCACCACCCAAATATATGGATTAGCCTATTAGGGCTCTCCCTCAATGGTCACTATGCATATTGACACCTAGCCTTGGCGAGAAGTATGTGCAAACATTCTCATTGGCTCTACCTACTCACTGGCTAAACATCAGCATGCATATACAAACACTTAATTAACTCATGACAACAGGAAGTGAAATTGCATCAGAAACCCAACAATCCCCTTCTCAAGTTCATGAACTGAAGTCATGAAGTTTCAGCTTCTCTCTTAGGTGCTCAAACTTCTTCTTGGTGAGCGGCTTGGTCAGGATGTCAGCAATCATTTCTTCCAAAGGACAAAACTTTACTTCAATCATTCCTTGTTGCTGCAACACCCTCACCTTGTGGTATCGCACAGAAATGTGCTTGGTCTTGCCTTTGACACTTTCACTCTTGATCAAACTTAGGCAAGGTGTGTTATCTTCAAACAGGGTTACTGGAATAGGCTCTTCTATTCCAAAGTCTCTCAGCAGGTGTATGATCCATTCAAGCTCATTGCAGGCACCTGCTGAAGAATCAAACTCAGCTTCTGTTGTGGACATAGCTACTATACTCTGCTTGTGACTTGTCCAGTTGATCAGGTTGTTTCGGTAGAAAAACAGATGCTCACTTACTGATTTGCGTTCAGTAGTGTCTTCGGCCCAATCTGCGTCCATGTATCCAACCAATCTTGGGTCGTCATCGGCTGTAATCTTCAGTTTCAGATCAGCTGTCCCAATAAGACTTGTTACGTCTCTTCACCGCATTCCAATCATGGTGATTAGGTGAGCTTGTCTTTCTGCTCAAGATTCCAACAGCTGCACTTATGTCAGGTCGGGTAAGTTGAGCTAGATACAGCAGTTTCCCAATAGTTTTTCTGTACAGACGACTGTCCTGGAGAGGCACTCCATCTTCCAGCTTGAGGTAAGATGGGTCAAGTGGGAAACTTGCTCTCTTGATATCTTCCAGGCTCAGTGCCTTAGCAAGATTCAGGATTTTGGTTCCTTGATTCAGAAGAAAACCTCCATTCTGTTCTTTTTATATGTATTCCAAGATAGTGGTTCAAAGTCCCAAAACGTTTTACTTCCACTTCTGCATTCAGCTTGTCAACTATCTCTTGCACATCAGATTCACATTGACAGCATAACTACAGTCCATCAGTTGACATCAGTACATACTGGCATTTATCATTTTTCAGTTTGAAGAACAGGCTGGGTTCTATTTTTCCATGCTTCTGCAGAAAAGCAGTTAGCACTTCACTCAGTTCTTTATCAGGTAAGTTTTCCTTGAGGTTTGCCTTTTCAGTCTCAAGGTGCTACACATGCATTCGTTTCTGTGCTGCTATGCTCAGTAGGGTTCTGAGAGTGGCATACTTTACAATCAGCTCCCTTGGGATTTCCTCATTGTCCGAGGATTCTTCTGCAGTTTGCAGAACATTACAAAGTCCATATCTGGCAGGTGGTACTCCCTTGTTACTCCTCTGAGATTGTCTCACAGTATTGCCTGTCTCCCCTTCTGGTCCTGCTTGATCTGCCTCCCCTTCTGCTTCTGGGGTACTTTCTGGCCTACCATGAGGGTCGGCGCTACTGGCAGTCAGCCAATCCACCATTTCAGTGAGGGACACTCCTGCATCAGTTTCCTGATCTTCCTGCACTGTGGGCTTCACTGTCTCTAGAAACTTCTCATTGTGCACTGGCTTTCTCTTGCCATAGGGTGGTGCTGTGCCTTTCCCCTTTACACATACATCACAAGCTTGCAACTCTTGGCCACATTCTTTAAATTTTATTTCACATGTATTCAGCAACTTCTTAACAGATCTCACATTCTTGTGTCCAAGCCTTCTATGCCAGACATAAAGGCATTCCTTAGGAGGACACAAACTTGCTGTTGCCTGATAGGCATGATCCACTTCTTCAGGGTTCAGATAGTAAGCACCGTCAAATTTTACTGCTTCAAAAAGCACATCACTTTCTGGATGGGCAATGGTGCATTTTCTATCTTTAATCAAAAACACATTTCCTTGATCTGTCAATTTCATTACAGAGATTAAATTCTGATCTGCTTGCTCAGAGTAAACACAGTCCTTCAACAACACATCAATTAGTTCTCCAGCCTTTGTATAAACTGAGATCTTCACAGATCCTACTCCGTCTGTCTGTAAAGTATCCCCATTAGCAAGTTTCAAAGTTTTCCGCTGGCTTTCATCCAAACAAACAAACCATTGGCAAAATCTACATATATGCGTAGTAGACCCAGAATCTAGCAGAAAAGCTTTCTTAGCGTCTATGACATCAGACCTCAGCATGTAGGAGACTTCACCACGAGGCTTTGCCTTTGTTTGTGAGTTAGCAGCCCCCTGCTGGGACATGGCCCTTTCTCCTCTGTGTGAGGGGCCAGGATTTTTGCCTTCAGGCCTGTTCTGCTTTGACTCACAGAACCTCGCTATGTGGCCTGGTTTTAAACATCTGTAACAGACTCTGTGGTCTTGCTTCCCTTTTTCTTCCTTTACAGCCAATGCTTGCATTTGACTTGACAATCTAGAGAATTTGCGTTTAACACTTAAGTCTCTTAAATATGCAATTGTAAAATCGATATCAATCTCTTCTCTAGATTCAACAGGGGCTAGAATGCTCTCATAGCTTTCAGGAAACGACGAGACAATCACAGCTTGAAGCTCTTGGGTAGATACCGTGGCTCCAGCCAATCTTAATTCGGCGACAAGGGCCAGGATGTTGTCGAGGTGAGCTATCACCCCCTGGGGCAAGACTGAGGGAGTACAGGCGTTTGCGCAAGTACTGCTTCTGGAGAAACGTGTGCTGGCCATATTTCAAATTAAGGTTATTCCAAATCTCCTTTACGTGAACACAATTAACCACAATGGCTGTTTCCTGAGATGAGACTGAACTTAGAATCAGCAGCTTAGCTTTAAGTTCATCTGCATCAAACTTTCCCCTCTGCTCTTGGGATATATCATTTGGTATATCAAAATCTAACACATATCTTATCCGTTGAATTCCAAGAGCACACTCAATTCCCATTTTCCATAAAAGGAAGTTATCCCTGCTCAGTTTAGGGATGCTTAACTTGGGGGAATTTTCCATATTGCATACAACCTGTTCAGACGATTGCCACATCATGTTTTCCTCACTAGTTGCAGGCGAAGATGCTGTCCCAGAATCAGTAGGCGTTTGCCTCTCTCTGGGTTTCTTAGGTCTGTGCCTCCGACGGGACATCAAAGAGAATCCGTTCCTGTTGTTCCCAAGTAGTCAGCCGGCGACTACAAGCAATGGGAAGAAGTTCCTTCAGATGCAAATTCCTGCAGAATTTACCTGAGCACTTCTCTATGCCTCTCTCTTAGCTAATTACCGCCTTGGCTTTTTGCTCGCAGCTATGAAGCTTACTGTGGCCCATAACGTTTTGTTGGGGTTTAGACATACTGCTAGCAGAGTTACGTGGAGAGAACCACGAATAACAGCCAGGCACACAGTTCAGCTTAAGAAACAAAGTAGTTTACGTTACGAATGAGGAAAGGTATGACTGGGATTTCTAGAAAACAAAGAAGGATTCATTATCCTACCTAGCTTCTAGGCTACATCTTGACTCTCTCGAGTCTTAACTTCAACTGCATGGAGATCTAAGGGCTTAACACAAAGGGCAATAAAACTGATCAAATGGTTTTCCTCAGACCACCACCCAAATATATGGATTAGCCTATTGGGGCTCTCCCTCAATGGTCACTATGCATATTGACACCTAGCCTTGGCGGGAAGTACGTGCAAACATTCTCATTGGCTCTACCTACTCACTGGCTAAACATCAGCATGCATATACAAACACTTAATTAACTCATGACAACAGGAAGTGAAATTGCATCAGAAACCCAACAACATTAAATGACTTTCACCCCACCATCAACCTGACAATGAACCAGTCTACACAAGAAATACATTTTCTGGACACCACTGTAAAAATACACAATGGACACATCGACACTACCTTATATTGGAAACCTACTGACTGACAAACATACCTGCATGCCTCCAGCTACCATTCCAAACATCCCAAACAATCCACTGTATACAGCCAGACTCTACACTACAGCCATATCTGCTCCAATCCTACTGACAGAGATTCTCACCTGAGGGATCTACAACAAACCTTTTTGGAACAAAAGTACTCACCTGATGAAGTCAGGATTAACAAAGCCAGAATGATACCTAGAGAAAACCTGTTACATGACAGATCCACCAAAAAAGAACAACAGAACACACGCAACTCTCAACTGAAAACAGTTCAGCGTATAATCAGTGACTTACAACCTCTATTGGACAGTGACAGCTCTCTTTCAACAGTACTTTCTTGTACACAGACAGCCCCCTAATCTCAAACAACTCCTCACCCACAACAATATAGCATCTCATTTGAGCATGGAGCTTGCAATAAACCCAAGTGCCAACTTTGCCGCCACATACAACCAGACAACACAATCACAGGACCTAACAACATAAACCACACCATCTCAGGCTCATTCACTTGTTCATCTTCCAACATTATATATGCCATTAAATAACAACAATGCCCTTCGGTTCTCTACATAGGGCAAACAGGACAAACCCTACAACAAAGGATAAATGGACACAAATCTGACATCAGGAATCAGAAAACTGAGAAACCTGTGGGAGAACACTTTAACCTTCCAGAACCTTGGGTGACCTCAAAGTTGCTGCTTTACTGCAAAGGAACTTCAGTAACAGAATGGAGAGTGAAACTGCTGAATTATTATGAAACTTGGAACAAACACCTCCCCAGGATTGAACACGGAAATTGTTTTTTTTAAATTTCATTACATATGCTAAACCCCACAAGCTATATGTAGCTCTGCTTACTGTACCTCATTTCTCGCGTGAAGAAGTGTGCATGCCCACAAAAGCTTACATTCTGAATAAAGGTCTGTTGTACTTAAAGGTGCTCCTTGACTCCTGCTTTGTTTCACAATTATCTGATATTCTTCTGTGCTGGTTCCTATAACTATTATTCTCCCCCCCCCCCAATCCTCTCTTTCTGTGCAGAGGCTGCTCTGTTTTTCTTTCTCTGGTGCTTTGGGATATTTCCTTGTCACATACAAATGCCCCTCTGCTGCATTACCTTCTTACATTACCTTCCTCCCTTGAGGAAGCAATTGTCAGACTTTTGCTAAAGAAACCCTCCTTAGTTAAAAAGAAGCTGGCCAATTAGCACCCAGTGTCTAATTGATCTTTCTTGGGAAGACAACTAAGCAAGCAGCTCCCAGTCTTCCTGGAGAGACATCTGCCCTCAACCATTTTCAGTTGGCTTCAGACCTGGCTTTGGGGCCAGGACAGCATTGGTTTTCTTTGGTTGACAATCTCAATTTACATCTAGATAAAAGTATGCCAGAACTGTTGATCTATCAGCAACCTTTAATACAGCTGACCATTTGGACATGACTTACCATCTTGCCTCCCTGGGGATGATGGCACCGCCCTTAGCTGGTTCTCCTCATTTGTCTAGTGATGCTCTATTACAGTTGGTATCAGTGAAAGGAGAGCACACAGCTGAATATAATGCCAAAGAGTCCACCCTCCAAAACAGTTATTTTCTCCAGGGGGTGAAAGATCTGTTGTCTAGAGTTCAGTTGTGATACCAGGAGATCTTCAGGCTCCACCTGAAGGTTGGTGACCCTAGTCCTGGCAGCACCCTCTGGATGATTTGATGCCACCTGACTGGCATGACAACCAGGCCTGGCTGCTTGCTTCTGTTCAGCAGCAGTCCCCCTATGACAGCCAGTGTGACTTAGTAGTTGCCAACTCCAAGTTGGAAAATTCCTGGAGATTTGTGGGTGGAGCCTGGAGAGGGTAGGGTTTGAGGTGGGGGGGTACCTCAGACAAACTGGTTGCAGTTCTGGAAGAGTGCCCTGAACCCAAGTTAGAGAGTCTACACCTGTCTAAGAATACATGTGAAAGGGAGAACATGTGGTAACACTTTTACCCAGGCTTTTAATTTTTAATTGAAGGCATTTCATTGTTGTGGTTTAAACTTTATTCTTTGGAGTTTGCATTGTTTCTTTCTTTTTATAAGTCTAAGTGACACCTCACGAGCCTGAAAGGGTTGAGTGTGTGAGATAGAAATTTTAAATTAAATAAGAACAGTTTCAGTAGTAGTGAGCTTAAACCCATCTCACTAGTTTGTAATATTTTAGTTTATCGAAATAAAACATTATGCTACTGTCGCCTTAGGATCTTCCTCCTCAAACTATGAGGAGTCTCAGGGGAGCAGTAGCTACTGCTGGTGGAGTGTCACATGTACAGTCACCCATTCTCTTTCTATGCAAATTTTTTTTTGCTGTCAAGTCACAACTGACTTACAACAACCCTGGGTTCTCTAGAAAAGAGATGTTCATAAGTAGTTTCCCACTGCCTGCCTCTGTGTAGTGATCCCCAGTATTCCTTGGTGTTCTCCCATAAAAATACTGACCAAGGCCAACCTTGCTTTGCTTCTGAGATCAGGCTAGCTTGGGCTACCAGGTCAGGACTATACAAATATAGGTCTTTCTAAACAAAAGTACATCAAGAGATGACACAGGAATGTCCCAAGCACCTATATCTACAAAGAATCCAAAGGGCTTAAATGACAGACTGAAAATTACAGTACCATCAGACACTATGCATGTACAATGTGCCATATTCTCTATTTCTTCTGTGGCATACCAATTTATATATTTATTTATTGCACTTATATCCCGCCCTCTCCAAAATATTCAAAATATTAAGATGGTGTCATTAGTACTTTGCTCTGCAGTAGCTGAAAAAGCTTTAGAAGGTATTTATGTCATTCTCAGTACAACCCCATCAAATGCCTTCTCAAACAGGCTTTTTTCTGTCAGTCAAAATCTAAAAACAGCATCCATAAATGCTTTATTTAATAGCTCTTACAGCAGGCATCTCTCTCTTCCAGGTTCACTTGGCAAGCATCCTACCAGCAGTCTTACAAAGAACTGCATTTTCACACTATGACTAATGAAAATAGGGGAACAAAGAAGGAAGGGAATTTATCTTTTGTAGCCCAAATGTTTATGTAATTATTAATTTCAGACAAGAACTACACAAAGGTTTTATCAACTGACCATAATGTTCTGAGTTATGTTTCTTTAAGACAGAATCCAAAACTTTCCAAGGGGGTTACAAGTCTCCAAACATATGTTTTCAAGACTCAATGCTTCCTTCCCACCTTGTTTGCTTTTCCAGAAAATAAACTGATTAATATGACTAGTTAGTCATCTGATACTGTTTGACACAGAACATTACTGAACACAGCAGGAAATTCTTCTAAGAAGAGATGCATCTTCCTATTCCATCAAAGGGAGCTTTGATTCTCCCACATGCCCTGATTTTCCCTGTAATTGAAATACATAGTCTAAAAGCTAATGAAGGTAAAGGTACTGTCAACTGCCCCAATTTTACCTATCTGTGCAATTTCTTGTTTAAAGGCTTAGAGTGAACTGGTTTGGCGTTTGAAAACAGACTTTCATGTACAACAGTTTGTCATGAGCCTGGACAGCATCAAGTTATACCACCGCTCCATTCTTACAGAATTTGTAAGAACTGACATTAAGGCAACCAAGGTACTCCAATGCATCACAATGCATCACTGGAAAGAGTTAAAGAAATTATTACTATGCAGGACAAACAAAAAGGAACAATTAATGGCAACTGATTAATCACACTAGGAAATGCTTTAGCTTTCATCCTTCACCCAGGCAAAACTTATGAGCGGGGTGGCCAAAGGGAGAGCACTTGGAAGAAGGCAATAAAAATTAACTGCCTAATCCAACAGTGAGGTGCCATGACGCTGTAAGATTTTGCCCAACTGCAAAAGTCAAGCATTCCCACAGTGCCACATTTTACACAGTTTATGGGATCCTAAAGTGTTAGCATTTTCATGCTAGCAGACCTTGCTTTATTTTAATGGCTTTCCTATGGGAAAAAGGGGAAAAGACAATCCTGCCTCCTTCATTATTATTAGGTCTGTTAGGCTGAGACGGCTATTCTAAAAGCATCAAAATTTCCCCAAAGGTTATATTTGTATTTCTCTTTAACTGAAGTTTGAAGCCCTTTCAAATTAACTCCCTCCAGTCAGGCTCCTACTTTGAACTTAATGGTCATGCATTTTCAAGGGCACATTCATATTGAAACCAATGCTAAGGAGGATATTCCATAAAGTGTTCAGTGCAATCCAGCACCCTTTAATGTGAATACAAGTTCTGATTTCAGAAGACCTTGAATATGCATAAGAAAGGTACAGAAATTAATCCAGTCATGTATGACTTACAATCACTACCAAACATGCTCTCAATTCATTGTACGAGTTACAGCACCTATATAATTTTCTTTAAAATCAGTGCAAATATGAGTCTCTTGTTTGAAACGCACAGTTCTAGACACATTAAGAGGTTCCAAGTTATCAGAGGATGAGGGTTCTCAGTTTGGATGGCTGCAAACTGTCAAATTTTACATTTCCCCTCCAAAGTCTGACCCAGTTCAGAGTACTTATTTTAAACTAATTAATGCAACAGAATATTTGTAAGCATGCTCATACAAAGCTCAGCATTTTAAGAAATGTGCCATTCTTACATTCATTTCAAAACTGTCTAGTAAACCTAATTCTGTTTTCCTGGCAAAAGCAAAGATGAGCAACTTCTGAGAAGCATTATATACAGTTCAGCAGTATCTGTCCAAGTATATTTCTAATCCAACAAAAGGATATAACTTCTAATCCAAGAGAAGGATATAACATATTGAACACGAACTACAGCAGTCACTTAAAAATTGTTCAGATGGCGCTGGGATCATATCATTCATATTTGTGATCAATAAACTTAAATACATAGAAGAATAAAATATATTGGGTGGGTAGCACTTTGTTTTTTGTTTTGCTGCTGCATTTGGCACCATGTTGACTATTTCAAACTGTCCTAGTGTGCCAAGATTATTCAAATTACTGTTTCACATAACATTATGCCATAAATTTCAACCAAATAATATTGGGTGGACCATTTTTCACAATGAATTAAACATTGAACTTCTGTAAGATTCCCTCACCCCACAGGGTAGTTTACATGCTCTTATAACTCTGAATACAGCCATAGTATTGTCACCAAACAATGTACAATACTCTAATTCAGACTTTAAAAACAAAGAAACAAGAATATCTTAAGCTTTTACTTTCTAGAAGTTTGATATGAAAATGAGCTAGATTCAAGAAAGAGATTCTTAGGTATTACCCACATTTGTTTTGTAGTCTGAGCACTAAGGTCACATTTCAAAATGCTTGCCTAATGTTCCACATGCTAATCACCTGGGAGTTGCGTTCCATGGGTTCTCAATTTTATTGCTGTAAACTCCTGACATCACAGATATGTCTCCCAATGGTGACATTAAAAAGGTAAGGTATGCTGAGTTACTTTTTCTACATCACTAAAACTTCTGACCTGTTAAACTTTTTGATCCTTATTTCACATCTAAGCTTTACTAAGTTTCAAGATATCATTCCAAATGAGCCAAAGAAAGTCTACAATACAGGAGTGATACAAATTATTATTGGTGTCTACTGCTGCACAGTTGCAGCTGTTCTGAGTTTTCTCAATTCTAATGCTAAAAAATATAGTACTGTCCTTGTACTTTTATATGCCATTTATGACATATGGCATATAAAAGATAAGAGTGGGATGTCAACTAATAGCTTTGCAGGAAAACCTTATCATTGGCTCGCTGGTCTAGTTATATCTGCCATGAACACTTGCATGAAGCAACCAGAACTATTCTTGCAGCAAAGGCTGGGGGGGGGGGGAAGGAGAGATGATCAAAAAGATCAGATTGACCGATTTTCCCCTTCAGACCCTAACCTAACATTTAGCAAGCTGCTACATCTTATGCTGGGAGGGAACAAGGCAAATTGCCAGGCTAGATGGAATGCCAGCTGGTCTAATAACATCAAACACTCACTTGAGATCCAACCTAATGCAATCCCACTGTGCCTAGAGATGTTCCTCTTCAGCTGAAGAAAGGGCACTAATCACTAGCTCCCCATAATAGCTATCTCCTCAGAATCAGCTTTCAAACCGACAGCAAGCATAGCAGACCTGGGAGACATAGGTTCAGATCCCCACACCACTATGAATGAGTGCCCTTGACCCACTCACATTCTCTCACCCTAACCAACCTCTAAGGTTACTGAAAAAATAAAGATGGGGCAGGAAGTAGCATGCAAGCTGTGCCCTAAAGTCCTTGGGAAGGAAAAGCAGAATAAAAATATATTAGATAGACCTGCTGCAACCCCTCACATCCTCCACATACAAAGGTAAAATAAAGTCTGTTTTCTTAACACCTTAGTTTCCTCTGTGGCCATGCCTTTCTACATGGGAGCTAACAACTTCATTAGAGAAAGGAGAAAAGGTACCAGGTATCTTAAGTTAAAATAATACCACCACTGAAGATAACGATGTTAGAGCAATCAAATTAGCCAGAGTGTGCCAAGTCTTCAGCACTGAATTTTCAGAGCAGGGAATCAAGAACAACCAAAGCAGTTCTGTGAGGGAATTTATACAATCCTTTGGAATGGAAGAGCTACAGAGTTTTGTTTTCTGCTTTTTCTTAACCATCTTACAAACTTAAAATGTACAGTTATTCAGCTCTGCTATAATCATTGCGAACTCATGAAGCATTAGGTTAAAAAGTAGAAAATTAATGTTACCCATAACTTTATAATATGTTCTAATACAATATGTCTTCCAAATGGAAAGGGGTAAAAAAGGTTCAGCTACATTTTTGACAAGTGACAGACAGCTCCTGAAACAGAAAGCAATAGGTTTCAAGTCTCGAGGGTATCGCTTTCAAATATGTCAACGTTCTAAGGGTGGATCAGTTTTCCCTGCTGCAGGCCTCCTGCTGAGAGGTGAAGTCCCAAGAAAAACACAGCAATCCAACAGTAAGCCTTTGAGGTGGCAGGAACTGAAAGAGGTTCAAAGGCAAGGCTGGTCAGTGGGTAGCACCTCCAAGCACCGCTGAGGTTAGAGGTTAGTAAAGCAGGAGCCACTGTCCAATAAAACAGTGTTTGGAGAGCCCATTCGGCAGATAAATTGAGGATCTGTTTACACCTTTCCCAGCTTTCAGAGCTACACACTGATGTTCCCAACTGTGATTTGGTACAATGTCCCCTAGCATCTCCCTTGGTCAGCAGCTGCCCTGGCTCTAAGACTTGGACACTTAAAACATGGCTGGAAACTTTTAATCAGTATCCTGATTAAAAGTAAATCATAAGTAAATAATTAAAAAAATACCCGCTCCCACAACAACATTGGTTTTTTTTCTTTCACTTTTAGAACAGTGTATCAGAAGATTTGGTTTTGTTGTTTTTGTTTTTTTGTCGTTTTGTATTGACATACTCAAATGGGGGATATTGGCTGTTTGTCTTATTGCATATACCAACCCGTCTTATGGCAAACTATATGGCTGTTATAATCTCTTGAGAAACCATGTCCTCTATTTAAACTAACAAAGCCAGAATGTTACCTAGATTTATGGCACCCGCACCTACTACAGCAGTCTGTTTTTTATCACTCTCCAATGTTTTTTCAACCCTGTTTTGTCCTACACTAACAAACACAGATCCCTATCTGTGATTTTTTTAATCTGCTAAAAACATTCCCATGATTTCACACTGCCCAGTTATATTAAGTATTGCTGCTTGCCATTCCCATTTTGTCTGATGAAGTCTGCTTAAGAGCATACGAAAGCATACATTCTAAATAAAACTTAGTCGGTCTTAAAGGTGCACTTGTCTACTGCTTTGTTCTTTTTCATTAAGATTTTTCATTACTGTCAAGAGATAGACGTTTTAATTCCCTTGATTTAGCACAGTTAGACAAAGAAAGTCCATGGTCAATCATACACGTGAAGCTTGCCAGATTCCTCTTATTTCATACAAGTATCTCTTATATCAAAATGCTGTCTTTTAGTCACGTGTACAAGTGGATGCCTCTTATTTAATAGGGCCCTCGGCTTCTACAACATTACATTAAGTGAACCGATTGTAGGAATTTTGCTTTAGCTGCCAGTGCATGATTTATAAAGCAGAAGGTGAAACAATCTTGTTTGCCCAGAAGATGTACTCTTTGTCTAAGCAACTGTAAACCCAGAGTGTGAGAAATGACTTATTGCTCAGTTGAGGCATATGAATTTAGCATGCTCAGAAACACTATTTCTTTTTCTCACCTTCCAGGGCAGAAGCTGGGCACTAAAATGTTTAGATATAAGATATGATGAACCTAGGCTTTAAATCACAATTCTAGCCAGGGTCTGTGTTAAGCTCTTTAAATTAAACTTGTAATTAATGGATGTAATAGAGAATATTTAATATTTGGGTATGGTCCAATAATTAGGACAAGCCTCCACAAACTTTAACTTGGCTACTTAAAAGTCAAATGATTGCAAAAGTTTAACTGTCCAACAATTTTCTTTACTCAATTGACAAAGATGTTCCAGTTCATTTCCAACAACTCTTGTTAATGAAGTATACTATAGTTATCCAATATTCCCTAAGCAGCAATCAATCAGTACTTCAGAGCCATAAATTAAGGTGCATAATAGACAAGTTGCTTGTTCACACATCTTAATTGTTGTTCCTATAAGTATCATATAAATGGCTTGTATTCAATGAGAAACTGATTTACACATTAACATTATAGTTGCACTCTGTAACATGGCCTGTTCAGAACATCCTGCAAGTATACGCATGTGTGTACATACACACACACCCTCTACTATACTACAGAAACCACAGTATTCATTTATTTAAATTCTTTTACTCACCTTATATGAACAAACTTGCATCTTACTGAATACTTAGGTACAGGGCTTTTTATATAGAAAAAGCCCAGCAGGAACTTATTTGCATATTAGGCCACACCCCTGGCATCACAATTGCATCAGTATTTGTATATTAGGCCACACCCCTGACATCACCACCACATGGCTTTTTAACAGAAAAGGCCCAGCAGGAACTCATTTGCATATTTGGCCACACCCCTTGATGCCAAGCCAGCCGAAACTACGTTCCTGTGCGTTCCTGCTCAAAAAAGAAAAAAGAACAGAAAAGAAAAAGCCCTGCTTAGATACACAGTCCTTCCTTCACTGATTGGTCTTTTTGTATGTACACAGTATATGAGTACATACCACAAACAAAAAAGACCTAGCTACTTTTCACCAAAAATAGCACACTGCACATTTCTGTGCCTCCCCCCTAAATACACACAAGCGACAACCTGCAGTAATATAGATCAGGGTGGTAAAACAGATAAAACACATGTCACATCCAGCATTATACAATGCTGGAAAGTAGAATGAGCTAAGCAGGTTTTGAGTAGTTTGGTATTATGCTTGCATTCATCCACAGATACAGCACTGTACCAGTTAAAAACACATACTTTTGAACACATTTGCCCACTTTCCCATACATGTCTCTCATAACTACTTCAAATATGAACAATCTCATACACACAGCAGTTTAATAAAGAAAAACTGTGCAAATGGCACAAAATGGGGTTTATTTAGATACACATGACTATTCTGCTGGATATATATACACAAGCTGTAATTGGCCTTATTTAGGCCTGCAGCTTACATCTTCAATATATTCCCATTTCCATATGTTCTACTTGGATAAGATATTGCACTGCAGGAATGTTCTAATCCACAAGGAGAAAAAAATAGTTTAATCTCTTTTTTGGAAACAAACAAAGGAACAAAATGAAAGGCAAACTCTGCTTTACACATGGACATGAATGCATACTCTCCTCTCTTGCAGAAAGAACCCATACTTTAGGATGCTTCTAATCCCCTAAATGAAAAGTGAGTTTCCATCTGTTTTTAGAGAGAAATCATAATTTGTTCTGAATAAACAGGTGGATTGGATTTAAAATGTCCAAAATGTTACAGTCATAATACTGCATTACTCACAATTCTCTACTGATAAAATTATGTCGTTTTAGCTAAAGATTATAAAGGATTTAAAGGAATTTTAAAAAAGAGATACCACATTATAATAGCCCTTATACCAAGTCCAATACTGGCAGCATCTATCCAGGGTCACAAGGTTGACAGGTCAGTTCAGCAACTGGCTGTAGCAGGTGGAAGGGCCATGACTCAGAACACATGCTTTACATGCAGGAAGCTTCAAATTCAATCTTTGGCTTCTTGAGCATCAAATATGGAGTAAGACATTTGTCTGCCCAAGACCTTGGAGAGCCACAGCTAGACAAAACAGACAGTATTGCACTAGATAACACAGAGCTAAACAGGACAATACTCTTAACTTGCTGTTAGGCAGCTCCACAATGTCATTTAACTAGATAAGTCAAAGACTGAACCTGGAATTTCCTTACAAGTATACCGTATGCTCTACTATACAGTGTGGTTTATAGTTATTTAAGTCACATGCTACTAATTCTTTCAGAAAGGCAAACTTTCTAACAGATCTGGCTGCAGAGAACATTCTGAAAGAGGGTTCTAAGCTTTATTCAATAAGCTGACAAGACCTTTCACTAATTAAATTATAGGGACCAATGTTTATTAGAGAGGGTACTATTTTAGGGGTCAAATAGTTAAAATTCTACTGTACTACTGTAATAACAGATTTTTTTTTAAAAAAAGTAAAGGATGAGCTTTCCATCTAATAATAGTTAGCTTTACTGAACTGCTGATTTAACGTTAATATTTCATAAAGTCATTTTGGTAACTGGTTTATTATTCATATTTAAACCATTAATCAGTTTAAATATATACATTTTTAACTGGTTCTCAGCCCTTAGTTAAAAATAGTGCACTTAATGACTCTAAATATGGAAATCCAATAAAGAGATTTGTCACGTGGAGTTCCGCTACAACTCTCCTACTAGTTCCATGCTAGTATTTCTGATGTGCCATTTCTTATCTGTGTTTATCTACTGGCGCATCACTCATAAAGGCAGATAATTAAACTCTGGAAATTCTTTGGGGAAAATACCAGCCTTCCTAATGTCCTACAACAAGACTGTTTTATTATATAATAGCTATGAGAAAGGAACAGTCTTGCAAGGCAAAAAGCATGGATGCAGTCCTTATTTTCTCATATGCATCACTGTGCTATAGCAATCATTTGCAACTGGAGTCCAGGGAATCTAGTTGCAAATGTTTGCTACAATACAATACCCAATGGTATATGGATGCAACCAATGTGATTAAAGAACAGAGATCACTTAAGAAACATAAATGACAACAAAAAACACATTAAATAAACAGCAGTGATTCTATCATTCCTCTCTACTAATTCAAAATATTGCAGCAAAATGCAAATAACACTCCTGGCTACTAAGTAAGTAATAGTTCCCCCTCTTTTCTTTCTCTGTCTGTTTCAAAGATCTTTCTCAAGAGGCATAAGAGCAGTGCTGCTCACCTGACACATCTGATAAGATGGTAAAGTGTTCGAGCTTGACATTTACAAAGGTAGATTTCTAGGGAGGCATTCTATGAAGATTAATTTGGGATTAGCCTCTTCATTCACACTACCTAAAATGGTACAAATGGCAATGGATAAAAGTTCTTTTCTGTGCAATAATAGTCTGAAAAGCCTCAGGAAGGAAAGATGGATGCGTAAAAGTCAAGTACGTTAGAAGCCTTTTAAGCATCTTGAATATGCCTACAATATATTTTTCTTACAAGGGTATTTAAATGAATTTTTTTAAAAGCCCATCTTTCAAAATCTTGCACATCTTCATATTTTTACAAATGTCCAAATATGGACCGAAGTCAAGTTGATACTTTGCTTACCAATGCCTGACATGCACCTCTACAACACATAAATTTACCTAAAGCACCATCTTCATATTCCTTACAGCCCCTTTGGCACAGAACTTTTTCTCAAGTTCTGAATGAGAAGTTTCACACGCCAGCACACACTGCCTGGAGCCAGTAATAGCTCATATAGCTGTCAGCAAACTGATAAGAGGCGAAATTACTCCACAGAGTCCTCTTTAAAGGAGAGCCAAAAGCACCACATTAAATACAAAGGGGGGTAGGGAGGTCACAGAAACCAGTCACTCATGCTGGTTTAATGTGGCATTAAAACAAATAAATTATTTACTCCTGCAAACGTCTCGGTTGACCTGGAGACTAAATCCTGCTTAAAAGGTCAGAGCTGAAGCACTTGGAACAAAAGTAAAACTGCTGCCACTGCAGTGCCTGTGATGTGCTTCTCTGAACTCAGATGTCAGTAAAGCACCAATCCCACCCATTAATGGAAGACTGAATTTGCTATCTAATAGCAACATTTTAAAAAAAAGAGTTAAAAGTACTTTGAGAATATCCAGAAATTCTATGTTTTTTTTCCTTACCCGGACATTTAAATGAATTTTTTATCAGCATAATACATACATAAAGAAGCCCTGAGTCTTTTTTGCTCATTTTCTAATAAATTTCTGAAGGAACTGCAGAAGGCCAAGAAGGTTTACTGGCACTGGGCACAATCCACCAGGAATATCTACGCAAAAGAATGAATGAAATTATTCAAAGACCCAGCACTTAAACTGTTCTTTTCCCAATACTTCTTACACATTGGCACCTAGTACACTGTATTCATTTCCTTAAGTGATTCCCACAATTGAAGCTTTAAATGCATTCAGCCATTACAATATACTAAAACTGGTATTTCCAAGGACCTGGAACAATCACTGGATATATCACCACTAGCACATAAGCATATGGTTCTGCCTTATACGGAATCAGACCACTTCTCTATCAAGATTAGTATTACTCAGACTGGCAGCAACTCTCCAAAGACTTAGATAAAGGTCTTTCACCTTCTTACTACCTGATTCCAGAGCTAGCCTATCCATTAAGCACACACAGGCATGGAGCACTATAAGAGGAGATGCCCAAACCAGCCCTGTGGCTGCCCCATGGTGTCACCAGTGGGAGGCCCCCTATCCCAGCAGAAGCTTGTGCCTTACATCTTTCCCTCCCTTCATCAGGTCTCCTCCCCCCACCCCACTGGGAGGGGTGGATGGGATGGGCCTTTCCAGGGCTGTTTTAGCCTCCCAATCTGCCTCTGTTGGAAAGCATGCCACTGAGCAAGCCACAGCCCCTGGTGAGGGTGGAATGAGTGGAGGCAATTTGTGGTAGGGGAGGAGTGACAGCAGCTATCCTACTGGGCTGGACAGGAAGAGGGTAGGCAGTGGCTTCACCAAAGCACTGGAGACAATCCCTGGGTCTGCCCTGCCTGATTCTTTGGTGAATCCAGAGATTGAGCCTGGGACCTTCTATATGAACAACAGATATTCTACTCACTGAACCAGACACAGCCCCTCACTCAGCAGAGAAATTGCTTTTCAGAACACACATTACTTTCCAGCAAATAACACACACACACACACACACACACAATATTTGGTATAATCTTGCAATCAAAACAGATTGATTTGCAATATTAGAACAAAGACAAGAGACTAATAACATATTGCAAGCAAACTTGAGTAGCTGGCCCTCTTTCTTCCCAGGAAAGGAACCTATCTGAAGTAGGGGTTAGAAGAGAAGACTTCATCTTTTTCCTGACTGGGTAATGCAAATAGGTATCCCCTCCCAAAGCCTTCTCCCTTCCCATATGCATATTGGGCTCCAAATGCATATTTGAGAAAGCAAACACACACTTTGAATCCTGCCTAGGGAAATGAAGTTTTGAGTGGGGTATGATTTGGAGTGGAGAAGCAGCAAATGGGTACAGATGCCCTTCCCAGAATACCCACTTAAAATCACCCCTTTTTACAGAAGGAGAGAGGTAAGAGGAGTGACCTTGACTCTCAGTTACATATATTTGTACATCATGTAGCTAGTCCTTTAAGCATGAGAGTAAATTATATGTAACTGTAACTGAAATAATCTTTCAAGATACAAATAAAATAGTTAATCTCAAAAGTGGAAAAGAAGAACAGTTGTCCCAAAGATATGGAATTCAAGCAGTAAAGTATGTGATTAATTCTGTCTTTCTCATTGTCTCTGCTACTTATGTGTACGTTAAAAGCCTTTTTATACAACCTTTAAAACGTTGTCATAATTCTCTGCTGATTTGCAACTCAGACATGAACAAAGCAAGGACTCTGGACTTCCTACCCATACTAAGTAGTATCCAGATTTCAGGCTCCATGAAGATCTAATGTGAGGGAGGGCTGTCTGAGAAGAATGCTTACTAGGTGGCTGTTTAGAAATCAGGCTGGCAACAGAGCTGCTTCACAGACATGGGGTGGTCTCTGAAATTCATGTGTTCAGCCAGCTTGATATCAGTTTCATAAGTTCAGCTGGCTCACATCTCTTCCAAGTGGCAAGTCTGTTGGGGTTAGATAAAGCCAGAAGAAAACTCTGGTTTCTGTAAAACAAAAAGGAGGAGCTCTGGAAAAAAAATGGGGACATTCTCTCCAAGCACACATGGCCACCATATTTTTATTCTTTTAAGGCATGACTGTATGGGATTTAAGCATGAACACAAATCAGCTTTCAGGATTAGGAGTCAGAGATGTGTCAAGATTCAGGTGGGGTTGGGGCCTTGGGTAACAAAAAGTTTAGTATGCTTGATTATAAAAAGTTTAGAATGCTAGGATTGCCCAAGGTCTCACTGAAAGCCAGAGACAGCAAAGAAAAGGAGGGTGGGGAGAAAAAAATTCAAGCCTTTCAATTCCTAGGTTTTGATTAAACCAGAAAATACATGGCTCCTTGCATCTGATATATATATCATATGTTTTTCTGGCAGTTCTGCAAACTAAGATCATGTTGAATAAAGTTTGCCTTTACAATATCCAAGGTATTTTCCTGGGGGCTAAAGTAACATGAGAACATATACTGTACATTCATTATAATAACAGCGAACTAATATGTAAAGACAATGGAAAGCATTTTTTCCCTCACCAAAATGAATTTCTTAGCTTTCACATATTGCAAATGTATGCTATATCTTTTTTTTAAAAAGGTTTATGTTGGAGACCAAGGCACTGGATTTCCAAAACAGCGTTTAAAAATCTAAAAAGCAGTCACACGAATGGATACACAGGAGTCAAAAAACCATTTCTGTTTTATAGCTAAAGATATACTTTAAATATAACAGCAAAAACATGAATGAAACTGGTTAGTGAATGACCAAGAAACTGTTCTAGTTGAGACATTTTAGAATGCCAACCGCCATCTCTAATTCGCTGTCTTACTCCAAGCAAAGTATTTTATAGCAACTGATAAACAGTCATTTTAACACTTTTGTAAAATATTCTAAGTTAATTAAAAACATATTCTAATATGTTTTCATATATTAGAACGAAATGGTTGTAATCTGTCTTTGGGGTCATTGGCTCAAATTAACAGGTGTAGAACACCTATATAAACCATTTTAAACTCATTATGGTGGCTGAAAATTCTCTTATAAAATCCAGACATTTTGCCTCTTCCATCTGAGATTCAACACAGAGAATTTAGTGGGCAGAGTGCAATCTGACAAAATTTCAGGGGGGGGGGGAATCAACTGTAAAATGGCCATCCTGAAGAAGCTTTAATATACTTCTTGAATATGGCGGGGATAGTGTTTACAATGTTTTTGTACTACAAAAACATACCTTTAAAACTACCACTTCATGGTTTCAATTCTGTCAACAAATCATGATTTTTCTAGGGGGTTGCTGCTATTTAAAATCTGTATCAGTGCTAGACAAAATATACAAATATGCCTGGCTGGGGTTGGAAGTCTGAACAAAGTACTGACAAAATGGTATTCTAGAGTACCCATGGTGTCAGTGATGCCACAGAGGTGTGAAATGTAAAGCTCCTAGAAACAAATACAAATTATTTATTCCTTCAAATCCAGTACAGGTTCTGCATATGGATATATTATACAACTGCTGTAAGTTATATAAATTAGAAAGAAAGGAAAAATAGAAAAAGAAATATAACTTACAGCTAAGTACTAACAATTAGCAGTTCTCCTACCAAGACAATGTTACTCTGCTAAACACAACAAACTTCTAACACACTCAAACTGTAGGACAGGAATATTATCCCCAATCCCCCTTCCTCCCCACATTTTTGCACCCGGGCTCTCATCAGCCGCAAGCTAATGTACAAGCTTCCATGGAGTTTCAACTTGGAATTCTCTTAGCAGTTTCCATTAAAGATGATTATGTTCCCCTTTGCTCCTTGCCAGCCCTGAAACTTTATATCCTGGTGATTTTGTTTAATCATGGGTGCTTGCACAGTATCACAGAGATCCATGACTTTCAGACAGGTAAAAATGAAAGGAAAGCACACAGAATGAAAATCTGCAGAATCAATGTGACAGCAAACCCAAGCACCCTCTTCTCCCCCCATCCCCTTCACATTAGAAAGAAAACAAGTATGTTTTTAACCTTTGTGTCAAGGGCCATCTTTAACCCATCACTTCATTGTGAAATAGCTGCACAGCCAAAAAACAACAGAAAGCAAAAAGCAAACAGCTGTTGAACAGGTGGTGGTTTACTTCAAGTAAGCTAAGGCTATGAATCCACAGACTTGCTTTGCTATTCAGCATCTATGCTGGAGACCATTTTCTGAATTTATAATTCCTACAAAAATTACATAGCCATACAATCCTGGGGAAATCCCACAGATGCTTTAACATAAGGATCAATTAATAAACAGGGCTGGCAATACGTGCAATGTAAATATGTTCTGTTCACTGCATACATGAGACTTTACAACGATCAGTGACAATGTGTGGAATGTCACATTGTGTTGGGTTTTTTATTTTCCCCTGGATATTTATATCAAGGTCCGGGCACCTTAAAATCTGATCCTTGCTCCTTTGAATCTGATCTTGGCATATTTTCAGCCCAATTTAGGAACCTACATTTCCTTTCTATATACTAGCAGAAGTAGCTCTGCATATGCTAGAGACAGAATCTAAGTAAGCAAAGTTATTAAGGCTGGTAAAAGGATTTTTAGGTATATAGTTGGTTTAAGAGCCAGATAACTATACTTAATTTTCATATTACCAGATTTGGGCTGCATTTTTGAGATGCAGAAGGAAAAATCCCTGACATTTTATAAAAACTACCAATATATTTAATGGATATGTAATATTTTCTTTGTTTCCTCACACATTAACATGCCCAAACCAAAATAACCTCTCCCCAAAAGTCTACCCTTAACTCACAGCTCCATCAATTGACTTTACCTTCTTCAGTTAAAATGTTCTCTATTACACAACTAAATATTTAACTGATTCATCCATGGATTAAAGCTTGTGGCCTCAAAAATGATAAGGTTGGTGAAAAAAGCATGTAAATAAAAAATGTGTCAGTATAAATATCTCAAAAAACAGAATGAAGCTATTCCTCTTATGCCTTGAGAACACAGTACAAGAATTCACAGTACAAGAATTAATAGCTTTATAAAGAAATAAGTTTGAACTAAATTTCCTAACTAAAAAGGCAGCAGCAGGATAAACTGGCTATAGAGAGAGCGGAAGGATTCACAAAAAACCCCAAATATTCATTTGTCAAGGGTTTTAGCTGTGGGATAGCCTTACGTGGAATTGGGGAATTGATTAGATGAACCACTGGAGCCCTTCCAACCCTATGATTCCAGAACACTGACAGATGTGGCTCTAATTTCATCCCTACATCTTTGCCAGATGTTGCATCCCCTACAGACCAAAAGAGAATAAGGGGGAGCCACACTTACAAACCTACAGACTTCACACACAGAGCCACACCTACAAATCTAACAGATAATTGATGCTATTACAGTTACTATCTACAACATGTCCACCACAAGCAAAGGACCAACCTTGCATCTGTGGAAAAAAAGTTAATAATGCTAATATGAAGAACTAAAATGCACATCAAAACAGTCACATCAGTAAACATGCTTAAAGCCATGCTTTTGTTGTTATAAATGTGACAGTGTCTAGTCTAATCACATTGGAGCATTAAACCATTTTGTCTCAATGTCTAGCAAAACGGCTAAGAAAAATCAGCATGAAATGAGGGCAGAGAGACCTCTTCTGGCTGTTTGACATATTGGTGAAGTCTCACAGAACAGGAAATATCTCAGTAGAGTAACAGAAAATGTACATGGAAGTAATATGAGATAAAAGTAATCCAAGTAGCTCTCACATAATTCAACAGCACACTAGACTTCTCCACACTGCTTCAGGTCAAGAAATCTGCATAAGGAAAATTGTTATTTGTTCAAAAACCAGGTTTTTATATTCACTGGAAAGGTTTCCTGATAGTTATACTTTATTTCATATTTAGATTTGTTGTGTTGTTACAGTTAAATTTCTTCCTCTCTCACAAAGCTTTGTGTAGAAAAGACAATCAAATCACAATTAAAGTAGTTTATGTACATGGAGGCATGCAGTTAGGAAATGCTCTGCTGCTTCAGGAATCTGGATTACATAATCTGAAAACTACTATCCAAGACCACCTTGTTTCCATTTTGTAGCGTACAACCATTGATAGATCTCCCTTAACTTCAGAAATGCATCCATGGAGTGCATTATCGCTTAAGCACACAGATCTTGATTCAGATCACCCAGCAAACAAAACAATGCTACAATGGCCATGAGATGGTTTTATTTAAATCTCTGTTCATGACACTGTTACACTGAAATTGTCAAGCCTGAGGCTTGTTTACAGTATCTGCAAGTAGAACTGTATGTGCTCGGTATTATAGAAAGGTTTAAGCTCTGCATGATGAAAAACTACACTCTGTGACTTATATGAACCCTAAAAATAGAGAGTTACATGAACCCTCAGAACCAAAGTATTGTTCTGGTTAAGAGTGACTGAAGAGGAGGGGGTACACTGTTCTTTAGCATATGACTGCAAAACCTTGCTATCTGTGTCTTGGGAAAACCTCTTAAATTCTGCATCTGTACAAAATCACAATGCACACAGAACTGCAAATCTCTCAAGAAATGCACATAATGCATGCCAATACTAAGTTCCTAACAGTGAAGTGCTAAATAGAGTTGACGTCAATGGGTTTAGAAGGGTGAGATTCCATTTAGGATTGTGGTGAGCCCTGCTAATTTAATATTTTAGAGGAAAGCCAGAAGGGCAGAATGCCTTAATCACAAAAGATTTGAAATAGATTAGACACCTGCAAACCAACCCACCTTCCATAAGCAATAAAATGCAATGACCAAAGATTCAAGATGACAAGGAACCTTTAATAACCTTTCCTATTTTGATCCTGCTTATAATTTTTAGAAAGTAAAAATCTAATTCATGTTAGTCCCAAAGTTGCTTGGACTGAATTCCATTAACTTCTGTGGGATTTAAACTTCCTGTGATGTTGGATGCAGATGATAAAATCACATTTTACAAATTCAGCAGTGCTGACCATCGTGAAACAGAGGTCTAAAAAATTTCACTGCATCTACTCTGCACAATTCAGCAACAGACAATATTCTGTACCCTCTGAACAAATGTCCAAGCTGAACATGTAAATATGAGAAAATAAAGACTATTATGCCATTTGCCTGATTTCACAATAGCCCATTATGAAAATGTGCTTTGGCTCCAAGGGCAACTGCAAAATGAATCTTTCCTCCTTGTGTTGCAGGCAGTTAAGTTTCCTCTCCACCCCAAACTCTGCCCCCAAGAATCTGGGGTCCTTCTCAGTAGTGAGGGGCTTGCACTGACCATCTGCAGCAGAGGAGTGAAAAAAACCATTTACCCACTCTTCCTCTGCCAATGAAAATATTGGCAGAACAGTGCCTTTGGATCTGGCCTTGGGGGAAAGAGTAGATTTTTATACTCCACTTTTCTCTACCTTAAGAAGTCTCAAAGCAGCTTACAATCGCCTTCCCTTCCTCTCCCCACAACTCTTTCGACTTGCATTTAACACCTGAGGCAGGCAATCGCTACATTATAATATTTACATCATAGCTCTGAGAGCCCAACCGGCACTATGATAATAACATCTGAGCACAAATATAACAGTAGCAATAATGTCAGCAATATGTGAGTGCCAAAGCAATAATAGCAGTGATGGTAAACGAATCTTGGATGATCAGCTTATAGTTTTGTAAATTGTTATATTGTTGTTTTATTATATTGTCTTGCTTTTAAGCTGAATTCTTGTTTTAAAATGTTGTTAGCCGCCCTAAGCCTGTAAGGGGAGGGAGGGATACAAATCTGATTAAATAAATAAAATAAAAACCAGTCACTTCGTAATGTGGGTGGGGCTGAGAGAGTTCTGAAAGAATGGTGACTGGTCCAATGTCACCCAGCAGGCTTAATGTGGAGGAGTGGGGAATCAAATCCAGTTCTCCAGATAGGAGTCTGACACTCTTAACCACAACACCATGTTGGCCTTGAAATATATGACTTCTACTCAGTTAATTCTACCTGTCTCTGCATCTCTTCAGTTTGTCGCTGGGGTATACTTTGCAGGATGTTGTACATATCAGACATCTTTTCTTCTGGTATTACTACAGAAGCTCTAAGACAGAAAACAGGAAACAAGCAGAATTTTAGAGAATGCTGCACAAGAACATTTTGCTGATCTATTTGTATCACCAGCCCTCCTTGGACAGCAACGTGCTTCAGAGAAAGGCAATCAGGCTTCCAAATTTGCTAATTCATTAGTTACATTAAACTGAAAAACTTTTTAATGGAGACAACCTGATAAGCCCTACTTGGGGCTGGGGGAATAGACATACAGTGAACTATGTAAGTTGAATCATAATAGCCGGTCACAGGTCACCCTTTCCACACATATTTCCACACCATATAAATATAACACTCTGCCCACATTGTCCATACCATTAATCCAGGGTCATCAAGTCCAACTCCCACACAATGCATGAAATACTTCCCCCCTCCCCCCAAACACACCCCTGCTCTATGCCCAGAAGATGGCAAAAATTCCTCCAGGTTCCCTGCCCAAACTGGCCTAAAGAAAAATTGCTGCCTTGACTCCAAAGTGGTGATGAACATTTCTCTGGACATGTAGGAAAGGGTCATGAGAACTAAGCACTGATGTAACCCTTCCTGCCCTCCTTTCCATGACCTGCCTAAGTTCACAGAATCAGGATTGCTGTCAGATGGCCATCTAGCCTCTGTTTAAAAACCTCCAAAGAAGGAGTCCAAACTCAGCTAGGCTTTGAGAAGGAGCAATACAGAGAACTGCAGTGGTGAATGTTTTTTATTTGCATTTCCTTAGCTGAAGTTACTGTCTGGGAGGATAGAGTTTGAGGGTGAGTGGGTACATATAGCCTGTTGGAGAGTGCTGCCTGTTTGAGTAAGTGTGGTTTCTGTTGCTTAGTCTGTAGCTTTCAGCAGTTTTGCCTGAAGCTGACTGCTGGCCCTGCACTCTGCTGCATGTGGCTGCAATTGTGTAAGGCTCCTCTCGTCAGAGGAGTGAGCCTTTGGTGTGAGCAGAAGAGCAAGAGCTCAAGGGCTCTTAGCCTGGGGGTCTGGCCTGAGGGCTCTGTAGGAAGGTGAGTAGCTCTTCACAAGTAGTCCTGAGAGGCAGTTTGGCAGTGGAGTTATCAGGGAAGTACAAGATAAACAGAACTAATTTTGAAATGGATTGCAGCAGCATGGCTGGTGAGGGAGCTGAGGCAGTGATGTCCAAAGTCTGTGTCATGTTCATATTCTTACCTGAGAGTAACAGCAATTACACGTGCAGCAAGTGTAAGTTGGTAGCCCTACTGGAGGAGAAGATATAGACTTGAGACATGCTTGTCCACACTCCACTATAAGGGAAGGTGAAGATGTCATGAAGAGAATGCATGAAGTGTTCTTGAGAGGGCAACACGAGGATGAGGAAAAGGCACCTCAGCGAATGGAGGAGCACCCAACCAGGAGGAGGGTGCATGGAAGAATGTAACCCACAGAAGCAGGAAAATCAGGAGACATTCTGAGCCTCTGCTGCTAAGCAATCAGTTCCAGGATCTCCCCATAGATATTGATTCTGGACCACTGGAACAAGGGCTACTTCCGCAACCTTCATGAAGCTTGAAGGAAATTTCTCAGGCCCCCATGGATGAAAACATGAGCTTCTGCTTGCCAACATAGGAGAAGCTGTGTGCTGGTAATTGGGGATTCCTTACTGAGAGGGGTAGAGGCTAAAGTGTGCCAACCAGACTTTTTGTCTCAAAGTATACTATCTACTGGGTGCATGCATCTAGGAAGTGATAGAAAGGAAAAGAAGACCCATCAAGACTAATTCATGTGGGAACAAATGATACTGCCTGGAACAATCCAGAATGAATTAAAAGAGACTGTGTGGCTCTAGGTCAGAAGGTGAAGGACCTCGGAGAACAGGTTGTGTTTTTGTCAGTTCTTCCTGTTGAAGGCCATGGCTTAGGGAGAGAAAGAAGAATACTGCAAATAATGACTCTGCCTGGCTACGTAGATGGTGTCATCAGGAAAGGTTTGAATTTTTGAACCATGGCCTATGCTTTTGAAATGAAGCTCTTCTGAATTTTGACAGTTTGCACCTCACGAGGGTAGGAAAAAATGTGTTTGGTAAGAGCCTTGCAAACCTAACAAAGAGGGCTTTAAACAAAATCCTGTGGGGGGTGCAAGACAAAAATTCAAAACCTAGTATGATGCCAATAACTGGAGATAAGAATGCTAAAGTTTTGCGGGGAGTGGAGCATGTTAGGCAATATTAACTCACAGGTAAGTACAGAAACTAAATCCTCGGAGCACATAAAAAATGGATTCCTATGTCTCTATACTAATGTGTGGAGTATGGGAAACAAACAGGAGGAACTGAAGTCCTAATACAGGAAGGAGACTATGACCTAATAGGCATTACAGAAACTTGGGTGGGAAGCCACTCACAATTGGAATATTAGGATTGAGGATTAAAACTTATTTTAAAAGGACAGACAAATAAGGAAAGGTGGAGGAGTCACATTATATACAAAAGAGGTATATACTTGTGAGGAAATACATGAATGGAAGTTCAATTGAGAGTCTCTGGATAAAAATAAAAGGAGTAAGAAATAATAGTGATATTATGGTGGGAATCTGCTATAGACCATCAAGCCACACTTGGATGAGACGCTGCTAGAACAGATTATTAAATTCTTAAAGAGACAGGATATGGTAGTGGTGGGAGATTTCAATTACTCGGATATCTGCTGGAAGTCCAACTCTACTAAAAACGAAAGGTCAAATAAATTCCTGACTTGTTTTGCTGACAACTTCATTTTCCAGAAAGTAGAGAGGGAAATAAGCAGATCTGCTATCTTGGACTTGATTCTCACCAACAGGGAAGAATTGGTTGACAAGGTGAAAATAATGGGCACCCTAGTGATCATATGATTTTGGAATTTACAGTCTTGAGGAAGGGAAAAACTATATAAATAGTCAGACATATAGGTTGGACTTCAGGAAAGCAAATTTTGACAAACTAAGAGTGATGCTAGGTAGAATCCCGTGGCCAGAAATAATTAAGGAGAAGGGAGTTCAAGATGAGTGGGAGTTTTTTTAAAGTGAATATTGAACGAACAATCACAGACAATTCCTATGAGAAAGAAAAATGGAAGGAGCCTAAAGAAGGCAAGGTGACTCTGTAAACAGCTCTCTAAAGACTTGAGAATGAAAAAAGAGTCATTTAGGAAATGGAAGGAGGGCCTTATAACCAAGGATGAATATAAACAAATAACCACTGCTTGTAGAGAGAGACAGACTTAGGAAAGCTAAAGCTCAGAATAAGCTTAGGCTAGTGAGAGATGCTAAAAACAATAAAAGGGTTCTTTTCTTATGTTCAAAGTAAGAAAAAGAGCAAGGACATGGCAGGACCCTTGCAAGGACAGAAAAGTTAAATTGTAACAGGTGATGCTCAATTCCTACTTTTCCACAGTCTTCTCTTGCAAGAGAAATGGTGCTCAATGTGGCAAAAACAGAACGCATGATGAGGGAAGGGAGTTGCAGCCTAGGATGGGCTTAGGGGCACTACATAAACACCTAGTTTCTTTAAATGAAACTAAGTCCTCAAGGCCAAATTAACTGCATTTACAGCACAATCCAGAGGGGGGGGGGCGGAAAGTCTTTTGGGAGCGGACGAGCCACTACGTGGGCGCAGGAAGGGTGTGCGCCAATGTACGACTAGCGCTGCCACAGTAGAGGGGAGTTACGTGGGCGGGGGGGCCGCCTGAGCGCCGCTCCTCCTGAAGGCAGTGGCGCCTGAGGGCTGCGCCCGAGCGTAGGCAGAAGTGAGGCGGAGCGTGGCGTTCAGGCAGAGGAGGGGGTGGAGTCGGGGTGGTGGCCAGGCTTAGGCTGCTTCCTGAGCAGTTTGGCCCACGACACGCCCTCCCCAAGAGGCGCAACGTCACGCCGGCAAAAATAGTGGCGTGTCCCATAGGCACTCGTTGAAACCAAAAACAAAGGTTGCCTCCGCCACTGCGGAAGCTCACAAACCCCTTAGGGAGTGGCGTGATTGCCTCACCAATCCCCTCGCGCCTTGGCCTGGTGAGCCCCCTCCCCGCCCCCCCCCCCGAAATACTTTCGCTCTGCCTCGCACAACTCAGTTGTTAAGGACAGGTACGCGAGCTCCCGGCCATACAGACTTAGAGTGATGGACAGGTAGGCACGTTGGTGACAGGTTTTGCACCATGCGGTTGCTTTGACAGTATCTTTGACTTGCGAGGAGGAAAGAGAGGTCTCTCTCCTGGGGCTAACTGCTCTTGTTTTCAGGTCTCCACAGGTTTCGGGCTCCTGGAGGCTCTGCATGCGAGGACTGTTGCCCGTGGCTGGCTAAGTTCCACTGTCCCCCCCCCCCCCCGACCTCCCCCTCCTCTCGCTCTTGATCGCTTGGTGTGTGAACTTCTCTGGCACTTGAACCAGACAGTGGCAGGGGGCATTTGCTGACCCCGCTCCCCTGTGCTGCCACCTGCTCCCTTCCTTTGGTCTGCCCTCCTCCCTCTGTCAGTAGCCTCTCCAAGGGAATGCCTGGGAGGGTGGGCAGACTTTGTTTTTTTGGGGGGGAACGGTCTATGAGCCGCCATGCTGCCCCCCACGTGGCTGGACAGGGGAAGGGAGTGCTGCCCCTTAGCCTGCCCGGGCTGACAGCCTACCCGACCCCACAGGGCTGTTGTGCACAGGGCACTAAGGGGGGGCTGATGAAGTGGACTCAGAGTTCTGCGGCTGATGCACTCGCACTCTGAGTTCTGTGGCCCCCTGGGGAGATGTTCCGTGCACATGGCAGGGGGTGTCAGGGCAGCACAGGGGGTCTATGGGTGGGGGGGTGTCTGCTGCTGGGCTGCTCACTCCCAGACACACATTCCAGCCGCTGTCTATGACAGTGAAGTCCTGCACTTGATACTTCCTGCTTGCCTGCCTGCAATTGGCAGAGTCTCTGACAGCGGGAGGATGTGAGGGGATTGACAGCTTCTCCGTGGTCCCGTGCAGGCCTGTCTCACCCCCACCCCTGCCTCGCCACCAAGCCAGGCTTCTCGTGTGCGCATGCCCATTCTCACTCCTGTTCCCTCCCTGTGTTGGTGGGGTCTCTCCTTTGCCTTTGATGGACTGCCCATCATTGGCTCCATTCTCTGTTTGGGTGTGAGTTGGGGATGGCTATCAGTCTCTCTGGGGCCGCCTCTCCCCATCCCTGACTGTCAGGAGCCATGGCACATGTGCCAGAACTGGTCAAGGGGGGGGCTGGCCCTCCCCTCCGGTTGTCTCCGCCTCCCTTGTGTGCCTACGCCAGCGGCGTTGCAATGGCGACCATCTCCCTCACGGCAAGCTACGCCTCTCCCCTCCCCATGTTCCAGCATGCCGAAGTCCTCAGGAAGTCTACTAGCGGCGTGGCAGCTATGCCACGGCCGGCCACCACGTATGTCTGGATTGGGATGCCCGAGTACTAAAAGAACTTGTGGACATAATTTCTGAGCCTCTGGTCATAATTTTTGAGAATTCTTGGAGAACAGGTGAGGTGACAGAAGATTGGAGGTGGGCAAATGTTGTTCCCATCTTCAAGAAGGGGAAAAGGGAGGATCTTTGCAATTACCAACCTTGAAGTGTATTTTTGGAAAAGTTTTAGAATAAATCAGACAGTCAGTTCTTGAGCATCTAGAAAGGATGGCTGTGATTACTAAGAGCCAGAATGGGTTTCACAAGAACAAGTCATGTCTACCTCTCTCTCTTTTTTCTTTTTTGAAAAAGTAACTTACCTTGCTGGGTCTGGGGAATGCTGACGACATAGTTTATCTTTATTTCAGTAAGGCTTTTGAGAAGGGTTCCACATTATATTCTTGTCGACAAGTTGGTAAAATGTGGTTTGGAGCCTATTACTGTTTGGTGGATCTGTAACTGGTTGACAGATGGCACCCTGATGTTGCTTGTGAATGATTCCTCATCCTTTTGGAGAGGAGGGACAAGTGCAATGCTTCAAGGATCTGTCATGGGACCTGTTTTGTTTAATATCTTCATAAATGATTTGGATGAAGGAATAGAGGGAATGCTTATTAAATTTGCAGATGATTGGGGGGGGGGTAGCAAATACAGTAGAAGACAGAGTCAGAATACAGAATGATCTTGATGGGCTGGAAAACTGTGTTAAAACCAATAAAATGAATTTTAACAGGGATAAATGTAAAGTTCTGCATTTAGGTAGGAGAAATCCAATGCATAATTTAGAATAGGGGAGACTTGTCTTGATAGTAGTATCGTATGTGTGAAAAGGAGCTAGGGGTCTTAGTGGACCATACACTGTAACATGAGTCAGCAGTGTGATGTGGTAGCTAAAAAGGCAAATGCAATTTTGGGCTGTATAGTGTCCAAGTCACACAAAGTGATGGTATCACTTTACCCTGCTCTGGTTAGATCTCACCTATTGTTTTCAGTTTTGGGCACCACATTTAAGAAGAATATAAATAAGCTAGAATGTGTCCAGAGGAGGGCAACAAAGATGGTGAGGGGTCTCGAGAGCAAGTCCTATGAGGAAAGGTTCAAGGAGCTGGGGATGTTTAGCCTGAAGAGGAGACAACGGTGATATAATATCCATCTTCAAGTACTTGAAGGGCTGTCATATAGAGGACAGTGTGGAGTTGTTTTCTGCTGCTCCAGAAGATCAGACCAGAACCAGTGGGTTGAAATTAAATCAAAAGAGTTTTCAGCTAAGCATCAGGAAGAACTTCCTGACAGAGCAGTTCCTCAGTGGTTCACTCTAAGTAGTCTTAGTGGTTCACTCAATGACAACCTTGCACACCCACACAGGATACAAACAACACACTGAAAAACTATAGAAAACATACCTTTTCCAGTCCAGAACTTCAGAGAAAGGGAGAATATAAGAGTCAGCTATGACAACAGGGATGCATCCAGCCTGAAGAACATCACTTAGCACAGCTTGTCCCAAGCGGGCACCACGCAAAACCATACAAAATGTAGCTTCCTGTTAAGAAATGGCATCAAAGGTAGTCAAAGTGAGGAAATTTATCTCTGTAACATACACAACTCCCTTCCTTATTCAGGCGACATGCACTGGGGATAGTTCATCTGTCATTATCATCACTATTTATTTACAAACTATTATGCCACCTCTTCACAGAACCTGCCTGGTATTAACTGCAACTCTGTATTAAAAACCAAGCCTGAACATAAAAACATATATCATTGACTTTAACTGTTTTCAACTCACAGTGTTAAAAGATCAACCCCTTCATTAAAAGTCTGAATACACTGAAATGTTTTAATCAGGCAAGACTCAAGGGCACAAACATTCCATAGACAAGGTGCCAGTACCAAAAAAGTTCTATCTCTGGCTGGAAGCAACTTTCATTATCATCTTTAAAAACCATATACAGATTATTCATGCCTTACAGAACTATTCTGACTCACAGGCTAGATTTTGAAATTATTAAAAATAATACACACAGTGCTTCCTCCGCATTTCAGTGGCTGTAGTCCAGAAGTTCTCTGACACTATCACAATAAGATTTCCCCAAAAATTCTATCAGCCTCCTTACATTCCTTGCTGAGACTCCACAGCAGGGTAGGATAAGGACAAATAGACACTTTAAATAGTGAATAGGCTTACTATGTGAACAGTGGTGTTATACTAATGCTTCCCAAAGCAAATATTTAAATTGAAATGACACATCTATAGAATCAAATTAAATTAAAGCCATCGAAGATGGAGGAACAGTGGCTGAGCCAGGGAGACATGGGGTTAGGGTGACAACTCCCAACTCTTGATGGTGTGCCTTTAACATCAGCATCAATGGTCGAGAGTTGGGAAGCTTCAAATGGTTCAGAACTCAGCAATGCAAGCACTTACTGGAACTCCAACAAGAGCTCATATTGAACCAGTGCTCTGCCAGCTGCACTGGTTCCAGATTGAATATTGGATCAGGTTCATGGTGATAATTTTAACCTTTAAAGTCCTACACGATCTGGGACCAGCATATCTTCAGGACCACCTCTCCTGGTAGCCCTACCAAGAACATTACTCTCGCTGGGCAAAAACCTACTGATGATTCCTGGACTGAGAAACATTCAACTAACTATGGCCAGAACCAGAGCTTTCTCAGCCCCTGCCCAGTGGAAAGCTGAGATCTGCACTCTGCAGGACCTGAAACAGTTCTGCAGGACCAGTAAAACAAAGATTTTCCACCAGACCTACAGTTGAAGCTTCTGATGGATGAGAACAACAGCATCATCTGATTGGCCCTTCTGTTCCCTCTTTCTCCTGCTTCTCCCCAGTTTAGATATTGTAGTGCTGTGGTTCCCAGTGTCCACCTGATTCCATCTATGTCTTAAGAGGTTTTTATATAAGACACTGCCACCTGTATTAATTTATTGTTTTAATTGTTTTATTTAATATAAATTGTATTGCAATAGGTCATTGACCCTCTTTTTGTTGTGATCTGCCCTGAGCCTGCTTGTGTGGAGAAGGGCAGAATAAAAGTCCAATACAACAAAATAAATAGATACAATTAATGTGTATTGCTATCTGCCATCTTTTTAACTACGTCTGTTACTATTAGCTTTATTAAAGGTAAAGGTAGTCCCCTGGGCAAGCACCAGTCATTTTCAACTCTGGAGTGACATTGCTTTCACAACGTTTTCACGGCAGACTTTTTATGGGGTAGTTTGCCATTGCCTTCCCCAGTCATCTCCACTTTCCCCCAGCAAGCTGGGTACTCAATTTTACTGACCTCGGAAGGATGGAAGGCTGAGTTGACCTGGAGCCAGCTACCTGAACCCAGCTTCCACTGGGATCGAACTCAGGTCGTGAGCAGAGGGCTCTGACTGCAGTACTGCAGCTTTACCACTCTGCTTTATTATGAATACACTTACTTTTAAGCATTTTGGGCAGGAGCTCACAGGAGCGGAGCTCCAGAACCTCTAAATTTTATTGTGCTCTTTCTTATCCCGCCCCCGCCCCCACAATACTTGCTTCTGGGCTCCATTGTTCAAACCTCCTGTGAAAATTTTTGCTGAACTCTAAGATTTGACAAACTTTCTAATATCTTTCCCCACAAAAAATGGTAAAATAACCAAAACATATAAAGCAGATAGACAGAAATCTTCATCATGCCACTGTGGCCACATAGGAGAAAGTACATAAGAACATAAGAGAAGCCATATTGGATCAGGACAATGGCCCATCCAGTCCAATACTCTGTGTCACACAGTGGCAAAAAAACAAACAAACCCAGGTGCCATCAGGAGGTCCATCAGTGGGGCCAAGACACCAGAAGCCCTCACCCTGTTGCCCCTCCCAAGTACCAAGAATACAGAGCATTACTTGCCCCAGACAGAGAGTTCCAACAATACACTGTGCCTAATAGTCACTGATAGACCTCTGCTCCATATGTTGATCCAGCCCCACTCTTGAATTTAAAAAGTATGATCGAATAAGGTTTTATTATGACAATTATAATTCAAGAAGCATTTTAAGGTAGATGCTGAGATGATAATTTAGTACACCTTCTGGATATGTCAAGGGTATGTGGCAAATGCAAATCCAGCACCCTGATCCCTACAGTAGAATGAAAGGACAAGTAATAAATTGAACAAAATACATAAATAAATCATAGACTTCATAAGGGTCATCTAGTCCAACCTCCTACTCAATGCAGATTAGCCTAAAGCATCCCTGACAAGTGTTTGTCCAGTTGCTGCTTGAATACTGCCAGTGAGGGGGAGCTCACCACCTCCCTCCCTAGATATGTCCCTGGGAGAGCATTATGTTCTGCTGAGAACAATCTTCTGGTGGTCCCTGGCTCCAACATGGTGGGACTCTCTGTCAAATTCCACCAGGGCCATGCAGAACTTCATGCAATTCCACAGGGCCTGTAAAGCAGAGATGTTCCACCAGGCCTTTGGTTGAGGACAGTGATGGCTGCATCATAGCCAGTACCTTCCCCTTCTCTTTTTTTCTCCTCAATCTTTGCTTTGGCCCACTCCTCACCTGCCTGTGAGTCTATCGCCCAGTCCAGAGTGGAGTAGTAAAGAAATATCTGACATCATTTTAAAGCTGTTCTTTTGGTCTCTGTTTTTAACTTGTTTTTGTTGGTTGTAAATCACATTGCACCATACATTGTAGAGAAAAGGCAATTCATAAATTGAATAGACAGCCAATTTGACTGCTGAACTACTCTCAGTGTTTAAAAATCCTAACTAAAAAATCCTAATATCCAGCCAGTATCTAGGGGTGTGCACTTGGCATAGACTGAGCCAAAAAATTACCCAATAAATACCTTATTGGCATTTATTCAGTATTAATTCAACTGAATACAGATGAAAGGATCTGATTTGGCTACCACTATAGCTGAGCCCAAACAAAAGCTGATTTTTCTTTTAATTGGATTAGCTATACCAAGGAAAGGATCAACTGGGCTGGCAAGAACAAAGAGCTTCATGCCACCTTGGCTGATGGGGTCCTTATGCCAGCAGGGAGAGACCTGGGGCCACTGTTTTCCCTTTCTGTTTTCATAGGAGTGGCTGGTGCCCATTCACTTCTGCGGGATAAATTAATCTGTAGAATGATCCATACTGAAGGCTAGCAGTAGATCAAGCCATAGACAACTTTAAGTTAACACAAGTGCTTTCAATTATACAATTATAATCCTTCCCTTTGCCACCAATATGTACAAGTCCAGTATCAGGAACAAGGTAGACTTTCCCCCAGTTGAATGGTACCCCACAATGTAATATTCCCAGCCTCTATTAAGAGAGTACCTATAGGACAGAATGATCACTGCATCCCACCAATGCAGTCCATCAGAATCCCTGCAAGCACAGTATCATTTTAAATTACTGCATACATTTTAAAAAATAAAACTGAAACAGCAAAAAAACAAAACAAAACCCATGAACATTCCCTGACAGATTTAGAAACAGGTGGAAAATCCAGATAGTTTTCCTAGGGGTAAGGAAGGAAAGAGGGATTTAGGAAAAGTAAAGTAGTCCAGATGTGGATGCATATGCTCATCTGCCCAACCATCTTTCCTGTCTAGACAAAAGTTACTATAAATACTTCTACTCATATCATCACTGTTATCAGCCAGACACTCCAAAAAGGAAAATAGGGTTTTTTGAGGGAAATTATTTCTACTGTCTCTGCATGTAACAATTCTCTTTAAAAAAAAAACAAGTTCACCTGCTATTCTCAGACAATTCAATCTGCACAAGATAATGAAACAAAAGGAAAAGAGGAATCATCTGGCAGAACATTTGGACTCAGGAAAGCCCTTCCCTTCAAACCTCAGCATGGAATTTTAAATATCTTCCTTGTAAAACAAATTGGATATTTGCATAATAGCATATTTCTTTGCAATTCTGCTGCTTTAGCCTCCTTTGTAGAATTTCAGAGACTGTTAGCTGACAGCCAGAGATGAAGAGCAGCAATTACAAGTAGAATCCTCTATTCTTATTGATCCATATTGCACCTCTGCTTTGTGCCTTGGAGAACACCAAGAGACAGGTTTAATATTCAGCTGCCTGAAGGAAAGGTCTCTGAAGCTGATCAAGCATAATCATCATCATCCTCTCCCAAGATATACAGGCATGGAATCTAGCTTAACAACTTCATTTGTCTTGCCTTTCCAGCAAATTAAATATTTGTCTGCAACTATGCATTCTTCAAGGTTAAACTGTCCAATTCACATTTGTACAACCCATAAGCACCATGCCCAACTTCAGACATTTTTTGCAGGAATAAATACAGGAACAAAGCAGAAAAGAGGGTAACAAATAAAAAGCCCAACAATGTATGATGATATTGGTACAAAAAAAGATACACAGAGCTAATTCCAGTAAAATATGAATTGCAGCAGTTTCTGCTTCTCCAAATTTTTGACAGAGCAGCACCATCGAAGAAGAGAGGGTGGACAAAATATTTGAATGGACAGACCTTATCTCCAATAAAACTGGTTACTGTGTAAATTGTCTAAAAACCAGGTTGAGCTCCACAGATTTCTACAATCAGAGGGAACAAATGCAGCACATATTGTTCAATATAGGTAAATAAAATGTAGTTTGGATTTAAGAGATGCTCCTGGGCTTATTGCTCTACATACATAGATCTGAACTGCCTTTGGGCAGCACAGAAATTAATTCTATGGAAGAGATGGAGAGGTGGGTAAAAACATGTATTTTGCCTGCAGCTGAAAATCATCTACAGCTCTATCCCAAGGCTGCATTTAGAAAGAATCAGTTGACATATACATAAATTTAAAACATGTTATGAAACTGTGTGCTTACTTTGGGTCTACCTCTGTTGCTTAATTCTGAGCTCTTCCATTTTATGCAGGTTCTTGTCCAGCAGCACCTGAAAGACCAAGAAGATTTTCAGGGTATAAGCTTTCAAAAGTCAAAGCTCCCCTCATCAGATGGTATCTGACAAAGAAAGCACAGACTCCGGAAAGCTCTACTCTGAAAATCTTGTTGGTCTCTAAGGTACTACTGAACTCAGGTACTACTGAACCTAGCTGCTCTATTGAAGGTCAACATGGCTACCCTCTGAAACTTATTCTGTATGAAATGACTATTACCTTCAGAATAGGAGTACATTAAAAATGTCCAGATCCAATCGATCAGAAAAGACAAAAACAATGATGTAAATCCAGCAATGTACAGGAACATAGACAGCACAAAACCTAGCACTTTCCACCCTGTGTCTTATAAAGAACAGAAGTTGCTTCCATGTCTTGCACAAATGAAGAAACACTTTGGGAAACATTCTGTTTAACTTACTTTAAGGGCCTAACATGAGTGATTTTATTTTATTTATTAGAATTATATCCCGCCCCCCCTGCTGAAGCAGGCTCAGAGTGTTTTTATCCACATATTTGCTTGCACAAAGGCTCTAGATCATTTGGAAATCTTTTGGTGGATCCAAACTGGTGGCTAAAACTATGCAAATATACTTAGTGAGGCTAAAACATCAATAAGTATCCTTTATTTTGAAGATAAAGCTTCTGACTTTTATTACAAGTTCCCACTAGGACTAATCTGTTGTGTCTCATACCTCTTTCCTCACCTTAGTGCAAACTCCTGGTCCTGATTCATACATGGCCTTCCATCAAAGCTTACCTAACATAACTACTGTGATGCTATACTGTGGTACTATTTTGTGGTATACCACCTTGCTGTCATGTCATCTTGCTGCACTTTGATGAATGTTGTAATTGGTTTTATTATGATTTTAGTGTGATTTTATTTCTATCTGCTGTACTCTGCTCTGGGCCCCCAATGGGGGAATGGGTGGAATATAAATAAAGAAAAAATAAATAAGTTACTTCCCTAGGCTGTCAAACTTCCTGCTAGTTTTTTTCACCTAAAAAAACCTTGCCCATTACCTGCTTGCTAAAATCCCAGCCAGCTCTTTGGCTGGAAAGTGATGAGATGCTCTTTTCCCCCCTATTAATCTGCACATAAGGCTAAAGACCAAGTCCAGGAGAGAAGCTATATGAAATTCTCCCCATCTACAGATCAAACACTGGATGTCTGATAGTTATAGTAATGACATTGGGAGACACTGGCTCATGGAAACATTCTTTGAGAATGTTTCAGTAAGCCAATCTGTTTTAGCCATTAGCCTTGAGTCATGAAAGTCAGAGTAACATAGTAGCCACTACTGTTGGCTTGCGTATGGGATATCTAGATTTAAATTCTCACTCTGTCATGAAGACTGCTTTGGGAAAGCCATGCTTTTGCTATGAATCCTACCCAACTGGGTTGGTGTGAAGATGCAGTAAGGAAACTTCCTCAGTGTCCTGAGTTCTTTTTTTGTGGGGGCGGGGCAGGGATTCTGCTTTCCAGAAACACACATATTTCAAACGTGAGATATTATGTATTTGCTTTGCAAGTTAGGTAGTAACACATGGCAGGGCACCAAAAAGCATCCTGGCATTGACAGCAAATATAGTTCTCAAATTACAGTGTGTACAAACTGTAGAATACAACTTATGACATAATGTATATTGTATAACATATACATTGAACTTTTTTTGGTGTGGATACAAAACGCTAGACAACTTACCTGAAGTACCTGAGGATAATCAAAAACCTGATTCTTGTAGCAACGTTTACGAATGAAAGGGATTCCATCTGAGAGGTTGGTACATTTATCCAGGATCAACACAGATTCCATATTCTCAGACTGAAGAGCCTCCAATTCAGAACAATATTCAGGATGAAGAGCCATTTGAGAGGACAGGAGAAAGTACCTGCGAGGACTGAAAAGTATCACAGTGATAAACTGACAAATCCAACAAAGGCCTCACTAAATAACATCAATCTGCTTCCGCTTAAGGCTACTGCAGACCTAGTGTTTGCTAAACTCAAAAACGCCGAACTACACATTTTTTCCCATTCCTCAATGTTTTGGGATGTTAGCAATGTGATGATAGTGATTATGTATCATAAGCAGTACAAAATACCTGCAGAAACGAGCTGTATGACCAACTAGCAGTAGTTACTAGCAGGTAAATGAGAAACAGAGCAGTCTACACAGTGGGTACCCCAAAGATTAATGTGCTTGAATCCTAAATAGATATGGGTAAGACAAACAAGATACTTCACATGTGTAGCCAGGAGTCAAATGCACCGAATTCAATGGGGTTTGCTGCCAAGTATGTGTAAACATGGATGCAATGTTACACATCCTTACTTGATGTAAGTGCCACTGAAATAAATTGTTACACTTCCTGGTAAATATTGAAAAGACAATCTTTAAAACTGGGATTGGAAATTACTGGAATGACACACATTTTACAAATAATCCCTGCATTTTACTGAAAAGGATTTCTGTTTAAAGCTAAACTCCTACATGACTGCCTCACCGGGTTAAGTGACAGCTTGTTCAGAGTGTTCAGCATAAAAAAATTATGTAGCAGGAGAGACAGCATAAGTTATGTTCCTTTTTGATAAACAATTCTGGAATAAAATAGGAGTCAATAGCACCTTTAAGACCAACTTAGTTTTATTCAGAACGTAAGCTTTTGTGCGCTCTAAGCACACTTCATCAGATGAGGAATCTGGCACAGTGAGCAGAGCCACACATAGCTGGTAGGCAATGGCTCAGAATGTAAAATGGTACAGATTTAAGATCTGGACTAACGTAGCAGATACACAGTAAACTCCCACAAATCCTACATTCCTGAGCAACACAATGTTGCTTTTAGTACAGAAAAAGCAAACTCTGTACCAAAATATAAGCAAAGATTGGTGACAAGAATGTTAAATGATGTATGTAAATAGCATGTAATAGGAAAATTCAGCCTCTAAATTCAGGTTTTCAAATCTTCAAAAGTAATGCTGCAGCTTAAATTACACAGCAGTATTCTGAAGAGTCATATGGGTGTCTTACAGAGTTCAGCTGCTCACCTTATTTAGGGGCAAGGAGAGATCTGTGGGTAGATAGTCCAGCTCTTCAGTGTATGAAGATGACTTACACCAAGACAGTCTGCTGGCTCACTTTGCCCAGTAGTCTCTACTCAAGACGGGATATAGTTCCACAAAGGCCCAAGCAGATATCTTTCCCTGTCCTACTACCTCTGGAGCTGTGCAAGACTGAACCTGCATGAAAAGCATGTGCTCCAACCCTATACTTTGGGTCCTCCACATAAGGAGTTGAGCTCAATAACTTTTATACTATCCATGTCTTCGAGTGTGTGGGAGGCACAACTAAGAGCATAACTACAACTTTAAAGAATACTGTTCTCAATAATTTCATTAAAATAATCTGAAATATATTCTACATATAAACAATGAACAGAGTAGATCTTTCTTGCCTTCCCATTTATTTTATTTTATTTTATTGGATTTATATCCTGCCCTCCCTACTGAAGCAGGCTCAGGGTGCCTCACAACAGTAAAAACATTCGCAGGTTAAACATTAACTAATTAAAATCTTACAATAAAACAATTAAAACATTTTAAAAACAGTTTGGTGCTAATGAAATAATACATTCCAGTAGTTTCAGTCTTCTTGAGTACCCTCATACGTTGCTATCCATTAAAAGCAAGTTGAAATAAAGCTGTCTTGCAAGCCTTGCGGAACTGAACAAGGTCCCGCAAAGCTCTTACTTCTTCTGGCAGTTGGTTCCACCAATAGGGGACCACTATAGAGAAGGCTCTCTCCCGAGTGATCTTCAGTCTTGCCTCCCTCAGCCCAGGGATCGATAACAGGTTCCGTGTCCCTGATCTAAGTACCCTCTGGGAAACATATGAGAAGAGACAGTCCCTAAGGTAGATAGGTCCATATAGGGCTTAAAAGATAATAACCAGCATCTTGTAGCAAATCCGGTACACTATCGGCAGCCAGTGCAGTTCCCACAGCCCAGGCTGTATGTGCTCCTGCATGGGGAGTCTCAATAACAGCCTAGCAGCTGCATTTTGCACCAGCTGCAGTCTCCAGATTTGAGACAAGGGCAGCCCCATGTAGAGGACATTACAGTAGCCCAATCTTGAGGTGACCATAGCGTGGATCACAGTTGCCAGGTCGCCACGGTCAAGGAAAGGGACCAACTGCCTTGCTTGCCTAAGGTGGAAAAAGGCGGATTTGGCAGTGGCTGCTATTTGGGCTTCCATTGTCAAAGAAGGCTCCAGAGCACCCCCAAGCTTCTGACCTTGGGTGCCACTACAAGTGGTAGGGAGAATTCCCCTTCCCAGGTCGCTGCAACTCAGGCAAAGGACCTCTGTCTTTGTTGGATTCAGCTTCAGTCAACTCAGCTTAAGCCACCCTTCAGCGCCGTCCATCAGTAGATGGAGCTCGGCAACCCAACCCATACCTCCTGGCAATCTGGGCAAGGGGGCGCATAGAGATGTTAAACAGCATCGGGGAGAGCACCGCCCCCTGAGGCACACCACAGTTAAGACATCCCAGAAACGCCAACTTAAGATCTTTTGACCGTCCCTAGCCCAAGAGATGCCCATCTTACCTCTACCAGGGCCAGGGCTTTTTTTTGGTCCTGGCCCCAACCTGGTGGAATCAGCTCCCTATGGAAATCCAAGCCCTACCTGGCTTGTTAGTCTTTTGTAGAGCCTGTAAAATGGAGCTGTTCTGCCAGGCTTTTGGATGAGGCAATGGGCATCCATTTGTTATATCGGTTTGCCTCCCCTGATGTACAATCATGTTGTACCATCATCAGTGCCGAAAAAATTATGCTATTAATATACAGTTGCTATTTCATCATTATTCAGACTGTCTGTTACTGACGGGGGCCAGTGGGTTATGTAACATCATAATATATGGTATGTAAAGTGCTGATTAGATTCTGAGCTCAGTGCTGTAACTGATTTTATTATGATTTTAGCTGTTCTTGACTGTGTTTTATTATTGCATATTTGATGGACTCTGCCCTGAGCCCTCATGGGGGAATGGGCAGAATAATAACAACAACAACAACAGAATTTCTGGATCACCTAGACCTCTGGCTGTTGAGTCTCTTAAATTGGGCTGGGGACTCAACTCTTGGCATTGATGGTGTATGCAACAGCTTCATAGCTTGGTTTGGCTTGGTTCCAGAGAATATGTCAATAAGCAAAATCAATAATTGCAAGAGCACTAGTATTAGCAGAAATGTTATCTTGTAGGTTCTGTTATTTGAATCTCTTTGCAGCTCGCTGTTCTACGGCACTATATCTTTGTACTGAATCAGTACTCTTCAGCAACCTTTCCCAGCAAACACTACCAGAGATACTTTTACTCAGGACTTTTTTTGTAGTAGAACTCCTTTGCATATTAGGCCACACACCCCTGATTTAGCCAATCTTCCTGGAGCTTACAGTATGCCCTGTACTAAGAGCCCTGTAAACTTTTGGAGGATTGGCTACATCAGGGGTGTATAGACTAATATGCAAAGGATTTCCTGCTACAAAAAAGCTCTGCTTTTACTGAAGATGCCAGGGATTGACCCTGGGACCTCTGCAAGCTAAGCAAGCCAGTCACCACCCTGTTCAATCACAGCACCTCAAAAATGCAGTTAATACAGTCCCACATTCTCCTGGTCTCAGCTTACCCTGGGCCTTTATTGAGCAACTGAACCTCTGAAGACAACGGACTGTAAACAGGAATGCTGACATCATATCCTTGTCGATAGGTCCATGTAGAAAAACCACCACCAGCCAACAGAGCTCTAAGAACAAGGGAAAACATCAGTTATGATCTCTTTTCTCCAAATGCCAGTTCATTCAAAACATTCAAATAATGACGTTTTGTTTACAGAGAATTATTCCTGTGTTGATATAAACACAATTCATTTTATTTGTGCAAACATTCTGAAAGCCAGTATTAAAGAGGAGCAAGCCTTGGAAACTTCACCCCACCCTTGGGAAAAGGAAAGCAACATATGAGGGAGCATAATACAATTATACTTAACCAGGAAAGAGGCCCATTGTGAAGAAAAATACAAAGGGCTCTAGAAAGGGGCTCTGGGCAAGTGCTCACCCACCTTGCTGTCTTCCCACTCACCCAAGTGAAGACATTCCCACCACACACACATACCTCAAGGGGAGCTGATCTCTGCCCTTTGCAGAGCAGCTGTTATTCTGAGTGATTGCCAGCCCTCACCTGGAGTTTTTAGCAACAGTGGTTCCCCAGGAGGAAATGCCTGGTTTGGGGGGTGGAGTCTATGGCATTGTATCTGTCTGAGATCCCACCCCTCCTCAAACCCCACCCTCTCCAGGCTCCACTCCTCAGTTTGATGGTGTGCGGACTCTTATCTAGGAGAATGGGGTTTGATTCCCCATTCCTCCACTTGCAGCTGCTAGAATTGCCTTGGGTCAGCCATAGCTCTTATAGAGCTGTCCTTGAAAGGGTAGCTTCTGTGAGAGCTCTCTCAGTCCCACCCACCTCACAGGGTGTCTGTTGTGAGGGAAGAAGATAAAGGAGATTGTATGCCACTCTGAGATTCTGATTCAGAGAAAAGGGTGGGGTATAAATTTATGGTCTTCTTCACAAATCTCCAGGAATTTTCCAACCTGGAGTTGGAAACTGCTCAGTCACACCGGCTGTCATCGGGAAGGTTGCTGCTGAATAGCAGCAAGCAGCCAGGCCTAGTTAAGTCATGCCAGTCAGGTGGCATCAAGGCACTCAGAGGGTGCTCACAGGCCTAGGACAGCCAGCCTCCAGGTGAAGCCAAAAGATCTCTTGGGATCACAACTGATCTCCAGACAACAGATCTCTCTCCCCCTGGAGTCTATGGCATTATATTCAGCTGAGGCCTTTCCTGTTCCCAGACTCTGATTTCCTTAGACTCTACCACAATATCTCCAGGAATTTCCCAGCAACCTGGAACTGGTAGCCTTAGATAGGACCAGGGCAATGAGTTCTCAATGAGTGTCTCTGTTTCCCTTCCAGAGGAGGAGGGAAAGGAGCCCTCAGCCAATCAAGATAAGGCTTTCTCTATGGCTCTTTCCCTCCTCCTCCCTCCACCAATCGAGGAAAAGCTTTCTTTCTCTCCTCTGTGAAGCAGTGCGACAGGAAGCTCAGCCAATGGGAGTCAGAAACTGCCAGAACCAAGGTTGGTTGCCTTTTCTGACAAATCAGCTTGGCTGGCTAGCAACAGCCACTTGAGCGGGAGAGAGGAGCAGACTCAACCAATGGCACACAAGTACTCTTGTCTTGATTGATGATTTGATGGGCCAAAGGTTGATCGAGTGCATCCCCAACCAATGGGAGAGCTCTGTTTTGCAGACAAAGGGGTTTTTATATTTATAGAATACCATCATGAAACCAGAATGCACACCCAAATTGACAGAAGGTTACAGAATAATAATATTTAATTTGTATCCTGCCCTCCCCGCTGAAACAGGCGTAGGGCGGCTCACAACACAGGCGCTTCAACAATTAAAACAATACATATTATACGTACATACATATTATAAATCAAACATTTATAAAATTAATCATCATTGTAATTAAAAAGCATTCTAAGATTAGATTAATATTAAAATCTTGATGTTATACATCGTACAGTTTTTCCGTGGCGACGGTATTCATTCAACAGTATGCTGTAAGATCATTCAGTAAAGGCCAGTTGAAAAAGAGCAGTCTTGCAGGCCCTGCGGAACTGAGCAAGGCTCCGCAAGGCCCGCACCTCTTCTGCCAATTGATTCCACCAGTGGGGGGCTGAGATCGAGAAGGCCCTTTCTCTAGTAACTTTCAGTTTGGCCTCCTTCAGCCTGGGGATTGTCAATAGATTCTGAGAACCAGATCGCAGTACCCTCTGGGGAATATATGAGGAGAAACGGTCCCTAAGGTAGGCAGGTCCTTGGCCATATAAGACTTTAAAGGTAATAACCAGCACCTTGTACCGAATCCAGTACACTATTGGCAACCAGTGCAGTTCCCGCAGCCCCGGCTGTATGTGCTCCCATCTAGGGAGCCCCAATAACAGCCTGGTCGCTGCACTCTACACTAGCTGCAGTTTCCGGGTTCAGCACAGGGGCAGCCCCATGTAGAGGGCAATACAGTAGTCCAACCTCAAGGTGACCGTCTCATGGATCACTGTTGCTAAGTCGCCGCGTTCCAGGAAAGGGACCAACTGCCTCACCCGCCTAAGATGAATAGAAGCGGATTTAGCAGTGGCTGCTATCTGGGCCTCCATTCCCTTTAACTAAATTTATTAAATTTTTGCAATATATTGAAATGTATTTCAAATAAGGAAAAAAAAGAAAAGAAAAAAGCAATATTTCAATCCTTATCAATACATTACACATTTTCTTTTTATTTTTCTCACTTCCTTCACCTCTTTTCTTTGACCTCTGTCGGTGCTTCAAGCTATTGAGAAAAAACAATTAAGGTACCATCCATTTTAGAATCTTGCACTATAAAACTTACATAAAATCTAATAACATCTCTATATCTCTATTTATAATTCGGACTTCTAGCTTTCCTTCAGGACATTGTTAGGACATCCTGAACTTATTTATCTCAATATACTAAATCATATCACCTTAACCTTTTAGTTCACCCATAGTATTACACTTATCTTTCATCTATTATCACACCAGTTATAGCTATTTAATTCTTTTTAAGTATTACACTTATCTTTCATCAATCTATCATCACATCAATTATAACTGTTTGTTGTAATTATCACTATATTTTCTAACTGCTAATAAAAGGAGCTATCGTATATTGAGCCATTCGTGGGAAGGGCGGGATATAAATCCCAAATAAATAAAAATAAATAAATAAAATTCTTTCTAATCATGTCTCCCCCATTTTCCCCAATTTCAAGTTATACTTTCAAAAACCACCAAATGTCTCTTAACTCTCCATTGCTTTTCAATATAGTCCTGAAACTTCTTCCATTCATCTTTAAATTTTTCTGCATCAATGTCTTTCAAGATTCTAGTAAGTCTATCTATTTCACTCCAACGTAAAGTTTTTAAAATCCAGTCCCATTTATCTGGTATTTCAGCTTGCTTCCACCTTTGTGCAAACAATGTTCTTGCAGCTGACAACATATACCACACCAAAGTCCTGTCTTGCTTTGGAAAACTTTCCATTTGTAATCCTACCAGAAAGGTATCTGGTGCCCTTTTAACTGCACATCCCAAAATCTTCGACATCTCTTGTTGAATCATTTGCCAAAATTGTCTCGCTTTTTCTCATGCCCACCACATATGGTAAAAAGAGCCTTCATGCTTTTTACATTTCCAACACCGATCAGAAGCCTGCTTGTTCATTTTTGCTAACTTCTTAGGTGTCGTATACCACCTGTATTGCATTTTCAAACAGTTTTCTTTTATATTATTACATGTCGATATTTTCATAGAGTTCTTCCATAGGTGTTCCCATGTCTCTATTGAAATTTCTTTATTCATATTTATTGCCCATTTAATCATTTGAGATTTTACTACTTCATCTTCTGTAGACCATTTCAATAACAATTTATACATCTTTGCAATCAATTTTTCATCTTCCCCTAATAGCACTTTTCCCATTTCTGTCTGATCTTGCCTTATACCTGTAATCCTAATATCTTTATCCACTAAACTTTTAATTTGTAGCATCTGGAACCAATTAAATTTGTCTTGCAGTTCTTCCTCCGCTTTTAATCCTACTTTGCCACCCTTAATTTTTAGCAATTGTTTGTATGTAACCCATTTGTCTTCCTGTGAGTCAGAAATCCATTTTATAACTTCCATTGGTACAATCCACAGTGGTTTCCTCTCATCACCATATTTAAAAATTTTTTTCCAAGTATTCAACAAACTTCTTCTTATAAAATGATGTCAGAAGAAAGCATCCATCTTCTCCTTCCCATAATACAAATATGCATGCCAACCAAATAGATTTCCATGACCTTCTAACGCCAATAACTTCTGGTTGGATAAGGTTATCCAGTCCTTGAGCCATACTAAACATACTGCTTCATGATATAATTTAAGATCCAGCAGTTGAAAACCTCGTTCTTTCGCATCAATTAGTATTTTTCCTTTTGATTCTTGGTTTTTTCCCCGCCCATACAAATTCAAAAATCTTTTTTTGCCATCTATTGAATTGTTTAACATCTTTCACAATTGAAATTGTTTGGAAGAGGAACAACATTCTTGGTAAGACATTCATTTTCACAGCAGCTATCCTGCCCAAAAGAGACAAGTTCAGTTTGTTCCATTTCAACATATCGGCTTCAATTTTACACCAAAGTTTATCATAGTTATTTTTAAACAGACCTATATTTTTCATCGTGATCTCTACACCCAAATATCTTACTTTCGAGGTGACTTCACATCCAGTTGCATTTTGAAGTTCTTTCTGTTTGCACAATAATAAATTTTTACTTAAAATTTGTGATTTTTCTTTATTTATGTAAAACCCAGTAAGGTCACCATATTCTCTAATTTTTTCCAATAACAATGGTAATACTTGTATTGGATTTTCAGTAATAAACATCACATCATCTGCAAAGGCTCTATATTTATAAGTCCTTCCTTTCAATTTTAGCCCCTCTATTTCCTTATCTTCTGTTATTTGCTAGAGTCATTAAAATCTCTAGAGTCATTATAAATAGCAATGGGGACAGAGGGCAACCTTGTCTTGTACCTTTGCTGATAACCATTTGCTCTGTTAAATCTGAATTAACACATAGCTTAGCTCACCGTTCAGTATATATTGCCTTCACCATTTTTATAAAGTCTTTTCCCAACTCTACTTTTTCTATCACAGCAAACAAAAAGTCTCAATTAAGATTGTCAAAGGCTTTCTCCGCATCAGCAAAAAAGAGTGCCACTTCTTTTTTCGGATGTTTTTCATAATACTGTACAATGTCCACCACTATTCTGATATTGTCTCTAATTTGCCTATTCGGGAGAAAGCATGTTTGCTCCTCACAGATAAACCTATGCAGGTATTGTTTTAGCCCTTCTGCCAAAATTTTTGCAAAGATTTTGTAATCATTGTTAAGCAATGAAATCGGTCTATAATTTTTCACATTTGTAGCATCTGTCTTTTTTTGGTAACAATGAAATAACTGCTTCTTTCCAAGTATTTGGCACTTGCCCATCCAAACGGATATTATTCATCAATTTTTGGAGCATTGGAACTAATATATTCACAAGAACTTTGCAAAATTTTATTGAAAAGCCATCTGGTCCCGGTGCTTTTCTTATTTTCATTGAACTGATTGCAGCTTCTATTTCACCTTTTTCAATTGGATCATTCAATGTTTCTTTCATCATTTCTGTTGTTGGATTTACCTTCACATTTTGTAAATAAGCTTCTATTCTTTATCAACTTGCTGGCCTTTAAATAAGTTAGCATAGTACTTGTAGAATTCCCTTTTGATGCCCTCCTGGTCTACAATTTCTTTGCCACAGGTTTTAATCTTGTTTATGTATTTATTTTCCCTTCTTTTCTTCATTTGCCACGCCAAATACTTTCCAGGTTTGTTTGCCCCTTCAAAAGATTTTTGTTGGAGTCTTTTCAAATTCCACTCCACCTCTTTATTCAGTAAATGATTTAACTGACTCTGTAAAATTGTAATTTCTCACAAAATTTTCTTTTCCCCCAGTCTCTTTCTTAATTTCTTTTTTACTTATTTCCTTTTGTAAGTCCAACAATTGCTTTTCATTTGCCCTTCTGTCCTTATTATTCAATGTAATTAATGTTCCTCTCATCACAGCCTTATAGGCATCCCAAACCGTTTGAAATTGTACCTCTTGGTTGTCATTTATTTGGAAAAAAGGTTTAGTTTCTTTTTCTAGAGATGCCACTACCTCGACTTTCTGTAATAAGTCATCATTTATCCACCACCTCCTCTCTTTTCTCCTCCCTTTAGCCAACCACATCAATGGGTTATGGTCTGCACCTATTTTCGGAAGAATCTTTACTTTTTTGTGATCAACCCCAGCTCTTTTGTAGCCCATAACATATCAATCCTAGAAAAGGTATTATGTCTGTCTGAAAAAAAAGTATAGTCTCGTACCCTGGGGTTGAATTTTCTCCACACATCTTCTAAGCTCTCTTGTTTGATTAGTTCAAAAAATGCTTTAGGTAGTTTCCCATCTGCATTTTTCCCCCCAGATCTATCTAAGGAGTTCTGGATAGTTCCATTAAAGTCACCCATAAGCATTATTTGATCATATGTTACTTGATCCAGTTGTTTCATAATATCATCGAAAAAGTCACTCTTATCCCCATTAGGAGCATAAAGTCCCAACAACAGAGTCTTTTTGCCATACAGCAAAACTTCTACTGCCAAATATCTACCTTCATTGTCTTTAAAAATCAGCTTTGGCTCCAGCTCCTTCTTTATGTAAAAAATCACTCCCCCCTTTTTTTTCCTTTAGCCAATGAACCAAATTCTTCCCCTAAAAATTTGTAATCCGATTGTCTAATGTGTACTCCTTGTAAACAAATTATATTACATTTTTGTTTAGTAATCCATTGAAATGTTGCTCTTCGTTTCTGCGGCAAATTTAGGCCATTAACATTCCAAGAAATTAATTTGTAATCCATAATGATTCTTCAATTAAGCTGTGTTCCCAAAATCCTTACTGTCCGCCAAAAACCCTTCCATGCCTTGAATGTCTATTATGGAATACTTTAGCCCTTTATACTCAAAAGTAAGTCCGGCTGGTAAAATCCATCTATATCTTGTACCTTTTACCCTTAATTTATCCGTCAAAGGTTTAAATTGTCTTCTGTCCCTGATGACCTTCCTTGGTAATTCCTTCATTATTCTGACTCTGCTCTCCTCCACCACCAATTCTTTTGCAAATTGTTGGCTCAAGATCCTTCCCACTATATCTCTAGTGGTAAATTTAATTACTGTGTCTCTTGGCAATTTACACCTTTTGCAAACTCTGAATTAACCCTGTACATGTAATCACATTGATCTTCAGTCTTCTCTGGATCTTCACCCAAATATTCAGCAATAATAGTCATGATATATTTCTTTAAGTCCCCTTGATTGTTTTCTGGCACACCCCTCAGACGTACAAAGTTCTCCATCAGCTTACAGTCTTGTAGTAGAACTTTTTCCTGAATCTTCTTTATTGTAACATCTTGATTTGTAACTCTATTTTCCACCTCTTGCATCTTCTGTGTTGTTGCTTGTGACTCCTTCCTTGTGACTGCTTCTTCAGATCTTCAATTTATTTCTTGATCTCTTTCTTTACAGCTTTAGCATTGGAATTTATTTCTTTTGTTAGTTCCTTAGTTATCTATTTGTTATTTCTTTAGTCTCTTTAGTCAACTTTTTCTCACTTGTAGTTATCAAATTTTTCATTGCCTTTGTTAATCTGGCCTCCATAGCACCCAGCTGTTCTTGGGCAATCTTAAAACATTTTGTCCTGTACTGAGCCAGCTCTTCCATGCGTTCTTAGTTCGTATTTTGGATCAGACATCAGTCTTCCCATAGCATATAACAGACCCTAAGTTGACCTCACCAAATTACAAACCGATAACAGGATTCAATAGATTAGAGCATGCCCTCTTCAGCAAGCCCAAAATCACCGTCCTCAGAGCTTCCTGAGCCAGGATATTAATATTTAAACTTTTGTAAACATTCAAAATGGCAGCCGCAACTTTTTCAGGCCCCAACTCTATGATTTTTTGGGCTAGAGTAGGCCTGGAGGTCTAGGATGTGTCCCTCTTCTCCCAGCGCTGTTTCCTGACTCTCTGGAAATGAAGTACCGTTTTCAATGGTTTCCACTCTCACGATAGTTCGATCGTCACTTCCTGTTTCCCAGTTGCAAGCTGAGGCTTTGTTATGATGGGGGATTTTTTTTTGCAGAAGCCACAAAGGTAAACAAATCTTGTTTTGAATTTTACAGCACCTATTAAAGTCCCAAAGCCATGATTTCACCCCCAGCCTCTGTAACACAGCTTTACTTCTTTGCAAATAGTTCCAAATCTTTGTTTCTTTAGTTTAAAAACATTTTTAGTTCTGGAATGAAACCTTATCAAGGTTTCAATGAAACCTTATCACTTGTACCTTATCAAGTGTCCAAAACTTCCTTACACCAATCATTCCAATCTTCAGTAGTCTATAGTTCATAGAAAGTTGGGGTTGGGTGAACTTATGTCAACTTAATGACTCCAAAACGCCTTTGTAGACGTTATGCGATTTTTCATGGGAAATTCTTCAAAGCCGAAAATGAGCCCCAGCGGGACTCCTCGCTAGCCAAAGTTAAACTCCTCAAAATCTTGCAAGCATGTCTTGGACTCTTCCCATAACTGGGAGGGTAGGCATCAGGTGATAAAAACACCTTTTATGCCCAGAACAAAAATGTTGGTCCACTCCACAAAAGGAAGATGCGTCAGTTCCCCATCTTTCCAACCCCGGAAGCCAATATCTGGGCCTCCATTGACAGGGCAGGCTGCAGCAGTACCTCCAAGCTCTTGACCTTGCGTGCCATTTGTAATGCTGATAGGGGGATTTCCCTGCCCAGACCGCCATGACTCAGGCAAAAGACCTCTGTCTTCGCTAGGTTCAACTTCAACCTACTCAGCCTGAGCCAGCTTGCCACAGCTTGCAATGCCAGGTCTAGATTTTTTGAGACACAGTCAGGCCGGCCATCCATCAGTAGATAAAGTTGGGTGTCATCAGCATATTGGTGACAGCCCAACCCATACCTCCGGGCAATCTGGGCAAGGGGGCGCATGTAGATGTTGAATAACATTGAGAGCACTGCCCCCTGTGGTACCCCACAATTAAGTGGGTGCCAATGGGACAGTTCACCCCCAATCACCACCCTTTGTCCCTGACCATCAAGGAAAAAGGAAAGACATTGCAAGGCCAACCCCTGAATCCCCGAGGCGGCGGGTCAGCAACTGATGGTCGACCGTATAGAATGCAGCCAATAGGTCTAACAACATCAGTACCGCCGAGCCGCCTCAATCCAGATGTCGCTGGAGATCATCCACCAGGACAACCAGCACTGTCTCCGTCCCATGACCTAGGCGAAAGCCAGACTGGTGGGGATCTAAAACGGTGACGATCTAAAACGTCATCCAGAAAACTCTGTAACTATAACACTACTGCCCTCTCAATAATTTTACCCAAAGAGTAAATTCGAGACCGGCCAATAATGTGCCAATTCTTCTGGATCTGATGTAGCTTTTTTCAGGAGAGGGCGGACCACAGCCTCTTTAAGAGGTGTTGGAAAAAGCCCTTCTGAGCAGATCTATTTATGATGTCCCGTATAGGACATCTAAGCTCTCTCTGGCAAGAGTTAATTAGCCAGGAGGGGCAAGGGCATACAGTGGAGAGGATTCTGTCAGCTTCCTCCAGGCTCAGCATGTTGAAGCAATCCAGAATTGGTCCAGAAAACAGGCACGGCGCCTCGAGTTCACATACTGTTTCCAATGTGTTGGAGAGGTCACGGAGGAGCAACCAGATCTTATCTGCAAAAAATTCCGCAAAAGCCATATAGCCAGTCTCCAATTTCCTAGCATTTGGTCTGCCTTGCGGCAGTGTTGTAAGATTCCAAACTGTCCTAAACAATTGTACCGGGCACGAATCTGCAGATTCAATCTTGGCTGCAAAGTAGGTCTTCTTTGTGGCTTTGACTGCCATCTCATAGGATCTCATAAACTCTCTATAAGATGTTCTAGTTGCTTCGTCTCGAGCACGCCACCATTGCCTCTCTAACCGTCTGAGCCCTCGTTTCAGCTACAATAATTCCGGGGTATACCACGGAGCCAGCTTAACACGAAGGTGCAAAGGGCGCTGAGGAGCGATCTCATCGATGGTTCTGGAGAACCGACCCTGCCAAGACTCTACCAGGTCATCAAGCTAATCGCCAGGGGGCCAGGGATCCCGTAGAGCCATTTGGAACTGCTCAGGGTCCATCAGGCTCTGCGGGCGAGCCAAAATAAGCTCGCTGCCTAAACGGGCTTGGGGTGGAACATCAATGTCTGTTCCCACCATCATACCTTCCCCTCCCCAGGAGTACTGGAATCCCCAGGCCAGTCATCCCCCACTGGTCTCTGCCTCAGCCTGGGCCAAATGTAAATACAACTCAACATCCCGAAATTAATTAACTCCCCAACCCTCTCTACCGTTGCCAATCCAATTCCCTTGAGTTATCAATATCTGCCAATTCCAACAGTTAACTAATCAAGTTAAGCCCAACCCATAAATTCCCCTTTAAATTAATTAGCTAAAAATAATTACGGTAAGTTAAATCTGCTGGCTCATTAATTATAAGACCCTCCCAACAATTTAAACACAATTAATTTGCCAAAAATTATATTTTATATCAAATAGCCAATTAATTAATACATCCACATTAGTTAATTAAAACACCAATCAATTTAGCAGTTAAAAATCCAATCATTAGTTCCTTTTGAAGATTAGCAGCTTGAAGGCAGTTGGAGGTAGATGTTGTGGCAAAATAAAAGTGCTGCTGTGTCTCTAAAGTGCAGATATTAACTGGAATGTCCTTAAAGTGCAATTGTACAATGCAAAGTCTCCCCTTCCTCATTCTTTCCAGCACAGGTTTTGTGCCAGACATCCCTCCTGCGCAGCCTAGCAGACCCAGGGGGGGGGGGGTGTCAGGCTCCCCAGAGGCCCCACCAACAGCAGCAGCAATGGGTCGGGCCAGCGTCTAAACAGTTGTTTATGGAGTTTCCAGTCGGGGCCGGAGCCGTGGCAGCGGCTGACAACCGCTCCTGATGAACTTGCCAATTTATTGTGTAGCGGATAGAAGCACAGCTTCCCCAGTAGCCCGGGAATTCTCCACCGCTTCCTTGGTGTTTTGACCAGCGGTCCAGCCTTGCTCTCTGGTGCCTGGCCACTGCCGGCACCCCGGCACTCCGCTCGGCCCCACTCACACTTGCGGACGCAGCGGTGCTTTGCGTTGGCGCCAGGCCCAGCTCGCCAGAGTTGTAAGCAGTGCCTCTTTTGTCTTTTTGGGGGAGTTGGGAGCCCGTCACATTTTTTTTTAATTTAATCACTTTATTGTTAAACATAGATACACAACACAAAAAGAAAAACAAAACACACATATATACAATATACACTGAAGCATAAGGATCAAACTAAATTACATACATCATATTCCATCCTTATCTGTTACAATGATTTACGTTTTAAAACCAAATTTGTTAATATTCCAACTCCTTCCATCTTTCATATCCTAATATTTAATTCAATATCTGTTTCCTAAGTCAACTTATAACCTTCATCCACTCATATAATGGCTTCCAAGTTTCTTTACATTCTTGTATATTACCCTCCTTCAACTTAACTGTTAAAAAATCCATTTCAGCAGCCTCATATAATTTTTGAAGGAATTCCTCCCTTTTTGGAATCTGCTGGGTTTTCCAATATCTAGCATACACCAATCTTGCTGCAATCACAGCATGTAATAGAAATCTGTTAATTAATTTAGGTAAGGAGTTCAGACACATATTTAACAAATAAGAGCTCAGGTAAAACTGAATATTCATTTTTAACATTTTTTTGGATCCAACTATTAACCTGTCCCCAGTATTTCCTAGCCTTCTCACATTGCCACCAAATGTGGTAAAATGTACCTTTTACCTTTTTACACTTCCAACATTTATTAGTGCTTTTCGGGAACATCTTGGACAACTTATCTGGTGTATTATACCATTGATATGCCATTTTATAAAGATTTTCCTTAAATATGGACGATCTTGTTAGTTTTATATTTTCTCTCCATAATTTCTCCCTTTCTATCAGCTCTATATTATGCCCAACGTCTTGAATCCATTTTATCATACTTTATTTAATGGTTTCATCCTGCATTTTAATATTTAACAAAAAGTTGTAAATTTTTGAAAACAATTTCTCATTAGTTCCTATAATTATAGTGTCAAATTCATTCATCTTTTTACCAAATCCAACTTCCTTATCACTTTTATATCTGGATTTAACTTGCATTTTTGTCCACCAATCTAATTGCACATTTTCCTCTATACTCAAGTCACCTCTGTTATCTAATAAGGATTCATAAGCATATGTTTCTTCTCATCGAAATAAACTTGGGTGTACTGAAGCTTCCACCGGTGATAACCATTTTGGTGTATATTTATAAATTTGCAATTTGATTCCTGTCCAGATTCTATATAAATATTTTCTAATTTCGTGTCTAAGAAAATTAACTATTTTTGGATGGAGTCTGGTACCAGATGCATGAGTGCCAACCTCTAGGGAGATCTGCTCCCTCCAAAATCAACAATCTTTTGTTCTCTAATAACATCCAATCTTTTACCCACATCAATATACACGCTCTATAATATATTTGCCAATCCGGCAACGCAAATCCTCCTCTTTGTTTGGTATCCTGTAAAGTCTTCAATTTAATTCTAGGCCTTTTGTTTTGCCATATGAATTTGGCTACTATATTGTTTAACTGCTGAAAAAAGGACATTGGTAACATAATTGGGATCATTTGGAGCAAAACTAACATTCTGGGTATTTATTGTCGCAATTCTACCCAACAATAAAAGTTGTAAATCTTGCCATCCCTCTAAGTCCATTTTTATTTCTTTCAAGATCTTATCATAATTATCATTTTTCAAAGTTTTCAATTCAGTTGTTAGATGAATTCCCAAATATTTGACCCTTTTTTCAAAACCAAACCCAGATATATTCAGTAATTTGTTCCTTTGTCATATTTTTTGTTAAAAATTTAGTTTTTTTGATAATTCACTTTAAAACCTGCTACTTCCCCAAAGTGTTTCAACCTTTCTTTTAATTTATCAATTGAATTAACCGGTTCCTCAAGTATAAACATCAAATCATCAGCAAATGCTTGAACTTTAAAACTTTCTCCCTTGATCTTTGTTCCTCTTATCTCTTGATCTTTTCGAATAGGATCAATCAGATATTCTAATGTCAAAACCAACAATAATGGTGAGAGTGGACATCCTTGCCTTGTACCTTGTTCGATAACTATTAAATCTGATGGTTCTCCATGGACATTAACTCTGCTTTCTGGTTTGAGTAAATGGCTTTAACCAGACCCCCAAAATATTCTCCACAACCAATATCCTCTAAGCATTTTAACATAAATTCCCAGTTCACATTGTTGAATGCTTTTTCTGCATCCAGCATGATACAGGCCATTTGTTTATCTGGGTGTTCCCAGTAAAATTCCAAAATATTTAAAATAGTTCTTATATTTTGTCTCATCTGTCTTCTTGGAATAAAGCCAGATTGATCTTCATGTATCACATCTGGAAAAACTTTCTTAAATCTGTGTGCCAAAATGGCCGCAAAGATTTTATAATCTGAGTTTAGGAGGGATATAGGCCTATAATTCTTAATGTCCATTGAATCAGATCCCTCTTTATGTAACAAGGAGAGCAATGCTTCATTTCATGAATCTGGAACTTTGGATGTTTGTTTTATCTCATCTATAACTCACTTATAAGGCAAATGGAAGATTTTAAAAATGAGGTGGTGGTGGTTAAGGAAAAAGTCCAGGATGTAGAGGAGAAAGTTAAAGTGCATGCTTCTACCTTGTTAAAGCTGCAAGAGAAGGTGACAATCCATGACTGCAGACTGATGGAAACCCAAATTCGTCTGAGAGGAGTACCTGAGGAGGAAGGAACTGACTTAAAGGGATATATTGTGAAAATAATTGCTGACTTCTTGGAGGAAGATCCTGAAGGGACTAGAAATACGTATGGCTTTATGTATAGAGTCAACTCATCATATGCCAAGAACAAAAAACTGCCAAGAGATGTGGTCATAAGATTTATGACAAAAGAAATGGTAGGAAAAATCTTGAACCAAAGTTTTCAAAAGATTCTGACAGTAGGCGAGAGTAGAGTTAGAATAATGAAAGAGTTACCAAGACAAGTGATAAATAACAGGAAATTTTACAAGAAACTGACAGAGAAACTGCGTGCTAATGGAACAAGATACAGATGGATAATACCTGAAGGTTTGAGCTACATGGAAGAAGGATTACAATTACGAATGCACATGAGCTGTGTAGTTTCTATGAACAGAATAAAGACTTTGTACCATAATGGATTACAATTATCTTGGAATGTAAATGGACTAAATTCACCGCAAAAAAGGAAAGCAACATTTCAATGGATTAAAAAGCAAAATTGTAATATAATTTGTTTACAAGAAATCCATATACAACAAAAGGATTACAAATATTTATGGAATAAACAATTAGGTCATTGGCGGAACAAAAGAAAAGGGGGCGTGAATTTTTATATTAATCAACATTTAGAGCCAAATTGATATTTAAAGACAAGGATGGGAGATATGTGGTGGTAGAGATAATGATAAATGCAAAGAAAACGTCATTAGGACTGTATGCACCAAATGGAGCAAAAGATGCTTTTTTCAAAGACATTACCCGACAGCTTGATGAAGTGACTTATGAGTAGATATTGATGATGGGAGACTTTAATGGAACAATACAGAACAAAATGGATAGGTCTGGACAAAAAAGTAACAACAAGGAAGGAAAACTGCCAAAATCTTTTTTTGAACTGGTTAAACAAGAAAATTTGGAAGATATCTGGAGAAAATTCAACCCGGAAGTAAGAGACTATACTTTTTTTTCAGCGAGAAATAACACTCATTCCAGAATTGACATGTTATGGGGTAATAAAGATTTGGGCCTCATAACTAAAAAAGTAAAGATTTTACCAAAGATAAGTGCTGATCATAACCCAGTATTATGGATTACAAAATTGCAAAAAAACACAAGAAGATGGAGATTAAATGAAGATTTACTACAGAATAAAGAAATAGTGACACCTCTAGAAAATGAAACTAAAGCTTTCTTCCAAATAAATGATAAAGAAGATATAGAATTCAGATGGTATGGGATGCTTATAAAGCAGTAATGAGAGGAATATTGATTACTTTGAATAATAAAGACAAGAGGTCAACAGAAAAAAAGATGCTGGACATTCAAAATGAAATAAAGAAAAAAGAAGGGGAACTAAGAAAAAGGCCAGGGAAAAAGAAAATTATAAGGGAGATTACTATATAACAAACTCAAATGAGACATTTGCTGAACAAAGAAATTGAATAGAATTTGAAAAAATCGCAACAGAAGGGTGCAAATAAGCCTGTTAAGTATTTAGCTTGGCAATTGAAGAAAAAGAGAGAAAGTAAAATTATTAGTAAAATTGTGACTGGTGGAAGAGAGATAGTAGATCAAGGGGGAATAAAAAGAGAACTGTTTAAGTATTATGCCAACTTATTTAAGGGTATGAAAATAAAAAAAGAAAAGATTGAAGAGTACTTGCAAAATGTTAAAATAGCACCCTTAACGGAAAATATGAAGAAAATTTTGAATGATCCAATTGAAAAAAATTGAAATTGAAGCAGCAATTAATGCAATGAAAATTTGTAAGATGCCTGGGCCAGATGGATATACAGCTAAATTTTTTAAAAAAATTTAAAGAAGAATTAGTACCAAAATTACAAAAATTGATGAATATGATAAGAGTAAAAGGGAAAATACCAAATACCTGGAAAGAAGCTGTAATTTCGTTGATACCTAAAGAAGATAGAGATGTCACGAATGTACAAAACTATAGACCAATTTCATTATTAAATATTGATAAGATATACACAAGAATCCTGGCAGAACGACTTAAACAATATTTGATGAACTTTATAAAGGAAGATCAAGCAGGATTTCTCCCCAAAAGACAAATAAGAGATAAGATAAGAACAGTTGTTAATATTGTAGAATATTATGAAAAACATCCAGAAAAGGAAGTTGCATTATTCTTTGCGGATGCAGAGAAAGCTTTTGATAATTTGAACTGGGACTTTATGTTTGCAGTTATGGAAAAGATAGAACTTGGAGAGCACTTTATAAGAATGATAAAAGCAATTTTTATGGGACAGAGGGCAAAGTTGTGTATAAATGCAGACCTTACAGATAATATGATGATTAGTAAAGGTACAAGACAAGGTTGCCCGCTTTCACCACTGTTGTTTATTATGACTCTCGAAATTTTACTGATACAAGTACAAGATGATGGCATAAGATGGATGAAGACCTAATGAAATGGAATAAACTTAATTTGACATTGTTGGGTAGAACAGCTGCAATTAAGATGAACATTTTGCCAAGAATAATGTATTTAGGGTTTGTAGAATCTTTCAGGATCAAGTGCCATGTTCTACTGGAAAATGTTTTCCTTCCAGACGTTTCGTTCTCAGCTGCGGAGAACATCCTCAATGGCGTTGCAGCCGGAGCAGGCGCTCAGACCTTCTTGGCTGCTGTGCATTGAGTGGGGCCAGGACTGCTGGAGAGCTGCTATTTGTAGGCTGGAGGGGGTGTGATGAAAGGGCAATTGGTTTGTGGATGTGCGCATTGTTTGGTGGGGCTTCCTGGAAGGGTAGTGATAAGGAAACTGGCTGTTGAATGTGACCATTGTTCTGTGTTAATTGCTGGGAAGGTTGGAAGGGGTTTGAAGATAAGGAAAATGGTTGTTGACTGTGCTGATTGTTCTGTGGAATTTGCTGGTTGTTCTGAGACTTTCTGCAATTTATAGTCTGTAGGGTGTTTTGCAGAGCTGGGTACCAAGATTGGTGGATGAAAATGCCTTCTTCCTTTCTGTTAAAATTGTGCTGGTGTTTGTAAATCTCAATAGCTTCTCTGTTCAGGCGGGTATGATAATGTGAGACCGTAGAAAGGACTTCAGTTCTTTCAAAGTGGATGACGTGGTCTCCTTCTTGAAGTGCATGTTCAGCTACAGCTGATTTTTCTGGCTGAAACAAGCGACAGTGTCTCTTGTGTTCGGTGAGACGGGTGTTGCTACTGCGTTGGGTAGTGCCAATGTAGACTGCACCACAGGAGCAGGGTATTTTGTAGACTCCAGGGGTTGAAAGTGGATCTCTCATATCTTTGGCCGAGCGCAGCATGTGGCGGATCTGTTGTGTGGGCTCCAGCAGCCCTGGCCCCACTCAATGCACAGCAGCCAAGAAGGTCTGAGCGCCTGCTCCAGCTGCAACGCCACTGAGGATGTTCTCCACAGCTGAGAACGAAACGTCTGGAAGGAAAACTTTCTCCAGTAGAACACAGCACTTGATCCCGAAAGATTCTACAAACCCTAATGCTGTTACCAGCCGTGAAAACCTGAAATCTTTGATAATAATGTATTTGTTTCAAACTATTCCGATTGTGAAAGATAGTAAACAATTCAATAAATGGCAAAGGAAGATTTCAGAATTTGTCTGGGCTGGGAAGAAACCAAGGATTAAAATGAAAATTTTAACAGATGCTAAAGAGAGAGGAGGATTCCAGCTACCAGACTTAAGAATATATCACAATGCAGTTTGCTTAGTATGGATAAAAGATTGGGTGACGCTGTCAAATAAAAAACTTTTAATGTTGGACGGTCATGGAAATAAATTCGGCTGGCACGCTTACATGTACTATGGAAAGAAAAAAATGGATGTTTTTTTTCTTTCACCATTATATAAGAAATAATCTGTTAAATACATGGATGAAGTATAAGAAGTATGGTGATGAGAGAAAACCATTATGGATAGTGCCAGAAGAAGTGATAAAAATAACAGCTAAGACTGATGAAGAAAGAGGGTTGTCATACAATCAACTATTAAAAATACAAAGTGGTAAAATAGAATTAAAAACCACGGAGGAGTTGAATAACAAATATGATTGGTTTCAAATGCAACAAATAAAGAGCCTGGTGGAAAATGATATTAAAGCTGTAGGAATAAGAAATGGAGAAAGTTCTGCTTGGAGATAATGAAAAATTAATTTCAAAAATATATGTTTACTCTTAAAATGGTCTATGGAAGATGAAGTAGTAAAAACTCAAATGATTAAATCAATGTAAATAAAGAAATACAGATGGATACATGGGAATATCTTTGGAAGAACTCTATGAAACTTTCAACATGTCAGAGTATTAAAGAGAACTGTTTTAAAATGATGTAGAGATGGTATAAAAAAGTTGGCAAAGATTAACAATAAGATGCCAGATAGATGTTGGAAATGTAAAAAACATGAAGGCTCTTTCTACCATATGTGGTGGACTTGTGAAAGAGCAAAAAATTATTGGCAGATGATTCAACAAAAAATTTCTAAGATCTTGGGATATGAATTTAAGAAAGTAGCAAAAACATTTCTGTTGGGATTACAAATGGAAACATTTCCAAAAGAAGATAGAACTTTGATTTGGTACTTGCTTTCAGAGGCTAGGACATTGTATGTGCAGTTATGGAAGCAAGAAAAAAATACCAGAAAAATGGGATTGGATTACAAAAGTAATAACATGGAGTGAGATGGATAAACTAACAAGACTCTTAAGAGACTATGATTTGGAAGTTTATAGTAAGGAGTGGAAAAAGTTTAGAGGTTATGTAGAAAAACAATGGAAAATAAAAGGACATTGGATAATTTTTTAATAATGACTAAGTATTAGAAAAAAGAAGAACATGAATCTAGGCTTATATGGTTCATATGGTTTAAGTGTACCTTTAAGTGTTAACATTTTAAGTTTATAACATCGGTGGGAGTCAAGGAACGGGGGGAGGGGGATTTAGAAAATAGCATATGGGGAAGATTTAAAAAAGTTATTAATGGATAATGTTACCATATGTTATTAATAAAATTCTTTAAACAGTATAACTCTCTTATATGGGAGCAATATCACTTCTTCAAAGCATTTAAAGAATTCTGCTGGCAATCCATCTGGGCCTGGAGTTTTATTGTTTTTTTTTTTAATTCTTATCATGTCCACAATCTCTTGTACTGTTATAGGGCTATTTAAAATTTTCTGTTGTTCTCTCGATATTTTCTTCATATTAGCCTGTTTTATATATTCTTGTTGTATTTTTGATTTTCCCTGCTTTATATATTATTTTTGATAAAAGTTCCTAATGATCTCCTCAATTTGTTTTTTCTGTGAGACCTCTTCCAAATTTTCATTTTTGGAACTTATCATTTTCTTCTCTCTTTCCTTCCTTAATCTGTAGGCCAGCCATCTACTAACTTGACTGGCGTTTTCAAAAAAAATTTGTTTTAGACCATTTCAATTTTTTCTCCAATTCTTCATTTAACAATAAGTTAAACTGATGTATACTTCAAACTTTCATTTTAATTTCCATTGTATTTTTCTCTTTTTGCATTTTTTCCTGCATATGCAGTTTTCCTATTAGTTGATTATAGATTTTCATTCTTTCTCTTTTTCTCCTCGAGGAGTATCTAATTGCTATTCCCCTAAAAAAGGCCTTAAAAGCATCCTATATAATTTGAATAGATGTATCTTTTTCCAGATTATGATTATAGAACATTTTAATTTCCTTCTTAGCTTCTTCCACGAATGCTTCTTCCTTTAAAATCTGCAGATTTAAAGTCCATCGAGCACTTTTTGCCAAACTTTGGAGTGAAATCTGTAATGGGTTATGATCTGCAAATGTCTTGGGCAATATTACAGTTTCTTCTAATAATGGGAATAGAGAAGTTAGAATCCAGCACATATCAATCCTGGACCATGAATCACGTACCTCAGAGCAGTAAGTAAAATCTTTAGTTTTAGGATTTTTTGTCCTCCAGGCATCTATTAAACTCAGTTCATCCACCATCTTAAAGAAAGTTCCAGGTAATTGGCTGCGATGTTTTTTTTAATTCTGTTTTCCAAATTTCTTGTCCATATCAGCATCAAAGACTGCATTATAGTCACCTATAATACAGTGATCTTGATAGTCAAACTCAATGATTTTGTCATGAATGGTCTTATAAAATTCTTCTTGTTTTCCATTCGGTGCATATATATTTCCAAGTAAAATCTTTTTCCCATTATGCACTATTTCAGTCAATAACATTCTGCCATTATCAGCTGCATATTAACAGTCTAGATTCAATCTGGGCTCTGATATAAACTGCAACCCCTATTTTTCTTATGGTCTGCAGATACATATAGTTGACCTAACTTTTTATTTTGAAGGTATTTTACGTCCTTTTTAGTAACATGTGTCTCTTGCAGACACATTATATCAGTACTTAATTTTTTTAGTTACAAAAAGATTCTCCTTTTTTGAGGAGCATTTAATCCATTAACATTTATTGAGATAATTTGTAATCCTGTCTTGCCCATTATTCCATTAATATGTTACAATCTACTATTTTTCCTTGCTCTTTCTGCGTTTGTGATCTTGTTTTCATTTTCTCTCTCTTTTTTCTTTTTGTTACTTCTTCTCCATCTCTACTTTTATTTCCTTCTTCTTCTTGACCTTCTCCCCTTTCCTCTTCCTCCGACTCTGATTCTTGGCTATTTTCTTCTACATATCTATTCATAAACTCTTGTACTTTAAACGTTGATGTTATATTAAATCTTTTACCTTGAAACATAAAGAAGATGCCTTCCGGCACTAACCATCTAAATTGAATATCTTAATCAATCAGCCATGCTGTCAATTTTCTATAACCACTTCTTCTCTGTCGTATGCTCCAAGGTACTACTTTTAAGATTTTTATTTTATTGTCCTGCCATTTTAAATTGACTTCTCTGTTAGCTCTCAAAATCACCTCACAAATCAAAACTTTCATGAATTTAACATGTACTTCTCTTGGTAAATTATAATTCTTTGTGTAGGCTGAGGCAACCCTTTTAACCCAATCTCCTGTTTAAAATCTTTTACCGCCTCTTCTTTGCCTGATGTCAAGAGATCATTAATTTTCCTATATATATCTTCCCCCTTCTCTTCTGGGAGATTCTGGAATCTCAAAATATATGAAGCTTTGTCCATTTCTAATTTTGCCATCCTGTCCTCAATATCTGACCATTTAGTCTTGTATTCTTGATTTGTGACAGACATTGCTATCATTTTCTAATCCAATGTGTCCACTTTGGTTGATAGAGTATGTGTTTGTTGATTATTAATTAAATGTTGCCTCTGAAATTCATCAACTTTCTCATTAGTCTTTCTTATTTCTTCCTTAAGTTCTAGTTTAATTTCTTCTACTGCCTCTTGGTTTTGTTTAAAATCTGTCATCATTATATTCTGCACTTTCTCAATAGCGTCCTGGTTTAATGCTGCTACCACTGGCTTACTGACACCTGGTGAGGCACCCTGCCCCAGTTTTTTTTTTATCTTAATGTCCATATTTCTCCTCCTTCTTCACCTTACTATCTTTATACTAATTGAAAATCAAGTAGAATACACTTAGACCCTAGCACTCTCCTAAAGGCACCTTCTGTTAAAAGGTGGTAAAAGAAATGAGTGAAGTAGAAGAGCTGGGAGTTGGTGTTTGAGGAAGTTAGAAGAGGAGCCATTTCAGAGAGAATAAAAGGAGGAAGAGGCGGTTCTTAGCGGAGACGCAGCTGCCTCTTCTTTGAAGAGTAGGTGGATGATTTGAAATGCCATGTCAAGAAAAGAAGAACTGGTTTTTGAGAACCCTGTATTGTTTAGTCTTTAGGTGAAGTGGGTAATAGAGATGTGGTGAACTAAAATGGCATACTGAGAAAGTATGGAACTGAGATACAGGGGCTTCTAGGTTGAAGAAGGAACAGAAGATTCTGTTCACTTACCATGAAGTCTTCCTTCTCGGTGGTCCCAGAGTGGGTCAGTCCTGACCTATGGGAATGCAGCTTCTCCTCTCCATAGGCAGGGCCAGCAAACAAGTTCCTTCGAGGAGGGGGTGCTATTTCCCCTAGCTTTCAGTTTGTCTTCAAGCCGGTCGACTCCCAACTAGAAACTAGAAAACAAACTGCAACCGAGGGAAGAAACACTACAGTAATACCTGTCTTCCCCTCCCAGACCCGGAATCAAGGAAGCATACACAGAATCATCCAACTTCCTTTATTCATAACTGTGTAACTGGACATTTCGGTACAACCAAACCAGAATGCCATCAACCAGTAACTCCCCATGTGCAAATACATGGTCTACAGCAAACACAGCAAAACCACATGCCCAAGCTCTTGGGCTACCCAGGGTTTTGATACTAAGATTGAGCCAATCCCAGACCAGGCAGGGAGGACTAACCCACTCTGGGACCACCGAGAAGAAAGACTTCACGGTAAGTGAACAGAATCTTCCGTTCTCCAGTGGTCCCAGTAGTGGGTCAGTCCTGACCTATGGGACTTATAACAGCAGTTCCCGAGGGTGGACCCACTCAATCCTTTGGATCAAACAGCAGCCTGCAACACCCTCCTACCGAATGCCACCTTGGCTGAAGCGAGCTTATCAATATGGTAGTGCTTCGTAAAGGAATGAACAGAGTGTCAAGTGGCCACTCTGCACACTACCTCCATAGAGGGGAAAGCTCTGTAAGCTGCAGAAGTGGCTGCTCCTCTTAAGGAGTGAGCTGTGATGCCTGATGGAGGCTCCAATCCCCTGGCCTTATACGCCTCGATGATGCAGCCTCGCAACCATCTATGAATTGTAGATTTAGAAACGGCTTTACCCTTGGCTCTAGCACTAAAACAAATAAGAAATCAGAAGACCGTAGAGGCTTAGTTCTGTCCAGGTAAAAGCTTAAGGCTCTGCGAACGTCTAGACAGCGCCATAGCCTCTCCTTTTTGTGCTGTGGATTAGGACAAAAGGAAGGAAGAATAAGTTCTTCCAATCTATGAAACAGTGAGTTAACTTTTGGGACGAAGGCCAGGTCAGGTCTCAAGATCACCTTATCTCAGTGGTAAACACAAAGATCTTTGTGGATAGACAATGCCTTAATCTCAGATACCCTGCGTGCTGAAGTAATTCCCACCAGGAAAATCGTTTTAAAAGTAAGCATCTTTAAACTGCATGAAGCCATAGGCTCAAAAGGCTTGCGACTTAAGGCCTCAAGCACTACATTCTAATTTCAAAAAGGGAACCTGTGTGCCTGTGGTGGATTAAGGAGAGACACCCCTCTCAAAAAGCGTTTGATATGTGAATGTCGGGACAGCAACTTGCCTTTCCTATCACCTCTCACCGCTGCAATGACCGCTATCTGCCTTTGGAGGGTATTGGTACTAAGTCCCTTCTCCAAACCCGCCTGAAGAAAGGCTAACATGTCTGCTATCTTAGCAGGCATTGGGTCTGCACTGTTCTCCTGACACCAGAACACAAAAGTCTGACAAATGGCATTGTACACTCTATTAGCAGACATTCGTCTAGAGGCTAGCATGGTATCTACAACCCCTTTTTTGTACCCCAACTCAGTCAGTTGCCTCCATTCAACTTCCAGACTGTGAGTCTTAGCATCTCCAGTCGTGGACACAGCACCTCTCCTTGTAGCAGGAGATCCTTCCTTAGTGGAAATATCCAGGGTTTGGCTACCCTGAGACGCATCAACTCCTGGAACCAGACCCTTCTTGGCCAAAAAGGTGCTATTACTATTACCTCTGCCCCCAAGTCCTATACCCTGAGCAAGAACCTCTGCAACACCTACACTGGGGGAAAGGCATAAAGAAGAGTCCTGGGCCACTCTGCGTGCAACGCATCTGTGCCCATGGCCTTTTGAGTTTTTGTTCTTGACAGGAAGTTTGGAACTTGATGGTTTAGTTCCGACGCGAATAAGTCCACCTTCGGAAACCTGAACTTCTGGCAAACTTGACGGAAGACCATCTTGTTCAGCGACCACTCTGCTGAATCCAGGGTCTGACAGCTGAGCCAGTCCGCTAACACATTGTCCTTTCCCGCAACATGTGTCGCCTTCAGGGACAGATTTCTCTACGTCCAGTCAATTAGCAGAATTGCCTCTCGCTGCAAGAGTTTCGATCATGTCCTCCCTTGCTTTTTCACAAAGGCTTTCGCTGTCATATTGTCCGTTTGGACAAGAACATGTTGGTCTTTCACTATGTCCGGAAAGTGGAACAGAGCAAGTCTGATTGCCCTCAGTTCCAGGACATTTATACTGTTGGAAGTCTCCTGACTGGACCAGCGCCCTTGAACCATCTGTCCTTTCGCATGTGCTCCCCAGACAAACAAGCTGGCATCCGTTGTCACAATTGTTCAAATTGGTTCTCGCGGAGCCTGTCCGGCTTGGAACCGCCATGGCGACAACCACCATTGCAAGGCCACTTCCACCCATTCTGGCACTCCTACCCGGAGCAGCTTCCTCTGAGCAATGGCTGTCTGGAAGGGACGTAGGAAGGACTAAATGGGTCGTGTATGGGAATGTGCCCATTGCACTAGGTCCTGGCATGAGACTGAGTACCACCAATTTTGCTAGAGTCATCACTTGAGTGGTTTTGGCCTGTAACACTGAATGGATCAGTTGTGTCAGTTTCGCTTGTCTTTCCTGGGTGAGGAAGACTCTGTCTTCCCTGGTATCGATCTGTAACCCCAGGTGAAGGATGGATTGAGCTGGCGTGAGGGAACTCTTCTCCCGATTTATGACAAACCCGTGGGAGGACAGAACATCCATTGTCTCCTTCAGGGCCGCCTTCGTCTGAGCAAACAATGGTGCCTTGACTAGGTTGTCATCAAGGTATGGAAATAATGACACTCCCCTGAGACGCAAGGCTGCCACTAGAGTCACCAGTATCTTTGTGAAAACTCTGGGTGAGGACTTTAAGCCGAATGGCAATGCCTTGTATTGGTAGTGGCTGCCGTCATAAGAGAATATCAAAAAATGGCGGTGCCCCTGCCGAATTGATATGTGTAAATAGGCCTCGGATAGATCTATCGATGCCAGAAAGTCCCCTTTTTGTAGGGCTAGGAGGATTGAATGCAAGGTTTCCATCTGAAACTTCTTCATCTCCACCTTTCTGTTGAGCCATTTCAGGTCTAAGATTGCTCTCACATCTCCATTCTTTTTTGGGTGGATGAAGAAGATCATGTAGATACCCTGGGGTCCTCTCCTCCTCCGTATAGCCCCTATATTGAGGAGATGGAGGATGGCTGATAGCAGAAGCTGATATTTTTGAGGAGACTTGTTCCTGAGAACTTCCAGGAATCTGTCTCGTGGAACTGTCTTGAATTCTATACTGTAGCCCTTGGACACGGTCTCCACCACCCATCTGTCTGCTACTGTCTGTCTCCACACTTCGGCAAAGTGTTGGAGATGGCCCCCTATAGCCCCTGGGGGACTGTTCTGGGCATAGTCAGGTGGCATTGCCTTTCCTCGGGCCTTTGGAGGACAGCCCTTTGGTATTGAAAGATGAAGATCTGGAACGCGGGGCTTCTGTTGCCATCTTCCCCTATAGAATTTGGAGTAATTCGACTTGGAGTCCCTCCTTTGATCCTGAAACGGCTGGAAACGTCTCTTATCTCTGTCCCGCTTTTTGGATGGGAGAACCTTCTTCTTATCCTTGTCCTCCACCAGGTAGTGCTCTAGGCCTTGGCCGAAGAGTAAATCGCCAATAAAAGGGACCACTGCTACTTTGGCTCTTGCAGATGGATCTGCGTCCCAGTTTCGCAGCCAAGTGTTCCGTTGGGCTGTCACACTCGAGGCTATAGCTCTCGCATATTGTTGCATAGTGTCCAGAGTAGCGTCCACTGCAAAGGCCACAGACAAGGCAATCTTTCTTAGCTCATCTTTAACTTCCTTGGGCAAGTCTTGTTCCGCCTTGGCCAATTCTGAAGCCCACTAATAAATGGCTCTGACAGCCAACGAAGCCAACACTGACGCCTGCAAAGAGGTGGCTGAAGCTTCAAAATCCCTTCATAGGGCTTGTTCAATCCTTTTATCCATGGGGTCCTTTGGTGTGCCATCGGCATCCAATGGTAAAATGGAAGAGGAGGCAAGGCTGTTAACTGGGTCGTCCACTCTGGGCAGCTTGAGCTGTTTCATGGTCTCTGGAATAAGAGTGTAAAACTTGGAAAAAACTGAATGGGTTGCCTTTGGTTTGGCTGGGTGTTCTCATTCTGTCTTCATAATAGAGAAAAACCCTGCTGGCAGTGGTACCAGTTGTGGCTTGGATCTGGCCTTAGGAATAGTTTTCTCTGACCCCATTGGGAAATCTGTTTCCTCCTCCTCTTTAAGTTTAGGGTCATAATTCAGTTCCAAGGCTCTGACAATTTTTGGGAAGAGCCGTGAATAAATGTCAGGGGGAAACAACCTATTCTGAGATGATTGAATTATCTCTACCTCTTCCTCAGAAAGCTCCCCTTCTTCCTTTGAGGAAGATAGTTCTGAGTCCTCAGAGTCTTCCCCTAGCTCAGACGCTTGAAAACTTTCCAAATCTATGCGTCTCTTCTTTCTCTGTGAAGGGGCAGTCTCAACTTCCTCCTCAACCAGATGCTTAGTCTTCTTTGTGCATTTTTAAAATTTCAGCTTGGGGATCTGACTAGGATGCTCCTTGCTAGACTGTACTTCCTGTTTTAGTATCTGTTGGATCCAGGCAAAGAGATTTGCCTTGGCCTCGGTTCCAGATAAATCCACTATTGGGTTTTCCGTCTGGTCCAAATCACATATAGCTGTGTCCTTGGCCTTGGGGAATTCAGATGGGGTAGCCATTTTGAAGTGCCCAGGATACTGTAAAAAGAGAAGACACAAAGTGGCCGCTTTTCCCGCCTAAATTTTCTTTCCCCTTCCACACCCTGTAAGCCCTGTTCATGCCTTGCTACTGGGCTGTGGGACTCCCTTTCGTTCTCTGGATCTCCTGTCCGCCTGGTCTTCCTTTATGAAAGTAATCAGCCTCTGGACTAGTGCCATCTGGAAAAAACCTGGCACTAGGGGCCCCTGAGGCTGTTATGCCGGCTAGAGGAAGGGTTGGGGGGGCGCCCAGAGTTCATTAAGTCCTCCCCCAGGCAACTTTTCACAGGCCGCCCTACTTTCCCCCATTGCTTAACTTCTTTCTCCACCAATATCCCCATCCATGGGTCTCTGGGACCCTACCTGTTCCTCAGGAGGGAGAAGGAGTTGGTCACCGTCCTGTCCACCCTGTGCACGCTGCCGGGTCCGAACAGAGGCTCTGGATGTCCACAGGGCCGCTGCCGTGTGCTGCTGTCTCTGCCCTGGTCGTCTGCAGTCTCCGCCACTCACCGCTGCGTTCTTCGCTCCCGTGCACTTCATTTACCTGCGGCTCAGTTGTGCCATCGGGAAACGGACTGGAGCCAGCGTGGCTTTGCCGCCGCATTCAGGGAGGCATGGGGAAACTGCAGCCACATTCCTGGGTCTCCCGGCTTCTGCCGGACTCCAGGAAGCTTCAGGTGCCGAGGGAGGGGGGGAGAGTAAGCTGCTCCGTCCCTTTCCTTGTCATTTCTGCTGTGGTCTCTCTCTCTTTGTTTTTTGCAAAGTTGAGCCGAAGCTCAGCTGGCATGTCCTGCTCTGGAGGCAGGGCCAAGCAAAACTGAAAGCTAAGGGGAATAGCACCCCCTCCTGGAAGGAACTTGTTTGCTGGCCCTGCCTAAGGAGAGGAGAAGCTGCATTCCCATAGGTCAGGATTGACCCACTACTGGGACCGCTGGAGAAGAACAAGATACAGTGGACTGAGACTCTCTAGCAGTAGCTCTCGTTGTCAGGAGGAGGAAGTAAAACAGCTTGTAGGTTGGGACGTAATATATATGCTGATGGGGAGAACAGAACTGATGTAATGAATGTAGTAGTTTAAATTGATTTGAGTAATGATATTAATATTAATTGAATTAATGAATTTATTTGATTTGGTTTAATTTAAGTGAATGAATTTAATTAGCATAATTAGAGTGGCTAAAAAATATTTAGGTGAGGACTGGTATGTAAGGGCAAATACATAAATAGTAACAAAATTAATGTTCATGAAACAAATAAGAACTATTGGAAGAGCATTTAGGGGAGCCCGTCACATTCTTAAAGTCCATATCACACCTTCCCCCAGCAGCATATTATCCAGTCAGTCCCTTAGGTATTGCAAATGCAGGGTGTGCTACGCATCAGCAAAGCAGGTTCGTGGGACCTCGGGAAGAGAGGTCCAGTTATTGCAGCGGATCCCATGATACATTTGATCAGAGGCACCCCATGATACATTTGATCAGAGGCACTTCACTCATGGAGTAAAAGGACAGGTCCTCTTGTGGATCAAAAACTGGCTGAGTAATAGGAAGCAGAGAGTGAGTATAAATGGGCAGTCTTCGCAGTGGAGGACGGTAAGCAGTGGGGTGCCGCAGGGCTCGGTACTGGGTCCCATCCTCTTTAACTTGTTCATAAATGATTTAGAGTTGGGAGTGAGCAGTGAAGTGGCCAAATTTGCGGATGACACTAAATTGTTCAGGGTGGTGAGAACCAGAGAGGATTGTGAGGAACTCCAAAGGGATCTGTTGAGGCTGGGTGAGTGGGCGTCAACGTGGCAGATGCGGTTCAATGTGGCCAAGTGCAAAGTAATGCACATTGGGGCCAAGAACCCCAGCTACAAATACAAGTTGATGGGGTGTGAACTGGCAGAGACAGACCAAGAGAGAGATCTTGGGGTCATGGTAGATAATTCACTGAAAATGTCAAGACAGTGTGCGTTTGCAATAAAAAAGGCCAACGCCATGCTGGGAATTATTAGGAAGGGAATTGAAAACAAATCAGCCAGTATCATAATGCCTCTGTATAAATCGATGGTGCGGTCTCATTTGGAGTACTGTGTGCAGTTCTGGTCGCCGCACCTCAAAAAGGATATTATAGCATTGGAGAAAGTTCAGAAAAGGGCAACTAAAATGATTAAAGGGCTGGAACACCTTCCCTATGAAGAAAGGTTGAAACGCTTAGGGCTCTTTAGCTTGGAGAAACGTCGACTGAGGGGTGACATGATAGAAGTTTACAAGATAATGCATGGGATGGAGAAAGTAGAGAAAGAAGTACTTTTCTCCCTTTCTCACAATACAAGAACTCGTGGGCATTTGATGAAATTGCTGAGCAGACAGGTTAAAACGGATAAAAGGAAGTACTTCTTCACCCAAAGGGTGATTAACATGTGGAATTCACTGCCACAGGAGGTGGTGGCGTCCACAAGCATAGCCACCTTCAAGAAGGGGTTAGATAAAAATATGGAGCAGAGGTCCATCAGTAGCTATTAGCCACAGTGTGTGTGTGTGTGTATATATATATATATTTGGCCGCTGTGTGACACAGAATGTTGGACTGGATGGGCCATTGGCCTGATCTAACATGGCTTCTCTTATGTTCTTATGTTCTTATGTTCACTCACTTCTCTTGGCAACTAGAATGATGTTTGCATGCAGTTCTGGCTACCGTATCTCAAAAAGGACACTGCAGATCTGGAACAAGTTCAGAGGAGGGCAATCAAGATGATTAGACGGTTGGAGCACCTTACGTATGAAGAAAGGCTGAGTCTGGGACTTTCTCATGTAGAAAAGAGATGTCTTGGGGGGCAGGGGGAAGAGGACATGATCATAGAGACACAGAGTTGGAAGGGACCTCCAAGGTCACCTAATCCAACCCCCTGCACAATGCAGGAATTCACGAATACCTCCCCCTAAGTTCAAAGAATCAGCATTGCTGTCAGATGGCTATCTAGCCTCTGTTTGAAAACCTCCAAAGAAAGACAGCCCACCACCTCCTGCAGAAGCCTGTTCCACTGAGAAATTGCTCTGTCAGAAAGTTCTTCCTAATGTTTAGCCAAAAACTCTTCTGATTTAATTTCAACCCGTTGGTTCTGGTCCAACCTTCTAGGGCAGTAGAAAACAACTCAGCACTATCCTCTATACGAATTCCCTTTAAATACTTGAAGATGGTGATCATATCACCTCTCAGTCATCTCCTCACCAGGTTAAACATATCCAGCTCCTTCGGCCTTTCCTCATAGGACCTGGACACCAGACTCCTCACCATCTTCATTGCCCTCCTCTGGACTCATTCCAGTTTGTCTATATCCTTCTTAAATTGTGGTACCCAAAATTGAACACAATACTGTAGGTGAGGTCTAATCACAGCAGAGTAAAGCAATATCATCACTTCATGTGATCTGGACACTATACTTCTGCTAATACAGCCCAAAATTGCATTTGTCTTTTTAGCTACTGCATTACACTGCTGACTCGCATTCAATGTATGGTCCACTAAGACCCCTAGATCCTTTTTGCACGTATTACTGCCAAGATAAGTCTCCCCCATTCTAAATTATGCATTGGATTTCTCCTACCTAAATGCAGAACTTTGCATTTGTCCCTGTTAAAATTCATATTTTGGTTTTAGCCCAGTTTTCCAGCCTGTCAAGATCATCCTGTATTCTGACTCTGTCTTCTACTGTATTTGCTACCCCTCCCAATTTAGTATCATTTGCAAATAAGCATTCCCTCTATTCATTCATCCAAATCATTTATAAAGATACTAAACAAAACAGGTCCCACAAGAGATCCTTGAGGCACTGCCCTTGTCACTCCTCTCCAAAAGGATGAGGAATCATTCACAAGCATTGTCTGGGTGCCATCTGTCAACCAGTTACAGATCCACTGAACAGTAATAGGATCCAAACCACATTTTACCAACTTGTCGACAAGAATATTATGTAGAACCTTATAAAAAACATTACTGAAAGCAGGATAAAGTATGTCTACAGCATTCCCTGGATCAAGCAAGGTAGAAACTTTTTCAAAAAAAAAAGAGAGGTTAGTCTGACATGATTTGTTCTTATGCAACTCATGTTGACTCTTAGTAATCACACCCGTCCTTTTTAAATGCTCAAGGACTGACTGATGATTTATTTGAATGCTTTTCCAGAAATAGATGTCAAGGTTGGTGGTTGCACAGATCCTCCTTTTTCCCCTTCTTGAAGGTGGGGACATTTGCCCACCTCCTGTCACCTCACCTGTTCTTCAAGAATTCTCAAAAATTATGGCCAGAGGCTCAGAAATTATGTCTGCAAGTTCTTTTAATACCTTTTAGTACCTGATAGAAGTCTATAAAATTATGCATAGGGTGGAGAGAGCTGACAATTTTTTCCCTCTCCCAAAATACTAGAACTTGAGGGCATTCAATGAAGCTGATGGGCAGTAGATTTAGGAAGGACAAAAGGAAATACTTTACGCAGGGAGTCATTAAAATGTAGAATTTGTTGCCAGAGGATGTAGTGATAGCCATATGCACAGAGAGCTTTAAAAGGGGATTAGACAGATTAATGGAGGATAGGCCTATCAGTGGCTACTAACCTTGGTGACTAAAGGAAACCTTTACATCAGTGGCAATTAACTCCTGAATATGAGTACCAGGAAGTAATATCAAGGGAAGGCTTCAGCCTTTATGCCGTGATCTGACGTCCAGAGGAAATGGTCAGCCACTGTGTGAGAGAAGACACTGGACTAGATGGACCCAGTCCAGCAAGGATCTTCTTATGTTCTTATCTAAGATTCCTAAAGACATTAATTAAAAGATGAGCTCTTAATAAAGAACCAATCTTCTAACGTTCATGGGTAAGAAAACAAAACTTCCAACTATGTTAGAAAAAGGGTTTCAAACACTCTGAAGATTTAATAACTCAAGATTTAGTGCCTTATTTGGTTACTTTCCCTCTTCCTCATGGCCAAAAGGCAAGTGCCATACTTACGTACCTCTCCCCATCCTCCACAGCAAAAAGACCCCAAAAACATACTGGGGGAGGGGGAACATTTGGTTCCCATCAGAATAGGCAAGCTGACATAAGTGTTGTTTGCATGATTTATTCAGAGCATAGAAACTTGGGAAATCCAACTGTTGAACTCTGAAATGGAAGAACAATGCATATGATATGAAGCCTGCACAATGCTTTAAGCATTTTGGGTGAAAGGTGCTGCAAAAAAAGGAACATTTCAAAACTCCTGCTTTAGAAAAGGAGAAACAAATCAAAGGCACTATGCCAGAATAGCAAGGGGAGCTGCTAAGGCACTGGATGATGCGTTTTAAGACCTAAAACCTGAAGTGATGATTATGCATTCTTTCCCAATCATTTTCTATGCTGTGAGTGTGAACTTTCAGAATGCTGTTGTGATCCTTCAGTCTCATGTTCTAAATCTCAGTCAAATTAACTCAGAGGTGTGGAACAAGAAAGGAGCAATAAAGTGAAATTAACTCACGTGTTGCATCTTCTCCACTTTTACACCTTACTTCCCAACCTTTAATTAGAAAATAGCTGCCAGATTGTTTTAATTGGATCTGGTAAGCAATGTAAAAACACTTCATCAGCCTCAGGAAAACAGGTGTGCATCTCCCCAACAAAACCCAGGGGAACCAACACCCAGTTAAATACCTCAGTGTGGATTTTTCACTTAGCAACGCACTAACCAAGAAGTTAAGTCTTTGCTTTCTAAGTGCAAGTCAGTCTTTAAATGGTCAGCTCTCCCTTGATTTGTTCTTCCCTCTCTGGTTGTTCCCACTTTGTTCAAGGCAGACTGTCAGTCAGTTTTCTTGCTCAGATCTCATCTGTCCCTTTAAGTCATGGACATCAAGCCTAAGTCCCATTGTACAAAGCATGTGATTTAAGTAAAAGTAGCATGGAAATAATCTTTATATAGCTCTGTCATAGTGCCACATGGTCACAGACAACTGTTGCTTTAAGATATAGTCTTTCACAGGGGTCATTTTGTAGAATAATAGGTGGTGGAGCTCATCGATAGATTGTTATGCAGTTGCACATACTATTCAATGAACAAGGAGGTGGAGCTCTCAGAAAGAGGAGGTGGAATTCTCAGAAAGGTTCAGGAGCTGCACTCCTGTGAGCTCCCACTGAATCTGAGGTCTGGTCTTTCATATTTAACATGTGCTTTGCAATGTGGGCATATTTAGTAAGTTCCCTTTTTTTTGGTTAAAAATTCTGCTTTGAACAACTACATCATGTGCCATCCAGTCACCTGAAAATACTGCTATTCGTGTATATATGCTGTCCCACCCACTCACGGTCGGGACTTACGCCGACACCACCCCTGAACCCCAAACAAGCCCACCCAGCCCGATGTGGGCAGCCACACACCCCAGGTGCCTATTAGGGAACTGAATCAGCTGGTGGGTGAGCCAACAGCCCACAACAACTCCTTTCCTCCCTGTGGCAGCTCTCCTTCCGCCACCTGGGAAGCAAAGATGGGGCAGCATGACGGCGTGGTGGGAGCCGCCCTGCAGGAGCATAGAGCCGGACCTCACATAGGCGAGGCCTACCCCTGCTGTCCACCATAAGTGGACAGGTCCTCAGAAGCTGCAGCAAGCCCTGTGGGCCCGCCACAAAGCAGCAGGGAAGGCCCAGATCTTTGGGGCAAAGCCAGCAGAAGCCCTGACTCAGGGCTGAGTGTCTCAGCTGATAAAGGGGGGAGGGGCACAGAGGAACCACGAATGGGGGAGGGCTAGGGAGATGGGAGGGATATAAAAGGGAGATCGAGGCAGGGGTTGATGATGAGTGCACGGTGGAGCTGGGAACTGGAACAGAGCGGTCCAGAGAGAGTCAGGAACCAGTCAGGGAGCAACCAGCATAGGAGGTGGCAGGGTGAAACTAACTGGCCTCCCCACCTAACCCTCAGCCCCCAGCCAGCACTTCAGGGCGGAGGAACAGCAGGGCCAGATGTCAGCAGCAAAGGGAGCAGGGCCATCCAAGGAGGCAAGGCGCAACACACGTTGGACATGGAAATTTCTATTGTGGTTAATGTCTTAAATTGTCTTACACTGTCTTACGCTGGTCCTTGCTATTGATCTTTACAGCCTCATATTTAACTTCATCCACAGGATTCAGGCAAGTGTAGAAGTTCCCAATGTGGAACTCCCAATTGTTCAAAGCTGCCCTGATTCATGTGAATAATTAAAACAGCTCTAAGCTATACCACTAATAGCATGAGGAAGTGGAAATGCCACATGTGCAAAGCTAATATGAAGCGCTTCAGACTAACAGTAGCAAGATTTTGTATGCATGATTTCTTACAATATTTTGAAGAAGTTAAGATTTTTCATTTAAAAAGCAACAATATCAGAGACAGATGAGATTTTTTTTAAAAAAATAAACTGTCTGCTGCCTAAGCGATGTTTAATTACAATACTATATATTATTTTATTATTGATGCCGTTTCATTAGAACAGAAGTGTCAACAATCTATCAAAATGGTATGGCCAGTGTAAGTCTCACTGAATTACAACATTTATGAAGAAAGCGGATGACGGGCAGGGGAATTATTCTCCCTGATTAATACTGGAAGTCAGGGTCATATAATGACATTTCTGAGATTTTAAAATAAATTTAAATTGTAAAATAATAATACAGCTGCCTTCTGCAGGTCAACCATGTTTTACATGTTTCTTGACAAAAAAATCACTTAAAATCCTTTTGGATTCCAGGGGTTCCATCCCTATTAGTATATCTATGGGCACGTCCTTATACCCACAAAGAATTTCCCCACCTCCCCTCTCACAGCAGCCCAAAATGCTCCCTGAAATCCTGTTCCTGGGAATCCCCTCTGTTGTGAATAAAGGGGTGATTTGCTCCCAAAAAATACGCCTCTGTGATCTCTGCCATAAATTCCTCATGTCATGCTCAGGTGTAACAAAGGGGCAGAGGTGGAGGGTGAGGAGTCAAATTGCCAACTCCTGTCAGTAAGGAGGAAAGACAGAATACTTTTAATAATCCAGCCTGAAGTCCTAAAAGTCAATTGTGTAAGCCATGATATAATCGGTCAAAGGCAGCTTGGTGGGAAATTGGTAAATCAGCCCCCTGGCCATACAGGACTGGTTCCACAGAATCTCTCTCAGCTGAGAAGAAAAGGGTTAAATGTTCAGCTTGTTCAGTGGAAGCACACCAAGTCCAATGGAGACAGGAAGGAACAGAGATAAAGTCTACAATATACAGAGATCACCCTTTGTTTCAGTGTTCCTGTGGGTCTATGTCCATTTTTTTGAGACAAATGCCAAGGTAGCTCAGTTACTGGTGTAGTTTAACCAATATCCTTTTTGCCTTTTATTTCCTACTTCTCTGTAATACCAGAGATGTGAAAGTCTGTAATTTTTTTCTTTTTTTGGGGGGGGGTACTAAAAAAACCCCTATGAAATATATTTTCTCTTTTTGAATGAGTTAAACACTTTTAAAGACAAGGGGGCATGCTGCAGACATATACAGCTCTTAAATCCAAGATGTTGTTAGCCGCCCTGAGCCTGCTTCGGCGGGGAAGGCGGGATATAAATAAATTATTATGTATTTCTGCACCTAGAAGGATACCTAATCTTCATGAGGGGAGCATGCAAGGTTTTCATGGCTTCTTAGTACTTGAATGACTTCTGTTGTCCTTTTGACCTGACATGGTTGACCTTTTCATCTCTTCCTCCAACCACTGTGACACCCTTATCCACAGACTGGGTAAAAAGTAGCTTATTTGCCCTACCCTGCAGGAGGAAGAAAAAAGATTAGAAGACAGTGAGGGAGAAACTGCACCAAAGAGGAAAACTGAAAGTTTCATTGAGAACTTAACTCTCTCTAACCAGACAGCAAAAAGTAAGATACATGTGCTAAGATAGAATAGAGTGCATTAGCTTGCAATTTTTTTTCAGGTATTGGGAATATGTTATTTTACTTCTACAGAACAAAGGCATTTATAAGTTTTAAATTCCATAAGTATGTCCAATTCAAAATTTTATATGCTTAAGTTATAAATGATGCAATTTATGTTGTTAAAGCGGTAACATTACTTTAGGTTTGGTAAGACAGCGAGTATTGTATATATTTCAATTTTCCCTAAAATTTCTGTCGTCCCCCCCCACAAAAAAAAAAAAATCTGAAAAAAAAAGTTTTGTTTTACTTTTTTCCATGGCTTCAAAATTTCTGGAAATTTTACATCTCGAGTAATATCTGTACTCAGGGGTGAAATTCTAGCAGGAGCTCCTTTGCATATTAGGCCACACACCCCTGATGTAGCCAATCCTCCAAGAGCTTACAAGGCTCTTTTCTGTAAGCTCTTGGAGGACTGGCTACATCAGGCGTGTGTGGTCTAATATGCAAAGGAGCTCCTGCTAGAATTCCACCCCTGCCTATACTGTGTTCTGGTATATATCCCCACATTTTTGTGCTCTAAGTCTGTAGAAGATGTTCATTAGTTAATAAAGATCTTTTCTATTGTAAAGATCTCAGACTGCCATTAAACCCTCTCCAGTGCACCTGGTCATTCACCCCCACAGAGATACCAAACACTTAGCCAAACTATAGAGAATTCACTAAGGCTGGGAGGAAGGAGAATAATTACTCTATACATACACATACAGGGAACCTCCCACTTTCAGTGAGTGAGACCACTGGAGGACTTTATAGGGCATTTGACTTGTGGCAGGCTATCCAAAGGTTAGAAAGGAAGGCGGCTAGGACTCCCTACAACTACAAGCGGGTTCAAGCATTCCCATATGCACAATGAATCCTCAGCCTCACAGGACACTTACAGCCTGGAAAACCAAGACAGGCAGATCTGAAGAGTTGTGAGACTGGAACACCTCCTCCCCCAGGAATAGAATTTTGAGGAGTGTTATCAGGCTGCCACGGGAGGTAGGAAAATCACATACTGTGGGCACAAGAATGCGGTCCAATGGAAACACTAATGTGGATCTAAGCCTGTCTCTACTGGCTAGTGGGGATGGAAGGGAACACATGCTTCACTGCTTTTCATTTCTTATGCTGACACAATCACAGCCCCTGCACAGCTTCTTATATCAAAATTCAGGCAACTTTTTTTTCAAGTGAACAGCAAATAACACAAATGAAGCAAGCATATTCCATCGTTCTAACTCTACAGAGCTTTCTAGAGCATAGCTTTCTCTGCACCGTAGAATGAGAATGCAATCTACATTTGAGTGAAATTAGTGACAAAAACTGCAATATTAATGGGGGAGGAAAACTACCATTCACATCTTTGTGCATAATAATACCCAAATGTTGAAGATCATTAGACACAAGCACAAGTATCCATTTCTAAGATGCAGTAAACTGGAAACTTTAATTTTTCATCTCCAGCAGGAAGAAGATTATACAAAGGAATAATTTTGAAAGTACTGAAAATTAAGCACCAGGATAAATGCAAGCCACATGTGCTCTCTCTTGAATTTTGGAAGCAAAATCTCTAAAAATTTTACCAGGGGAAATCCAATAAATACACAGGGATTCAGTAGTTCTGGATTTCTCTCACAGACAAATACATTATACATAATAAAAAGCCCCCAAAGCAGAAAGAGTGAATTGCCTACCTGTCCCTTGGAACATCTAGTGCTGTATTATAGTCAGGTGGTCCTCCAGGCAACATGTTGAACAAGAGGTGGTTTGTTCCTCGATCCCAACTAAGGAGAGACAAATTGAAGGAAAGCCTGAGCATCCACATATTAGAACCCATATCTTCAGAGATAAGTACTAAGATGTCACTTTATGTATTTTATATTTTATTCTCTTTCTACTATTTTATATAGCTATTTTTGCTAAATTTTCTATTTTTATTTTAACTGGAGCTTGAGTATCTGTATACCTGATAATGTTTTTGTCAGTTGGATCTGGTTGCTGACTGTAATAATAAAACTGAACTGAGGAAGGAACATTTTAAAACAATAAGGAAAAATAAACTACCATAGTCTCAAACTGGCTGTAACTCTTCAGATACCAAGTCACTGTTCTAGGCCAAAAGCTTCATTAGTCTCAGTGGGGTTGCAATTACGCTGTTAGACAATTGCCCCGACTCAACATTGGCAGCAATTACCACAAAACAGTGGCAGAACAGGGCACTATGACAAATGAAACAAATGAAAGTGCTGTACTATGTTAGTAGGAACTTCATAAGAGTACTCATCCTGTGCCTATCTGGCTCTTGTCTCTTAAACACCTATTGTTGGCATTCTGTTCTAGTTCTAGCATTCATAGTAACAGTAGTACCGGGGTAGCTGTGCCAAAGCCTGAGCTGTTTCCTTGATACGGAGCGTGTTCTGGTTCAGCACATCAATAGACGGCACAAAGAGACAGGCACGGTTCACATCATCAGTGTAGAAGTCACTGTCAGAGATAGCAGTTAAGAGTTCATTGTATTCCCGTGAAATTGTATGGCTGACTGGCATGCCATATTCATCCACATATTTCTTTAGGGAGTAAATATAGACCTTGATCTTATTTTTAGGTTTGAAGCCGCAGCGGTAGACATCAAAGCATGTGTGCATCCTACAGCTGAGGTCTCCTCGCTCTGGGATGGCACTCTCTGCAGGAATCTTAATTATAGGTACATCATGAATGCTGTGCTTTTCAACTGTCCAGTCATTTGAAGATTCTATGGAGTGCGGCCAGAACTGGAACATGCCTGTAGCAATGAGACCCAGTAAGACAACGGAGAAGAGGGCAATGTAGTAGATGCGGTGTTTGGTCTTCATTCTTGGGATGAGGGCTGGACCCCGGGTGCTATATTTGACTGACGCACACATAATGAAAGAAGCCACCTTTCCTATGAACTTCTGGATAGAAAACAAAATGAAAAATGAAATAATTCTTACATTGTTGCTAGCTGCAAATCCATTCAGTTAATAAAAACATTATTGTGACTCAGCAGATTGCAACTGTACTCTTGACATACCAAAGTGCTACTTAAATATCTTGGATATATCTCAAACTTGTGATACCATCTACTTCTCTTTAGTATCCAATACCAACACTATGCTGGATGCAATAGTAAATGCAAGTTCCTGCTCAGGTTAGAAAGTTTTGGAGGGGGGAATTAGTGTGAGTCACCCTTGGAATTGTTTCTATCTGCAGAAAAACAGGCACACTTAATTATCAACATACTACTACACATTTATATAGTGTTTTAGAGCAGTGGTCCCCAACATTTTTGGCACCAGGGACCAGTTTTGTGGGGCTGGGAGGGGGAGCGATGGTTTTGGGATGATACAGTTGTGCACTTTATTTCTAGGAAAATCACAAATACTCCCCCCCAACATACACACACCCTTTTTACTTTAAACGCAAACATACTTAAAATATTTTAAATGCAAACATACTTAAAACATTAACACTCTTGCAATACTTTGTTGCTGATGCCCCAGTGCTGCCTGGAGTGGGGGAGTCTACAAAACTAAACTAAACTGAAGTCTTTGTCTACAAAACTATAGTCTTCCACAGAAAAAAAAGCTACAACTCCTAAGAGGCAGTACAATAATAGAGAGACCTACTATTTGGGAGGCTTAAATTCAAAATGCCCAGTCTATAAAACAAAATGTGCTGGGTGAACTTGGTCTGGAGTCTGGACAAACACTCTCACACAGAGAGAGAGAAAGAGAGAGAGAGAGAGAGAGAAGAGCAAGGGGCTCCAACTTACCTTTACAAACTGAAATGGAGGAAAGGAAAGGAAGAGAAACATCTTTACTCTCAAGCTTCCCACAAGGAGCACATCGTAGAGCTCCCCCCACCCCAACTCCGTTCAGGTTTTCTGAGACTTGGAAAAACTGAGTGGGACTGGTGCTTGTGTAGCAAGGAGCATGCTATGCAAACATTGCACATTATGCAAGCATTGTAGCTCTTCCCCTACCCCGCTCTGGTGGCTCCAACTTTTGCAAACAGAGGGGGCAGGGAGGAAGATCAGCTCTCGTGTGGCCTGGCTGTGAGCAGTCCACAGACTGGTACCGGATTGTGGACCGGAGATTGGGGACCCCTGTTTTAGAGCATATTTGACTTCATAGACGTTCTCTTAGTTTTCCTTACAACAAGCCAGCAAGGTAGGTCAGAATAACTACCATACTCTTCAGTTGAACAACTCATTGAGAGATAGCTGCTTGCCAAAGGCAACCTAGCAATTTCATACCAAAGGCACTGTGCTGGTGAATGTTACTGAAGTATAAGCTGGTAACAACAGTTTTGCACTTCTACAGTTTGTTTTAAATTACAAGCAAATTCTCAGTTTGCACACTGGACTGGATTATCTAATTTAAAGCAAATGAACATCTGCAGGGGGGCAAATATGGGTTTGCATGCAGGTACTGGAGTTTTTTCCAGCTCTTTTCCTCCTGTAGCCCTCTGGACCTACCCCTACAGCAACTCCTCCTGATGGCAGATGGTGCCTTGGGGCAGAATCAGTAACACCTAAGTGCACACTGAATACAGGTTAACAAGTCAAAATGTTTCATTTTCAGATAAACAAAGACTAAATAATCACTGGACTTACTAAAAGCTATTTTGGTAGAGATCATTTACTTAATAGATTCTGAGGGCCGCTTCTTACATAGCATTTTGTCACTACACTAAAGAACTACATAAAAGCACGCTCCATTCGATGCAAAAGGCATATACATATATGGTACCACTTCTTTTTTTAAAGTGCTACCAGATCCAAGTAAATAGGGAAGTAGTGTGTGTAGTTCTTAGTGTATTAGACTAGGACCAGGGAAACCAGAGTTCACATCCCTGCCTTCCATGAAGATTCCTGAATGACCTTAGACCTGCTTAACCTATCTCCCAGGGTTGCTGTGAGGATAAAATAGGGGGGAAGCAGAACCATGTGTGTTGCCCAGAAGTAATTGGAGATCAGAAAAGATAAAAATGTGCAAGCAGATGGAGCTGTACATACACTATGCCCTTTCATACCTGCAGCAATACATGAGCATTTTATATTTGAATTCTGGTACCAAAAGTCATACAAGTCTTTATTTGTATACATTTTAGATTTATTTTTAGTCTTACATATGTTAACCTTTCAAAGAGATATTAAATGACACATACCAACATTTTTACCAATTTTTTTTTTACAACCTCTATATATGTTTCATGCCATCATGCTGCATTGAATTCAAGTTCACTTAAGCATCAAATGTGTTATGCACTCCTCAAAATCCTATTCCTGGGGGAGGAGGTGTTCCAGTCTCAGGAAGGGGCGTGGATGCAAGCCAGAGAATAGACTTGTTGCTTCCACAAGGTTACCAGGTCCTGGGTGGAAGCTATATGAGAATCTCAATCAGCCTGCTCCCTGTGTGGCAGTGACTCTGCTGGAACTCAGGGCTGAGAGATCTGAAGCACTGGTGTGCCTCATGTCTTCGCTCTGAAAGTTCTTTCCGGAGCCTGCTTCGAACTCTTGAGATGGGAGGAAGAGAGCTTGGAGAAGATTGATCGTCAACAGCTGACACTGGTGCCTGGAGAGTGATTGATGGGCCAGTTGCTGTTTGTTCAGCTGAGGAACTGGCTGGCAACTCTTCCAGGTCTGTTAACCCTTCCAGCTCCTCCTCGTCAGGGCTCATGACAGCCTGCATCAACGATACTCCCTGAGACTAAATGGTGCTCTGATTAATATCTGGCATAAGATTGTTAAAATGTAAGAAGTGGAGAACTAAATTCATAGGGGAGGAGAAACCACTGCTAACTACAGTGCCCTGTGGCCATGTCTCATCTTAAAAAGAAACCTACTGGAAGACTAGTCATTTAATTATTTACCTTAAAAATTTACAGTCTGCCTTTCCCACTGATATGCAAGGCAGAGTACACAGTACAAATCAATGTAATCCAAAGGGTGAGACATCTAATAAGCAATGTAATAGAGTTAGGATTACAGTAAGAACATAAGAGAAGCCATGTTGGATCAGGCCAATGGCTCATCCAGTCCAACACTCTGTGTCACAAAAAAAACCAAGTGCCATCAGGAGGTCCACCAGTAGGGCTAGAAGCCCTCCCACTATGCCCCCCACAAGCACCAAGAATACAGAGCATCACTGCCCCAGACAAAGAGTTCCAACAATATGCTGTGGCTAATAGCCACTGATGGACCTCGGCTCAATATGCATATCCAATTCCCTCTTGAAGCTGTCTGTGCTTGTAGCTGCCGCCACCTCCCGTGGCAGTGAATTCCATGTGTTAATCACCTTTTGGGTGAATAAGTACTTCCTTTTTTATCAGTTCTAACCTGACTGCTCAGCAATTTCATTGAATGTCCACGAGTTCTTGTATTCTTGTGAGAAAGGAAGAAAAGGACTTCTTTCTCTACCCTCTCTATCCCATGCATAATCTTGTAAACCTCTATCATGTCACCCCACAGTCGACGTTTTTCCAAGTTAAAAAGTCCCAAGCGTTTTAACCTTTGTTCATAGGAAAAGTGTTCCAAACCTTTAATCATTCTAATTGCCCTTTTCTGCACTTTTTCCAATGCTACAATATCTTTTTTGAGGTGCGGTGACCAGAATAGTACACAGGACTCCGAATGAGGTCGCACAATCGATTTATACAGGGGCATTATGATACTGGGTGGTTTGTTTTCAATTCCCTTCCTAATAATTCCCAGCATGGTGTTGGCCTTTTTTATTGTTTAATCGCACACTGTCTTGACATTTTCAATGAGTTATCTATGACTCCAAGATCTCTCTCTTGGTCAGTCTCTGCCAGCTCACACCCCATCAACTTGTATTTATAGCTAGGATTTTTGGCCCCAATGTGCATTTCTTTGCACTTGGCCACATTGAACCTCATCTGCCACATTGACGCCCACTCGCCCAGCCTCGACAGATCCCTTTGGAATACCTCACAATCCTCTCTGGTTCTCACCACCCTGAACTACTTAGTGTCATCTGCAAACTTAGCCATTTCACTGCTTACTCTCAACTCCAAATCATTAATGAATAAGTTAAAAAGCATGGGACCCGGTACTGAGCCCTTGCAGAACCCCACTGTTTACCATTATCCACTGCAAAAATTGCCCATTTATACTCACTCTCTGTTTCCTATTAATTAGCCAGTTTTGATCCACAAGAGGACTTGTCCCTTTACTCCATGGACAAGTCCTTTTGTGGATCAAAAACTGGCTAATTAGTGGTCTAAAACAAAGCATATGAGCAAAACTGTCCTGGTGGGCCAAAGCAGTGGAGGCAGTCTTGCAAATATGGAGGTCCAAACCACGTAGGCCTGTACCTTGAAGTGAACCTGATTACGGATGGGCAGCCAGTGGAGTGACTGCAGAATGGGTATAATAATCATGCTCCATCTAGCTCCTAATAATAGCCAAGATGCAGCATGCTACACCAAGCAAGGAATCTAAGATGGCTTCAAAGACAGACATGTGTAAGAGTAAATTACAACAGTCTTGTCTCAATGCTACCAAGGCATGAATCCAAATAGCCACATCAGCTGAGGTAAGGCAAGGGCCATCTTCTGAGCTAAATTATAGTGAAAGAAAACACTTTTTCAGTAGCATTAACATGTTTCTCCAGCAACAAGACTGAATCCAGTATAACCCCATGACTCTTAACCAAGTCAGCAAGGTCATCTGACAGCAAATATGGACACAGAGCTAACTTGAGAGAGGATATTCTAAGATACCACCAAATCTGTGGAAATCCCTCCTTCAGGATACTGGTCTGCCCTTTTCCATCACCCTGTTCTGCCAGCAGATTCTTTGGCATTCCTTCCTGCCATACATTTTAGTTGTGGGCCTTTAAAATACATTTTATTTTAATTTATTTTATGATGTGTTAATTGTCTTGGAGGCTCTGTGTGGGCCAAAAGACAAGATAAAAGTTTAGGCATGGATCAAAGAAATGAATACTCCCCACACTAGCTCCATTTACCCCCTTGCTCCATTTTGTCCCTATTTCCCCAATTTGTCTCTTACTGCTGCTTCTGCCTCCTTCCCTATTCCATGAATTACCCAGTTCCTACATGCTCGGTGTGTTCTTTGGAACTGTTTTCCCAGCATACTATTAAATCAATAATCAGCAAACATGGGCACTGACCCACCAGCTAATAATCATGCTGCAGGAAGACAAGTTTTTTTAAAAAGCTCTTAAGACTTCTCTCCCAAAGACCAGATCACATCGTCAAAATGATACCATCCTTATTAAAGTTAGGTATTAGTTTTCCAGTAAAACAATTCCACAATTATACCCCACAACAATGGAATATCTTGGTATACCACTGAAACCAGACATCTGAAGCGAAGTCTCAAGATGTAAATGAAAATATTTTCCACTTCAGATTATCAACTATAAAACCACTAATTCATTTTTATGTGGATTATTACTCATTTCTGAACCCACTGCTACAAAGCAAACAACATCATGCACCAAAAACAACCTTCCTGTTTGAAGCCATCAGCCAAAACAAAATGACAGAAACACTCTTGTGTTGCAGGAGAGGGTGTTTTTGTTGTTGTTGTTAATTAACTTCTAATTACAACTGCATCCTCAAACCAGTTATTTGGAACCACATATAAAGCCTACTTAGCGTCACTGAGTTTTCCATTAGATTTATTTACAGTACAGTAAGGTTTTAGTAAAAAGCTATTGCATATTACTCTGTTTCTATTGCATTGGTTTCTTACTCTGTAGTCTGCCTTGTGTCTCAGTGGAAAATGTGAATTATATATTTTAATAAAGGTATATGGGGCTCTAAAAGATTTTTCCTCCTCGAAATCTCAACCATTTTCTTAATTCCACAAAGATGGCAAAAACTTAGTGCCAAGCAAAACACAGAACTGAAACTGAGGAAACAAGGAATTGTGGAGGAGATGAGAAGGGTGGTAAAAACAGAATATGCAATACCTGATAATGTATTTCTTCAAAGATACAAGTAACTAATTACTAAAGGATTTAAGGGAATAAACAAAAGCAATGATATGACTTACATCAGTAATGACTAAACTGCACTAGTAGTATCTAATAAGACATTTCAGCAACAGCAAATGTCTGGTTTAGATCAAAACTGTTGAGTTGCCACAATCTTCCCTGTGCAAATCTGGGACTGGGATTTATGTCCACAATTTAAGGTTGTGTAGATACTGGATCCATAGTCACAAACAACAAAAAATAGTGTCTATGCTGCTTGGGCAGCCATAATAATCTATGTGGGAAGGGAAACGAAGGGGAGTCTGAGTTCAGGAGGCTTACAGCATCAAATGTGTTTAGGTATGTCAAACATGAGGCCCAGGGGCCAAATCAGGTCCCTGGAGGGCTCCTATCAGGCCCCTGAGCAACTGGCTCTTGTCTGCTTCCTTTCTCTTTCTCTTACTTCCTTCTGCATCTCAGCTTGCTTTGCAAGGCTTGCTCAATCGCACAGTAGCTAAAGAGCAAAACCTTAATTTTCTCCATTGGTTGAGGCTCCTCCCCTCCTGGTCCCCTGGGAAGGGAGAGAAAGCCAGAGCTTCCTTTGCCCAGTTCCTTGGATCCCATGGGAGAAATACAAAGAAAGCACCTTTAAGACCAACAAGTGCTAATGTTTTAAGAAAGTTTTAAGGTTGATTTTTTTAAAAAACTTTACTCATGTTTGTCTGTGTCCTTTAAAAGTTTATCTCTGCTATCTAATCTTAAATAGACAGCAATCCGGGAATAGCACCCCAACATAGACCGGCCGAACAAGATCTCGTTTATGTCAGATCTGCCCTCATGAGTTCGAAACCCCTCTGTTAAATGGTCTGGAAAACTGACTGTGTTAACTAAGTAGTTATTGGGATAAATGAAACCTACTGCTGTGCTCAGTAACCAGGGCCCTTCTTTCCCTCTCTTACAGCTCCAATTTAACTGATTTTTCCCCTGGCATTCTTAAAAATTGATCTGTTTCTATAACACTCACTAACCCAAAAGCAATCCTACGGAAAACTGCTCTAGCCTGATCCCTTTCATTTCTGCGAACTTAGACTGAAGCACAGGGTCGCGCTGTTCATCTTCCAGAGAAGCAGGTTCAAAATGATAAGTTTTCGAGATGTGCTTACAATATCCCCAACGGAAAAAAAAAACAAATCTGAAGTGCCCCCAAAACAGCTAGGCAACCTTTACCTCAGGCGACTTCGGGAATTCAAGTGAGTAGTGATCCAGAAAGGCTGAGCGAAAGCTTTTCCCTTCACCAGTTCCTGCTTCTTTAAAGAGGAGGATCCTCCTTTCCCCCCATCAGTTTATAGGCAACTTTCGTGTCGCTCTTTCCTTGGGTCGTTTGTGCCCTGCCTGCTACTTACCCGGTCGCCCGAAGTCCCAGAGAGCGGAGGGGCCTCAACGACAGCACTCTCTGATGCCTCGGCTCCCGCCACACTGGCAGACTTGGCTCCCTTCTCACCCACGGGCCACCCGCCCGGCGCCGAGATGGAGGCGGGTGGGGGGTTACCGCAATAGGCGCACGCCTCCCGCACCCCTCCGTCTTCCCAGCCCTGTTGATAGTTCCGTCTTCCGGCCTGGTATTACGTCACTTCCCGCGCGCCCTGGCTCAGGGGTAGGGCTCATATTGGCCGCTGCTGTGGGAGAAGAGCGCTGCATGTCCAGCGGCTACTCCGTTCACAGCTGCTAAAGCCTTTGCGGTCTTTTCCCGGATTGCCTGTTTTTCTGGCACATTCTCAAGACAAAGGCAAGACAACCCATGCCCAGCGGCAAGCAGCTCTCCACCCAAGGACCAAACGGGGAGGGGGGAGAGGAGTCTGCTCTCTGTAGTGTCACGATGTGTGTTGTGGGCGGCGGCACGTCAGTTAGCTGACGGTATTCTTTGGTTAATCGTCACTGCGAGCCATATACATGGCCAATTGAGGTTCACCTGAATGGAGTTTGTCAGGAAAAATGTAAATAATCGAGTACTCAATTGGAGACTTATTGCAGAGGCTCTGACTGTGGGTGTGTTGTATTATAAGTATTAACCAGTTGAATTATGCTGATGAGAAATGGTATTAAATGGCTTGATTCCTTGTCATGGTAATCTGAGCTTCATAGGTCACAAATGCTCCTGTGAACCAACATAACTGTAACATGGATGCAGTATACGACTCCTGTTATAATAGTTGTAACAAAGAATAATAATTGTGTGTGTAAAGCTTAAATGGTAGTGAAGGGGGACCCCTGAATAATTATGAACACCCCTATAATAATAATAATTGAAAATATGGTTGTGCCTTCAAAAGAGAATGTCTGATGCAACATTTAGAGTGACTGTTAAGAGGCCCCTTAGAGGCCATGACGGAGACCAGGAAAACTCCACATTGAAAGGCTGGGCTGCATAGCCAAGGCATGCCTCTGAGTGACCTGCCACACACACATCTTCTCTAGATGGAATATACTGGGATGTGCCACTGTGAATGGATAATCCCATCACTGTCTCTCTCCTCCTGTGACCCATCTATACCCCATCAATATACTATTGCATTACCCCATTGTAGTGTCATTTCAGTCTTTCTTGGGAATGTTGAAAACCAAATTGTCACCTAGCTGCCCTTCTTGTGTGGGCATACAGAATTGGTTTGCTTAATGATGATGGTCAGTCTCCTTCAGATTTTAAGATAATAATAAAAAAAAACTTTCAGAGACTGAAAGGGGGGGATGAAGAGGGACCCCTGAATAATTATGAACACCCCTATAATAATAATTGAAAATATGGTTGTGCCTTCAAAAGAGAATGTCTGATGCAACATTTAGAGTGACTGTTAAGAGGCCCCTTAGAGGAGCTTCTGATAAACTTAAAAACCAGACATGCTAAGGGTGTGAATCCAAGATAACAGGAACCTGCAGAGAAGGAACTTTTTGTCGATTAGCAAAGGAACACAGCAGTGGAAAACGACAAGAAATTACTGAAAGGAAAGCAGGAGGTGGAGCATTTGAATTAGATAAGGACTGTGGGCTAGTCTGCTTGTTTTGGGGATGAATAAAAATGGTCAGAAGGCTGATGATTTTACCTTTGTCATTTTGAAGCTTATGCTGACAAGTTCACTTTGATATCAAAGTAAAATATCTTGGTTTAAACCAAGCAATGTGTGGGGCCTCGTTATTCTATTGCTACAGTAGGAAAAGGTAGCTGCAAGGTCTTCAAGGAGTGTTCTCCTTTTCCACTGTCCTTTCTCCAATATGTGACAATAGCAATATGAATATAGGCACTGGTCTTGATTTCACAGCTGCTATAGTGCAGATCTGAGAAGAGCATTCTCACAACTGAAACAATTTGCATACCACCAGTAGAAAGGAAGTGGTAATGCATGTTGTATGATAGGGAAGGGTTGACCTCTGATTTATTGTAAGTATTATATCAGGTAAATATATAACTCCCTGACTTGTTACTCTGCAAATAGAACCACAGCTAATAAAAAATTCCATGCCACTCAGCATGTGTTACCATGGGTTATTGCAAGCGTGTTTTGGGGGTGAGCAAATTTCTTTGTATCTATACACAACTAATTAACAACTAGCTGTTTAGTTATGTGAGCATGTATGTTTATGATATGTCACCCAAATTTGTATCCTATTATTCCATCAGGAAACTAAAGGAAACATGCATAGGTTTCCCAGGAAATCCCCCATGCAGTCACTGACTAGACTCAAACTTGCTTCAGCAAGGTTGCTAACTTGTTCCCTGTCTAACTTTACCCTGGTGCCATTAAACGTTCCCATTCTCATGCACTGTCTGAGATGCTTATCAGGCAATCGCAATGATCACCTCCATTTAGAATAATTGAGTGGAAGGGTCATCTAACCTGCTCAATGCAGGATCAGCCTAGAACATCCTTGACATGTGTTCATCCAGCTGCTGCTTAAAGACTGCCAGCGAGAGGCAGCTCACTACCTTGGTAGCTGATTCCACTGGTAAACTACTCTTACTGTTAAAAAAAAAAGTTTTTCCTAATATCCAGCTGGTACCTTTCTGCCCTTAATTTAAACCCATTCTTGTGAGTCCTCTCCTCTGCTGCCAACAGGAACAGCTCCCTGTCCTCCTCTAAGTGGAAAGGAAAGGTCCCCTGTGCAAGCAGCAGTCACTTCCGGCTCTGGGGTGACGTTGCTTTTACAACGTTTTCACGGCAGACTTTTTATGGGGTGGTTTGCCATTGCCTTCCCCAATCTTTTACACTTCCCCCCCAGCAAACTGGGTACTCATTTTACCGACCTCAGAAGGATGGAAGGCTGAGTCAACCTTGGGCCAGCTACCTGAATCCAGCTTCTGCCGGAATTGAACTCAGGTCATGAGCAGAGAGTTCAGACCACAGTACTGCTGCTTTACCGCTCTGCTCCACAGGGCCGCTATCCTCTAAGTGACAGCCCTTCGAATACTTAGAGAGCAATCATGCCCCCTCCCTCAACCTCCTCTTCTCAAGACTGAACATTCCCAAGTCCCCAGAGCTGGATTAACAATTTGGCAAATTAGGCACTTGCCTAGGGGCCCCGCGTCTCTGGGGTCCCGGCCAGCTTCCCTCCCTCCCCCTGCCCCATTTTCATAGCCAGCATGTTCCTCGAGCACCCCTCTGCCGTCCTCCACAGCGTGACGGCTCTGCTCTGCTGAGCAACTTAGCAGTGGAGTGACAGACAGACCCCAGCTCAGCATCGCCCACCCCCATCTTCTTTTAGATGATGTCACAAAAGTGACATCAAGCAGCCCCCCTCCCCCTCAGGCTTTCTGATTAGGGTGGGGGGGTGAGAGGAGCTGACAGTTGTGTCCCACGCACCTTGCAAGGCGTGCAGGACGCAAGCCCCTTCCCCCACTCAGCCTTCCTGCAATGCAGGAAGGCTGATGGGCAGGGGAGCCGATGGTTGCCTCCCACGCGTTTTGCAAGATGCATGGGCCACCAGCCCCTTCCCCGCTCAGCTTTCCTGCAACATAGGAAGGCTGATCGGGGCAGAGGAGCCGACGACCGCCTCCTGCAAGTCGGGCGGGACACAAGCCCCTTTCCCCACTCAGCCTTCCTGCCTCCCCGGGGAGCCGACGGTCGGCTTGCAGGAAGGCTGCTCAGGGGCAGGGGAGCCGGCGGTCACCTCCTGCAAGGTGCAAGGGATGCAAGCCCCTTCCCCCACTCATCGGGGGGCGGGGGAGCCGATGGTTGCCTCTCGCATGCCTTGCAAGGTACACGGGACACCAGCCCTTTCCTGCATTGCAGGAAGACTGTTCGGGGCATGGGAGCTGACGGTCGTGGCGCACGTGAAGCCAGCCCCGGCCTGGCTCATGGGGGGTGCCCAGCAGTGCTCCCAGGCAGGGGGGCGCTGTAGGCAGCCGTCTACCCAGCCTACTTCCACGCGCTGGCTCTGGAGAGAGAGAGCATCCTAGGTATTTCATCTGTAAGAATATAACCAACCATGAGGCTAATCTATAGATAAATGTGCTGTTAATTGTTGGTTCCCCTAGTCTGTTGACTGCAGCTCAGCCCCATAGCCAGTGGGGGAAATGGGGCTGTGGGGAGAGTGGGGGAGGCAGGGAAGAGCCTGGGGAGAGTGGCAGTGGGGAAAATGGGGCTTCAGGGAGAGCGGGAGATGCAGGGAAGAGCCCGGGGAGAGTGGCAGTGGGGAAAATGGGGCTGCAGGGAGAGCGGGAGATGCAGGAAAGAGCCCGGGGAGAACGGCAGCAGCGAAAACAGGGCTGCAGGGAGACTGGGGGAGACAGGAATGGGGTGGAAAGAGCCCGGGAAGAGCGGCAGCATGAAAATGGGGGAATGCCTTTTTAGCTACCAGTGCCTGCAGGCTGCAGCAGGGGGCACGGGCAGAGGAGCGGGTGCTCCAACTTGGAGATAATTTGCGAGGGGGGGCAATATTTCAACTGCCTAGGGGCCTCCACAGGGTTTAATCTGGCCCTGCAAGTCCCTCAACCTTTACTTATAGGGCTTGGTCACCAAGGAAGCCTGGAATTGCTATCCAGAAGAAGGCAATAGTAAATCACCTCTTCTTATGTCTTGCCTTGAAAACCCATTGCCCTGGGGTTGCCATGCATCAGTTGCAATTCAACAGCTCACAACTATTATATATTTACAAAACTTTCTAAGGTTGTAAAGTGGACTGCAACACCAGAGGGCAGTGCTACTCCATATATGTCCCAGAATGTACTGAAGAGAAATTTGGCAGCTAAGGAAGATACATATCATATAAGACTGTATTAGTTTCTACAACATTAGTTATTTTAAGGGAAATTGGCACTGTCAGTGTTTACTCTATGGATAAAAGCTAATCGTAAATGATTTTTGAACTAATACCAACATTTTTAAAAGTCAGACTTGATAAATTCCAACAGCTATCAGAGGGGCCGTTTTCGCACTAGCGTTTACTCCGGCGTAGCACCCCATTTACCTCCGGATCTTTTCCTGGTTTTCCCACCTGTTGCTCCGGCGCTGCGGTTTGCTCCGGCGCTGCAGGGGTTTCACGCCGGAGTATCTAGATCCACCTCCTTCCGGAGTTTTTGAAAACCTCCGGATCCACTCCGCGGAGTTTTCTGTGGGAAATCCATCCACGCCGGATCGACTGCTGTGTGGGCGGCACCCTCTCCCTTTCCGTCCTCCCACCCCATCCACCCCCTTGGCCAATCATCAGCCTTTCGCGGCGCTTCCCCAAAGTGCCGGCACGGCCATTTTTTTTTTAAACTTCACAGTTTTGCGTAATAGCGATATTTCGAAATTAACAAATAGAAAAAAAAAACCCTCCTGGAATAGCCTCAATTGCCACTTCAATTGGTTTCGTTAGAATTTTTTTTTATTATTATTGACTTTAGTTGCGTTATTTCGCTGTTGCGTTATCTCGATAATGCGAAAACGACCATTGTTGGGGGGGGGGAAATCTAGTGCCAGTGCGGGCCAAAGCGTTCATGTGTGTGTGTTTTAAAAAGGGAATGCCTCCCTCAGCTGTGCCACCAGGATTTCTGGACCTGCACAAAATCGCCATGTATAAAATGGGAAGTTGGAGTCCTGCATTCTTCTCCCTGGCTACATTCCGCTCTGTTAGAAAATAGACGCGTGCTCGCTCTTCACACGCGCCACAGAAGGGGAAGGAGAGAATGGGGCGGGGGGGGGAGCTCTGGCAGCAGGAATCAGTCAGGTCCCCGTTGCAAGTGCCAGCCGGGGAGGGGAAAGAGAGCGGAGGAAATTTGGGGGGGGAATCTAGTGCTTCAGAATTTGGGGGGGGAATCTAGTGCTAGGATTCTCCACTGTGAATGCTTCTGTTAATACATAAAGGGCTGTGGAGGATTCTACAGCTGCAGCCAATCCATAAGCAGCATTAGCACACGTGATGCGGTTTGTCCACGAAAAGAAGGGGAGGGAACAGCTCGATGTTACGTTAGTACGTTAGTACGTCATAACGCAACCAGACTTGCGCTTAAAAAAAAAATGATTGACAGGGCATCGAACTCAAGTCGATGCCAGTGGGAAAACGATTTGAGCCGGGGCTTCAGGGAAGGCGACTCCGCAAATAGTCACTAGTGGGAAAACGAGAAAAATGATCCGGACATAATTGCGCCGCGGAATAAGGGGAGCAAACGCTAAGTGCGAAAACGACCAGGGTGTAAAATTGCCATGGTTAGAATACTTGCAGATACAGGAGATTTTGAGAATGATTTGCTGCAACAACAGGTGTTACCAGATCAGTTACAGAATTTGAAAAGATGCAGCAAAATTCTGACAGCATGGTAAGTGATTTATTTCAAAACTGCTATATTTTGTTAAAGGAAACACAAGACAAAAACACCACATATGAACAAATAGGGGAAACTGTTGAATTTGAAAATAGAGGAGGAGGATTGGTGGACAGTTTGCTCAAGTGTTTCCAGTTAATCTTTATGTATTAAGAAATACATGAACTTATGTATAACTTTATGTACTCCATGGCACAGAGTGGTAAGCTGCAGTACTGCAGTCCAAGCTCTGCTCACGACCTGAGTTCAATCTCAGCGGAAGCTGGGTTCAGGTAGCTGGCTCAAGGTTGACTCAGCCTTCCATCCTTCCGAGGTTAGTAAAATGAATACCCAGCAAGGAGAGCCAAAGCAACTCACAAAATATCATAATACAGTCTAAATCAAGGGTGCCAAACTCATTCATTATGACGGGCAGATCTGATATAAATGAGACCTTGTCGGGCCAGGCCACGTGTGTCATAAAATATAATGCCAGGCAGTGAATATGTAAACTTTATAAAGGACACAGATAAACACAATTTAAAAATTTTTTAAGTGAAGATGACTGGGGAAGGCAATGGCAAACCACCCTGTAAAAAAGTCTACTGTGAAAACGTGATTCAACGTCATCCCAGAGTCAGAAATGACTGGTGCTTGCACAGGGGACTACCTTCACCTTTATTAAGAGAGCTTTTAAAAATTCTGGGGTTTTGGTATTTAAGTCTAAGTAAGAAAAGATATACATATATATAATTTAAACAAGGGATTATACTGGAAAGAATATAGTAAAGTAGGTACATTTTTTAATGTCCGATGAACTTGCTTCAAAATGTAAAATTTTGGAGAATGATTAATTGTACCATTAAGAAGATTTTTGGCTGGGAGCTGTGTGTTTTGGTCCAATGTGTTTTGGCTGTGAGCTGTGTGTTTTGTGTGTTTTAGTCCAATGACTATGCTGTTTAAGTAGATATATATTCATACAGAAAGGTGATGTGGAGTTTAATAGCTGCTCATTTGGTAATTGTGCAGCTGTGGAAGAAACAGAACCCCCACCTGACCATGATAGGATTCAGAAAGTTTGGGATCTTATAGTTATTAGCAAACTCAGCAAGGGAGATTAAAAAGGGAATTGTTCTTTGGAAGAATGGTGTCCTGTAAAATTTTAATTGTGTAATTGATTTTGTTGAAAAAAGAAACCTCTAAACTGGGAAAACCAAACCAGTATAAGGCAATATGTTTAACAACAATGAAGTAACAATGCTGTTAGTTTACAAGTGATATGACCAAGCAACATAATGGGGAGAGGGAGGGAAGAAATTTATATTTACAGTTGTTATAGGTTTGTTTGTTCTTTTTTATTGTTTATATTATTAGAAACTGAAACAAAGATTTTTTTTTAAATACTGCATTTTTGAGCCAATTTATTTGTGTAAATTTTATAGCATTGATTTAAAAGGAATACTGGATTCATCAGATAGAAGTTTTCTTAATGTTTTTAAAACACGTGGCATTCCTTATTTTTCACAAAAGAGAGAATGCCTCTTCTAAGATGGTGCATACTACAAGAAGTATATGTGTGATCTGACTTTGTTTTGTTTCTGGGGTAAACTGCTCCACAAAAGTATATGTAAGCAAGCAAGAACTTGCTTTTAGCAGTTCACTCTTATGCAGAGTTAATTGCAGCTAGCACTTAACTCATCTCCCCCACCCCCTGATTTAGCTACTGTGATCCATGCAATGGTCACTCCTATGCTAGCTTACTGTAACTCGCTCTACATGGGGCTACCCTTGAGTGCGGATGTGCAAAAAAATATTCTGTAGTACACGGTTTCGGAAATATACGGGGGGGGGGGCGGGAATACAGAATCTAATATATTTCTGAATTCCGTAGTCGGAATAGCCGCATATACGGTAGATGCGTGGCTGTTTCCGAATACACGGCCCCATTATACCCTATGGGCCGCTGAAATCAATGGCAAATGGGGTATATTTGAAGCCGCCTGGAGGGGAGGGGGTTTGAGAGAGAGCCCCCAAATTTGCAGGGGACGCTCCCCTACAAACCCCCCAAGTCCCAAAAAGATTGGGCCAGGAGATCCAATTCCTGGTTCACCCAAAGCCAAACCTAACTTCACACCAGAGAATCTCTATAGGGCCCAAATGCACTATATACATCTATCTACTCTATGAACCCTGCCACACAAAACACAATCTGCTCAAGGTCTGCTCTGCAGACCTGGCTGCAGCAAACCCAGATGCCAGCTCTCCAGCCCTGCCCCAAAGAACACAGGGAGAGCTGGCCAAACACAATCAGTCCGGCTTTCACCCGGGCCATGGGACGGAGACGGTGCTGGTCGCAACGGCATCTGGATCGGGGCGGCTCGGCGGTACTGATGTTGTTGGACCTATCGGCAGCGTTCGATACGGTCGACCATCAGTTACTTGCCCGCCGCCTCGCCGACGCGGGGATTCAGGGGTTGGCCTTGCAATGGCTTTCCTCTTTCCTTGAAGGTCGGGGACAGAGGGTCGCGATTGGGGATGAGCTGTCCCGGAGGCACTCGCTTGATTGCGGGGTGCCTCAGGGTGCGGTTCTTTCCCCAATGTTATTTAACATCTATATGCGTCCCCTCGCCCAGATTGCCCGAAGGTACGGGCTGGGTTGTCACCAGTATGCTGATGACACCCAGCTTTATCTGCTTATGGACGGCCGGCCGGTCTCCGCCCCACAAAATCTGGACTGGGCGTTACAGGCTGTGGCTGGGTGGCTCAAACAGAGCGGGCTGAGGCTAAACCCAGCGAAGACAGAGGTCCTTTGCTTGGGCCGTCGTGGCCCGGGGGGGGGGAAATACCCCTTCCGGTTTTTGACGGTGCGCCGCTGATGGCGGCGCACAGGGTCAGGAGCCTGGGGGTACTTCTGGAGCCTTCCTTAACTATGGAGGCCCAGATAGCAGCCACTGCCAAGTCCGCATTCTTCCATCTTAGGCAGGCTAGACAGCTGGCTCCCTTCCTGGAACGCGACGATCTAGCAACGGTGATCCATGCTACGGTCACCTCGAGGCTGGACTACTGCAATGCCCTCTACATGGGGCTGCCCCTGTGTCGAATCCGGAAATTGCAGCTGGTGCAGGACGCCGCCGCCCGGTTGTTATTGGGGCTCCCAAGGTGGGAGCACATTCAGCCGGGACTTCGGGCTCTGCACTGGCTGCCAATATCCTACCGAGTTCGGTACAAGGTGCTGGTTATTACCTTTAAAGCCCTATATGGTCTAGGACCTGCCTACCTGAGGGACCGTCTCTCCCCGCATGTTCCCCAGAGAGCACTGAGATTGGGATCTCAAAATCTTTTGGTTGTCCCCAGGCCAAAGGAAGCCCGCTTGAAGATCACAAGGGACCGGGCCTTCTCTGTAATGGCTCCATTTTGGTGGAACCAGCTGCCGGAGGAGGTAAGGGCCCTGCGGGATCTCACCCAATTCCGCAGGGCCTGTAAGACAGTCCTCTTCCGGCTGGCCCACAACTAACGGCCCTGTATACCGACTACTGAATACTGTATACTGAATTTGTATCTGAACTGAATAGAGTGTAGCTCCATGACCGCTGTCTGTTTTAATGATGTACATTTATAACAAATGTTTGATTTTACTTATATATTATGAAATGTTAATTTTAAAGTGTAATTTTATATTTTATGTTAGTTTTATATATGTTGTGAGCCGCCCTGAGCCACTCGGTGGGAAGGGCGGGATATAAATCCCAGATAAATAAATAAAATAAATAAACAACAAGCATGCTGGCTCTGGGTCTCTCACCCAGGTGCCAGCTTCCCTGCCATAGAACACACAATCTACAGATGCCAGCTCTCCAGCCTTGCCCCAAACAACATGGAGAGAGCTGGCCAAGCACAACAAGCCTGCTGGTTCTGGGTCTCTCACCCAGGTGCCAGCTCCCCCCCCCCCAACCAGAACCAGGAAAAGGGACAACAGGAGAAGGCCAAGAAACTCAACTGTTAAAAAAATGGCCTTTTCACCAATAAGAAACCTCAGGCCAAATCAGTCAACAACACCCCCCCCCCCCCCAAAACCAGAACCAGGAAAAGGGGGACAACAGGACAGGAGGATGCAAAACCCACAGCAATAGAGAATAGATCCAAACAGAAGGCCAACACAAACTCAACTGTTAAAATAGTGGCCTTTTAAACAATGAAAATTAGGCCAAACAGCACCCCCCCCCCCCAAGAACCAGAACCAGAAGAAAAGGAACAACAGCAGCACAACACAGCAGCAACAAATCAAACACAGAATCCTTTTTAAACAGTAAAAAACTTAACTTTTAACAATACAGGAACTTTACCAACCCCTCCACCCCCCAAAAAACCCTTCACTCTAACCCCAAGAAATCCAAGCCACCCAAATCAGAGAAAGTAAAAGGACACTGCACTTTTAAAAGTCCTCTCACTAAAGTAAGATATGGGCAAATTGGCAAAACCCACCCACCCCAGGCCCCCTCCCTCAGCAGAACCCCCTAACCCTAAACCCAAATAAGCTACCCACCACCCAAATCTGGATAAGTAAAGGGACTGAGTCTTAAAAATTCCTTTTACCAACTAAAATAAAAACAAGAACCCCAAGACTGTCTTACCTTAGACGTCTTCTCTACTCCAGGCAAGTCTGGTAAGGCTGAGAGAGAGCAGCAGCAGCTGAGGCCAAGGGCCAGCATAGCACAATCTCTCTCTCACACCAACACACACCAACACAGCAGCAATGGAGGAGTCCAGCCAGGCAGACTCCTTAAAAAGGTTCTCTGGTCCTACAGAGAGCAGTTTCAAAAAATAGCACTGCTCTGTGATTGGCCAGACAACAGTGCTTACTTGGATACCCAAGTAAGCAAAAGATCAAAAGAAAAACAATGTTGCTGATGGCTGAGGGATCAGCTACACAACAGCCCTGCAAAGCATGCATTTGCAATGCATTTTGCAAATGCATGCTTTGGATTGGCTGCTGGGGCTCCTCTTCCCCCTCCCCGATCCCAGGGAGGCTATGGGAGAGGCGGGGAAAGGCTACCAAAGGCGGGAAAGGAGGCAAGCAGCTCCCCTGAGGCTGCAGAAGCCGCTTTCCCGCCTTTTCCATGGATTTCCGTATACTTCCGAATATCTATACGGAAGTATACAGGGAGCCATACTCGGCTCCCGCATAATGGGCCCCAATTGGATTCGGCTGTATGCAATTCCGTATACAGTCGAATCAGGGGTGATTCAGCGGTTGATTCAGTTCGGCCGAACCAAATGCACACCCCTAACCTTGAGCCTGATCCAGAAACTGCATCTAGTGCAGAATACAGCAGCATGCCTACTGAAAGTGATGTCTACATGGGCGCACATTCAGCCAGTGTTGCGCCAACTGCACTGGCTGCTGATTGAATACTGGATCTGGTTCAAGGTTATGTTTTTGACCTTTAAAGCCCTATGCAGCCTGGGACCATCGTACCTGCAGGACTGCCTATCCCCATTTGAGCCCTGGAGAGCTTTATGCTCTTCTACTGGTAGTTCCTGACCTGAGGGATGTCTACTTAGCCTTGCCCCCTTTCTGGTGGAACATGCTCCCACTTGAGATCAGGGCTCTGTGAGACTTACTTCAGCTCTGCAGGGCCTGTAAAATGGAGCTGTTCTGCCAAGCTTTTGGCAGAGGCAGTGGACATTCAATTATTCCGGCCTCCCCTGCTCTTGACCCCTTTCCCAGTGGTCGCTCTGGACACTAGAGTCTTTTGAGGCACCTCTTTTCTGCCTGATATGAGGCATAAATTTTTGTTATGATTTTTGCTATGATCTGTTCTGCCATCTGTTTCTTATTATGTTTTTACTGTTATATTGTTAATGAGTTTTCTGTAAGCCATCCTGAGCCCACTCTTAGGACAGGGTGGGGTATAAATTAAATCAATGAAATGAAAATTGTGTAGCAGTTACAGGGCCCTGTTTAAATAGGGAAGTCTTCAGCTCAAATTCCCACACAGTCATAAAGCTTACTGCATATCCATTAGTCACTCTCTCTTGGCTTAACTTAATTCACAGAGTTGTGAGGATAAAATGGAGGAGGGGAATCCCATGAATGTTGCCCTGAGCTCCTTCAAAGAAAGGTGGGGAAATGCAGCAGATAGATACAAGGCCTAAGAGGCAATGGGAGTTGTAGTGCAACCCTGGGCATGTTTACTCAGAAGTTTCACTTTATTCAGTGTGGCTTACTCCCAGGTAAGTGTTCTTAGGATTGCAGCTATTGTGAGCATTCATTAGAACCAGTTGTTTGCAAGGCTTGGTTACCGGGGAGCTCAGAGAACAGCCATTTAGTAGAGGAGTAGCCTCAGATTTAACATGCTTTATGTGGCCCATCTTCAGTTTCTCCATGATCACACACAAAAAATGAAAGCCTGGCTTGCTGCTGCTACTTGCTGATGTTCATGCATTGATCACCTGTTTGAACTTATTCAGACAGGTTAAAGCAACCTAAAGTACTGGCTGAGCTGCTGCCTGGGAATGCTCACGTTCCTGCAGCCATTACAATTACAATTGGCAGTGCTTATGTTTAGCTTTGCATCCTGCTATTTTAGGGAGCATGCTCTTACTCACTGCCTTGATGTGGATGGTGAGATTACTCATGGCATAGTTAGGGTCTGCTCTACATTTAGTCTGTCGGCACATCACCTCTGGAATGAGAGTGTTGTGAAGCTAAGCAAAATGTCTGTGGGATATAGGTCATGCTTACAGAACTTGAAGGTATCTATGAAATGTTGTACGTTGCCTCCATATCAGTAATTTGATCCACATGGAGTGCCCTTTAGACTACGTGAAAGACTGAGTAGCAAGAGGGTTCCAAGTGCTTGTATCCTAAATATCAAGTGGCTGGCTGTTAAGGTATTCTTAGCTAGTTGGGAGCAACGGATACAAGGAGACAAGTGGAGGCTACGGAGCATAGTCCCCTATGTAAAAATAAAATGTGGCCCAATTTTCCTAAGCAGCATGAAGGGGGTACATAACTTCATATCAAGACTGCATACCAAAGTGACAGCTCTGACCCTGCCCCCCACACACACCCGCCCACAAATGAATGCCAGATGTTTCCTGTGGGAACTGAAGCAATTGCCCCGATGGGGGCAGCTGACCTGATCCACTCCATGAATGCCAGATGTTTCCTGTAGGAAAACCTCTATGGGACTGAGGGGCATCTGTCCATTGGGAACAGGGTGGAGAGGACACTAGGTTTGCCAGCCCCCTGTTATTTGTTGAGAGAAAGGTGTAGTGTGGGTAAAATGGTTGCCATTGTGGGGTTTTTACAAGGGTGTTTTGTGCTTTGCAATGGGAGTGTTTTTCAAAAACAGGTCTGTTGTAATTCTAGGAGATCCCCACCTGGAGGTTGGCTTCCCTAATGCAGGACATTTGTGTGTGTGCAAGTGTGGTGCTTTGGGGGAAAAAAAATATGTTGGGGGAATTGAAGGTGTTTTCAGTGTCTCTCACTGTGTTTTACAGGGGGGAAAGAGTTGTTCAGCTTCAAGCAAGAGTAGTTCTGTCCCCATTCTAATAACTCTGCCCCATTAATTATTAATTATTATTTTGTTATTGCAAGATAAGGGGGAGATGAGAATAGTGTCTACCAGCTACGTAGATCTAAGGAAAATTATAGCACCAAACTTAACAATACAGTAGTTACCATCACAACTTGCCGTGGATGTTCATGGAGCAAATACAAATCTGCCCCCCATCCCACCCCACCCGCCTGCTCCATATAGGGGAATCCAATTCCTAGCATGTGGCCAAAGAATAAATTTAAATGACTTATATTGAAGTTAGTGGAGCTTTTAAAAATTGAACGCAGGCTGAACCATAGTCTCTTCAGTTTATATATATCAGACTGATTTAATATCTAGAATGGGTATTCTTCTGGACAGACATGTACTCTAAACCCACCCAAGGCACTTTGTGTAGTTTTGAACTGTATCATTATGTACCAAATTTTGCTTAAAGCAGCAATAATGTGTATTTATTAAAAAGAATAATAAGGATACAGAAAGAAAAGAAAAATGGTATAGAGAGAGAAAAATGGTATATAAAAACTTTACATTTTAACAAGGACATTTGTATTAGGTATGAGAATATTAGGATTCAGGGGTACAACTTATTTAAAAGGGACAGGCAAATGAGAAAGGGCGGAGGCGTAGCAGTATATGTGAAGGAGGTATATGCTTGTGAGGAAATATGTGAATCGGAGCATGGCAGCTCAGTTGAGAGTCTCTGGGTAAAAATAAAAGGAGTAAGTAACAACAGTGATATTATTGTGGGGGTTTGCTATAGACCATCAAGTCAGGCGGAGAACTTGGATGAAATACTTTTACAGTAGATTGCAAAGTTCTCCAAGAGAAAGGATATAGTGATCATGGGAGATTTCAATTAGCCGGACATTTGTTGGAAGTCCAACTCTGCTAAAAATGAAAAGTCAAATAGATTCCTGACTTATCTTGCTGACAACTTCCTTTTCCAGAAAGTGAAGAAGGAAACAAGAGGATCTGCTATCTTGGATTTGATTCTCACCAACAAGGAAGAATTGATTGAAGAAGTGGAAATAGTGGGCACCCTGGGCAGTAATGACCATGTGATTTTGGAATTTACAGTCTTAGGGAAGGGGAAAGCTATACGTAGTCAGACTTATAAGTTGGACTTCAGAAAGGCAAACTTTGATAAACTTAGAACTATGCTGGGTAAAATCTCATGGTCAGAAATACTTAGGAGGAAGGGGGTTCAGGAGGGGTGAGAGTTTTTTAAAAGCGAAATACTGAAAGCGCAATCACAGACGATTCCTATGAGAAGAAAAAATGGAAAAAGCCTAAAGAAGCCAAAGTGGCTCCATAAACAGCTCTCTAAAGACTTGAGAAATAAAAAGACTCCTTTTGGAATTGGAAGGAGGGCCTTATAACCAAGGATGAATATAAACAAATCACCAGTGCTTGTAGAGAAAAAGTTAGGAAAGCTAAAGCTCAGTATGAACTTAGGCTGACCAAAGATGCTAAAAACAAGAAAAAAGGGTTCTTTTCTTATGTTCAGAGTAAGAAGAAGAGCAAGGACATGGTAGGCCCTTTGCGAGGGCAAGAAAGTGAAATTGTAACAGGTAATGACGAGAGGGCGGAACTGCTCAATTCCTACTTTTCCTCAGTCTTCTCTTCTGAGGAGAACGGTGCTCAACATGGCAAAAACAACATATAAGGAGGGTATGAAGTTCCAACCTAGGATCAGCGTAGGGGTAATACATAAACACCTAGTTTCTTTAAATGAAACTAAGTCCTCAGGGCCAGATGAATTGCATCCAAGGGTTCTAAAAGAGCTTGCGGATGTAATTTCTGAGTCTCTGGCTATTATTTTTTAAAATTCTTGGAGAACAGGAGAGGTGTCAGAAGATTGGAGGCGGGCGAATGTTGTCCCCATCTTCAAGAAAGGGAAAAAAGACGATCCGGGTAACTACCGACCCATCAGTTTGATGTCTATACCTGGAAAAGTTTTAGAACAAATCATCAAACAGTCGGTCCTGGAACATTAGAAAGAATGGATGTGATTACTAAGAGCCAGCATAGTTTTCTCAAGAACAAGACATGTCAGACTAACCTGATCTCTTTTTTTGAGAAAGTGACTACCTTGCTGGATCGGGGGAATGCTGTAGACATCATGTATCTTGATTTCAGTAAGGCTTTTGATAAGGCTTGGTTGACAAATTGGTAAAATGTGGTTTGGATCCTGTTATTGTTAGGTGGATCTGTAACTGGTTGACAGATTGCACCCAAAGAGTGCTTGTGAATGGTTCCTCATCCTCTTGGAGAGGAGTGACAAGTGGAGTGCCTCAGGGATCTGTCTTGGGACCTGTTTTGTTCAACATCTTTATCAATGATTTGGATGAAGGAATAGAGGGAATGCTTATTAAATTTGCAGATGATACTAAATTGGGAGGGGTTGCAAACAAGAAGAAGACAGAAACAGGATACAGGATGACCTTGAGAGGCTGGAAAACTGGGCTAAAACCAATAAAATGAACTTTAACAGGGATAAATGTAAAGTTCTGCATTTAGGTAGGAAAAATCCAATGCATGGTTATATGCAATGGGGAAGACTTGTCTTAGCAGTAGTATGTGCGAAAAGGATCTAGGGGTCTTAGTGGATCAGACGCTGAACATGAGTCAACAGTGTGATTTGGTGGTTAAAAAGGCAAATGCAATTTTGGGCTGTATCAACAGAAGTATAGTGTCCAGATCACGTGATGTGATGGTATCGCTTTACTCTGCTCTGGTGAGACCTCATCTGGAGTATTGTGTTCAGTTTTGGGCACCACAATTTAAGAAGGATAAAGACAAGCTGGAATGGGTCCAGAGGAGGGCGACGAAGATGGTGAGGGGTCTGGAGACCAAGTCCTGTGAGGAAAGGTTGAAGGAGCTGGGGATGTTTAGCCTGGAGAGGAGGCAGCTGAGAGGTGATATGATCACCATCTTCAAATACTTGAAGGGTGTCATATAGAGGATGGTGTGGAATTGTTTTCTGTAGCCTCGGAAGATAGGACCAGAACCAATGGGTTGAAATGAAATCAAAAGAGTTTCCGGCTCAACATTAGGAAGAACTTCCTGACCATTAGAGCGATTCCTCAGTGGAACAGGCTTTCTCAGGAGGTGGTGGGCTCTCCTTCCTTGGAGTTTTTTAAACAGAGGCTAGATGGCCATCTGACAGCAATGAAGATCCTGTGAATTTTGGGAGAGGTGTTTGGGAGTTTCCTGCATTGTGCAGGGGGTTGACCCTAGAGGTCCCTTCCAACTCTATGATTCTGTGATTCTATGATTCTAATTCACTTATGACAGTTTTTAGCAGAACATTGATAGTTGCAGCTTCCAGGTCACCATTTCATTAAATTTAGACCAGTCCCAAAGCAGGCTTTCACTTATATAGTATGAATTATTTATCTAAGAGTTAAGTTTACAATTTTATTTCTACAAACAGAAGTGTTTAAAAGCACAGCATTACTGCTTGCTGTTTTCAGGGGGAAAGTAACAGTTGTCATGTCTGTGATTGTACTAGCAACTGAAACGTGTTCACCCTCCCTAATGAGAAGATTCTTTGCATTATTATAAGATACAATTGCCATAAACTGTATAGTTAAAATAAGAGTTAAGATTAAAAGTGAAAACCTGCACAATCAAGAATATTGAGAGAAATGTACAAAACACACACACATACCCATAGGCAGATTGCCAGAATCAGTCTCCCAAGGCATTTTGTGGTCTGTCAGTATCACCTGTAGCCTAGGTAACAATATCATCTTTTCTAATCTTCTGCAGCAGTCCTGTAATTGATGTAGCACAGTCCATTTGTTACAGCATCAGGACATGCTTCCCAGAACATGGGAAGAAGTAGAACAACATATACATGTCCATAGGATTCCCCTCCTCCATTTTATCCTCACAACTCTGTGAAGTAAGTTAGGGCAAGAGAGAGTTACTAATGGATATGCAGTAAGCTTTATGACTGTGTGGGAATTTGAGCTGAAGACTCCCCTATTTAAACAGGCCCTATAACTGCTACACAATTTTCATTTCATTGATATAGTTTATACCCCGCCCTATCCCATGAGTGGACTCAGGATGGCTTACAGAAAACTCATTAACAATAAAACAGTAAAAACATAATAAGGAACAGGTGGCAGAACAGATCATAGCAAAAATCATAACAGAAATTCATGCCTCATGAAAGGCAGAAAAGAGGTGCCCCAAAAAACTCTAGTGTCCAGAATGGCCACTGGGAAAGGGGTCAAGAGCAGGGGAGGCCAGAATAATTGAATTTCTGCTGCCTCAGCCAAAAAGCTTGGCAAAACAGCTGCCATCAGGGCAATTGCCTCAGTTCCCATAGAAAACATCTGACATTCATTTGTGGGCGGGTGTGGGGGGGCGGGGTCAGAGCTGTCACTTTGGTATGCGGTGTTGATATGATGTGATGTACCCCTTCATGCTGCTTTCTATTTGATTCATTGATAGATACCTTTTTTCTCAAATGAATGGAGATTTTGTGGCAATGGATTTATAATGTTTTGTGTGCATATTTTTGCTATATTACACAGTCATATAAATAGCTTCTGTAAAGAAAGCTTACATACAGTCATTGAGCAAGAAGGGGCCACTACCATGATCCCCAAGGTGCACCTGCTGATTTACCATTTCCCAGTTAACTCAACCTTTGCTGCCCAGACTCTGAACAATCAATCAGATGCTTCCATTCATAAAGTATTGCTTCTTTATGAATGGGTATGAATGGTGACTAGATGGTGTTTCCCCAAGGCTGTGAAACAACTTTCCTCTAGACTGGATCTTTGGAACTGTTGCTCTTTGCATGTATTCTGGAAGGGCTTTGCAACTTCTTTTCTTTGGGGGGGGGAGGGGAGGTGATAGCAGTGACATTTCTCAGTAGAGCAACTTTTCTGGCTGGCTGATCATTTATACTTTTACTCAAAAAATGTTAGCCAACCCTTCAGAAGGACATTTTTATAAAGAAATTAGAACAGTAGTACAAGGAAACAGCTCAGGAGGTTGCTTTTATAATCATATGTAGTTTATGTATCATTGCATCTATTTGCTGCATTTTGGGATTGTTGTACTTTACACAGTTTTTTGTTTGTGTTTTGGTTTTTGTTGTTTGAGTGTTATTACACTGTATATTGGAGGTCCTTGCCGTCTCATCAGATTGTTTTTTAAATAGTGTAGTCTGCCTTGAGTCTCAGCAACAAAGGCAGGCTTAAATGAAGCAAATAACTCTTTTTATTCCATTTTATTGATTTCACGTTGTCCCGCCCAGCCCGGGCAGGGACTGCGCGGAGGAGACCCCCCGGCGCCTGCCAGCCGCTCCAAGCCCCCGGCATCGCCCCAAGAGCCCCCCCCACCTCTCCAAGCCCCTGTGGAGGCCCCACCCCTCACCTCGACTGACGGGGCGAAAGCAGCCACCCGAGCGACGCCTCCCAGACGGCGAGCCCGGCTTCGAGTCCGTGAGGTCTGGCCGGGGCAAGACGCCGGAGAGCAAGAGGGAGAGCCATTCAGCTCGTCGCAGCACGAGACGCTCCCTTGCAGCACGCCGCTGAGGGCTGGGACGCCCGAGGCACGCCCAGTCAGCCCGTCCCCGAGGCACCTCTCCTGGGCGTCTGGGGCTTTGAAGGGGGGAGGAGCCAGAGAGGGGCAGGTCCTGGGAGGGGGGAGGATGGGTCGGGAAGCATAAAAGGAGGGAGGGAAGAGGTCGCTGAGGAGAGCTGGCTGATGCGCAAAGAGGCTGCCTCGCGAGAGAGAGGGACAGGAGCCATAGCACAGCCAGGAGGGAACGGGGGCCTGCGGTGAAGTAACCCAGTGCCCACCCCCCTGCTTCTGAGACCTCCGGGGAACGCCCCAGAGTGCCCGGGTGGGGCAACGGCGACGCCGGGGGACCGGGAGGGGCACCAAAGACCTGACACACGTAATGGTAGTTTTTAGTATTTTTTTCTCCTCTTAGTACAAGCCACACTGAGCATACACTGGAAAAGATACATATAGATATTTTATGTAACTAGCCAGCTACCTCAAGGAACTGGTATCTGGTTCAAAAGCAGAATGTAAGGCTCTGCTTCTCAGATAGGATAGACTCTTTCTAGCTATCTTGAAAAGATAGAAAAGCTTCTGAAAAGCTTCATCTGCTGATTTTTGTCTGTTACATACTTGGAATTTCTGGAGATTGTGATGCTGTTAAAAGTACAAGAGCAATGCAGGTTAGTATTTTCTGGTCAGTTGGCAACTTTGGACAGGAAGGGGAAGCAAAACCTGGACTTTTACTGGAGGCAAAGGAGGGCTCCATAAATGGGTGTGCAGCTGCCTCTGTTGTCATGAGTCTCTGACTTAGGCCTGCCAGTATATAAGCAGCTGGGGCTACTGGATGCCAGAGATTTTCTTTGCCCTAGCAACTGCTTGTGTGAACAGCTGGAAGGATCTGTGCAAAAGCCCAAACCTTCTCCTTATAGGCTTATTTCCCCACCTTGTAGCGAGGTGCCTGCAGGCTACCGTGTCACCATTAATCAAGCACATACACTTTCCCCAGCATTGTTTTATTAACACCAAGAAGCAGATAGTGCCTTAAAAACAGAGCATTGCTTCTTTATGAATGGAAAGACTCATCTACATGAATAAGGAATAGATTTTGCAGGGCCATAAAGATAAGAACTTGTTATCTGACAAAAGCATTGACCAGTTCATGTGTGCTGGGAAACAAGTGGGACTATGGGTTGCAGAACAGGTTATACTGATGCTTGCTCGGTGCTATGAGGCTCATCTCCCTCTGTATGTGTTTTTCTGAAACTTAATAAATTATATCAGATGCACTATAATAATTAGATTTTAGGATCAATAATCATTTCACATACTAAATAAAATTAGAAACTTCCACTCTCCAAAAGAATAACCAAACCAGAAAAGAGAATAAATGATATAAAAAATCCTTCCTGTTCTATTCAGGAGCTGGGACATCTTTCAGAAAAGAACATATATCTTTTGACAGCTATTTCCTTGGTTCTTCAGAAAAACCAGCAAGGGATCTTGTTTGTATTCTGGTGGTATAGCTAAGGCAGACAGGTCTGCAGCAACCCAGTCTATTTTTAGATTGTTGCTTGCCATTTATATCCTGCAGAATTATTCATCAGCTTCAGGGTGACAAGCTATTAATTCCTATAAATACGTCAGAGCTTTTCTTCTTTTTTTTAAAAAAAATATCCTTTGCTTTAATGTGCTCTGGGGTAGGGATCTGTATCAGATCACAAATAACAGCCTTCAGCTCTTGGCTGGTGTTCATTTATATTCTGCATGCAACAACTAACCCAGTTAATTTGTTCCTTATTGTTACTCAGCACTGAACCTGCAGAGGAAGCCAGAATAGTAGCAGCTGGGATTCCACAGTGATTCTGCTTATCTATTGTGATGCTGCATCTGTGATGACAGGATACCACAGAGCAGGGAAGATGCTAGAATTATTACTACAGAGAGTGTCCTGTTGAAGCCATGGGCATTTAGTAGGGGCAGACTGGCCATATAATTTACAGGGAAATTTCCTGGGGGGCTGGAAGCAAGTACAGCCAAGCCCCACCAACTCTGCCTGAGCCTCAGAGAGTGCTTGGCTCAGTCTCCTCATTAGCCATGGCAGTTTGTGTGAGCATACCAATTTTCCCTTCCAGTTTGCTTTCAGTTTGGGGGATGATGCAGTGGGTGAGTTAAGTGAGAAAGTGATGCTGGGAAGAGATTTATTAGGCATTTAGCAACAGGGTGGATTTGACTTAAATCAAATTGATTTAAATCACGATTTAAATCACTAGTCAGTAAGACTTTAAATTTAAATCCTAGTTTTCTATATAAAGACTCATTTTTGCTGGTATAACCTTAATATTCACAATTAGATGAAGATTTCATTTTTAGAATAACAACTATTCATATTCATGTTACAGTTATATAAAAATATTGATTTTTAATAAGAAACACATTATAGATAGGTAATTATGAAATTCTCTCTCTCTCTCGGCTTGACTTCGCGAACGAAGATTTAAGAAGGGTGCAGTAGTCCACGTCTGCTGCAGGCTCGCTGGTGGCTGACAAGACCAATGCGAGACAGACAGATCCGGCCACAGTGGCTGCAGGGAAAAGTCTGATTTGGGGTTGGTGCTGTAGCAGTGCGATTCTTCCTCAATCTCCTTTTGTCCTCAAGACCAGCTATGCGTGCGTTCTCAAAGGAAGAGACAGCCTGGTGGATGGTATGCCTCCATGCTTTGCGATCTGAGGCTAGGTCAGACCACTGGTGATGGTTGATGCGACAGGTGCCAAGGGATTTCTTCAAGAAGTCCTTGTACCTCTTCTTTGGTGCCCCTCTATTTCGATGGCCGGTGGAAAGTTCACCATACAGAGCAATCTTGGGAAGGCAGTGGTTTTCCATCCTAGAAATATGCCCTGCCCAGCGCAGCTGCGTCTTCAACAGCAGTGCCGCGATGCTTGTAACCTCCGCCCTCTTGAGGACTTCAGTGTTGGTCACAAAGTCACGCCAGTGGATGTTGAGGATGGTGCAAAGGCAGTGCTGATGAAAGCGCTCAAGGAGTCTCAGGTGATGACGGTATAAAACCCACGATTCGGAGCCGTAGATGAGGGTCGTCATCACAGCCACTTTGTAAACATTGATCTTTGTGCCTTTTTTCAGATGCTTGTTGCTCCACACTCTTTTGTGCAGTCGGCCAAATGCACGGTTTGCCTTTGCCAGCCTGTTGTCAATCTCCTTGTCGATCTTGGCATCTGAGGAAATGATGCACCCCAGGTAGCTGAACTGCTGGACTGTCTTCAGAACTGATTCACCCACAGTGATGCAGGGAGGGTGATAATCTTCTTGGGGTGCAGGCTGGTGGAGAACTTCTGTCTTCTTCAGACTAACTTCTAGGCCGAATAGCTTGGCAGCCTCTGCAAAGCAGGACGTCATATGCTGCAGAGCTGATACCGAGTGGGAGACGAGTGCAGCATCATCAGCAAACAGTAGCTCTCGGATTAGTTTTCCCATTGTCTTGGAGTGAGCCTTTAGTCGCCTCAGGTTGAACAGGCTGCCATCGGTGCGATAGCAGATGTAGACACCATCGTTATCATCTAGATCTACTGCCGCTCTTTGAAGCATCATGCTAAAGAAAATCGTAAAGAGAGTTGGCGCGAGAACGCAGCCTTGCTTTACACCTGTGCCTATTGGGAAGGGCTCCGAGAGGTCGTTGCAGTGTCTGACTTGGCCTCACTGGTCTTCATGTAGCTGGATGATCATGCTGAGGAACCTTGGGGGACATCCTAAACGTTCCAAGATTTGCCACAGGCCTTTCCTGCTAACGGTATCGAAAGCTTTGGTAAGGTTGACAAAGGTCACATATAGACCCTTGTTCTGTTCCCTGCATTTCTCTTGGAGCTGCCTGAGAACAAATACCATGTCGGTGGTGCTCCTGTTAGCACTGAAGCCGCACTGGCTCTCTGAGAGGAGTTCTTCTGCAATGGTGGGCACCAGTCTGTTCAGGAGTATTCTGGCGAGGATTTTGCCTGCGATGGAGAGCAGGGTTATCCCCCGGTAGTTGGAGCAGTCTGACTTTTCCCCTTTGTTCTTGTGTAGAGTGATGATGATTGCATCGCGAAAGTCCTGTGGTAGTTTGCCTTGTTCCCAGCAGGTGAGAAGTACTTTGTGAAGTGTGCTATGTAGTACTGTGCCCCCATGCTTCCAGATCTCTGGTGGGATTCCATCAACTCCCGCTGCCTTGCCACTTTTCAGTTGCTTGATGGCTTTAACAGTCTCTTTTAGGGTGGGGATCTCATCCAACTCTGTTTTCACTGGTTGAAGTGGGGTGAGGTGGATTGCTAAATCTTGAACTACGCGGTTGGCCCTGAAGAGAACCTGAAAATACTCCGACCACCGGTTCAGTATGGATGCCTTGTCTGTGAGGAGCACTTGGCCGTCTGCACTACGCAAGGGACTCTGAGCCTGATATTTTTTTTTATTATTATTATTATTTTTTTATTTTATTGTGTCTCAAATATTACATTACATAGAATACATTTCCAATTCTCTTATGACACCATTTTTACCCCTATTTATATCCCTCCCCCCCACCAAGTGACCATACTAAAGTTACAATTAAATTTTTAACCATGAGCACACTTTTCCCAATTTTTCAAATATAGCTTTGTTGGCTTCCCCCTTAAATACCCATGAGAAGTATATATCCCATTTCTCTTTTATCTCTTCAATTTTTCTATCCCATATCTTATCTTGTTTTAAACATTCTAATATGTCTGATTGTATATATTCATACAAATAATTGTTCCATCTTTCCAGGGTCCATTTTAAGCTCTCCTTCCAACCATATGCTATCACTGCATGTGCTGCTAATATCATTGCTTTGAAAATGCTCTGGTTTTGTTTCTCAATGTTATTGTTTTCCAGTACCCCCATAAATAACAACTCCCCATCTATATCAATATTAAACTTACATGCCTCCACTATTTTTCCCCGAATTTTCCCCCAAAACTCTATAACCTTGGGGCACTCCCACCATAAGTGGGAGTACCACCCTTCTTTTGCATTACAGTGCCAACAATTTGGTTTCATCCCTTTAATCATATATGCCAATTGAGCCGGCGTCCTATACCATTTCAAGATTATCTTCCTTTCAAGTTCTCTATATTTCTCTATCTTAATTTTCTTCAAATTCATCATTAACTTATTCACCTCCTCATCAGTTATTTGTTTTTCTTTATTCCATTTGTTCTTTAAGGTTCTATACATGAACTCCTTATCTTTTACCAATTCAAGGTAAATAATCCCTGACAGTCCTTTCTTCCTTTCATCCACATATAGTGCCTTTTCTATAAAATTGTCATCTCTTTTAATAGCATCTTTATACTTTTCTTGTCGGATTGTTTGATATAATCCCATTAGATTCAACCAATATTGTTTCCCTATCTTACAGTTCAACTCCTGAAGTGGTAATAAGGCCCCTTGGCTATTGTACAAATCCTTGACTCTTATTATGTCTTCCCTTTGCAGCTCTTCATAGAATTTTGGGTTCATCTCTTTTTCCCAGATATCCTTAAGTGGGGTCCATTTCGAGGTTAAAGGCATTAAGATCTTTTTCCACCTCTTCCACACAATTAAAGCTATTTTTCTTGGACCTTCGGTTTGTATCATTACCTTTTTTATCTCTCTCGTATAAATTCCACTACTACCTGCTCCCTTATTGACTGCAGATTCAAGTCTTACCCATTTATCCCCTTTCCTCCATTCTAACTCCATCAATGCTTTCAACTGAACTGCATCATAATAAGCTTGTAAATATGGAACTCCCCATCCTAATTCATCTTGGGGCATATATATCAACTTTTTTTGTATTCTTGCTTTTTTCCGACCAAAGACCCAATTTTTAATATGTTCATCCCATTTCCTTATCGTTTCCTGATCTAATCTTATAGGAAGTACTTGAAATAAATATAGCAGCTTTGGGAGTATAAACATTTTCATTGCTCTAATTTTCCCTAAGATACTCAGATTTTTGTTCTTCCATTCCTTCAATTTCTTTAAAATCTTTAACCACACCTTATTATAATTCATTTTTTGTAGCCTCTCTATATTTTTATTAAGATAAACTCCTAAATATTTAATTTTGCTAACTCCTGATTTCATCCCCGTTAAGGCTAATATTGCCTTCTTGGTTTCCCCACCTACATTAATAAACATTATTTCTGATTTCTTAATGTTTATTCCAAGTCCCGAACATAACTTAAAATCTTCTAAAATAACTAACAATTCTCGTATTGCCTGCAGTGGATTACTTATTGTCAACAAAATATCATCCGCAAAAAGGTTTAATTTCAATTCTTCCTTACCTATTTGAAATCCCTGAATTCTACCACTATTTCGTATCCTATCTGCTAGTGGTTCAATTGCTAATGCAAATAACAGAGGAGATAATGGGCAACCTTGCTTTACTCCTCTCTGTATCGAAATTTCTCTAGAGTGCCCATCATTTATTCTAATTACTGCTTTGCCCCCCCTATAGATTTCCCTTACAACATTTAAAAAGGGCCCATCAAAACCAAAGTTTTCCAATACCTGCATTAAATAATTGTGATTTACCGTATCAAACGCCTTATACACATCTAATTTTAACAAGGCCAAAGTTTTCTTATCCTTACAGAACAAAACATTCAATATATTTCTCAATGGATCTGCAATAAATCTACCTCTAACAAAACCATATTGATCTTCCTTAATCAAGTTTGGTAAATATTTTTCTAGTCTATTAGCTAGAATTTTTGTAAATATTTTATAGTCTTGATTCATCAGGCTAATTGGCCTATATGAATTTATTTCTAGGGGATCCTTCTGAGGCTTCAAAATTGGTAAAATTTCAGCTTTTTTCCATGAATCTGGTATTTTCCCCCCTTTTAAAATATAATTAAATAAACTTTGCATTTCTGGTATTATTAACTCTGCCATTTCTTTATAATATTCTGCCGTAAAACCATCCAAACCAGGGGATTTCCTATTTTTTAACCTTTTTAATACCTCTATTATTTCCTGTCGGGTAATTTCTTTATTCAGGCTCTCTCTCTGTTCTATCGTTAATTTATTATCTAGTTGTTCCTCGAATCTTTGGTTTTCTCCCGAATTGAATAGTTGTTGATAAAATGTAGCAAATTCCTCTCTTATCCGAGCATTTTTAAAAAATTGTTTATCCCCATTTCCCTTAATACATCCAATTTTTTGTTTTTCCTTCTTCATCTTTAAATAATTCGCCATTCTTCTCATTGTATTTATATTAATTCTATGGTACTCATTCTTAACTAATATATCCTTTTTCCACATAGATAATGAATCCAAGTTCTCTAAATCTTTTTTAAGTTTTTTGAATAATTCATATGACTGCCTATTATAATTTCCCTGTAGGTCTTTCTGTATTCGTTTAATCTCATTTACTATCCTACTTCTTTCCTTATTATTTTCCTTTCTAATTTTAATTTCCTTAGCTATATAAGCTCCTCTTATAACTGCCTTAGCCGCATCCCAAACTACTCCTTCTGTGGCTGAATTCCTATTTTCTCTAAAATAGCATTCTATATCCCTTCTTAAGTCCATCCGATCTTTTCCTGTCAAGGGCAGATATGCCTTATATTTCCAAGTAAACTCTTTTCTCTCTTCACTTATTCTAAATTGCACCCTTAAAGGAGCGTGGTCCGAAATCCATAATGGCTCAGTTACTGCCTTCATCACCTCTAACTCATTTGATTCCTTTACTAAAATATAATCTATATATGAAAAAGTCTTAAATCTATTAGAGAAATATGTAGGTTGAGAATTGTTCCCTTCATATGTGAACACATCTTTCAATTTCCATTTCTTAAATTTCAAGGTTTTACTTTTCTTAAAATCATAATTCATATCCCCTGCCACTACCACATCCCCTTCATAAAAGTTCTGCAATTTCTGGAATACCTTATTTAAGAAGCTTACCTGACCCATATTTGGGGCATAGATAGATGCTATTGTAAACTTCCTACTATTCAACTTAAATTTCAAAAAAACAAATCTTCCCTCTAAATCAGATATTTGATCCAGTACTTCTAACTTCAAGCTAGAATGTGTAAGTATCGCTACCCCTCTTGCCTTCCTAGTTCCTCTTGCTTCCACCCTTGTTTCCCATAGTGTAGAGTTTAGTAGGGGTTTTTTATCTTTTTTACCTTTATGGGTCTCCTGGAGACACACTATATCTATTCCCTGTTTTTTTAGCATATTTTTCAATCTATACCTTTTTAAATCTGAAGCCAACCCATTTATATTTAAAGATAATATTTTAATTGTCTCAACCATTTTCCTTCGTAAATTTCATACATATGTGCTCATTTCTATCCTCTCTTACTTTGATGGTCACTACCTTTCCCCTTCCCCCTCCCCGAAGAAGAACCCTCAAAGGGTATACAGGTGGCATAACCTCCTGACCTCTTCGTTGCTAAGTTGGGGTCCACGTTCCTTTCCCTTCCTCCCTATCTAATTAATATAACTCATTTCAATATTTCTCTATAAGCCATCTTATTCCAAAAAATAAAGTAAATTCCAAAATTTAAAGTAAATTGAAAGCAATATTAAGTTTCCTTGGAGACTCTCATTACTAAGAGCCCCCAGTGTCTTTTCTCAAACGCTTTGGCTTGCTTTGCAATGTCTGACTCGACTCTCCTTCTTCTTCACTGCTACTTGAAGTGTTCTCACAAGGTTCCTGTTGCTCGTCTTCTTGCTCCTCCACATTTCCTAGTTCTAACGGCCTCATGTTAATTCCCAATCTCTCCAACATTTTTCTTGCCTCTTCTGGATTTTTAGCTCGCAGCAGCTTGCCTTCTTTAAAAACCAAAATCACTGCCGGGTAGCCCCATGAAAATAATATTCCATTTTCAACAAGACTTTGCGTATAAGGTCTTAGTATTGCTCTTTGCTGGAGTGTCTCTGGAGAGAGGTCCTGTCTTACTATAACTTTATTATCATCAAACTGTAAATCCTTCTGAAGTTTCAAACATTTATAAATATTGTCCCTTATTTTCTCTCTTGCAAAAGCCATAATAACATCCCTTGGCTTTGCTCCCAGGCTTGGCTTGGGGCGGAGAGATCTGTGTACTCTTTCTATATCTTCCGTTTGTATCCTTAAATCATATCGCTCAAGCCATTCCAGTAGTTTTGATTCAAGGTCTTTCTGTGTAATCTCTTCAGGGATGCCTGATAAGCGAATGTTTCTTCTCCTTTGACGATCGCTTACAAACGCTAATTTGCTCGTTAGCTCTTTAATTTTGTCTTCATTAACTTGAGCTTTTTTGGCTGCCTTATCAGCCACCTTTTTTATGTTCTTAATTTCTATGGCCATCTGTCTCAGGTCTGTTTTAAGAGCTTTAATATCGCCCCTTACATTCTGTTCTGAAGAAGCAATGAGCTGTGTTAAATCCTTCAGCTCCTTTTTAGTCGCCATGTTCTCTTCTCGCTTTCTGGCCTCCTCCCAGGGAGCGGAGAGTAAAGAGATGATAAGAAATCACACTTCCAAAGACTCACTCTGATTGATGCCCTCCAGGTCTTGCTTCCTTTCACAAATATTTCAAGCTGTTTTCAGAAGTTTATCTCTTTTCTTCGATGGCTTAATAACAAATTTCTCCGGGAGTACGTTCTGGGAGCGTCTTAACCGATTTGACGCATGCGTGGTTCCCCCCACTCTGAGCCTGATATGATGGGCCATATACTGCCTTCAGGGCTTCGTAGAACCCTCTTAAATCACCAGTGTCTGCACACAGCTGGGTTCTCTCTGCAAGCTTGGTCCACCACTCGTTCTGAATGTCTCGAAGCTTGTGCTGGAGGTTGCTACATGCAGCGCGAAAGATTGCTTTTTTCCCGGGACAGGAGGGCTGAGCAAGATGTGCTTGGTAGGCAGATCTGTTTTTTGCTAGTAATTCTTGGATCTCTTGATTGTTCTCGTCAAACCAATCCTTGTTCTTCCTTGTGGAGAACCCGAGGACTTCTTCAGAGATCAACAGGATGGTAGTTTTTAGGTGTTCCCAGAGTGCTTCTGGAGAAGGGTCTGTGGGGCAAATGGGGTCCTCAATTCTTGACTGGAGTTTTGCCTGGAAGGCAGCTTTAACTTCGGCTGACTGAAGGCTGCCAACATGAAGCTTCCTCCGAGGGATACCACCTCTCCTGGGTGTGGGTTTAAAGTGAAGACAGAGATTGCAGCGTACAAGGCGATGATCCGTATGACATTCCGCACTGGGCATTACTCGGGTGTGTAAGACATCTCGAAGGTCTCTCTGGCGCACCAGAATGTAGTCGATAAGGTGCCAGTGCTTGGACCGTGGGTGCATCCAGGTTGTCTTCAGGCTGTTTTTCTGCTGAAAGATAGTGTTGGTGATGGTGAGCTGGTGCTCCGTGCAGAATTCTAGCAGGAGGCGCCCGTTATCATTGCAGTTGCCAATGCCGTGTTTGCCAAGTACTCCTTTCCAGGCTTCCGAGTCTTTACCTACTCTGGCATTGAAGTCGCCAAGGATGATCACTTTGTCCTCTGTAGGGGTCTTCCATATGAGGTTGCGTAGATCAGCATAGAACTTGTTCTTTTCTGCAGGATCTGCTTGAAGGGTTGGAGCATACACAATGAAGAGTGTTGCATGCTGCTTGTTTTGAAGTGGGAGGCGCATAGACATGATGCGATCTGAGTGACCTGTTGGCAGGTTTTCGAGTTTGGAGGCAATGGAGTTCCTGACCATGAAGCCAACGCCAGAAAGGCGGCTCTCAGCCTTTGACTTACCCGACCAGTAGAGGGTATAGCCAGCACCGTGTTCTTGAAGACTACCTTCCTCAGGGAAACGGACCTCACTGAGAGCTGCTATGTCCATATTCAACCTGAGAAGTTCATGGGCAACTAGAGCAGAGCGTCGTTCAGGGCGACCACTGTCTACTGTGTCAAGCATGGTTCTGATGTTCCAACACGCAAGCTTTAGTCTTTGCACACTTTGTGAGGCAGGTGCATGCCTTTTCTTTGTTGTTATTTTTTGACCGCAAGTAAGGATGCCCGTTGACCGCGGCTAGCCAATTTGGGGGGGGGGGGAGATGAGCTTTGTTTAGGCCACCTTTTCTAGGCCCCTCTCCGTGTGGAGCAAGCAGTGCTGTCCCTAGATAAGGCTGCTTGGTCGTTCAGGGTGCTGCCGAAAAATGCTTTCGTCTCCGGGTCAGCATCAGGCGACCAATACCCTGAACCTCCTGCATGCAGGATCGGGACTGCGGCTTCCAGTGGCATCTTCCACCTGCCGTTTCGCCCCTTGCCCATCGCTGCAGGACTTGGTGTGTTGTGGGTTGTGGATGTGGATATGCCCTTCAGGCCTGCGCAGAGGAATTTTTAGGTGAAGCGCAGTGTGCACAGTACTGGCTCCACCCTTTCACCTTGGGGTCATCTGCCATGGCCCAGTAAGCCGGGACGCCAGCAGCAAGTCCTCCAGGTGGTAGGTGTTACATTAACGAGCTCTATCTGCCCGGGTTTGATGTTAGAGTTTTCCTTCTCTTGGCTGGCGAGGTTGGTGAGCCCAGCCTGCCCATCCGGTTATACCGCCAGACATTCGGTCGCACCATGACGTGGCAAACTCTGTGAGAAACGGGGGGGACCAGCGGGAAGGCGTTGCCACGGATGCAGTAATGCAGGAGAGGCCATTGCAGTGACCATCTGCCAGGCATAGCCGGACAGTGACCACGCGGCGTTCACTACACCGGGAAAGGAGAGGCTATGTATTGCGCATACACTTTCCCAGGGGGGGGCAGGTTACCCAAGAGGGAGCCCACCCCTCCCCCCTCCAATTATGAAATTATTGTGAGGTGAATTATCTCCAGCTTAATAGATTAATCATTCATATTTGGACAATTTTTCTGCTGTACTTTATTGGAAGGAGAAAAATAATCATTACCTTAATAATAATTTAAATTGTTTTATTCAACTAAAACAATAACATTATATCATATGTTTGCTTAAACATCCATGTTTGTTAACTGATGTCGTTAAACAAAATATATATATTTTAAAAAACTTAAACTGTTAGCCCAGCCTACACATGAAAAACTTAAATACTGTCCTCTTTAGCTCACTCGTCATCTTCATCTTCTTTGTTCATAATCTGGAAAAGAAAAACAAGCTTTCCTGCTTTGTCAGGTTCCAAATGATTTCTCAATTTAGAATGAATGAATCCAGAGGAAGAGAATATTCTTTCTACACCTGCAGAAGAAGCTACTGCTGTTAAAAGTGAAATCATTATTTTAATAGTCTCTAAATTCAAGTGCTTGACTTCCACCAGTTCACTGGTGTGACTTTCTTTAAAACATCTTCAGCAAACATATATTTCTTGAATGGTTCTCCCTTAGCTCTGAAGTTTATTAAAGTTGGCATTATAGACGTATGATTGCTGGATACCCATGTCATAGCTAACTCCTCTTCCTCAGCACTTAAGTTTTGACCCTGGTACCCAGGGGTTGTTTTGTAGAAAAATAGGTGGTGGAGCTCATCCAGGGATTGTTATGCAGCTGCACATACTATTCAATGGACAAGGAGGTGGAACTCTCAGAAGGATGAGGAGAAACTCTCAGAAAGGTTCAGGAGCTGTGCTCCTGTGAGCTCCCACTGAATCTGAGGCCTGCTGGCACTGGATATTGACAATATTTGCCAGAAAATGAGCTGAAGACAGTGCTTGTCCCATTTGTTTTTTAATGCTTGTAATTTAATTCTGTCAATGTGTAGTTCTGTTTTTAAGTGCTCACTCAGTTCCTTCCAAATCTCAAAAGCATCAGCAATAAAACAGCTATTTTTCTGTATTTTGTTTGAAGCTTTAGAAATGGGTTTCAGGATGCTCAGCATATGTTCAACATTTCTCTTAAGCCCAATGTTGAGGATTTTGGCCATGACAGTGCCATCTCGATTTTGTTCACAAATTGTCATCAGAATAGGCCAGTTCTTGATATACTGCTCAAAACAGTCCACCACAGAGTTCCATCTAAAATCATGTGGGAGCATAGCTTGGTTCCACCCATTCTTTTCAGAGCTGCTGCAGCAAAATGATTGTTACGGAAGTATTTAGCAATATCAACAACATTAGTCTTTATTTCTGGAACACTGAAGTCTTTGGCTAGGAGGTGCAGCAAATGAGCACTGCAACCATATGTTATTAGCTTTGTATTACCTTCCTGCTTGTCTAAATTTCTTCTCATCTTGGATACATTTGCAGCATTGTCTGTGACCAAACTGCGTACTAGAATTTGAATTTTTGTTCACATGTTATTATAGCTTTTGCTGCCACTTCTTGTAAGTATTCTGCTGTGTGTGCATTTCCTGATGTAACAATTGTTTGTGCAAGGAAAACTTTCCCTTCTTCTGTTGTTATACAAGCACATACAACTGGATCATTGTGGACATTACTCCACCCATCAAGACTTAGGTTAACAATTTTACCTCCAGAGCTGTTGCACATTGCTCCATTTCTCTATCATACGCAACACCTGCTCTGCTGAGTGGACTGAATCCTGGTCTCAGTGATTGAACCATATTAGTGAAGTGTGGGTTCTCAGTCAGACGGAAAGAAGTTTGTTGCATAAACTGGGCATTTTTTTCGTCAATTAACTCTTTTTCTAATCTGGTGGTTTTTATCAAAAACTTATCTCTGGTAGTTTCAGGAGGGAAGGTTTTTTTCTTCTTTTAGGTGATATACTGCGGGTGTCTGATGATGATGTATATGGTGCAACTGAAACACTATTCTGGATAGATAACTCTGAAACTGTAGAACAGGAGGATGGTGATCTTGAAGGTGGATGGTTTCCAGAACCCTTAGTGTTGATGATAAATTCCCCTAAACAAAAAAAACATCAATGCTGTTATTTTATTATTTATACAATTTTTGCTTATTGTATTCATTGCCATGCAGCATTGCCCAAAAAGGAATATTTGCTTTTCTTCATAACTATATCAAAATGACAGTAACATGCAGTAATAATAAGAAATATAATTTTGCTCAAACATGACAATTCAAGGCACCCTTTAAGAATTATGATTAAATAAAATTGTTTACCAACCTGAAGATCCTGCCTGTTCAAACATGTTTCTGTTGCCATCTTTATCATAGCACTTCTCATGATGTTGCCTCATTCGGACCACCAGGCCTTACATTTCTTCGTTGCAGTGTTTGCATTTTGCACGCATGCCTGCCTTACCAATAGGTAGAGGAACTTCATTCAAATATTCCCAAACTGGGTCTCTTTTACGGCCTGCTGCCATTATAGGTTTTCTCCTCCAGGGAAAGAATAATGTGATAAACCTCGGGTTATACACACAAAAGATCCAAAGTCTTGTGGAGTATTCTGCTCAAAAAGTTTCACATTCATTTTTATTGCTTGCTCCTCCCTCCTCACACTTAAGTTCCTTCTTGTGCAGATCTATTCCACTCCAAGCAATCTTTTTCTATTCATTGAACTTTTTGAAACTTAGCACTTAAGGGGTTGATTCTGTGTACATAGGTTTGTAGAACAATGAGATTAAGGTCTTTTTCTCAACTCTGTTCATTTTATAACATTTTTGCTGTGTAGAAGAGGCATGTGATCTCTGCAGACACAAATTAACACTTGAGAACTGCAATACCAAGCATCTGTGTACTGTGATAATATCTTGTAGACAGATTACTGCCCAGTAATCGTACAGAAACTTCTGGAATAGCATGACATTGTGAATGGATTATTAGAATTTATTACCAAAAAATTTAAACATTGCATGTGCTTCAGAATTAAAAACTAATCCTTATTTCATGATGGAATAACCATTGGATGATAATATATTTTCCTCAAAAAGCATTTTATTTAAAAATTTTTAAAAATCTGATTTAAATGTTAAAAATACGATTTTTTTTAAAAATCATTGGTTTTTATCCACCCTGTTTAGGAACTTTCTGGGTCAAGCTGAACTTGTACAAAAGAGATGAGTTTCTCTTGAACCAAAAAGGAACTAGTCCACTGGCAATTAATTTCAGAAAGGTGACAGAGCAGCTTTTAAACTTATCTGGGGGGGGGGGAGGGAGGAGATGACTGTAGCTGGGGAGCCTCTGGTTCAGGACAAGACAATCCAAAGGGGTGGTTTTGTAAACACTCAGGGTAGTATTGATAGGAGAACTTGGGAGTGAGGGCATGATGGCGACTGAGGGCCATGTGCAGTCACTAAGGGGCCAAGAGAGGCGAGGGTTACTATAGAGGAAAACATATTATAGGTGTCTATATGCCAGTGCTAGAAGTCTCCAAGTCAAGATAGGGGAGCTGGAATGCTTGGTGTTCAATGACAATTTACCTATAGTAGGTATCTCAGAAACGTGATGGAGTGGGGAAAATCTATGGGATACAATCATTCCCGGGTATAAGCCCTATAGGCAGAACAGGAGAGGTGGTGTTGCATTGTACATCAAAAAGGGCATAGAATCAAATTAGTTAGAAAACATCAAGAGAATTAACTTCCCAACAAAAGTAATATGGGTGGAAACAGTGGGGGTGTACTATTACCCACCTGATCAAACCCTTGAGGCTGATCTTGAAATGGAGAAGGAAATAAGGGAAATGACTAAAACAGATAATATTATACTGGGAGACTTCAACTACCTTCACATTGACTGAGTAAACATGTGCAGAACTCATGCTGTAGAAATGAGATTCCTAGACGTTATAAATGACTGTGCACTGGAACAGTTGTTCACAAAGCCAGCCAGAGGAGCAGTGATCTTAGACTTGGTTCTGAGTGCATCTCAAGACCTGGTTAGAGATATAGAGGTTGTTACACCAGTTGGGAACAGTGACCACAATGTAAGTTCAGCATTCAGATCAATGGAAAGTAACCCCTAATGTCCAAATCAGTAACATTTAATTTCAAGAGTGGGAACTTTACAAAACTAAGGGGGATAGTAAAAAAAGGAAGTTGAAGGGAAACACAGGAGAATCAAATCCCTTAATCATGTTATTATAACAAGGCTCCGTCCCTTCAAATTTTGCTGATTTTGCTACTTATTCTCTCAACCTATTGGTTACAATATATTGAGGGATACTTTTTGTTTTCATTATGAAAGCTTCAACCTGCACTACTACTTACCATTGTGTTATGAAATATGTTAGAGGCTGTACCATTACATAATTCATACCAAGTGGATCGACAAGGAGATCGACAACAGGCTGGCAAAGGCAAACCGTGCCTTTGGCCGACTGCACAAAAGAGTGTGGAGCAACAAGCATCTGAAAAAAGGCACAAAGATCAATGTTTACAAAGCGGTTGTGATGACAACCCTCATCTACGGCTCCGAATCGTGGGTTTTATACCGTCATCACCCGCGACTCCTTGAGCGCTTTCATCCGCGCTGCCTTCGCACCATCCTCAACATCCACTGGAGTGACTTTGTGACCAACACTGAAGTTCTCAAGCGGGCGGAGGTTACCAGCATCGAGGCACTGCTGTTGAAGACGCAGCTGCGCTGGGCAGGGCATATTTCTAGGATGGAAAACCACCGCCTTCCCAAGATTGCCCTGTATGGCGAACTCTCCACCGGCCATCGAAATAGAGGGGCACCAAAGAAGAGGTACAAGGACTCCTTGAAGAAATCCCTTGGCACCTGTCGCATCAACCATCACCAGTGGTCTGACCTAGCCTCAGATCGCAAAGCATGGAGGCACACCATCCACCAGGCTGTCTCTTCTTTTGAGAACGCACGCATAGCTGGTCTTGAGGACAAAAGGAGATTGAGGAAGAATCGCACTGCTACAGCACCAACGCTAGATCAGACTTTTCCCTGCAGCCACTGTGGCCGGACCTGCCTGTCCCACATTGGTCTTGTCAGCCACCAGCGAGCCTGCAGCAGACGTGGACTATTGCACCCTTCTTAAATCTTCGTTCGCGAAGCCAAACCGAGAGGGTTATTGTAAGTATTTTGATCATGCTTTATGGTGGTTCTGTTTTTTCATTTTCCATTTGGTTTTGGAAAAGTTTTCTATTTGGGCTTCTTTGTATTGTATTTTATGTAGGTGCTGCATCTTTGATTCCTCTCTTGGACATATTTATCATCTCTTGATAAAGGAAATCGTCAAAGGTGCATATTGAATGCTGTAAACTTAACAGAACTTAATACAGGAGATGCAATAGTGTTTATAATCAGTTCACTGTGGAATTTATACACAATTTCTTGGAAGGTTCCTGTGAAGCAAGTGGGATATGAACATATGATGCTGCCTTATACTGAATCAGACCCTTGGTCCATCAAAGTCAGTATTGTCCACTCAGTCTGGCAGTGGCTCTCCAGGGTCTCAAGCTGAGGTTTTTCATGCCTATTTGCCTGGACCCTTTTTTTTTTTTGCCTGGATGAGCTACAAAAGAGGGGAAGGAGCGGTCAGTCAGAGGAAGAGGATGGATGGCAGGGGGGAGGCAGATCCCTTGTATATTGTGTGACATCTTCAATGTTGGTTCTGTTTCTAGTGGACTTTTGACTGGGCTGGGCGAGCTACGAAAGAGGGGAAGGGGTGGTCAGTCAGAGGAAGAGGACGGATGACAGGGAGGAGGTGGACCAGGTGAGCTACAAGGAGGGGAAGAAGCGGGTGAGCGGAGGAAGACTATGGACAGCAGGGTGGAGGCAGGGCAGGCAAGCTATGGAGGAGGGGAAGGGGTGGGAGGACAGAGGAAGAGGCAAAGTAGGGGTTTGTCTAGGGCATGGAGAGGGCCAGTTTGGTGCCCCCACCCTGCTGGCACCCTAGGCAAATGCCTAGTTTGCCTAGTGGACAAGCCAGCCCTGTGGAGCAGGAAACCAGCCCGTGAAGCAGTGGGACTTTTGGATGTCAAAGGAATAAAGAGATTGCTAAAGGAAGAGAGGGAGATGGCAGAGAAACTCAATAACTTTTTGGCTTCTGTGTTTACTGTGTAAAATGTGGGGCATTATGAATGCCACAACCCCTGTTTTCAGGACAGGAGTCTGAAGAAGTGAGCCAAATCAAGGTGGCCAGAGATTAAGTTCTACACTGCTGGGAAAATTAAAAACCAATAAGCCTCCAAGTTCTGATGGCATACACTTGAGAGTTCTTAAGGAAATCAGATGTGAGATAGTTGATCTACTAACCCATATATGTAATCTATCACTAAATTCAGCCACTGTACCACAAGACTGGAGAATAGCAAATGTTACACCAATTTTTAAAAGGAGGTCCAGAGAGGAACCAGGACATTGCAGGCCAGTCAACCTAACATCTGTCCCAGGCAAATTAGTAGAAACTGTAATCAATTATAGAACTCTTAGGTACACAGAGGGACAAAGCCTTCTGAGGGACAATAAGCATGGCTTCTGTAAAGGGAAGTCCCGTCTCACCAACCTTTTGGAGCTCTTTAAGAAAGGGAACAAGCATGTAGACAACAGTCACCTGGTAGACATTATATATCTGGAATTTCAAAAGGCTTTTGACAGTGTACCTCATGAAAGATCTGAACACACTGGAAAAGTGGGTTGATGTGAACAAAAGGCAATTCAACAAGGATAAGTGCAAAGTTTGGCATTTGGATAACAAAGATGAGAAGCAATGCTTCTGGGTAGGTGTGTGTGTGAACAGAATCTTGGGGTATGGGTGGTCTGTAAGCTAACAGTCTGTGTGATGCAGCAGTCAAAAAAGCTAATGTGATGTATCAACAGAGGCATAACATCCAAATTGCAAGATGTCATAGTCCTGTTGTGCACCACATTGGTCAGGTTCACTGGGTATACTGTGTACAGTTCTGAAGGCCTCACTTCAAAGGTGATGTGGACAGAATAGAGTGGGTATAGAGAAGAGCGATGACGATGATTAGGGGCCTGGAGACCAAGTCGTACAAGGAAAGGCTGAAGGACTTGGGAATGTTCAGTCTGCAAAAGAGGAGGTTCAGAGAAATATGGTTGTTCTCTTTTAAGTATTTGAAAGGCTGTCACTTAGAGGACAGGCAGCGGTTCCTGTTGGCAGTAGAGGATAAGACTCACAATAATGGGATTAAATTATGACCAGAAAGGTACTGGTTGGATATTAGGAAACCATTTTTCATAGTGAGAGTAGTTCAGTAGTGGAATCAGTTGCCTAGGGAGGTGGTGAGCTCCCTCTCACTGATACTCTTCAAGCAACAGCAGGATGCACACATCAGGGATGGTTTAGGTTGATCCTGCACTGAGCAGGGGGTTGGACTAGATGGCCCGTACAGTCCCTTCCAACTTTATGATACTATGAATCTGAATATAACCAAAAAATCTCGTACTTTTGGGGTCACAGTACTTAAATGCCAGAGTATTGCTAGATGTTCATTTTGTGCCATGCAAAATCACTTTAGGCATCTCATCATTGCCTGTTATATTATTTCATGTTCTAATCAATACTAGATGAGTTGAATTAATCTCACTTGATTCTTTCATCAGAAGTATTTATTTATATTTAAGGGCTGGCCCAACTAATAGCTAGAAATGTAAAATTACCAGATTCTACCTTGCCAAGATTTTCTTGTCACTGAGAAAGCAAATTAATAACTCACTGACTGATGAAAGGCAGTTGATAAAGTTTGCTGTAATGTTTGTCTTTAACTCACTATGTATTCTCTGCAGTTGGGTTCCGAGGGAGCAAGGTCATAGGGAGGACTTGCCCAAAATAGCTAAGTTCTCATGCAGGTACTTGTGCACATTGTGAATGTGGTAGAGAACAGGCGGGAATACATAGAGCATCTAAAAATAGCATTTGATTCCAGTGTTTGTATAAATATGTGTTTTACGTTTGGTTTTGCTTGTGTCCTTTGCTATGAATAAATGTTCTTAAGTATCAGAGGTAACAAAGCAAACTCCCTTGAACAAGGAAGTGCTGAAAAATCTGGGTATAATACCAGTGTGTTTTCTCCCTCCTATATCTTCTGTTTTTGACTCATGCTTGAAGGACCAAGATTCCAGCAGTCTTTTGACCCACCAAGAAAAATGCATCTGTTCTCCCAATAATGCCTGCATAAAATGGCAAAAAAAACCCACATGGGGATGTCAAGCCCTTAGCTGTCCCCTGTATGTGTTTGGTGAACATAAGAGAAGCCATGTTGGATCAGGCCAATGACCGATCCTGTCCAACACTCTGTCACATGTGCCAAAAAAAACATAGGTGTCATCAGGAGGTCTATCAGTGTGGCCAGGACACTAGAAGACTGTTGCCCCCCCCCCCCAAAGCAAGAATACAGAGCATCATTGCCGCAGACAGAGAGCTCCATCAATACTCTGTGGCTAATAGCCACTGATGGACCTCTGCTCCATATGTTTTTCCAATCCTCTCTTGAAGCTGTCTATGCTTGCAGCTGCCACCACCTGGCAGTGAATTCCATGTGTTAAACACCCTTTGGGTAAAAAAGTATTTCCTTTTATCAGTTCTAGCCCAACTGCTCAGCAATTTAATTGAGTGTCCATAAGTTCTTGTATTGTGAGAAAGGGAGAAAAGGACTTTCTCTACCTTCTCTAGTTCATGCATAATCTTGTAAACCTCTATCATGTCACCCCTCAGTCAACGTTTCTCTAAGCTAAAGAGCCCCAAATGTTTTAACCTTTCTTCATAGGGAAAGTGTTCCAACACTTTAATCATTCTAGTTGCCCTTTTCTACACTTTTTCCAATTTTATAATATCTTTTTTGAGGTGTGGTGACCAGAATTGTACATAGTACTTCAAATGAGGCTGCACTATTGATTATACAGGGGCATTATGATACTGGCTGATTTGTTTTCAATTCCCTTCCTAATAATTTCCAGCATAGCGTTGGCCTTTTTTATTGCAGTCGCACACTGTCTCAACGTTTTCAGTGAGTTATCTACCATGACCCCAAGGTCTCTCTATTGGTCAGTCTCTGCCAGTTCCCACCCCATCAATTTGTATTTATAGTTAGGATTTTTGGCCCCAATGTGCATTATTTTGCACTTGGCCACGTTGAACCTCATTTGCCACGTTGAAGCCCACTCGCCCATATCCCTTTGGAGTTCCTCACAATCCTCTCTGGTTCTTACCACCATGAACAATTTAGTATCATCCACAAACTTAGCCACTTCACAGCTTACTCCCAACTCCAAATCATTAATGAACAAGTTAAAAAGCACTGGATCCAGTACTGAACCCTGCGGCACCGAACTGCTTACCACCTTCCACTGTGAAAATTGCCCATTTATACTCACTCTCTGTTTTCTATTAATTAGCCAGTTTTTGATCCACAATAGGACTTGTCCTTTTAGCCCATGTCTCTTGAGCTTACTTAGGAGCCTTTGATGAGGAATTTTATCAAAAGCTTTCTGGAAATCAAGGTAAACAACATCTGTTGGGTCTCCTTTGTCCACATGTTTGTTCACCCCCTCAAAGAACTCTGACAGGTTAGTGAGACAAGATCTTCCTTTACAGAACCCATGCAGAGTCTTCCTTAATAAATTTTGTTCATCAATGTGCCTACTGCATTGGTGGCCTGCATTCAGTTTGGTTATGCAAATATGCTGTTATCATTACACCCTCAATCCAAGAGAAAATTTCAGGAAGGGGCAAGGGATGCAGTTTGTCAGTTGAGTTAACATTGATCTTGGCCGGAGAGACAGCTTTGGCCATGATCAGAGTCTATACCTTCAATCAGGCAAGGGTGAGAGAACAGGCAAGGGTGCAGCAAGGTCTCCTAATTTTAGGAGTGGATGTTTTAGGGGCACAGGGAACTGCGATAGGAAAGGGGAGTTTGCCTCAATCTATTCTGCTATCTCCTTTCAGTGTGAAGTTATATTGACCTATGATGGGATGTCCCCATTTAACAACTGGAGTCATTATTCACTCCCACAATTTGTCATTCACTTTATCCCATAGCATGCATCATGGCTTTCATCATTATTTCTTGTCATACCATAATTTCTCTCAGTAGTCCCTGAAATTGATTTTTTCTTTGCTCTACATCTGTGATGATGAAAGTTAATAATTATAGGGTTGTCAAGTATAGAATATCATCATGGTTTGATTATCAATTGACTTGATTCCTTCAAGTCAACCCTACTGTGTTTTACAAATACAGCTACTTTCAAAAGCTAACACAGCCGCAGAAAAGAGAGCAATAAATGCCTTTTTTAGGAAGATGAGAAGTGAATGACAAGGGGAAACCAAGTTGACCTAAGCCAACTGCCCGAGGATATTAAAAGTTGATAAATACAACCAGTTTTGAGACTCCTGTTACAAATCACAAGGTTATGGAATCCTGAAGAATACCTTTACAAAAAATATTGTCCGAATGTGTTAATTTGCAATTACTACATGCAGCCATTTTACAAAAACACTTGGAAAATTAACTTCATTTTCTCCTTTGAACACTTATGTGCATCTGTCCTAACTGAAGTTGTTTTCATGTCCATTAATATGGTTTCATGATACACAAACCATGTTAAGTCCGCATGTTAAATGGCATTTCTCAGTTTAAAAATTGTCTGAGATAGGATGGATTCCCTTCAGTTCCATCAGTGAGTTCTAAAGAGGTAGCTAGTTATTTCAGAAACAGGATGCTGAGATAACATGAAACAACTTGATTGGCTATGACTACTTTTTGTCATCTTCAGAGCTGTTGAATACTTCAGAATAGCATTACAAAAATACAGAATTTAGAACTGTTAGATTTGAACCACTGAGATTTTATCATGTTAAAGTTAGGTTTCCAGGCTACTATACAAATTAGCCCTAGTTAAGAAATTAGGAATGAACTTCAGATTTGCTTGCTCACTCCCCTGTTGTTCATAAATTCTTCTATCTTCATCCATGGTTAGATATCTCTCCTCCAACAATGATAATAAAGTTATACCTTTAATACTGAAAATGTAACACCTTTGTAAGAGGTATTGACAGGAGTCAGTTAATAGAAAAAGAGGTGGTGGAGCTCATTAGCACAACTCATTTGCATATGCCACACACTCCTGACATCACCAGGTGTACTAAATTACATCAGCTCAGCATCTACCTTAAAATGCTTCTTGAATTATAATTGTCATAATAAAACCTTACTCCCATCAGACTTTTTAAATTATTTTCTCCTATGTGGCAACAGGGGTATGATGAAGATTTCCCATCTGTCTGCTTTATATATTTTGGTTATTTCCCCATTTTTTGTGGAGGGAAATATTAGAGTTCAGCAGAATTCTCACAGGGAGTTTGAACAATGGGGCCTAGAAACAAGATTTTTTTTGGGGGGGGGGGGGGTGAAAAAAAGGGCACAATAAAATTTATAGGTTCCAGAGCTCCGCTTCTGTGAGCTCCTGCCCAAAACGAGGCCATATTTGTAACAACAGTTCTAATGAGGATGTGGTCAGAGTATCATCATTTCTTACATATATGAGGCAGCAACTGGAGGAGGAGTCTTCTATTAGGCTCCTATGGTGGTGCATCTCAAGAAGCCTCTCTGAGTTAAGGCTTCCACCCAGGAGATCTGACTCTGCCACCTCTACAGCTACTAGTGCATGTGTGCTACTGGGGAGGGGTGTCTACAAATCACATCAATAAATAAAAAGTGAAGCCCCATTCTTTAGCCATGCAGATCTTTTAAAGATTTCCAGGACAGGGAGGTGGCTCCCTCCTCAACAGTTCTGTGTTATTGTATCACCAATCATGCAGAATAAACAGTATTAACTGAGATATTACTGTAGTTAAAACTAACCAGTGTTTGCTTCAAATGCAGATTAGAAGCCAATCCTCGTCAACATTAACTATGGCTAATTTCAGCGAGACTTAACTGAAGCCTGTGGCAAAGTCATGTGAGCAGAAGGGGCTGCAGGGCAGTGTGTGTGTGAGCCTGCAGCCTGTTCCTGATTCCTTAACCCTTGGAATACTGGGATTTAATAGCAAATCAGTTCTATTTGTAATACACATTTACAGTGCAGTACATGAGATACTTATAAAAACTTGGAATTTACCCATAGTACAGTATCTGAGCCAATATATCTTTGAACCAGCCTTTAAATACTGTACTAAAGTGCCTTGTTAAGGGGAATGTTCACATGTAGGTCAAAGTTTGTTGCAGATAAATATTATGAGTGGGGGCAGGTACATACACACAATCATCGGCAATAAGCATCTTTCCCTCAGGAAAAGCAAGATGAAACCAGAAGCAGCATGAAAAAGGGACACTATAATTCTCCATATGAGAGTGCACAAGCCTATTCATTAGAAACAGGAATAATATAAAATACAGTACAAGGGATAGAGGCAGAATAAAAGCCAACCCTCTGTACACAGCCCTGTCCAATAAAAGCACATTCCATATGATGGCAATGAAAGGGTGATCAAAGAAGCAGCTTTATAAAAGGGTTTCATGTTAGACAGAAAACATGTCTTTGGCTTTAAGTCCAAGCGTAGCTATAATGACGTCCAGGGACAGTCTTCACACAAATCTATCAAAGCTCTCTACTACTTTCCCACCAACTTGCTGAAAACATCATAGACCTCTGGCTTTTCCTGCGCAAACTGCTCCACTGTATTTTTCTGCAGCCAGTCAGATGAACGCATTTGCTGCTGTAGAAGGCCAATAAGGTCACCAAGGTTACAGCCAGCAGTGGACACTGGTTCTTGGTGATGGGACACAAAGATCACTTCATCTGTGCTGTCTGCTTTGCCCTCTGAATCAGACTGACAGGACTGGTCTCTCTCTTCATTCAGGAGTTCATGCTCACGTTGTTCTAGGACCTCACAGACCCTTTGCATTCCTGCAGATTGGGGGTGGGTGGGAAGAGACACATTGGTTGGATCAAAAACTTGATTTATGCAAAAAGGTGAGGTCCTGAAGATAATGAAGATTCATGTGAGACTGCTAGTACATCACAGCCAAGTGGGTATCTTGTGGTTATACACCTCCTGAGTCCTGATTTAAGAACATAAGAGAAGCCATGTTGGATCAGGCCAATGACCCATCCAGTCCAACACTGTGTCACACAGTGGCCAAAAAACTCAAGTGCTATCAGGAGGTCCACCAGTTGGGCCAGGACACTAGAAGCCCTCCCACTGTGCTCCACTTTAATCCCATACTGCAAACCTGATCTGTATATTCTGAGGAATCGTGATACAGTTTTCCTGGGACTGTATCACATGATCAGCTCTCAAAGGAATTCCAAGGTGATATGAACTGTGATCCCACAGAAGTGCACAACAGGTTTGCAAAAATGGTCACTTCTCAACAGACTGAAACAATCATGCATGCACCTGTTTTGTTTCAAGACATAAGTGAAATTGAATAAATTCTGGGATAAAAATGAAAAAAAAATTAAGTATATGGGTTGCAGTTTTGGCTGTCAGAGCTGAAAGAGTGTCACAACCCAATAGACAACTGATATCCTGAAGAAAAGGTATTACCAGTTCCTACTCAAAAAGGCAGTGAATCCAGCCACCTAAGATTTTAAGCAGAACCCTGCTGCATTAGGCCAACAGTGCCTCTAATACAGCACCCTGTTTTCCCCACAGCAGAGCAACATTTCCCCCCCATGCACAGCCCCCTGCCCAGTAACTGGTTTAAAGAGTCATAATGCCTCTTAACTTATGGCCCCCATGGTCTTTAAGGAAAGTGATACAGCTTTTAATTTAGTCATGCTTTCATGACTGAATAAAAAACTATATCACTTCACATTTTTGGTCTTTTCTGTGTATTTTCCAGCTCTATGATACCCTTTTCTGAGATGGGGTGACTGAAGCCATACACACTATTCTAACTGCAGTCACAGCACATATTTATATGAACACATTCAGATACACACACAATCACAAACATGGATTCCCTAAGCAACATTTCACTGCCTGTGGACTCTCAAGGCTTTTAAAAAAACTAAATGGCACTTTTTCACTTCTGCCAGCTGGTTTGGATGTAAATACAGCCATGCCAGAATTGGCAGGGAAACGGGCGTCCTGGAAATTAGTGGTACTCACACACTGGCATGTGGCATCCAGCATCTATGTACAACATCCCACTAGGGATTTTATATACCTGATTTTGTTGCCAATTGGGACTGCAAAAAATAATAATCCCACTATCAAGCTCCCAGCAAGTCACACTATGCAAAGGTGTTGGGCTTGGGGAATCATCAGTTGTGAAAGGACAAAGTACAAGATAAATACAGCACTGACCTAGCTGCAGCCGATGTGTTTTGTCAGCAAAGATGATGCGGAACCAGCCAGGCTCACTACATTCAAAGGCTTTACCACAGGACAGCAGAATCTTGTTATCCAGGAAGCGTCTCCAGAGCAGCATTTCCTCCTCAAAGGTACGTCTTTTCAGGTACTGGAATCAGTTAACAGAACAGTCAACAAATGTAAGGCTACTGGGAGAGACTACAGGCATAAGATAATGCCACGGATATATGAGCCACAGAGTTTGCCTGCCAAAAAAATTGGATTAGATTTCAAGGGAGAAAACGAGGAAGACATTTCACCTTTTTTTTTATGCCCTTGGGATGCCCAAGACCCCAGCAAATCGCAAAGGCTCCTTTTTCTCCACCACCACTACTAGAATGATTAAGAGAAGATTTTCCTTGGCTCGGCTGACAGGGAAATGCCTAGCATATTGAAGGATATTCATTTTTAACTAATTTATATGCCATGCTGCCACCATGATGCCAAAGGAAATTTACAATAATAAAAGCTGCATAAAATAATCAAAGCATATAATCTGATTCATATGCTTGAAAAATTAAAATTCAAGAACCATGACACTTTAGAATCCATAGTGATGAAGACACTATCCCATGAACAATGAGAAATCAAAAGTCCCAATAAAACTAACTCCTAAGAGATCTTCCAGTATATTTCTGAATAAAAACATATATATGTTTGGGATGCTTGCAACTAGATTCAAAGATGTTATTTTGATGGATGAAGACATAAATGCATCCATAGGTATTTTTTTCAAACGTAAGGAAGGACTTCGCGATACATTAAGAAACAAAACATCCTTTTCTAGTGAGACACATGGTTAATGTATCTATACCAGCCACAGGAAAGGCTTTCCAAAATCCATTACACCAAATGCCTAGCCCTTCCTGAGGGCACTGTCATGCTGGATAAGGCTCCAGGCCACAATAAAAGGCTGAAGTGTCAGAAGTTGAAAACTTCCCACTCTTGATAGCACAGTGCTGAACTAGATGTAGATTGTATAGACCCATATGTTATAACCCACTATAAGCCTGCCTCAGTGGAGAAGGAAGGTTAGAAATTTAATTAATTAATTAACAAACTAATACGAATCCTTAGTTTGATCCAGCAGAACTCGCCTTGCAACCACTGACCTTTCGGAAATCAATCCATACAAAGAAGCCTGCGTTGCGGTTCAGGAAGGGAACCCCAAGGGTCTTGAGCTCATCTGTCACAAAGGTATGGGCAGCTTTCAGTCTGTCATGGTTAGCCCGTAAGTATACCTGGTTGATCCAGTCTAGCCAAGAAGAAAAGACTCTTATTAATTTCAACATGCACATACATCACTTGATTTGTTGTCCTTACTTGACCTCATGAACAGACTCCATTAAAAACCACTGTGCTGAAGATAATGTAAGATAATATGAAAGTTCTGCACATGGTATGTGATTTGACTCCTTTCTATATTTCTGTTATCACCAAGTGAAATAGTCAATGAGTGATGAACATGATTGTACAAATTTATCCAGCAAGAAGAAAATGGTCAGAACTTTCCTATAATTACCTGATGCCATATGCAGGGTATTACAGGTCTCTCACTCTACTTTTTGGTGGAGTGGGGCATCAGCAACCCATAATCTATAGCCCTAGTAGCCTCAACTGTTTATGATGCTTGCTACATTTACATGTTGTTAAAAAGTACACTTTAAAACATTTAATTTGTAAAGAGGCCTAATCAGATCCATCTAGGCAAACACCACAAATTCCTTTTGCCTTGTCGCATCTGGACATAGTTCACACTTAAAAAATAGGGGGGGGGGGGGCTGACAGTTCCTACACAGTATTGTTAGCCAACTCCATGCATCCTAAGGATTGTAGCAGATGAACAACAGCAGCTTTAGCAGAGAAGATAAAGTAGAATACTGGGGTCCTGTGACACTCTGTGTCTCACCTCTGTCTCGGAGTAGCTGGGCAATTTTGTACTGGACAGGCCCACAGACCCCATGGAAGTAACACAAGGAACCAATGGCATTGGCAACATCTTGGTTCTCTGTGTATAGGGTTCCAAAACGAATCCCAGAGACAGCAAAGTCCTTTAGGGACAAAAAATATGTAATAATCACATCAACACAACACAAACAAACCCTTTGTTCTAATACATTGTGTTGTTCTCTCTCACACATAGCCCTGGCCTTTGGGTTGATCCCAACGCTGCACGAGAAAACAGTACACACCTTACTAATTCCCCACATCACATGGGTCCTCTGTGGATCAGGTAATCTGTATGTAAAAGGGATGCATACAGGGAAGTTAGAAACAAATTGCTGAGACTTCTGGATCATCAAGCCAGCACTCAAACTCTTTAGAGCAGATTACATGTAGTGAAAGGACAGTGTTGTCCTCATAGCCCACAGACCACACAGTGCAGTTATGTGACACTGCTCTAGGAAGACTTCAAACAACAAAATGCCAAACAAATACAAATAATTTAAAGGGCAACTACAGGGCTGTAGCCAGGATTTAAAGTTTGGTGGGGCACAGAGACACAATTTTTGTTGGAGGGGGGGGCCAGGGGGCTGCCAATATCCCCCTCTCCACAGCAGTAACCCTCTCCCATGGCGGCAGACCAGGGTGTTGGGGGAGCTGAGCTGTGGCCGCTCCTCTCCCCTTGGATGTACCTACTCCTCCAGCCCACCTGGTGCCAAGAAGGGATGTTCCGGTGGCTTTTGTTCAACTCTGCCTGGCCTCAAACAGGACTGACTGGGAAGCAAGCACACAGCAAGCCAAACAACTCTCTGGAAGTTGCTCCTCCTCCTGGTGCTGGAAACTCCTCCAGGGCTCCCTACCCCGGGCACCTGGAGCTGGCCAGACGTGGGAAGGCGAGGAGGAAAGAGAGAGGTGGGTGGGCCAAGCCAGCACCCCGGGTGCAGAGGGGAGGCAGTATGACTTGCTTGCTCCATGCTGGCTTCCTGGGAGGGCAAGAGACCGCCCTCGCTACAATGGCAGAGCCCTAGAAGCCCTGCATGAAGGTCTTGATGGCAGCGGTGCTGGCCAGGTAGCCCAGGGTGGGCAGGTGGAATGGCTCCCCAGCCAGGATGGCTGGAGTCAGCAGCCAAGCAAGCCTCCAGAGGGCAGTGGCTGTGGGGCTGACACTGGGCACTTCTCATGTGTGCTCGTTCCCACTGCCACCCTCTGAGCGCCCCATCCATTCAATGCACAGTCAAATGGTGGGGCTGGGGACCTGGCTTTGATGTTTGAGTGGTGGGGCTCCAAGCTTTTGGGCCCCACTGTGGCCATGGGCCTCGGCAACTATGTCACACTATACCTTTCTATAAGGTGGCCACTCTCACAGTGTGACTTCTGAAGTGACTTGCAGTCCAGTTCTAAACTCTATACCCATTTAAGTACCCTGAAATTAAAGGGCTTAGAAAGGTGTAACTCTGCTTGGGATGGCACTGTCAGAATTAAACTATAAAGTGACATTTGGAAGGTCCAGAACATGCTAATGCAGGAGCACAGGAACTACTGCCTCAAAAAGGCAAAGTGCTGCATTACACCCAGCAAAAAACCCTGCCACCCCTGATCCAGCAGGGCTTTCTATATTCTAAAAGAGCTATTTGTGCTAGGAAGGTTATTTCTAAATTTCTATCCCAGTCTTCCTTTAAGGAGCTCTAGATGGCATATATTGTGTCCCACTCACTCCCATTTTATCCTCACAATCACCCTGTAAGGTAGATGTCTGAGAGAGAATGACTGGATCAAGGACAGATTGAGTCTCATGGCTGAGGGGGGATACTGTAACTACTTGGTCTCTGTGAAGAGCGCAGTGTATGCAGTTAAGTGTACGCAACGCTCTTCACAGCCCTGTGTAGCATTGGCCATCCTTGTTATCATGTAACTGAAGCATTAAAGCTGGCTTTACCTGTCCATTTCCAGCACACTATGAAAAGAGGTGGAATCATCAAAAACCGACAGCATGTAGATCTCATCTACAATCACATGTAGTTCATATCTAAAGTAAAGGAAAATTGAAAAATCTACAATTGGGTAGAAATATATTCTTGATGATGCAGGTTGGATCCCATGGAAAATTACCACTAATGGCAGGGGAAGGGAGATTTTTCACCTATTTTCTCTCTCCTGCTGCACAAGTCTCCCCTATCACTGTTCCTGAGGGCCGCCTGCCCCCAGGAACAGCATTTGTAAAAGTATTTGAGGCTGCAGCAAGAGAAAGAAATCCCTTCAATCAGCAGATTCTTACTGTGGGATCAAAGGCAGGGACATTCAGAGTTAAAGGTATGTGCTGCCAAAATCCAAAGCTATAGAAGCTATGGTGAAGCTATAGAAGCTCCTACCTAAGTCTTCCAGTCAGTTTTTCATGATTACTGTTTATGGGTAAACCTTTTCTACATAGCTGACTACTCTACTCTTACATATAATGCAGCCCTCTGAGAACGAAAGGATGCAAGACTGGTCTAAACCTTACTCAGTAATTCCCATTTTTTTCTTACAGAGTATGCAGTCTCAGCTTTGTTAAGCTTAGTGTGATGTCCAGTTTCAGGACAAATTACTTCCAAACTTATTTGGGCATAATTTATTGTTTAGGTTATTTAATTCATTTATACCCCCATCATAAGAAGTTGAGAAGGTACCCTTAACCAGTTTATTTTAAAAGAATCAATTATGAAGAACAACACAGTAATATACATTTGAATATTTTATTAAACCTGTTTTAGCAACCTACACAAGTGAATTAATTCAGAAGTCACTATACAAATTTCTGCTTACACACTTCTCAGCCATTTAGACTATTATACTTCAATATTTTAATATATCTGAAGTGTTAACTGTACTATCTTTAAACAGTAAAAACCTTTATCTAACTCTTTAGACTTTATAATTCTACACTCTTCAATCTTTGCTAGTACACTCACTAATATCCCTGCCTGTTTTCCTTCAACTGTCTTCATTTAACTAGCAACATCTTAACTGTCTCTCCTGAGTATGCTTTCCCAAGATCCTAAAGAAGTCTCCCTGCAGTTAGGAACCTGTCTAACATTCAAGTTCTTTTCTAGCTAATGGTCTCCTGTAATTTCAATGTAACAGAACCCATTACTTCAACATATACATATTTAAAATCTTGCATTACAAACACACGTATGCACTAGAACACATCAATCAACTGTGGCTTCCCAGTGTATCTACACTTAGTAGAAGATGTATATGATACACTTGATCCAGCAAAAATCCTTTTCATATAAAATAAATATGTGTGAAACTGCCATCACTCATGGTTTATATCACCCTGCAATCACAGCATAGTTGCCTCTTGCATATCATCCCAGGGATCTGGCCAGCAAACATAAACCCCATGAAGATATGAACAGAGATGTGCTATGGTATGTTTTCCTAGGTGCAGAAAGTTTTTCTAACACCTTTGCTGCACTGATCAGAATAAATTATTTCTATCAGGAAAAGAAAATACTTTGTGTCAAGCAGATAACCTAAGATACTTGGACCTCTGGATATCCAAATCATCCCAGGAATGCCATACCTTTTTGCAAATTCCAAATATTCAGTAAGCTCTGAGAGAGAATAGATGTCCCCCAGGGGATTTTGTGGGTTCAGAAGAACTAAAGCCTTCACTTTCACACCCTAGAAAACAAATGGGGCAGTGCTTTAAAAAGAAGCAAGCTAACAAGCACCAGAGATCACATTTAATTAATTTAAAAACAGTATTTGTATTATTTCATAAGTCTTATTATATGTGAGTTGTTTTGTGATTGATTGAATATTTGAGCAATTTTCTGGACAGGCAACTATAAAACGAATTAAAAGGGTTTTTTTTTAAAAAATGAATTATCTGCTTTTGCTTAGCCACTTCATTTTACACAAGGACCTGTGGGACTTGGCTAAACTCTCAAAGTCTTTTTCCCTCTGCTATATACCACTATTCCCATAAGCTGCATCACTCAAAGGCCTTCTGGAGAATTTTCTTAGGGAAGTGTGCTGTTATACAAAATCAGTAGCTCTGGGCACTGGATCTTTCAAGCAGCAAACGGTCAAAACAGGGTTGAAATCATCTAACCACAAAAGTATTTCTGAGTTGCTTTATTAAGGTAACCTTTAAAATAAAAATTGTATTTGTCTTCATAAAAAGAGAGGAAGTTATCAATAGATAATTCAGAAAGGAAAATAATTTTAAGTTCTCTGTTGAGTCCCTGCATGGATAGCATTTGACAGAACTAGTATGTTCAGTCTTAAACAACTTGTGCTGTTGCACTTGTGATCAGATCCTCCATTAAGTGGTTTAAAACTATGGTGCTGGAGAAAGGGATAAAGCACTCCTTCTTTGTGACTTGAAGAAAGTCAGTGAATGGCATAAAGAAAAGGACTCTGCCAAAACCTCCATGGCTGTTTCCATTGTGAAGAAGCTTCTGCAGTTGTACCTAGATTCATTCACATGGGAGAAATCTGTGAGTCAATGTGTTGCTGCTTCAGTACAAAACATGGCCCCTTTCAAAATGGAACAGCAAAATAACAAAACAAAACAGGTCCATTCCCACAACAATTGTATGGCCACAGTATTTTGATCCTTTCGAAGTTGTATCCAAAGCTTTTACATTGCATTAAACAACATCCAACAGATCAGCATCCTCACCTAGTGTTTGGACAACTATATCCAAACAACTGTAGAATAAGCCCAGCTCACCTCTGACTGTGCATCCTGCAAAGCCTTCTTTAGCTTGTCCACAGTAAGCTGGAAGGGATGAATGCTTGCGCCAGATACCTGAAGCACAATGAATGACAGAAAGAGAAACACTAGACCTTCAGAACAAAAAGAAAAAAGGCCATGTTTGCTGCACAGCACAAGTGGCTCTGGTCCCTTTCATTTCATACTACAGAGAACAAGAAGAATAATAATAACCAGGAACTATAATGAACTGAGCAGTCATTCACTCAGATGGGGGGTTCACCTTTTACGGAGGGCTCAATAGCCATGGTCTCATGGACATAAAAGGAGAGCACACAAGGTTGTCTAGAGTGTCCCTTCAACTTGTCCCTAAAGATATTTCCTTTTCTGGATTATTTGCTGCCTAGAAAACTGGACTGCTTCAGCACCTAGAGATCTACTGAATGGATAAGTACCATAAAAACATAGGAGAAGCCATGTTGGATCAGGCCAATGGCCCATCCAGTCTAACACTCTGTGTCACACAGTGGCCAAAAAAAAATTGTTTTTGTATTGTGAGAAAGGGAGAAAAGGACTTCTTTCTCTACTTTCTCCATCCCATGCATTATCCTGTAAACCTTTATCATGTCACCCCGCAGTCGACGTTTCTCCAAGCTAAAGAGCCCCAAGCGTTTTAACCTTTCTTCATAGGGAAAGTGTTCCAACCCTTTAATCATTCTAGTTGCCCTTTTCTAGACTTTTTCCAATACTATAATATCCTTTTTAGGAGAGCCAGTTTGGTGTAGTGGTTAAGTGTGTGGACTCTTATCTGGGAGAACCGGGTTTGATTCCTCACTCCTCCACTTGCACCTGCTGGAATGGCTCTGGCAGAGGTTGTCCTTGAAAGGGCAGCTGCTGTGAGAGCCCTCTCCAGCCCCACCCACCTCACAGGGTGTCTGTTGTGGGGGAGGAAGGTAAAGGAGATTGTGAGCCGCTCTGAGACTCTTTGGAGTGGAGGGCGGGATATAAATCCAATATCCTCTTCTTCATCTTCTTTTTGAGGTGCGGTGACCAGAATTGCACGCAGTAATCCAAATGAGACCTCACCATCGATTTATACCGGGGCATTATGATACTGGCTGATATGTTTTCAATTCCCTTCCTAATAATTCCCAGCATGGCGTTGGCCTTTTTTATTGCAATCGCACACTGTCTTGAAATTTTCAGTGAGTTATCTACCACGACCCCAAGATCTCTCTCTTGGTCAGTCTCTGCCAGTTCTCACCCCATCAACTTGTATTTGTAGCTGGGATTCTTGGCCCCAATATGCATTACTTTGCACTTGGCCACATTGAACCTCACCTGCCACGCTGACGCCCACTCACCCAGCCTCAACATATCCCTTTGGAGTGCCTCACAATCCTCTCTGGTTCTCACCACCCTGAACAATTTAGAGTCATCTGCAAACTTGGCCACTTCACTGCTTACTCCCAACTCCAAATCATTTATGAACAAGTTAAAGAGCATGGGACCCAGTACTGAGCCCTGTGGCACCCCACTGCTTACCTTCCTCCACTGCAAAGACTGCCCATTTATACTCACTCTCTGCTTCCTATTAATTAGCCAGTTTTTGATACACAAGAGGACCTGTCCTTTTACTCCATGACTCTCGAGCTTTATAAGGAGCCTTTGATGAGGAATTATCAAAAGCTTTCTGGAAGTCAAGGTAAACAACATCTATTGGGTCTTCTTTGTCCACATGTTTGTTCACCCCCTCAAAGAAATGCAACAGGTTAGTGAGGCAGGATCTTCCCTTACAGAACTCATGCTGAGTCTTCCTCAATAACCCGTGTTCATCAATGTGCCTACTCATTCTGTCCTTGATAACTTTCCCGGTATTGAAGTCAGACTGACTGGCCTGTAATTTCCCAGATCTCCTCTGGAACCCTTTTTAAAGATGGGGGTGACATTTGCTACCTTCCAGTCCTCAGGAACGGAGGCAGATTTCAATGAAAGATTACATATTTTTGTCAGAAGATCCACAAGTTCAACTTTGAGTTCGTTCAGAACTCTTGAATGTATGCCATCCGGACCTGGTGACTTATTAGTTTTTAATTCGTCTATCAGTTGTAGGACCTCCTCTCTTGTCACCTCAATCTGACTCAGGTTTTTCAACACCCCTTCCAAAATTAGTGGTTCTGGAGCGGGCAAACACTTCTCGTCTTCCACAGTGAAGACGGAGGCAAAAAATGCATTCAGCTTTTCAGCCATTTCCCTATCCTTCAGTAATCCTTTTACTCCTTGGTCATCCAAGGGCCCCACTGTCTCCCTGGCTGGTTTCCTGCTTCTAATATATTTGAAGTAATTTTTATTGTTGGTCTTTATGTTTTTTTGTAATATGCTCCTCTCAGTCCCTTTTTGCCTGCCTGATCACAGTGTTGCATTTGATTTGCCACAGCCTGTGTTCCCTTTTTATTAATCTCACTTGGACTAGCTTTCCACCACTTAAATGAGTCCTTCTTACCTTTTACAGCTTCCATTACTTTGTTAACCATGCAGGCCTTTTCTTATACCTGTTTGTGCCTTTCCAAACTTGTGGTATGTATTTTATCTGAGCTTCTAGGATTGTAGTTTTAAATAGCCTCCAAGCTTCCCCAAGGGTTTTGACTGTATTTACCTTTCCTTTCAGTTTCCTCTTCACATGCTTCCTCATCTCAGAGAATTTACCCCTTTTAAAGTTAAACGTGGTTGTGCCAGTCTTTTGGGGCAACTCTCTATTTATACAAATGGTGAAATCAATAACGTTATGGTCACTGCTCCCAAGCGGTGCGATCACTTTTACATCTCTCACCAAGTCTTAGGCATTACCCCTGGTAGGTTCAGAGACCATCTGCTCCATAGCACAGTCATTGAGAGCATCAAGAAACTCAATCTCTTTCTCTCGACCAGAACACATATTGACCCAATCAATCTGCGGGTAGTTAAAATCACCTATTACGACACAGTTTTTACATTTAGCCGCTATCTTTAAGCCTTCCATCATATTATAATCGTCCTCTATCTTTTGATTTGGTGGGCAATAACAAACTTCTATAGTTAAATTTCCTTTTGGGCCCTCTATTTCAACCCAAAGCATTTCTAGAAGGGAATCTAATTCTCTGACCTCAGTCCTACTGGACTGTATACCCTCTCTGACATACAGAGCCACCCCACCTCCAACCCTTCCCTCCCTATCCTTCCGATATAACTTATATCCAGGAATCACCGTGTCCCACTGATTCTCCTCATTCCACCAAGTTTCTGAAATTCCCACAATGTCTATGTTTTCTCCCAACACTAAACATTCCAACTCACCAATTTTACTTCAAACACTTCTAGCATTTGCATACAAACATCTATAATTTCCCAGGCAAGCTAGGCCCGCAACCTTCCTCCTGCCGCTTCGAGACTTTGGCAGACAGTCCATACTGTTTGTCACCATCTCAGTGGACAACTCTGATTCATTACCCAGTAGAAAAGTAACAGCTAACCCTTCATCTCTTTGAGATGAGTCCTCCCAAACCAGAGACATTTCATCTCCTGTCGGCTTTCCCCCAAGATTTAGTTTAAAAACTGCTCTGCCACCTTTTTGATTTTAAGCACCAGCAGCCTGGTTCCATCTGGGGACAAGTGGGGACCATCTCTTTTGTACAGCTCCTGCTTGTTCCAGAAAGCATCCCAGTGCCTAACAAACTTAAACCCTTCCTCCTTACACCATCGTCTCATCCACACATTGAGACTTCTAATTTGTGCCTGCCCTGCACGTGGAAGCGCTTCTGAGAAGGTCCTGGCCTTAAGTCTTCCGCCTAGCAGCCTAAATTTTTCCTCCAGGCCTCACGACTGCATTTCCCCACATCATTGGTGCCAACATGCACCACAACCACTGGCTCCTCCCCAGCACTGTCTATCAGCCTATCTACTACACGCGTAATGTCTGCTACCTTTGCACCAGGCAGGCAAGTCACCATACGGTCAGTACGCAGTTTTGCCACCCAGCTGTCTATTTGCCCAAGGATCGAATCACCAACTACCAAGACCCCCCCCCCCTCTCTCCCCACCCAGGGATGGTTCCTTGGTGCGAAAGGATTCCCACTCACCAACTGAAGAAGAGGTCCCTTCTGAGGGCGCATTCCCCTTATCCTCAGCACAGTGCCCTGTTCCCTCTCGACCCTCATGCTCCCTGGCAGCAATGGGGCTGCCACATTCAGAGCGGGGCTCATATAGTACGTCCCCGAGAGTCTTCCCCAAGTGTCTAATTGACTGTCTCTGCTTCTCCAGGTCAGTCACCTCAGCCTCAAGGGTACGAACTTGTTCCCTGAGGACCAGGAGCTCCTTGCAGCGAGCACGCACCCAAGACTTCTGTCCTGTGGGCAGATAGTCATACATGTGACACTCAGTGCAAAACACTGGAAAGCCCCCACCCCCCTGCTGGCATTCTACCTTTATGATAGCTTTTTTAAAATATACAGTCCCCTTTTAAGTAGGTACAATCCCTGTTTCAATTCACTATACAGTCCCCTTGTAATATACAATCCCTGTTTCAACTCACTCTACTTAGTTGATTTTTCATTTACCCTCTTGAGTAACTTGGAACTGGAAGCATTCCAGCTTGAAGCTAGAATAGTTCTACTGACCAGCTCTTGACATGAACTTCTGTTGTTAGGTATTAGAGTGAATATTTGCTATTATCTCGACTACTTGACTTTTCTAATTCTCCAGCCCAGCTGTACTATTGCCTCAATAAACGGCCCCCGATTTCATTTTCAGGATTCTCAGGATTCCTTCCAAGCTTGTTGAGGCACCTCACCACTTTGTCAAAGATCCCTTATAGCCATTTGCATAGGTCACTGCCCAAACCAAGGGCATTACAAAAAATAATGTTTAGAACCTAAGCCAGTAGCATAGACATGAAAGTTGTCAGAAAAAGGGCTTTCTTCCTTACTATTTGGGGGTTCAGAGGTGGCTCGGCGGTGCTGATGTTGCTAGACCAGTCGGCAGCATTCAACACAGTCCACCATCAGCCTCGCTGACACTGGGATCCAGGAGTTGGCCTTGAAGTGGCTTTCCTCCTTTCTCCAGGGTTGGGGACAGAGGGTGGCGCTAGGAGAGGAACTGTCCCGACACCCACTTATCTGTGGGGTGCCACAGGGAGCAGTTCTTTCTCCGATGTTATTCAACATCTACATGTGCCCCCTCACCCAGATTGCCCAGAAGTATGGGCTGGGTTGTCACCAGTATGCAGATGACACCCAGCTCTGTTGATGGGTAGCCAGTCTGACTCCACCCCGGAAGATCTGTCTTCAGCACTGCAAGCTATGGCGGGGTGGCTCAGGCTGAGTAGACTGAAATTAAATCCGATAAAGACAGAGGTCCTGTATCTGAGTTGCCACGGTTCGGGACCAGAGGTCCGCTTATTGACCTTCGATGGAGCGCAGCTCACGCTGGTGCCCAAGGTTAAAAACTTAGGGGTGCTCTTGAATCCCTCCAACAATGGAGGCCCAAGAAGCTGCCACTTAGTGCCAAGTCAGCCTTTTACCATTTGCGGATGGCAAGGCAGTTGGTCCCCTTTCTTGAATGCAACGACTTGGCAAAAGTCATTGCCATGATCCATGCCACGGTCACCTCGAGACTGGATTACTGTAATGCCCTCTACATGGGGCTTCCCTTGTCCCAAATCCGGCGACTCCAGCTAGTGCAGAATGCTGCAGCCAGGCTGTTAATGGGAGTTCTTCTACAGGAACACATTCAGCCTGTGCTGAAAGCGCTGCACTGGCTACCGATAGTGTACCAGATTCTCTTCAAGGTGCTGATTATTACCTTTAAAGCCCTATATGGCCAGGGTCCTGCATACCTTGGGGACCGCCTTTCCCTGCACATGCCCCAGCGAGCACTTCGGTCTGGGTCTCAAAACTTCTTAACAGTTCCCAGCATCAGAGAAGTGAGATTCAAATCAACGAGAGCCAGGGCCTTTTCCGTTGCTGCCCTTAGCTGGTGGAATGAGTTGCTAGAGGAGGTCAGGGCCCTGCAAGAGCTTCCACAGGGCCTGCAAAACAGCACTCTTCCACCATGCATTCTCATGATGACAACACCTGCAGCAATGGGATCGGCCCATAAAAACATTACCAACAGTCAACCTCATCACACTACGGTGATCCTAGGACCTCTTAGAATGGTAATCACCATTAGAACTTGATTGCTGTCTGAAACCATGATACTAGCACACATAGATGTTTTAGAAATTGGTTTTATGTTTTATGTTTTTATTGTTGTTTTATTTTATTTGGTCACACTACTGTGACTGTGTGACCTTTAATTTGTGAGTCGCCATAAGCCTGCCTTCGGTGGGGAGGACGGGATATAAATCAAATAAATAAATACATATTTCAGACTGAATTTGGGTTTGGATTGCAAAGCAGACTATATTCATACTGACATATGCCTACGGTACATGGGTCTTCTTACCACAAATGTTCAGTAAATAAACATTTCTGCTAGCATTTTGGTAACCCATCAACAATATGCTCAAGTGCATTGGATTCCAATTACCACCGAGTTTGAAGTTACTACACATGAACTGTCATAGGACATTTCACTGATAACATTTATTTAAACAGATGAAATGGGGTAGTATTCCACTTCCCTGCTTACCTGACTGTCTAAATGGGCATAGACCAGCTTGACATTCCCGTAGAGAAACACACTGTGAGTGATACCCCCATAGAATGGGGTAGCAATCAGGAAGGCTTCTGAAATGAAACAATAAAGTCAATTATACCACTGCTGCAGTCTGTCTTTTTGAAATTGATTACTGGGACAATACAACTGAGGCCAGGGTTTCAGTTTAATCTCCCTCTGAATATCTCCAAAAAACCCAAGAGAGTCTACTTTTCCTCCAAAGATGGTCATTCTGGTGCATGTTTAATGCCAGTTTCACCCCTTGGAGGGCAGCACACACTCTTCAGGTTCTAGATTAATGTAAGATTGCAGACTATTTTATATCAATTGAGTACCCTTACCAAATTACCAATATTAAGCAAGGAGGAAGAGAACGCCAGGAGAATCAGGGAAATCCAAAGAGGCACCTCAATGAACATATATACCAGTGTGACCCAATCAATATCTCCAGCAGCCAGAATAATAATCAAACTGCCTCCTTCAAGGGCCACTTTGGGCATTCTCCAGAAAGACTGAGAGAAGAACAGAACTCACACTTCCTCAACCGCTGCTTCCTCATCCCTTTCAGAGTAGTAGAATGTTTATAATCCCACAGGGAGATGAATATTCTATCCCTGCATCAGAGGAGCATCTATTTGATTTGATCCAGAAATTCATCTGAGAAATAGTGTGAATCATTAAATGTTACCCCTTTTGCTACTTCTTGTAAATATCTAAAATGGTCTAAACTTTATACTGAAGATACAAAGAATTTATAGTTACAAAATCATAAAAATGAAGAAAATTTAAAGATTCAGCAAAGTACCTAGATGGGACCATCTACATGATGATGGGAGGGCCATCCATATGGGTTGGATCTTGTGATCCGTGAGTGTAAAGATCACAGTTCTTCCCCATGTTCCTCTCCCTGCAGCAGACCTTTTTGATCCCAGGAAAGTTTATTCCCAGGGTTAGGGAGCCCATGTGAATGAATAGTCATGCAGGTCAGGAGGCTACCAGTTGGGAGGGAGAAGGTGGCAAAATCACTTGTCAGCAGAGCTGCACTAACAAAAGAAGGCCAGGCCATTTAACACTTTTCTTCTTCCCAACACTGGCTGTTAGCCCACATGCATCCTACAACCCTGGAAATAAACTTTCCCAGTGTCAGAAGGAACTGTGGGGGGAGGAAGCAGGGGAAATATCTATGACCATCAGCATCCTCTGCTTACAGATACCATGACAGAACCTTTCATCTGCTTCCCCATCTTCCCCAATCAAGTTTCCCCAACAAGAGCGGGGCTGAGAAGTGAAAATGGATCAAGCCAAACCAAGCAGCCCCTGCCAGTGCTGCAGGGCTGCTCACAAATTGGTTCTTCAAACAAGCTGGTAGTTGCTTGTTAGCTGATACCAGTTGCTACTGCCAATGAAGGGCCTGAGTCAATGGCAGAGTTGCTGGGGCTTGGCTCTGTTTTCTCTTGGCTCTGTTTTCTCGTGGTCAGCTGGGGCAGCGGAAACTTCTCTGTAAGTTAAATGGCCAGTCAACCCATGACTACCATATCTACTAATAAATTTTAACTCCACAAAATTTGCTAGCAGAAATTAAAATGGAATGTTTGTCCTTTCATGCAGTGCAGCAGTACAGCTATAGTAAACCATGCTTCCTCCAAGCCTGTCTGAATACAATGTCATCCATGTGGTTTTGTCATATCAGTGCATGAAAGGGTCAACACAATATACTTCTGTAGGCAGAAAGATCAACTGTGGAGATTTAGCACTATGGAAGGAGGAAAGTGGCTCAGCTGGCCAAAGATATCTTATTACAGCTGGCTACACAATAGACTAGAGACACTTGTGCAAATCTCTTTTCCATAATATTAAACAGTTGTAAGGATGAGGTTGGTTTGGATCATAAGCTTAGTGCTGAGAGAAAGTAATTCTGCATGTCCCTCTGTATGGAAAATTGATAAATCAACCACCAGATTATATGGTACTGGGGGGGGGGGCGGCGGGGAGCTCTACTGCAGTTTAGAACAATTGTGGGAAAGCAAGCTAAAGGTTAAAATCCCTTGCCTCATGCACTACAGTTCTGATCAAATGCCCTCTTCCTCCCCCCAGCTCCCGCTGCTTTTTAATGTAAAAAATATCTGGAAATCCAATCACAAATTTTCTATGTACCTTACAGGACAACATTCAGATGCGTTCAAGCAGAGTACATGGCAAAAACTAGCATTAGCAAATTGCTATTCCCCATAAAAGTGATTATGTTATTCCTACTGTACTTCCATCCAAACAATTTTGTTTTAATTGCTCTCATTCACACTTACCCCCAGGATCACAGAGGACTGTAGCTAAAGCAGAAAACAGAGAGCCACAGCCATTCTGCACAATTACCTGCAGAAGAGATTGTGGGACAAATGTTACTCTCTGTCACAAAAGAGTATTCACCATACAAAACATCTGACACTAAGTATGGAAATCTACTCCCATCCATATCTTCAAAGCACAAATAATTGTTCCACTTATAAATTCAAGATGCCAACACCTTGGCAAAAGACAAAGATTTGATTGTGCAAGTGCTATGAATCAAGGTTATGACACAACTGTGGTGAGCCACAGTCTTGAAGAGAAAGTACCATTGTGAAATCAATTAAGGCTCTTGAACCATCAGAAAGTCAGGAAAAGGTGATATATTCCTTTCAGGGAAGTAGTTAATTAGCATTATTTTATTCAGAAATCATCATCTATTATTTTGACATGGTCAAACAAATGTTTCATGACAAGCCAGTCTTTTTTTAAAAAATCCATTTCCTGGCTATCAGTCCAAAAATGGTTTAGAGTGAGATTAAATTAAAATTAAAGAATAAACATAAATTAAAATGTATGCTATTTTATGGTTTTATTGTATTTTTACTTCGTAAGTAACCTCGGGTAGGTGTCTAAAGAGGCAGCACTTAAATTTTGAAATAAAACTAAACAAAGCAAAACCCCCACAAAGTACTATATAAACTGTAATACTTCACCTACCATAAAAAAAGAACTGCAGAAGCCCATATAAAGTCTAAGTCCAGTTAATTCATTCATAAGTTAATCAAGAAAATATTATAGGCCAAACTACACATGACTGCCTCTCACCAAGTTGAGTCTCATTTTTCCCACCTGATTCCCATTCACTTCAGTCACAAAGCATCTGCTGGAAACTAATTTCCCAAGTGCCTTGAGGCCCCAATTTGGACTGACTGTGGTGATCAGGATCTTGGTCTCTTTATTATGGTAGAAATGGGCATGCAGGAATCAACAGGTCTGCATATACTCAAAGTTCTATCCTGGTTTTTACAATAATCTTCCTGGGTTTTAAACTAGACCTGCTGGAGTAGATCTGTGATTAGAATCCTGTACTCCAAATCTGAAGATAACAGAAGGGTCATTAGGAAAGAAGATGTTAAACCCTTTACTCCAATTAAATAATTAAATGCTTCCTCCAGAGCTGCACACAGGATAGGAGACAGAGCTAGTTGCTGATCCAGGGGCATAGGTGGGTCAGAATTTCAAATGCTGAAGATACAATGGAGGAAAAGACTAAATACCCCTTGCCCAGCAACCATTCTTCAAAACAGCTCTGTGGCATTGCTGTATACCTTTAAAAGTATGGGAGATTCTAATCAGGATCTATCAAATTGCCTACTTTATTCTCACCTGAAAGCCCTTAGAGACAGGTAACTATTTCTAGCTGAATTCATCTTTATCTCCAATGGGGACCCCAAGTGGCTTACATCACTCCCCTCTCCTCCATTTTATTCTCACACCATTGTGATGAGTGGGAATTCAAATTAGGGTCTCCCAGATCCTAATCTGACTCTGCACTACGCTGGCTCTCAGTGAATCTGACAGTGAAGGGTTAAAAAGAAAAGAAAAGCAATTGACCTACATTTTCCGCTTTCAGAGGTGCAGGTGCCTTGCAGTAATATGTCAAAAATCGAGCTACTTCCTCCCGCAAGCTGAAGAACACAAGTAAGTCTTATAGAGCAACCATGAAATACATTTCATCGGGCCAACTGACATCACATATTTCACACAGCAGATGCCATAAAATCCACCGTTCCTTTAGATTTTAAACATAAATGCCCCCTTCAAGTAGCTGAAGCATTATTCCCCTAGCCGAATCCTTTCAGCAGGGAGGGCGGGATATAAATCAAATCAAATAAATAAATTCAGTCCACAGGTATAATGGCTGCATTTGAGCAACACTATTTACAGGGTAATCCTAAAAAGAGTTACACCCTTCAAAACACACTGATTTCAATAGACTTGGAAGGGTATAACTCTGCTTAGGATGGCACTGAGAAATATTTTCAGAATTTCCCCTGTCAAATTCACTCAGTTGTCATATATTTTAAAATAAGAACTGGAATCTTACAAAAGAAATAGGTCTTTCTGATGATAAATCAACCCAGCTATTCTCTCAGGTATAGCCAAGTGCTCTGTTCCACAGAAAGATCCAATGAGCTGCTGCAAAATAAGAATAAAGCTTTGGACCGCTTTGCATGCTATTCTTTCCAGTGAATAGATAAATAACTTACATAAGAGAAAGAAAAGAAAGAGGCCATGCTTCCTAATCATGCCATTCAGGAACAGGACCCTAAATTCAGCCAGCAATGTTTACAGCATGGGCGTCAAACTCATTTGTTATGAGGGCCAGATGTGACATAAATGAGACCTTATCGGGCCAGGCCATATTGGGCAGGGCCATGTGTGTACCTATTTAAGATGAGACAGCAGAGATATAAACTTTATAAAGCACACAGACAAACACAGTTTTAAAAACCTAAAATAAAACATGCTTAAAACATTAGCACTTGTTGGTCTTAAAGGCGGACCAGGAAGGGGAGGAGCCTCACCCAATAGAATGAAGAGAGGCTTGGCTCAGTAGCTCTGCTGTGCGATTGAGCAAGCCTTGCAAAGCAAGGTGTTATGCAGAAGAAAGCAAGAGAGACGGAGAAGGAAGCAGATGACAGCCAGTTGCTCAAGGACCTGATAGGAGCCTTCTGGGGGGGGGGGTCTGATTTGGCCCTCAGGCTGCATGTTTGACACCCCTGGTCGACAGGATCTCAGGCAGCATCATTAGGGAAGTGCTAGGATTGTTCCTTGGAAAGCCAGTTGGACCCATGGTTTGTCTCATGGGCAGCTTCACCTGTTGTTCTTTTTCAGCATATGGTCAATCTTTGCCATTTGCCTTTCCATGGTCTTGGCTACCATAACTGTTACATTTTTCCATTTATACAACATTGTAAGACCTTTGTGCAGGTATTTACAGAGTGGCAAGTGGCAAACTTGCAAACAATAACATAGTGTGAAGGGATAAGAAGATGACAATAGCAGTGCATAAAAACAAGCATTTGAGATCCAACTGGATTTCACATATTCCTTCATCTCATAAGAAAAGGAGGTATGAAGTCTGCTGCACATAAACTAACAGAAATCCACACCCAATATGTCATCCATGTATGTAGCATGATAATTTGAGCATCCTTAGGTGTCTCTTAGTGCCAAAAAGACAAGAAACTCTCTGAAAACTGTTTCTGCAGTTTCACCATGATAAATAAAAGACATTTAATGGAAATGAAGTGGCTACATGCTCCATTTTTGTGAAGAGCTGCTACAATTACATTTGAACATACAAATCACACAAAAGCCATTACACACAAGCTACCATGCTCTGTAGTAATTTCTATAAAAAACATTATTTCTCTAGCCCTGAGAAACCATACAAGGCTGCAAAGTGAACATTTTCTAAAGACATGTTTACATCACCATCATCCCATACAGCTGGTTTGTTAGTATATATTTGGAATATCTCAGAATCTGATGATCTTTCATTCATATATGAGAAACAGGGGGGAGAACTAGATATGACATCAAGCACGAGCTGGACTTAAGGTTCCCCTGCCTGACCCAACTCTGTTTGTGTCACAGCTGTTGTTATAAAACAAAATTCCCAAACGTACTAGGTCCTGATTCAGATTTGGACCATGGTGTGGGGAAAGAAGGGGCTTCAGCCTCTTGCCACACACTGTTCTCCTGAGTCAAAATATCTTGGAGAAACTATTGTCCTGTTGTGAGCTGCAGAAGGCAAGTAACAATGCTGCGACTGCTTTGGCTCAGGAAAACAGTGAGGGGGTGGAGGCTAAGCCCCTTCTCCCGCTGAGCAAGGTTCCCAATCTGAATTGGGCTCCACTTTGCTTGGGAAATTTGTTCTCATATATAATGTGCGGCTGTGACACAGTTGGGTTAAGGGAACCCCAGCACTGACTGACATTAGACGTCATATCTAGTTTGGCCCATAGACACAAAGGAAAAAGGAATGCAAGAAGAAAGACTACTTACAACATATGCCCTTTCCAGTCAGGATACTGTAGCAGTGGGGGCTCAATGACATTCATGTCGCTTTGTGTTAGCTATCAGCAGTGAGAAACAATAAGAATTAGGCTAGACAACACAAACTGTCCTGCAAAGGTAAGACAGAGCACATCAACTGTAATACTTCCATTAAAGACCTGCATTCACATCCACAAGCTGGAATACATTCTTCAAATTAACAAAATTTCAAACACATCTGTCTTGATCAGCAAGGCTTGTCCACCCCCTAATGTAGCCAATCCTTCTGGAGCTTACAGCAGGCCCTATACTAAGAGCCCTGTAAGCTCTTGGAGGATCGGCTACATCAAGGGTATGTGGCCTAATATGCAAAGGAGTTCCTTCTACAAAAAAAGCTCTGTCCACCCCTTTCCTTTCATGGGACAGACATTACTGCAGATGGCTTATGCAACATTAGCAGAACTTTCTGGGACAGACACAGAAGGAGCCTGCTGCCTCAGTGATCTCTGAGCTTCTCAGAGGAGATGGAGGGTGACCTGTTGCAATCCTGGAAATGCTCCCTGACCCCTGAAAGTGATCCATCTCCAGTGGCTGCTGCTTCTGTCCATTGTTGGCTCCTTCACCTCCCTTTTTCGCTTTCAGCTCCAAGAGAAACTTAAATCCTATCAGCTACAAATGTTGTGCATGGAAGTGGGCATCAGGGAGTGTAAGGAAAGGAATGGGAAAGGAAGATTTTTAGAAGTTTAAACAGGGACATGTAGCATCTAACTGTTAACAACTTAAATGCCTAGAGATATACCATTTTTCTTCCTCTCTGGAAACAATGGAAGCCCAGGAGCCTCCAAAGCAGTAGAAAAACTGGCCAGTTCATAGTAACGGTGAAATATGAAAGACTTAAGTCAATGTAAGTTTATAAGGGATTATTGTTTAGGAAACCTAACTGCTCTGTGCAAACACACAGGAAACAGCAAACAAATAAAACATACACTGAAGTGCAAAGAGCTAAAGAACTTAAGAGTATCTGTCCAGCATCAGACACCGACGAGAGGAACCTATGCAGGAGACCTGGGAAGTAGCCGGGTGCTCGGACGGAGCGGGGCCCCTGAATGAACTGACTGTCTCTGCATACAGAGCAGGGAGTTTCACTTCGTGGTGGGGGAGCACGAGGGGGGTTTTGCCTTCCCGCGGGCTCGCCAGGCTACGCAGAAAATCATCGGACGGGACCCTTATCTGTTGGACCCTGCACCTGGAGGCTACTGGACTTTTACTTGGTACGGCATCCCCCCCCCACACACACCGGCGCTTATCCTCAACACTAACCTCAACTCTAACCTGGCACTCCGCACTTTATCATCTCTAATATGCTGCCTTGCATAACATCACCCAGTACCTTATCCCACTTGTTTTACCTTAATTAGACAAGCATATTGCACTCAACAACAGCCTACCTCCACCTACTCTGGAACAACTAGCTTAAAACGATAAATTTTTACTAATTAACTCATTTGACTTATTTATTGTGTATATTGGATAGAATTGTATAAATTTTTTTAGCTAATTAATTTAAAGATGACCAACAGGGTGGGACTATAATTAATTGATTAGGCTACTTGACTTGTATTTTTATCAATTAATATACATAGGAGATTGAGGGTTGGGGGTATTGGGTTAATTGGACACCAGGTCCTAGTAGGGCGGAGTGGTTTGGGGGGGGGCAGTAGTGTTTGTAGTGCTTAAGGGTGGCTAAGACAGCGGCTGCCACCAGCGGAGAATGACTGGTCCAGGGATTCCAGTGCTCCTGGGGAGGGGGAGGTATGGCGGTGGGAACAGATGGAGTAAGGGAGGAGGACTGAGACAGGATAGTGCTCGATCCTCCTCCAATCTGTGTCCCATCCCAAGGGTGACAAGTAGCAGGGCCAGGTTGAATAACCCGCCTCCGTCATTGGTGCTATGCAACACCAGGTCCATTAACAACAAGACCTCAGTCCTTCGAGAGTTTTTACTCGAGCAGGACATGGACCTGGCTTGCGTGACTGAAACCTGGAATCGAGAGGGTGATACAGTAGCCCTCTCACAAACAGCTCCCCCGGGTTATTCAGTCTTCCACCAATCGCGGACTAGTGGGCGGGGGGGAGGAGTGGCATTATTTATACGAGAGGCTTACTCCTTTAGGGCGCTCCCGGCCCCAAGGATCGAGGGTATTGAATGTGCTGGTCTGGCGTGGGAGGCTGGGGAGGGGTTGGCGATCTGGCTGGTGTATCGTACGCCTAACGCACCAGCTAGCGCCTTACCGTCCCTGCTCGAGGCGGCGACAGGCTGGGCGCTGGAGCACCCAAGGCTGGTGATCCTGGGTGACTTCAACGTCCATGCTGATGACCCGGCCTCCAATCAGGCGACGGACCTAGTGTCTTCCATGGCGACGCTAGGCCTCTCTCAATTTGTTACAACCCCCACTCACCAGGCCGGGCACATGTTAGACCTGATCTTTGCGGCCGGGGTTACAGTGGACGATATAACCGCTGAAGCGGTGCCGTGGTCGGACCACTTCGCCTCAGGGCTCGTGTAGATATGCCATCCCAAACCGGTTTAGGCGACGAGCGTATTATGGCTCGCCCGCAGAGCCAGATGGACCCGGAACGGTTCCAAATGGCTCTGCGGGATTCCTGGCCCACTGGCGATTCCCTCAATGGCCTGGTTGAGACCTGGAACACTCGGCTCTCTAGGGCCATCGATGAGATCGCTCCTCGACGCCCTCTACGACCTCGGATTAGGCTGGCCCCGTGGTATACCCCGGAGTTACGCCAGCTGAAACAAGGCCTCAGACGGCTAGAGAGGCAATGGCGGCGTATCCGTGACGAAGCGGCTAGAACATCTTATAGGAAGTTTATGAAGTCCTATGAGATGGCAGTCAAGGCAGCAAAGAAAACATACTTTGCGGCCAAGATTGCGTCTGCAAACTCGCGCCCGGCACAATTATTTAGGGTAATTCGGAATTTCACTATATTGCCACAGGGCAATCCAAAAGCTAAGGAACTGGAGATAGGCTGTGAGGCTTTCGCGAAATTTTTTGCAGATAAGATCCAGTCGCTCCGCTACGTCTGCCCTGCCAATTTAGACACAGTAAGTGAACTCAAGACCCAATGCATGTCTTCTAGTTTGATCTTGGATTGCTTTGACCCACTCAGCTTGGAGGAAGTCGACAGAATTCTTGTCACAGCACGCCCAACGACTTGTGATCTGGACCCATGCCCCTCCTGGCTAATTAAAACTTGCCAGGAGGAGCTAAGATGCCCTATACGGGACATCGTAAATAGATCTCTTTCAGACGGTCTCTTTCCAACACCCCTGAAAGAGGCAGTGGTCCGCCCTCTCTTGAAAAAGGCTACATCAGACCCGGCCGAATTGGCTCATTATCGGCCGGTCTCAAATTTGCCCTTTTTGGGCAAAATTATAGAGAGGGCTGTGGCGTTGCAGTTGCAGGATTTTCTGGATGACGCTTCCACCTTAGATCCATACCAGTCCGGCTTCTGCCCGGGCCATGGGACGGAGACAGTTCTAGTCGCCCTCATGGATGACCTCCGGCGACATCTGGACCGAGGCGGCTCGGCAGTACTGCTGTTGTTAGACCTGTCGGCAGCGTTCGATATGGTCGACCACCGGCTGCTGACCCGCCGCCTCGCCGATGCAGGAATTCGGGGGCTAGCCTTACAGTGGCTCTCCTCCTTCCTTGAAGATCAGGGACAAAGGGTGGCGATTGGAGGAGAGCTGTCCCAGAGACACCCACTTAACTGTGGGGTGCCTCAGGGGGCAGTTCTCTCCCCGATGTTATTTAACATCTACATGCGCCCCCTTGCCCAGATTGCCTGGAGGTATGGGCTGGGTTGCTACCAGTACGCTGATGACACCCAGCTTTATCTATTGATGGACGGCCGGACTGACGATGTCCCTATAAATTTGGACCAGGCGCTGCAAGCCGTGGCGGACTGGCTCAGGCTGAGTGGGCTGAAGCTGAATCCAGCGAAGACTGAGGTCCTTTGCGTAGGTTGCGGCTGGCCGGGAGGGGAGATCTCCCTACCAACCTTTGACGGTGCGTCACTGATTCCAGTGCGCAGGGTCAAGAGTTTGGGAGTGCTACTGGAGCCTTCCTTTACAATGGAGGCCCAGATAGCTGCCACTGCTAAATCCGTCTTCTTGCATCTTAGGAGGGCGAGGCAGTTGGCCCCCTTCCTGGAACGTAGAGACCTGGCAACTGTGATCCATGCAACGGTCACCTCGAGGCTAGACTACTGTAATGCCCTCTACATGGGGCTGCCCTTATACGAACGCGGAAACTGCAGCTAGTGCAGAATGCAGCGGCCAGGCTGTTAGTGGGACTGCCTCGGTGGGGACATGTGCAGCCTAGGCTGCGGGACCTGCACTGGCTGCCGATTGTGTACCGAGTTCGCTATAAGGTGCTGGTTATTACCTTTAAAGCCCTATATAGTCGAGGACCTGCCTACCTCAGGGACCGCCTCTCCCCATATGTCCCTCAGAGAGCATTGAGATCTAGTTCTCAAAACCTTTTAAAAGTCCCTGGACCAAGAGAGGTTAGATTGAAATCAACAAGGGAGCAAGCCTTCTCAACTATGGCTCCCCAATGGTGGAATCAACTACCAGAAGAGGTGCGAGCCCTGCGAGACCTAAACCAGTTTCGCAGGGCCTGTAAAACTGCCCTCTTTCAGCTTGCATTAAGATGAAACCCGGGAAATGACATCTAGCCTTCTTAGTTGAACTGTAGCACTGAAATGTATAATTTACAATGGTTTAACTGTTTATTTAATTTTAACTTAACTTATGAATGTAATTTTATTTGTTTTAATCACTTAATTGTTTGTTGTAATATTGTATTTATTATCATGGTATATACCGTGTCGTGTTAGCCGCCCTGAGCCTGCCTTTGGCGGGGGAGGGCGGGATACAAAAATAAATTTATTATTATTATTATTAATGATCCATCGAGTCCAGCATCCTGCATCACAAAATGGTTAGACAGATGCCCCACGACACAAAGATGCCTTCACACAGGTTGCCACACAGTACTGGTATTTAGAGCCTTACTACCTTTGATCAAGAAGGGCCCCTTTAATCATTACTTGTTCTCCAAAAACTTGCCTGTTCTCCATTTAAAGCCAACAAAACTAGTAGCTAGATTCAGGTCAGTAGCTTTGTTGGTCTGAAGAAGCAGAACAAAGTTTGAGTCCAGTGGCACCTTTAAGACAAAATTTTATTCAAGGTATAAGATTTTGTATGCAAACACGCTTCTTCAGATAAACTAGTAACTGTCTATAGTCTTTTAGTTTTATACAGGAAGCAGCAACAAACTCAATAGTGGCCAGCTCTGCTTAGGAAGGAAGGGGTGCATTCTGCATTTAGAATAACACTTACCCGCTTCGACATCAGATCAAAGCACAGTTTGTTCTCACTGGTGCCAAAATTAATGATGCCCTTGAAACAGAGACAAAAAGAAATGTTTAAGAAAAAACCCTGGATCCTTCTGCCATGAAAAGGATCAATATACTCCAAGTTACATTAACAAGAGAATTTAAAATCAAATTATTTGCATATATTTGATGTTTAAAAATCCCTTTTCCAAAGTGCTTACTGGATCGACCCAGCACTTAATATAATCCTTTCATTCATATAGCAAGTGTTATACAACACTCATTTTTGAAGGATTTAATTTTTCAGATGACAATTTTGACATACCACCTAGCATGAAATACAGAGTAGTTGTTTATTGCTAGGTAATTACATGAGATGGGCCTCAGTTGTAATTCGCAAGGACCAAATGTTTGTTTCTCAGTCAATTATATTCCATATCGTTCATGTATAGTCATGTACAGAAGTTTTGTTTTTCAGTGTTGGCATATTAGTTTATATGCATCTTCACATCAGAGGCAACAGCATAGTTTCATCATCACCTTTCCACATCATTTACTTACTCATATCACTTTGTTCCTTTTGTACCTGTTCTCCTCCCAATCCTCCTTTTCTTAAGCTTTTGGTTTTTACCATGTGCAGCTCAATTATGTTTACTAATCCCACTAAGCTCAATGAGGATTACTCCCAAGTAAGTGTATCATAGTCCAAAATCTCAACTCTTACCTTGAATAGAAATAAAATCTAAGCATGGGTCACTGTATTTGCTCACATTTTTCTCCTGTTAGCTTTGCTGCTCTGTTTCCTGCATTATCTACCCACAATTTAACAGTTATAATGCAAGCTCGTAGGAGTAGGGTTTTTTGCTGGGGGTGGTGGTGGTTATAATAGTACAGTGTCACGGAGTAAATAATCATTTAAAATTTAGAAGACCTTCACTCACATTGGGATTTTTGTCTTCATCATACTTGTCAGCATGATAGGCCTTGTATCCTTCTTCTGTGGATCCATGGAAGATGCTTGCAATATTGCCTCGGAGAGAAAGGTACGGGCTGCTTTGGAAATCACCAATGTTACAGAAACTGTACACATTGGTTGTCCTGTCCAAGGGAGGCTGCCCTAACTGTGTGGTCCTTATTTCCTGTTGGCCTCCTGATGTGCCAGAAAAGGCCTGGCTAAAGTCCACTCCTTGGGACAGCACAGTTGTAGAGGGGCCGCTATTGTTCTGTTTTAAGATGCTGAGCATCTGAGCAAAGACACTGAACATGCGAAACTCATGCTCCCGTTCCAGTTCAAAGCGCCGCTGCTCCAGCTGTATCCGCCGTTCCTCCACCTCTAGATCTCGCTGCAATCGTCTTTCTTCCATTTGCAGAAAGCGTTCTTCCATTTCCCGCTGTGCTGTCAAGGTCTTCACCAAGAGTTCATCAAGTGGGTCCTTCAGCCGTTGGGCTTTCCGTTTCTTCCTCAAGCGGTGCAAGGTAGAAAAACCAGGCCGTGGCCCCAGACTTTGGATCCTGGATGAAGAAGCCATGTTAGGCTCACTTAAACCTATAAGTAAAAAGAGAAAGGGAAATTACCTATACCAATTTCTTTAGATCCCCATTTTGGCAAAGGCCAAGTTTACATTAAAAGTTAACTAGCTTCAGGCCGCCCACAGAATCTCAAGTTTAAGCTCACTTCTAGACAACTACTGAATGTTTCCTTCAGTACTTTGAAAAGTACAATGATGGTTCTGAGGCTTGGTGAGTGCCACATCCTCTTTTCTTCTCTTAATTTACAGGAGATGGCCGTGGTGTCTCAGGAATGAAGGAAAGGTAATCTTCAAATGCTCAAAGACATATTTACTGAAAGCAGACCTTCAGTCACAATTATAAACAATTCCAGATAATGGGTTACAAAGAGCCTCCTTCAAGTTCTAGAGACCTGTAACAAATTCTGTACTGACTCCAATAAGTACTTGCCAGGGTCAGCCTTACTTAGCTTCTGAGATCAGGCTTGCCTTAATAAATTCTGTTTCTGTGATCTCATGTTGCAATCTTCCTTTGAAATTTCTCTATAAGAGAAATGCCATTCTTAGGTCAGCAATAGAATGTCCTAGCAGATTAAAATGTTTTCCAGGGGCTTCTCAGTACTGTGATTTCTAATGTCAGATTTATATCCATTTATCCATTTGTCACAGGCCTGTTTGTCCAAGAGGTATATAACTTAGAACACTCCGTGAGAGCTTTAACTAATACATATATTGAAAATAAAATTTTAAACCACATTATTTCTCACATATTAATGAATTATTTTACAGTTCATTTGACAATATACAATGTTTTTCTTCATTTGTAGGACCTCCTGAAGTCCAATGCAGGTGTGATTGCAGTTCCCAAACTGGTGTGGCTGCAACTGGACTGCTGCTTTCATCCACTTTCAGAGAATCCTCCTTCAGGCAGCTCACCAAGGGACTGGCATGTCACAACATAATTTTTTTCCAGTTAACAATATATTAAATTTCATTTTTTCTAGAGTCTTATTCAAGGTAAAAAGGTAAAGGTAGTCCCCTGTGCAAGCACCAGTCGTTTCCGACTCTATTGTGACGTTGCTTTCACATTTTGACGGCAGACTTTTTATGGGGGGGGTTGCCATTGCCTTCCCCAGTCATCTACACTTTCCCCCCAGCAAGCTGGGTACTGATTTTACTGACCTCAGAAGGATGGAAGGTTGAGTCAACGTAGAGCAGGCTACCTGAACCCAGCTTCCACTGGAATCGAACTCAGGTCATGAGCAGGGAGCTCAGACTGCAGTACTGCAGCTTTACCACGCTGCGCCACGGGGCTCTTTAGCTTATTCAAGGTACTCCCATATATAGTCACTACAATTTCAATTTTGGCACGGCTCAATTTTGGCAATGTTTAAGTTATATACCTTACTCATACCTGTGAGCTCTCTGGTTTCACATGTTTGTCCAAGAGAGCAGAAATAGGTAAGGGTTAGGCTAAAAACATAAATATAGTCTGAGGGTTTCTTTCTTTTGTATGCAATATACAGTAAATTATTTAGAAAACCAGAAGAGGAACTAACCCCTTGTGAACTCAGGTTCATATTAAACTGTAACACAACATTCTCGCAGATAATCAGAAGAAGGCTTCATCTCATCCTTATAATTGTGCCTAAGCTTTATCTAAAGAAAAGCTTTCTTTGTTGATTCAAAACAGCATTGAAAATGCAGTTCATTTCCACATAAATAAATGTTTGTCAAAGAACCATCTTGTTTCATGAAGTCTACAGTGCCTCACCCATCACATAAAACAGTTTCTCTCCCACCAACTATTTTCAGTGTTTGCCACCCAGTCGGTCTGTACTGATCAATATCCCTAAAAAAAAAAAGATGTTGGGGTTTTTTTAATCTCAGTGTCAAAAGTAAGAAAAAAGCCCCTTCACAATATGTCAAACAATCTTGCTGGAACTTCTTAACATTTTAACAAAGGCTCTGAGTATTCAGATACTCTTCTAGACTTGGGATGAACAAACAGGAAGCTTGCTCTATAACAGACTACATGACCTTTACTTCTTGTACACATTCACGTATTTCAATGAAAATACTGTTGAAGCAACAGCAGCTGGAGTATAAAATGAATGTTATTTACTTACTCTATTACAGATGTCTCTCACTGACCTTGAATTCTAATCCAACATCTTTATGAGATCATAAGCCACTAACCACAAAGTCCAAAAATGACACAAACAAATTTCACTTCTGCATTTGTGGTTTTAGACTGTCGTTTCCCTTGCATCATGTGTCTTACATGTAAGGTAATTCTAAGAATGTCGAAATTCTGTGAACAAAGGTCTGCCTCAAAGCTATTTGCAAGCTCAAAAGAAGGAATGCATTGCTGCATAGTACTTTGAAAGCCCTTCCCCCTGCCCAAAGACATCCAATAAATGCACTATGGCTTCAGACCACAATGGGATATTAGTTTATCAAAGAAAAGTCCTTTAACTCCTTGGGAAGAAGGGTGGACAGGAAAGCATAAGACCTCAGAATATGAGTCAGCATAGTGAATACTGCTTCTGTATAGAAAATGTAGCTTTGAGAAAATTCTGAATGTTCTAGGCAGAAAGCAGCAAGGGAGGTCTTGGAATAAAAAGATCTGCAGAAGGGTAATATGTCTAATTAGTCCCATTACTTGCTTTCAAAGAGCAAGTGGACATTCCTTGAGAATATACAGGTGCTTGCTAGGAGAGGAATAAACTTCTCCCTGACCTCTCATAGAGCTTTTTCTTGACTGAACCAGCAGGCAGAGAGACAATCCTCCTCAGCCCTTCCCCACAAAGAGATGTGAGGCTATCAATAGAGTTGTAGCAGCCAAAATCATGAAGTTTTTTGGCACTCAAAGACTAACAGGTTTATTACAGTACAACAATAAATCCCCTGCTTTTCAAGAAGACGCAAGAGTTGTTTTTATTTTTTCTGTAACAATTACACCTTTGGAATCTCACCTCACTAGTTTTCTTACTGCCTAGTGCCTTTCTGACAGGGGCTTTAAAACTTCATTATGTGCTCCTGAAGCCCATTTGAAGTGTTTGCTTCCAAACTTAAGACATGATGGGACTGCCAGTCACAATTTGTCTTTGGTCCAGTCTATGTGCCTTTGAGGGCAAAAAAACAAAACAAAACACATAGTCACATTTGAAAGAGGAATAGGCTGTTCCTTACATCCAGCAGAAAAGTCATGTGGAAAACTGGACTACACATTTCAGCGGCAGCAGGGATAAGGCAGCACATGCAGACATTATTTTAAATGGCCTTCATGCAACAAAAACAACAGTAGCCCATGCTTAAATGATACAGATAATCAAACAATGGCTGCTTCCTTTCCTGAGGAACACTATGGCCCTATGTGGGATAACTGCTGAAAGTCAGCAGCCAGCAAGCACCAAATTGATTGATTTTTAGATGCCAGAAAGACTCCTCCTTGTCCTGGTTGCTTCAGGGATACTAATAATCCCCCCCATCTCTTATTTGGAATCTTCTGCAGGTTGCTAGAGAGCTAACACATATATTTCCTAAGTAAATAAACTCAATATGCCTTGTCATATGTGTTGCTGATCACTCACTTGCGTTCTACAAGTCATAAAAGGAATGTCTCCTGGGCACACCCTCATGGCTTAAGGCACACGTGGATGGGGGGAGATGAGGACAGGCACTGGTCTGATAATATGGTTTCCTGGTTTCTAGTTTTGAACTGGACAGTCCAGTATTATCACTTTCGGTCCAGTAAACATTTATATGTCCAGTAATGTCCAGAAAACACTGGACATATAAATGTCCATTATTTTATGATTAAGTCGGCCTGCAATCAAGTTCTGTGCATGTGCTCTTTCTTTATTCTGGGACTTGATAAAGTGGTGACACTCCCATTTGCTTGTTTTCCATCACAGCCAGTAAGGTCTGACAAGAATCAGATCCACCCTTCAGCAGCAAGGCAAGACTGAGGAAAGTTGGAAAGACTTTCATGGCCAACCAATTAGCTTCCTGTGTTGGTTCCACGTGTTTATGGGAGTAGAGGGTAGCAGGATTGAATTTTCTAAAGGAAAGTGAAAAAAGAAACCTTGTGGGGTTCATGCTGGGGGGAGGGGAGGCTGTAGAATTTGGAGGAAGCAAGTCACGCAGAGGGCAGCATTTGGACAGGGTGCCTACCTGCATTTTATCTTTTGCACAGCTATGCATGCACTTTATTGCTATTAAGTAATCTTAAGGTTGCAAGACTATACATCAGTGTGATGTTGTGGTTGGAATCTGGGAGAGCCAGGTTCAATCCCCACTCTGCTCTGGAAACCTGATGAACAACTTTGGGCAACTCACCCATTCTCAGCCTAACTGCTTAGGGTCCCCACTGGGGGAAAATTGGGGTATAAATATATTAAAGGAATTAAATAAAACAAACCCTTCTGCACACACAAAGCTAGATGTTGGGGAGAAAAGCTCCAGCTTAGTCTTTTCCTTTAAATGCTAGTTTTCCATGCATACCACTTGCAAGATCTCTGAATAGATGTTATGCTCTCCCAAAGGTCCAATAAAGCTGGGGGGCGGGGTTGAGTGTGAGAGAAATGAAATAGCAGCGGTGGCAAAACATATGCAACACTTAAACATACATTTACATTTTATTACTTGTCCCACAGAGACCATAATATGATCACGAACTCAGTGGTTTCACTTTATCTCTTGAACATACAGTTGACAAATTTTTATCAAATGCATCAAATATTTTTGTTGAAACCATCTGCCAACCCTATCAGATACTGAGAAGAAATTAAGGATCATTTCACTCATCAGATGTTCGAGTAACTACAGAATGTTCAAGTAAATACAGATACTCTTCTTTGTGAGTATAGAAATATCCAGGGCTTTTTTGTAGAAAAAGCCCAGCAGGAACTCATTTGCATATTAGGCCACACTTCCTAATGTCAAACCAGCCGGAACTGTGTTCCTGTGCGTTCCTGCTTTTAAAAAGCCCTGGAAATATCATTGAAAACAGAGAATTGCCCATCCACAAAGACATAGCTGGAGCAAGCTATCCTAACTAAGGTCCTGACACCCAGCAATAAGATCTGCACAAATCCTGCAATCACAAAATTTTAATCTAGGGAATTAATAGTTGTGAACACGGATGCAATCAGGTCCACCCAATATCCATAATCTGATAAACACCGAGAGTCCCGCAGGATTTGACTTGCCATGAAAAGTATGGAAAACAGCTAACAGAATCCGAACAGGCTTTGGCAGTTGAGCAGACCTGTTGCTTAAATGAGGCAAAATATCAGGATCTGAATGCGATTGCGGTGCAGCCCACCAAACTATTTTCCATCTGTCACAGGAATGTGAGCATTGTGCTTTCCACAGTGATGTGATATAACTCCTTGAACTCTCCTCAGCTGTAACTGAGTAAACTGAACATTTAGAAATTAGTATTTAGGAGACTGACCAATCAGTATGCATATTCATTGTATCAACTAAGTTACATATTTTATACTATTAGAATCATAAAATTGGAAGGTACCTCTAGGGTCATCTAGTCCAACCTCCTGCACAATGCAGGAAACTCACAAACAGCTCCCCCTAAATTCACAGGATCTTCATTGCTGTCAGATGGCCATCTAGCCTCTGTTTAAATTATATGCTTCCTGTGTGTAACTCTGCCATCCAATAAATAAATACTACAGAATTGTGTCTATCTAGGAAAATGCATCAGGGTCCCACTTAAGAGACATACTCAAGAGTATGTGTTTTTCCACATGCTACTGTAGGCAAAATACTATGTCCAAAGGGCCATTCAGGTGCAGCCTCAAGAACACAGACATGACTGCAATTGTATGTACACCTACCAGGCAGTTTGGGTTGCAGTTCCACTGTTTCTTTTTGTATAAACTGACCCAGTATTTTTATGTTGGAACAAACATTCATTTAGGAACAGTTCGCCTTCCCTTTGCTGTGAGGTTTAAGCAAGAATTATAAATCATCTTCAAAAGGGCTTTTAGGTCTGGGACCTGTTCCTCTATAAACAAACCTAAATATATATTTGGCCATAATATAACCCCTTCTCCATATATCCATGTTGTCTTGCAAGGGATCTTGTGGCTGGAATTCTTTAATGATTGCACAGTATTTCTTGGAGAAATATTGCCATGGATCCTATGAATGAGTTTTGTGCAAGCTACTTAGTCTCCACCACAGATCATGCTTCCTTGTGCTGTTTGCAGAAGGGCCCACTGAAAACCACTTATGTCCATATCTTTATGTCTATACCTTTCCTTTTTAAAAATTGTGCATATTTTTTTTCTTTTTTAATAACATTTAACATTTACTGATGGGCCCTGAAAAGGTCCCATACTGAAATATATAGATCCTGTTTAAATCAAGAAGTCATTATCTCTATTGCAGATTTTCATAAACTTCATGCTCATTTTTCTCTCTCCACTTATTCTCAGCTAGAGATGATCCCACTCACTCTGTTTGCAGCATTTAACAGTAGTTTGAATAATGAATAAGCAGTTCTACCTCCTGCCAAAAGAGCTGCAGAAATACCAGATGAAGCAACAGCAGAAACAATCATCCTTTTTTTTGTGATGAGCAGCCAAATTTAGATTTACAACAAATGTCATTTCATATTTTTCTCACCAAAAGAGAGCCAAAGCAGCTTACCTGGTTCTCCTCTCCTCTGTTTTATCCTTACAACAATATTGAGAGATAAGTTAGGCCACGAGTATATGACTGGCCCAAACTCAGCCAGCAAACTCCAATGGCACAGTGGAGATTCATACCTGGAAAATCCTTGGTCCTATCCCAACATTCTAACCCCTACACCACACTAGTTTTATTTTCTGATGAATTAAACAAACATAGCATGATAGGGGTGGGAGGGTGGGGTTGGAATCTAATGTGGGCCAAGAGTTTCTGATTTCAGACTGCTGAATTGCAACTGAACACGAAGCTCAAGACAGTGCATCCACCGGGACTGAATTGAGAGCCAGGTTTCCTGTCTCGTAGCCAATGCTCATTTTCCCACGCATACTACTTCTACATATCACACGTAATCCAATTGCACCTTCTGTTGTCATTTGCCTGCTAATGTAATTTGGAATCTGAAATCACTTCACTTTCCAATATATAGGACAGATGTACTCACATACTAGCTTTACCTGAAGAAGTGAGCAGTGACTAAATTTTGTTGGTCTTTAAGATGCTACTGGACTCCTATCAGGGTAATACCCAGGATTTAAAATTTAGTGGGGCACAAAAAGACAATTTGGGGGGGGGGGGGGAGGGCAAAAAACCCACCAGAAAATAAACCACTTTCTTCAAACCTTTCAAGGCACAGGAATGCTCCACCTCACCTGCCAGAGCTTGGCTCTGCGCACCCACCAAGGGGAGACATGCAAGCCCTGCTGCCCACTCCTCCCTGCTGCTCTCCAGGGCAATGATGGGCTTTTCTGCACTGGCCACCCTGATGGGAGGGAAGTGGCCCTTAAGCAGGGGGATGGTGGAGGAGGTGGAAGTCTAGGCCGGGTATTGGCACCACCACAAATGGCAGGCCAGCCAGCCAGCACAGGGTAACTGTAACAAGCTGGGTGGGTGCTGGCCAGGCGAGCCCCAGAGAAAGCAGGCAAGAGGCAGCAGCTGTCGCTGTGGTGGATATGAACACAGTGCCGCTGGTGGGTGCCAACTTTGTCTTCAAGCAGGAGGCACTGATGGGGCCTTCCGAGTGGCTGTGCTTCCCTGAGTGCCACCATGTGCACCTCCTGGAGTGCACGAGGAAGGGAGTGCCACCTCAGTCAGCCGGTGAGAGGTTTGGGGGCAGCTTGCTGGGTGGTGGCAGTGAGTTAGGATGGTAAGTGGTGGGGCCGGGGTCTCTGGTCTCAATGTTTCGGTTATGGGGTCAGAACCCTGTGGGCCCCATTGTGGCTATGGGCCTGACTCTTATTCTTTTCTCCTGCTAAAGGTAAAGGTAGTCCCCTGTGCAAGCACCAGTCATTTTCAACTCTGGGGTGATGTTGCTTTCACAACATTTTCACGGCAGACTTTTTACGGGTGGTTTGCCATTGCCTTCCCCAGTTTCTCCTGCTACAGACAGACTAACTCATACCGATTTTGCATACAGCTTACCCCACGGTCACATTCCTCTTCTCTGCGCAGTGTCCGTCAGATTTCCCACTATCTGCGCCAGGGTTACAGGAAGTGTCGCGGCTTTCACATAGCAAACGTAAACCGCTTAAACCCAGTTTACATTTGCTACGCAAAAGCCACAGCACGTCCTGTAACTCTGGCGCAGATAGTGGGAAATCCGACGGACGCTGCACAGAGAAGAGGAACGTGACCGTGGGGTAAGCTGTGTGCGAAATCGGTCATAGTTACCCATCTTGATCTGATTCCTTTCATGTTATGCAATGCAACTCCCACAATCATCTCGAGGCTGGTGGCCAATGATGAGACTCCACAAACAAGGTACCTTTGCATCCATTGCCAACAGTATGGGGGCAGGGGGTTTCTTGAGATGACATCGGCCAGTCAGGATGTTCAGATTCCTTTCATGGTTGGTACTGCAACCCCACAATCATCCAGAAGCTGTTGGCCAATTTTTAGGCCCCTAGCTTTATTTTCCGGTAAGTTATGTGTGCCGTGGACAAATGGACATCTCCTTTTACAAAGAATATAATATAAAGAACATAATAAAATACCTCTAGGCTTATTTTGCTTTTGAATCCAGCCTTTTACCGTAAGCTGCTTCAATATCACTGTTGCCTTATCCTTGAATTATAAGTAGTCAGCCAACACATTTTTCCAGAAACTGACAAAATCTATTTTTCTAGTGCAGATACTAGATGTGGGCTGGTAGAGGACAATACCAGGTGCTGCTGGGCACCTGCTTTCCATATTTGGGCTGAAGAGGTGAAGTTGAGTGCTACTATGTATGTGCCCTCCCCCCTCTGCTACACTGTGCCCATATTGGCACAGGATGAAGCCAGATCCCCCTGGTCCCCCTCAGTGGCCACACCTTGCCCCAACTGCCTCTAGACAAGCTAGCTCCTCCTTGCTAGCCACACAGCGCCCTGACTAGCAGGGCAGAGATGGATCCCATCATCTGCACACTCCTCCTCCTCCTCAGCTGCACCACACACAGATCAGTGCAGACTGGAGCTGGGGACTTCAGTGCACCTCCTCACTAGCCACACTGCACTCAAGCTGACAGTGGACAAAGCTGGGCACCTATCATCCCCGTGTTCTTCCTCACTAGCCACACTGTACCTGAACTGCCAGTGCAAAGGGCAATGCTGTGACTATGCTCCACCTCCTCAGCTGAATTTCACCAGGGCCAGCAAAGGGGAAAGCTCTTCCTTGCCAACTGCATCCAGGCCCATATAGAAGGCCATTGCTGTGCCCACGCCCCTCCTCATGGACAAGTTCAATACTGGGCTGTTTTAATGAAGAACAAAGCTCTAGGCTGCCTTGTTCCTTCTTGTCAGGCACCCCACATCTAGTCTGGCAGGGAAAAGTCAGGTACCACTGTGCCCATGCTCCTCCTTCCCCAGCCACCCTACACCAAGGCTGGTATTCAGTTGGGTGCTACAGTATGCACCACAGTATGTACCACCACACTCGGATCTGTGCAACATGAAGATGAGAGCCCCCAACTTCCTCCTCAGTGACCACATTGTGTCCCAGTTGCCACTGGGCACAGCTGGCACCAACACACTCCTGCTGGCTGGGCTGTTGAGGTGAAGCTGGGTGCCATGACATCCATGCCCTCCTCAGCTGCACTGTGCCCAGATCAGCACAGAGTGAAGCTGGGTGCCACTCCTTCCATGCCCCTCCTCCTCAGCTGGTTGCCTTTATGGCAGCACTGCAACTGGGCTGGCACAGGATGAGGTCAGCCAGCAATGTGCTCCTCACCAGCAGCACCTAGGCTGTGTTCCAAGCCAGGCAGTGCCAGTGGACTTGGTATACTCTTCCTTGCTGGCCACACTTTGCCTATGCTGGGGAAGCAAAAGTGGGCATCACTGTTTGTGTACTTCTTGCTGGCCACACAGTGCCCAAACTGCCAGTGGAGGAAGCTGGGTGCTGCCATGCCTATGCTGCTCCATGCTAGCCATGGCAGGTCTGGGCTGGCAATACAAAGCTGGGCACTGCCTAGTCTATGCTTCTGCTCCCCAGCTGCATGGCACCCAGGGTGGCACAGGATAAAGCCAGGCAACCAACTGCTTCTCTTTACTAGCTGCACCCATGCTCCTCCTTGCTAGTTTTACCACGCCCAAATCAGGACAAAGCTGGGCACCATCTAGTTCATCCTTGTCAGCCACTCTACATTCAGGTTGGTGGGCAGGGCTGGCCCTAGACTGTCTGGCACTCTAGGCAAAGCTAATTTCTGGTGCTCCCCCTGATAATGTCACTGAGTCACATGGGGTGTCCAATTTGATGCCCCCCAGAAGGCAGGCACCTAGGGAATTGCCTAGTCTGCCTAGTGGCAGGGTCGGCCCTGCTGGTGGGACAAAGCCAGGCTGCACCTCACTCAGATGAGCACAGGGTGAAGCTGGGCCCCTCCATTCCAGCCATGCTCACACCATGCCTGGATAAGCACAAGGTGAAGCTACCCAGACTGCAGGGTGGAGCAGGGACATCTGGGGCAGGCACTCTTCTGAGACAGCAGTCCACTGGAATTTTGCCCAGATTTAAAAAGAAAAAAAAACCAAAATCCATTCCTGGTGGAACCTTTCAGAAGGGCAGAGGAGAGGTTGGCACTTGGGACCAGACAGTCCTACCTGAAGGTGAGACACTGGTCTCAACGGGAATCTCCACCCTGGAGATGGGAGAGTCATTCTGGGACCTATCCAGAAAGGCCCTTTCTATTTCCGGCTCCTCAGCAGAGCCCACCTGCTGGTAAGGGAGAGAGGGCAGAGGCTCAGGCGTCAAGCAGTGCTCTTCGGAATCCACCTCCTCGCACTTGATCTCCATCAGCTCTGCGGGCTGAGAATGGCGGAAGGGCATCGCGGAGGGGTCCAAGTGGTGATGGTAGTTTTCGACCATATTTCCTTGGAGCACTTGTTGAGCCGTCAGGCTGCTGCTGTTGGAGGCGCTGTAAGCCAGGGAAGGTCGGCTGGCTAGGACCCGATCCATCACGTCGTAAAACTTCCAGGTCCTGCCTCCGCGGGGGGCCTTGTTGTTGTCCTTGATGCGACGGTACTCCAGCTTCATTTTCTTGATCTTCTCCCGACACTGGTCGCCGGTCCGGTGGATGCCCTTGTCCCGCAGCACCTCAGCGATCCGGTTGAAGACGTGCTGGTTCCTCAGGCAGCTCTCCAGCTCCGCCTGCACGGACTCGTCCGCCCACAGGTGCAGCAGCTCCACCACCTCCGGATCTGACCAGTTACTGCCCCGTTCGTACTTCTTGCCTCGGAAATCCATGGCGGCCCCTGACCTCTCAGCCCCCCGCCAGGACCAAAGCCGACAGCCGGTCTCCAAGGCAAAAAGGGTCAGTCGGGGGAAAGGAACGGGAGGGAAGCTACAACCCAGGCAAATAGTGCTTCAAACGCTGCGAGAAAAGCTACTGTGGGCCTGGAACGGGTCTGACCCGGTTTAGTTCGTTTGTGAAGCTTAGAGCGTTATGCAAAGGGGGCCGTGTTTAGGAAGAGGAGGAGATTGTCCTTTATTCGCCTCCTTCCTCTTTCCTCCGGCTGCGCAGGCCGCGGCGGGATTTGGACCGGTTTGGCACGGCTCGGCACGGGTGCTACTCTTCTGCTAAGCAAACTCCCGGGTGAAGAAGGGGGGCAGGGGGAGCAGAGAGAATATGTTCACATCCGGTGCGCCTGCACATGCGTGCTGCCTTTATTCCGGGATAACTTTGGTCCGTGTCAATCACACGCGCCGCTCGCCGAGTTGAGGGAAGCCAGAGCGAAAGAAAGTGGAGCCCAGCGAATGCCTTTGGGGGCGGGGCAGAGTAGGGCTCCGCCTCCGAAACGGAATCAGTCCTGCCCTGCTTTTGCAATCTCCGTCGGGAGAGCCTCGAGAGGTTCTAGAGCCGCAGGTGGGCTGAGAAGGCGTTCGCATGGCCAAAAAGAAAAACGCTGCAAGAGCATCAGCGGTGGCAGCAGAGGGCGGTCGAGCGTTCTTCAGCAGTTTCCATTTTTTATCCCTTGGGCTTTAAATTTAACTGTAAAACCTTTGCTGCTTAGGAGTAAACAGTCTTTCTCCCACATTAAGTAACATTCAAGCTGCACTGCGCAATCCTACAGACGCTTTCGTCGGAGTAAACTCCTTACTTCTGAGTAGATGTGTTCCCAGCGGCTAGTGGTAGCCTTCTAGATTTCTGTCAGCATGCACGACAGGGCAGAAGAGAAATATATTTTTGAATTCTCCTCCCAGGCAGAGTTCCCTCCTTCGAAAAAAACAGAAGACCTAGCCAGGCCCTGTTAGAGGTCCAGAGTAGCCTAGGCCACTTGTGGATTTTCAGGTCCCCAACTCCCCCCACCCCAAACCCTCCCCGAGTGACATATGAGAGCCAGTGTGCTGTAGTGGTTAAGAGTGTGGGATTAGCATCTAGGTTCAAATCCCCACTTATTTGATGATAAAACGGAGGAGAGGGAAATTATGTTAGCTGCTTTGAGACCCTGTTGCAAAGGAAGGCAGGGTACAAATCAATTAAATAAACTAAAGAAATGAGGCTATAAAAACAAGTTGCAAAACTGATCAAATGCCAAAGAGCAAGCAAGGGTATCCATGTGAGGCTTAGGCCACAGGACTCACCCACCCTAGACTTTGCACCTCCCAGAGAACTCTCCTTCTGAGGATGCGGGTTGGTGTGAAAATGTGGTCAAAGGCGTTTGCAGTCACAGCCATGGATAGGTAGTGCCCGCCTGGAGACAGAAGGACAATTCAGAGCCTGCTGCGGAAAGCAGAGAGCCGGATTCTAGCAGGATAGTCTGCTAACCCATGGCCAAAGCAAAAAGGATGATCGGGCAATTTAAAGAGAACTGTGCATAATGCTTTCGTTTTCTAAAGGCCCACTTCATTATTTAATGAACGGGGGAGGGGAGATGGCTGTGTCCTGTTCAAGCTGCTAGTCTTTAAGGTTTTCTTGGCCATGGGGGGAGGGTCGGGGGGGGGAGTAGAAAGCACATGAGGCAAAATCTTTCCCAGTTTGCAGAATGCGAAAATGAGGTTTCTGCTGACATAGAGCTCTTCTTCAGATCTTGAAGTTCACTTCTTTCGGAACTTTTAAAAATGATGTTATACACCAAAACTGATATTATGAATCTTGGTAAAAAGCCTTGCCCTCTTGACTTCAGGAGCACCTAGGGGCTTAGACTTGTGTGTTACCGCAAGTTGAATGAAACCAAATAGCACTTTGCCTTTCTCTGTTTTGTTGCAGTTGAACGCTAATTAAAGCATTACAACATTATGAGGGTGATCTGGGCACTTGCAGACTTGGTTCCCCTAATCAGTTTCCAGAGGCTGATAGTAAAAAATATGGGGGAAACATGCCTTACCATTGCCAGTATTCCTCTTCACAATACTCTTAAATTATAACCAATACATACCACACCTTTCTTTTAACAGTAGTGTTATGTTTTTAATGGCTGATAGATATTCAACTGGTGTAGCTTCCTCTAGCGTGGAAATACCATGATGTGGGAAAAGTCACTGCTTGCCTTTCAATACCAATTAAAGCGGCAGTCTTGCCCCCAAACTATAAAGAAAGGTTACGACACAAGTCTTTTTGTTGTATCACAGTCTGCGTTCAGCTGAATACTACTCTAAAACAAGTTCTCCCTAGATGGTTAAAGTCCTCCTACCCAACACCTTCTAAGCACACGAGAGGTATCAGATTACATTTTGGAATTATATGCTTGCTAAATTGCAGAAAATGTAACTAGAAACTTTTACCATATTTGTAGCAAATGTGTAAGGCACTTACTTGAGAGCAGATACAGGTTTTTTTGTAGATTTTTCCATCTTTGGCCTTTCAGTTGGGATGAGCTAATGAAAAGACATCTCTGTAACTGACAGCAGTGTCTCTTCCACTGAAGTAAGGTTGAAGAGAACAACATTCAAGAGGCAGTGCGCTATAGTGTGAAGAGTGTCAGACTAGGTAGGGTCTGAGTGATCAGAGTTCAGAGATATGCACTCCGCCATGAAGGGCACTGAGTTACTTGGGAGCAGTCATGCACTCAGCCTAACATACCAGATGAGGTTGCAGTGATTATGTGGAAAAGAGAGCCACGGAACAAACATGCCAGTGAGAGCTGTGTTTACAACATTCCTGGAACAGGAGTTCTTGGAAGAATTAAAGGGAGAATGTGACACACAGCTGTTAAACTCAAGCACTAGAACAAGAGTGCAAAGTGTGGCAGCATGAGCAGTGTCAGACAGCTTGCTCATGTCATTTGCTCAGCCTCTTGGGCTCTCACACTTTCTGCAAAGCATTCACAGCAAGAAGGTTTTATGAGATGTCTTGTTTCTAACAAATGCCTGCCTTTTCAAATTATGTTGTTATATTTTTCCACCATACCATGAGCTATGCTCCTAATTATCACAAGGGTACACTCATGAAATAGCTGAAACTCACAGTAAGAAGCATCATCAATGCTTCATTTCGCACTAGGCTGATCTTCAGAGATATTTAAGACTTTGGGATTCTCATTATAAATAGAAGTTGTTCAGATGTAAATAAGAATATGGTTCTTCTCTTAGTTATAGCCCAGCAATTAATACTGTACGTTTGGTGGGGATGAGACTGGCCTACTTTCTCTTGCTTTCATATTGTTATTCCACTTCTTAAATTATTCCAAATTATTTCCGGATTTAGTATATATTCTCTGTGTTGTTCTATTCCTTCTTGATTTGCATAACTCATTATACATACTATACAACCTTTTGTAAAATAAAATCTTGGATCTTAAGGTCTTGTTTTACCTGTATATCCCCTGTTGTGTGCACAGAAGTTTGTTTTTGAAACAGCATAAATAGGCCCTTGATCTTGTGCCCTGAAATAAACTTGCCCTTGTCCAATCATAGTACAAGCAGATACACCATCTTATCAGCTGGTGCCTCTGAAGAAGCACAAGTAATAAAGCTTATGACAGTATCATGTGTCATGGGTCAGCGGTGGTTTTGGCCAATTATGCATGACTGAATAGAACTCACAGGTATGTTTAGCTTTAAAAATCAGACCCCTGGAATCTGCAGGCACAATGAAACATTTTTCTACTAATCTCTACAATTTACAGCTCAATCCAAAGATAAGGGGCGGCCAGCCGCGGCGTAGCTGCCACGCCACTAGTAGACTTCCTGAGGACTTCAGCACGCTAGAGTGTGGGGAGGGAAGAGGCGTAGCTTACCGTGAGGGAGACGGTTGCCATGGCAATGCCGCTGGTGGAGGCACGCAAGGGAGGTGGAGGCAGCCGTAGGGGAGGGCCAGCCCACCCCCCCCCCCATTGGCCAGTCCTGGCGCATGCGCCGTGGCTCATGACAGAGATGGGGAGAGGTGGCCCCAGAGAGACTGACAGTCATCCCCAACCCGCCCCAAACAGAGAACGGAGCCAATGATGGGCAGACCATCACAGGCAAAGGAGAGACGTCCCATCAACACGGGGAGGGAACAGGAGTGAGGTTGGGCACGCGCACACAAGACAGGCCTACACGGGACCATGGAGAAGCCATCCATCCCCTCACACCCTCTCGCTTTCAGAGACTCTGCCAATGGCAGGCAGACAATCAGAAAATACCAAGTGCAGGAGTTCGCTGTCATAGACAGCAGCTGGAATGTGTATCTGGGAGTGAGCAGCCCAGCAGCAGACACCCCCACCCCAAAACCCCTTGTGCTGCCCTGATGCCCCCTGCCATGTGCACGGAACACCTCCCCCGAGGGCCGCAGAACTCAGAGTGCGAGTGCATCAGCCGCAGAACTCTCAGTCCACTTCATCAGCCCCCCCTTAGTGCCCTCCACACAACAGCCCTGTGGAGTCAGGTAGGCTGTCAGCCTGGGCATGCTGAGGAATGGCACTCCCCTCCCCTCTCCAGCCACACGGGGGGCAGTGTGGCAGTTCATGGACCGTTTCCCTTCCCAAACCAAGTCTGCCCGTCCTCCCAGGCATTTCGTCGGAGAAGCCACTGACCGGGGGGGTGGGGTTGCCCAGGGAACGTGCAGCAGATGCCAAGCAGGGGAGACAACAGAGGGCATAGCTCAGACTTTATTTTTCCAGAACAGAGTGCAACAGTCACCCTAGGCAACTGGGCAGTCTTGCCATGGGCAGGGCTCCATTCTGAGTGGCAGGCAGAAACAGCTGAGGGAGTGGGGGGGGGGCGGTGGAGCAGCACATGCGGAAGCCTCTGTGTTGGAGTCCCACCTGCAAAACGGAGACAGAGATCAAGAGCACCTGCAAGGGCGGCGGATGGAAGAGCAGGCTGCGTTTCAGCAGGGCACTCTCTTAAATGGACAGTCTCTGACCCACCTCCTCGCAACGGGGCAGCTGCCACACACACCCTGTGCCCTGCCAGGGGTTGGGAATGTGGCAGAGGGCAGACCAAGGGAAGGGAGCAGGTGGCAGCACAAGGGAACGAGGTCAGCAGATGCCCCCTGCCTGAGCCCACTGCCTGGTTCAAGTGCCAGAGACACTCGCACACTGAGCGGTCGAGAGCGAGGGGAGGGGGAGGCTGGGGGGGAACAGTGGAACTTACCCAGCCTTGGGCTACAGTCCTCGCATGCAGAGCCTCCGGGAGCCCGGAACCTGTGGAGACCTGGAAATGAGCAGTGTCATGACTCGAGCCTCGGGTAGGAGACGGCTGCTGGTGTCCCGGCAGTCAGCCAGAACTCTTGCAGCCGGCTGAGGTTTTCAGGGAGCAGCACAGGCGTTTATCTTAAACAGTCCAATTAGTCAAAACCATAAATCAGTCCGAGCCAAGGGATGAGACAGAGAGCGTAAACGCAGGAATGCCAGGGGTTGGGTAGCCAGAGAGAGCAAAGCCGAATGAAGTCAAATTACCAAAGCAAGTCCACAGAGCAAAGTCACAGTCCAGAGTTCCGAGGTCCAAGGTTCAAGCCGGGTCAGAAATATGCGGGTTCTCACAGGAGTCAAGAGGGTGCAGAGCGTGGTCACGTCCCAGGAGGATCGTTCGTTGCCAGCACAGTTTGCCAAAGGGCCAGGATTGCAGATATACTGTGCTGGCTTGTTAACCCATTAGTATGCCGGGCTTAGATCTCTTCTCCCCCGCATGCATGCTTCACTCCTTCTGTTTCTAATCTCCTGCCGTCTCCTTTCACGGAGCCGGCTAACAGGTGGTGGAGATTCAGGAGGGGATGAGCTGGGGCCCGCTGTGGCCTGATCAGTTCCAGCTGGCTCCTGCTGCCGGCTTGCCTCCTCAGGACTTACGTCCAGGGCTGTTAAAGGCGCCTGCTCTGAGCTAGCAGGTGCTGGGTCAGGGGCAGGCATGACACTATCCCCCCCCTCAGGCCCCCCCTCATCCAAACCGCCTGGCTTATCAGGGTAGGCCTCATGGAATTGCCGGAGCAGGTCAGGGGCATGCAGGTGGGTAGCCGGTTCCCAGGAACGATCTTCGGGGGGGTAGCCCTCCCAGTCCACTAGATACTGGAGCTGCCCTCGGTGCAGCCGGGAGTCCAGGATCTGATGGACCTCGTATTCCTCCGCATCGTCCACCAAAACCGGTGGTGGAGGAACATCTCGGTTAGGGTCCGGCGCGGCTGCGGGTTGGAGGAGGGAGCGGTGAAAAACCGGGTGTACCCGGAGGTGGACTGGAAGGCGTAGGCGGAACGCCACAGGGTTGATTTGTGCCTCGATCGGGAACGGGCCAATGAAGTGCGCAGTTAACTTGGAGAACCGGCCAGGGGTCCGGAGATACCGGGTAGAGAGCCAGACTGAGTCCCCGACCTTGAGGGATGGTCCTTCTTGGCGATGCCGATCTGCGGCCAGTTTATACGCGTCTTTGGCATGCTGAAGCTGGGCGCGCAGGAGGTCATGAAGCGCATGAAGTTCCTCTATCCGGTTGTCTGCTGCGGGGACATCGGCGGAGGGGCCGAGCGGAGGGAAAAATCGGGGGTGCTGTCCGTAGTTGGCCGCAAACGGTGTGCTCTGTGTGGAGCTATGTACGGCATTGTTGTAGGCGAACTCCGCCAGTGGTAGCAGGGAGGCCCAGTTATCTTGTTGGTAACTGGTGTAACAGCGTAGGTACTGTTCCAGGGTTGTGTTGGTGCGTTCAGTCTGGCCATCGGTCTGGGGATGCTATGCGGAAGAAAAATGGAGCTCTGTCCCCAGACATTGTTGGAAAGCCTGCCAAAAGCGGGAGGTAAATTGCGGGCCCCGATCCGAAACAATCTGCTTGGGTAACCCATGTAGGCGAAAAACGTGGGCCAGATATAGCTGGGCGGTTTCTGGTCCCGACGGTACTTTGGCGCAGGGGACAAAATGAGCCATCTTGGTGAATAGATCCACCACGACGAAGATGCACGTGTGCCCCTGGGATCGGGGCAGATCCACGAAAAAGTCCATGGACACAACGTCCCAGGGATCGGAGGGAGTAGGAAGGGGCTGCAGGAGACCGGAGGGCTTGGCAGGTATGTTCTTAGCCCGGCGGCAGACCTCACATGAAGCCACGTACCGACTGATGTCCGCTCGGACACGGGCCACCAAAAGTCTCTGGTCAGCAGATGGGCTGTTTTGTGTTGCCCGAAGTGGCCGGCCGGGGGTGCATCGTGGGTGAGGCGGAGGATGCGGGATCGGAGAGGCCCAGGAGGGACGTATAACTGCTCCCGATGGTAGAGCAGCCCATTCCGGGTGGTCAATTCTCCTTCAGTATCTTGCTGTGGTTCCTGCAGGTGCTTTTGGGCCCAGGGGTCTGTAGCCTGACTGGCCTGTATCTCGGCCACCAAGGCTGGTACAGTCAGGGTGGCGGCAAAGACCGTAGGTGGCAGGATGCTAGCCTCGGGGGCTTCTGTAGCGCTTGGGGTGCCATAATCTGGTCGGCGGGACAGAGCGTCGGCTTTCGGGTTTGGGGTGTGCGGGATGTATGAGATGGTGAAGTTGAACCGGGAGAAGAACAGGGACCACCGAATTTGTCGTTGGTTCAGCCGGCGGGTGGTCTGCAGGTGTTCTAAGTTTCAGTGGTCCGTGAATACTTGGACCGGGTGTCTTGCCCCTTCAAGGTGGTGACGCCAAACCTCGAAAGCCACCTTGATGGCCAAGAGTTCTCTTTCCCATATCGTATAGTTGCGTTCGGCAGTGGAGAGCTGCCGGGAGTAGTACGCGCAGGGCTGCCATGGCTGACTGGGGTCGTCCCGCTGGGAGAGCACGGCCCCGATGGCCACACTGGAGGCGTCTGCTTCCACCATGAAGGGTAGGCGAGGATCAGGGTATCTCAGGAGGGGACTGGAGGAGAAACGGCGCTTGAGGTTGCGGAACGCCTGGTCAGCTTCCAGGGTCCATTGGAAAGGTTCCTTGGGATGGAGGAGCCGAGTCAAGGGCTTGGTTAGGTTGGCGTATCCAGCGATGAACTGCCGGTAGTAGTTGGCAAAGCCCAGGAGGCGCTGGACGTCCTTCCGATTCTGGGGGGCTTGCCACTGAAGGATGGCGTCAACCTTCCTTGGATCCATCTGAGTCCCTTGGGGAGAGATGATGTGACCCAAGAACTCGACCGACGGGAGATGGAAGGCGCATTTTTCCAGCTTAGCATAAAGGCGGTGAGCTCTGAGCCGCTGTAGCACCTGTCGTACGTGTTGGACGTGTTCCTGCACGGAGGCGGAGTAGATCAAGATGTCATCCAGGTAAATAATCAGGAACCGGTCCAGAAGGTAGCGGAACACGTCATTCATGAACCGTTGGAACACGGCAGGGGCATTTGTGAGCCCAAATGGCATGACCAGGTGTTCGTACTGGCCATACCTGGTACCAAAAGCGGTCTTCCACTCGTCCCCAGCTTTAATACGGACCAAGTTGTAGGCCCCTCGGAGATCGAGCTTGGTGTAAATGGTAGCCCCTTTTACATGATCGAGGAGCTCCGGGATCAGTGGAAGCGGGTAACGGTTCCGGATGGTGATTTTGTTGAGTGCCCGGTAGTCATTGCAGAGCCGTAAGTCTCCTGTTTTCTTTTTCACGAACAGGACAGGCGAGGACAATGGTGAGGTGGATGGTCGAATGAACCCGCGGGCCAAGTTCTTCTCCAAGTACTCCCGTAGGGCAGCCAGCTCCGGGTCCGCCATGGGGTATAGGCGGCCCGCTGGTAACGGGGCGCCGGGCATCAGGTCAATGGCACAATCGTAGGGCCGATGTGGGGGGAGCTGGTCTGCCTCCTTTTCGTCAAAGACATCTGCGAACTCCTGGTAGGGAGCGGGTAGTGTGGTGGCGGCCCCCAGGAGAATGGTGGGGAGCGAGGAGCTGGATGGACTATCGGGAGGCACAGGGACCGGACCCGGATGCAGAGTGGATCGTGACGCAGGGGTACTTGGAAATTGCAGGTCTCGTTGTACCCAGTCCACATGAGGGTTGTGAGCCTGAAGCCAGGACAGGCCTAGGATGACGGGAAATCGTGGCATGCGGGCCAGGTCAAAGGTTCGTTCCTCTTGGTGTTGCTGGACCCATAGGACAAGTGGTTGAGTCTCGTGAATGACGGGTCCAGAGCGCAGCAGACGCCCGTCTACAGCCTCGACCAGAGTAGGGATCTTCTTTTCCCGGATGGGGATGCCATGCTCCTTGGCGAAGAGGTTGTCCATATAGCAGCAGGCAGCCCCGGAGTCCAACATGGCATGTACAAAAATCCACCGACCGTCGGGGAGCTGAAGACGAATCGGAATCAGGAACGGGGTGTGTGGTGGATAGACGGAGCTGGAGGACCTCAAGAAGTGCCCCAGGCCGGGAGCTCCAACTAGACCTGGGGCTGGCCTTTTACCGGGGCAGCAGAGCTTATGGGACGCTTTAATTTGGCCAGGCAGGTACCTGCAAAATGTCCGGCCTTGCCACAATAGAGGCACAAATTGCAGTTGCGCCGCCGGGTCTTCTCCTCAGGAGTCAGGCGAGGTCGGGCGACGCCCAGCTGCATGGGTTCCACAGCTGGAGGAAGAGCGGTGATACCTGGAGTGGGAGCAGCTGTGGGGACCCTTGCTGGGGCGTGGCTCCCTTTCTGTTTCTGGCGCCGACTCTGCAGCCGCCCATCAATACGCAGGCACAACAGGATCAGGTTTTGTAGTGTGGCTGGTCGGTCACTGCGGGCCAGTTCATCAAGGATGGCATCAGAGAGTCCCTCTGTATATTGGTCCATTAGGGCGGCTTCATTCCAGGCCACGTCTTGAGCAAGCAACTGGAATTCAGTGGTGTAGTGAGAGACAGAGTTTTGGCCCTGTTGCAACGCCCGTATTTTGCGGTTGGCTGTCTCAGCCCGCACTGGGTTGGCATAGGTAGCCATAAAATGAGCCTTGAAATGTGGGTAGTCTGATAGCAGCGGCGATGGTTCCAACAGCAGGGGAGTGGCCCATTTGGCTGCTTGCCCTTTTAGCAGGCTCAAAATGAAACAGACCTTGGTCTTGTCTGTGGGAAAATCAGTTTGCCTTATCTCCATATACAGTTCACATTGAGCAAGGAAGTCGGGGAATTCCTCCAGACTCCCTCCAAACTTGTCAGGGGCACTCACCGGGCAGCGGGAACGAGGAGCTGCTGCCATGGCCAGGGCAGTAGCGTTGGAAGCCGTTTGTTGCTGTAGTGTGATTACAGCCTGCGTCAGCTGCTGCACCTGGTCTAGTAGACCCAACAGCGGGTCAGCCCCTCCTGCTGCTTGGTCGGTCATGGTGGAGTCTGGTGAGTTATGGGTGCTGGCAAGCTGTCACGACTCGAGCCTCGGGTAGGAGACGGCTGCTGGCGTCCCGGCAGTCAGCCAGAACTCTTGCAGCCGGCTGAGGTTTTCAGGGAGCAGCACAGGCGTTTATCTTAAACAGTCCAATTAGTCAAAACCATAAATCAGTCCGAGCCAAGGGATGAGACAGAGAGCGTAAACGCAGGAATGCCGGGGGTCGGGTAGCCAGAGAGAGCAAAGCCGAATGAAGTCAAATTACCAAAGCAAGTCCACAGAGCAAAGTCACAGTCCAGAGTTCCGAGGTCCAAGGTTCAAGCCGGGTCAGAAATATGCGGGTTCTCACAGGAGTCAAGAGGGTGCAGAGCGTGGTCACGTCCCAGGAGGATCGTTCGTTGCCAGCACAGTTTGCCAAAGGGCCAGGATTGCAGATATACTGTGCTGGCTTGTTAACCCATTAGTATGCCAGGCTTAGATCTCTTCTTCCCCGCATGCGTGCTTCACTCCTTCTGTTTCTAATCTCCTGCCGTCTCCTTTCACGGAGCCGGCTAACAGGTGGTGGAGATTCAGGAGGGGATGAGCTGGGGCCCGGCGTGGCCTGATCAGTTCCAGGTGGCTCCTGCTGCCGGCTTGCCTCCTCAGGACTTACGTCCAGGGCTGTTAAAGGCGCCTGCTCTGAGCTAGCAGGTGCTGGGTCAGGGGCAGGCATGACAAGCAGTTAGCTCCAGGGGAGAGTCCTCTCTCTCCCCCTCGCAAGTCAAAGATACTGTTAAAGCAACCGCAAGGTGCAAAACCTGTCACCAACGTGCCTGCCTGTCCCTCACTCTAAGTCTGTATGGCCAGGAGCTTGCCAGCAGAGCTTCCCGCCACGAGCTCCTCTCCCTAACAACTGAGTTGTGCGAGGCCAGAGCAGAAGAATTTCTAAGAGGGGGGAGACCGCGATTGGGTGCTGGGAAGGGGCTCGTCAGCCTGAGGGACAAGGGGATTGGTGAGGCAATCACGCCACTCCCTAAAGGGTTTGCAAGTTTCCGCAGCAGCGGAGGCGATCTTTGTTTTTGATTTCAACTAGTGCCTATGGGCCACACCACCATTTTTGCAGGCGCAAAGTTGTGTCTCTCGGGGGAGGGGGCGTGTCATGGGCCAAACTGCTCAGGAAGCCACCTAAGCCTGGCCGTGCCGCCAACTCCACCCCATCCTCTGCCTGAATGCCGCACTCCGCCTCACTTTCGCCCATGCTCGGGCGCAGCCCTCAGGCAGAGCAGCGCTCGGATGGCTCCCCACCCATGTAACTCCCTTTCGCTGTGGCAGCGCCAGTCATATGTCAGCGCAAACCCTTCCTGTGCCCACATAGTGCCTCATCTGCTCCCAAAGACTTTCCGCCCCCCCTCTCTGGATTGTGCTATTAATGGGGATGATGGTAAGAGCTCAAGAGCCAGCCAAGAGAAGGAAAACTCTAACATCAAGCCCGGGCAGAGAGACCTCGTTAATGTAACATCTACCACCTGGAGGACTCGCTGCTGGCGTCCCGCCTTACTGGGCCATGGCAGATGACCCCATGGTGAAAGGGTGGAGCCAGTACTGCGCACACTGCGCTTCACCTAAAAATTCCTCTGCGCAGGCCTGAAGGGTATCCACATCCACAACCCACAACATACCAAGTCCTGCAGCGATGGGCAAGGGGCGAAATGGCAGGTGGAAGATGCCACTGGAAGCCGCAGTCCCGATCCTGCATGTAGGCGGTTCAGGATATTGGTCGCCTGATGCTGAACCGGAGACGAAAGCATTTTCCGGCAGCACCCTGAACAACCAAGCAGCTTTATTTAGAGACAGCACTGCTTGCTCCGTATGGAGAGGGGCCTAGAAAAGGTGGCCTAAACAAAGCTCGTCTCCTCTACCCCAGTTGGCTAGCCGCAGTCAACGGGCATCCTTACTTGCGGTTGAAAAATAACAACAAAGAAAAGGCATGCACCTGCCTCACAAAGTGTGCAAAGACTAAAGCTTGCGTGTTGGAACATCAGAACCATGCTTGACACAGTAGACAGTGGTCATCCTGAACGACGTTCTGCTCTAGTTGCCCACGAACTTCTCAGGTTGAATATCGACATAGCAGCTCTCAGTGAGGTCTATTTCCCTGAGGAAGGTAGTCTTCAAGAACACGGTTCTGGCTATACCCTCTACTGGTCGGGTAAGTCAAAGGCTGAGAGCCGCCTTTCTGGCGTTGGCTTCATGGTCAGGAACTCCATTGCCTCCAAACTCGAAAACCTGCCAAGAGTCACTCAGATCGCATCATGTCTATGCGCCTCCCACTTCAAAACAAGCAGCATGCAACACTCTTTAGTGTGTATGCTCCAACCCTTCAAGCAGATCCTGCAGAAAAGAACAAGTTCTATGCTGATCTACGCAACCTCGTACGGAAGACCCCTACAGAGGACAAGGTGATCATCCTTGGTGACTTCAATGCCAGAGTAGGTAAAGACTCAGAAGCCTGGAAAGGAGTACTTGGCAAACATGGCATTGGCAACTGCAATGATAACGGGCGCCTCCTGCTAGAATTCTGCATGGAGCTTCAGCTCACCATTACCAACACTATCTTCCAGCAGAAGAACAGTCTGAAGACAACCTGGATGCACCCACGGTCCAAGCATTGGCACCTTATTGACTACATTCTGGTGCGCCAGAGAGACCTTCGAGATGTCTTACACACCCGAGTAATGCCCAGTGCAGAATGTCATATGGATCATTGTCTAGTACGCTGCAATCTCCGTCTTCACTTTAAATCTACACTCAGGAGAGGCGGTATCCCCCGGAGGAAGTTTCAGGTTGGCAGCCTTCAGTCAGCCGAAGTTAAAGCTGCCTTCCAGGCAAAACTCCAGACAAGAATTGAGGACCCCAGTTGCCTCACAGATCCTTCTCCAGAAGCACTCTGGGAACACCTAAAAACTACCATCCTGTTGACCTCTGAAGAAATCCTCAGGTTCTCCACAAGGAAGAACAAGGACTGGTTTGACGAAAACAATCAAGAGATCCAAGAATTACTGGCGAAAAAGAGATCTGCCTACCAAGCACATCTTGCTCAGCCCTCCTGTCCTGGAAAAAAAGCAACCTTTCGCACTGTATGTAGCAACCTCCAGCGCAAGCTTCGAGACATTCAGAACGAGTGGTGGACCAAGCTTGCTGAGAGAACCCAGCTGTGTGCAGACGCTGGTGATTTAAGAGGGTTCTACGAAGCCCTGAAGGCAGTATATGGTCCATCATATCAGGCTCAGAGTCCCTTGCGTAGTGCAGACGGCCAAGTGCTCCTCACAGACAAGGCATCCATACTGAACCGGTGGTCGGAGTATTTTCAGGTTCTCTTCAGTGCCAACCGCGTAGTTTGCCAACCTGAAGATTCAGCAATCCACCTCACCCCTCTTCAACCAATGAAAACAGAGTTGGATGTGATCCCCACCCTAGAAGAGACTGTTAAAGCCATCAAGCAACTGAAAAGTGGCAAGGCAGCGGGAGTTGATGGAATCCCACCAGAGATCTGAAAGCATGGGGGCATAGTACTACATAGTACACTTCACAAAGTACTTGTCACCTGCTGGGAACAAGGCAAACTATCACGGGACTTTCACGATGCAATCATCATTACTCTACATAAGAACAAAGGGGAAAAGTCAGACTGCTCCAACTACCGGGGGATAACCCTGCTCTCCATCGCAGGCAAAATCCTTGCTAGAATACTCCTGAACAGACTGGTGCCCACCATTGCAGAAGAACTCCTCCCAGAGAGCCAGTGTGCCTTCAGAGCTAACAGGAGCACCACCGACATGGTATTTGTTCTCAGGCAGCTCCAAGAGAAATGCAGGGAACAGAACAAGGGTCTATATGTGACTTTTGTCGACCTTACCAAAGCTTTTGATACCGTTAGCAGGAACGGCCTGTGGCAAATCTTGGAACGTTTAGGATGTCCCCCAGGGTTCCTCAGTATGGTCATCCAGCTACATGAAGACAAGCGAGGCCAAGTCAGACACTGCAATGATCTCTCGGAGCCCTTCCCAATTGGCACAGGTGTAAAGCAAGGATGTGTTCTCGTGCCAACTCTCTTTATGATCTTTTTTAGCATGATGCTTCAGAGAGCCGCAGTAGATTTAGATGATGACGATGGTGTCTACATCCGCTATCGCACCGATGGCAGCCTGTTCAACCTGAGGGGACTAAAGGCCCACTCCAAGACAATGGAAAAACTTATCCGAGAGCTACTGTTTGCTGATGATGCTGCACTTGTCTCCCACTCGGTAACAGCTCTGCAGCATATGACATCCTGCTTTGCAGAGGCTGCCTAGCTATTTGGCCTAGAAGTTAGTCTGAAGAAGACAGAAGTTCTCCATCAGCCTGCACCCCAGGAAGATTATCACCCTCCTTGTATTACTGTGGGTGAATCAGTTTTGAAGACAGTCCAGCAGTTCAGCTACCTGGGGTGCATCATCTCCTCAGACGCCAAGATCGACAAGGAGATTGACAATAGGCTGACAAAGGCAAACCATGCATTTGGCCAACTGCATAAAAGAGTGTAGAGCAACAAGCATCTGAAAAAAGGCACAAAGATCAATGTTTACAAAGCGGTTGTGATGACAACCCTCATCTACGGCTCCGAATCGTGGGTTTTATACCCTCATCTACGGCTCCGAATTGTGGGTCATCACCTGCGACTCCTTGAGCGCTTTCATCAGCGCTGCCTTCGCACCATCCTCAACATCCACTGGAGTGACTTTGTGACCAACACTGAAGTCCTCAAGCAGGCGGAGGTTACAAGCATCGAGGCATTGCTGTTGAAGACGCAGCTGCGCTGGGCAGGGCATATCTCCAGGATGGAAAATCACCGCCTTCCCAAGATTGCCCTGTATGGCGAACTTTCCACCGGCCATCGAAATAGAGGGGCACCAAAGAAGAGGTACAAGGACTCCTTGAAGAAATCCCTTGGTACCTGTTGCATTAACCATCACCAGTGGTCTGACCTAGCCTCAGATCGCAAAGCATGGAGGCACACCATCCACCAGGCTGTCTCTTCCTTTGAGAACGCACACATAGCTGGTCTTGAGGACAAAAGGAGATTGAGGAAGAATCGTACTGCTACAGCACCAACCCCAAATCAGACTTTTCCCTGCAGCCACTGTGGCCAGACCTGCCTGTCCCGCATTGGTCTTGTCAGCCACCAGCGAGCCTGCAACAGACGTGGACTACTGCACCTTTCTTAAATCTTTGTTCGCGAAGTCAAGCCAAGAGGGGGGGTAAGAGCTCAGATCCGCTCCATAAGCATTATGCCTAAGCGTTCATATCTTTCATAGGCATAATACAGGGGCTTTCTCACCAGACGGGGTCCATGCCTTCTTCCAGAAGCTTCATGTGAAGTGCATTTGCAAAGTGAACAAAGCTCTGTTTTCTGTCATTTTCCTTTAATGGTGGAGCTTTAACTCACAAAAGCTTATACAGTGGGAAATTGTGTTGGTCTTTAAGATGCTACTGGGCTCAGATTTTGATCTACTACAAACTAACATGGCTATCCTTCTGAATCCTTAATATTAGACAGGCACCATGAGGCTAGACATAACTTCGGATGCAGCTTCATCTATGCACATTTGTTCAGAAGCAGGCCCTACTTAGTATGATTGGATCAATTATCAGGCGCTACTTAAATGATTGGATCAATTATTGCTGCCATATAAGAATAGGGCCCTGGATCAGATAACTGACAGTCCTATTTGGGACACACTTTTATAGCCTAGGACTTTAGAGTTCATTGACCGAGGTTAAAAAAGAGCCTTGAATTCACTGTATTTCCATGGGAAGGGAAATTAATACAGTTTTAACTACAGTCTGGTGAAATGTTTTGTGATAAGGTCAGTTATGATTAAAGGACTAAAATATTTCTTCTATAACTAAATACCTTCTATTGATGAAGACTTAGTGGCTATTCCATACAGCCTCTTGAAAGGTTCCGTGCTACTTAAAAACAGGTGAACAAGAAGATCCTCTCATTATTAAAAACAAAAGTCATGTGGTACTTTTTATTAAGTCCAACTAAAATAGCACACCACAGAATTTAAGCTCGTGAGTTCCCCAGAACTCTTCATCTGGTAAATATTTCTAAAAGGGGGCAGGGATCATTCCATGATCTTAAGGCCTCTTCGTCACTATTTTGCTGGTTTCACTGGGCACAGAGTGTGGCTAGCATCTCCTTGCAGCCTTAGCATGCTGGGAAGAAAAGGCCATCCAACATAAGAACTAATAGTTAATCAAATGTCTCATGGATGCCAAAAGGAATGCTTGGGTTCCTAAAGGGCCAAGAACCAGGAGGAAATGTAGTACTCTTTATATTAACAGTTAATTAATTAGCAATTATATGAACAGTTAATTACCAAGAAATTAATTTTAGCTAATGAACTAAGTAAAGGGTCAATGTGAGCCACATTGTGGTAGTTGTACCTGGTGATGCTTATGTTCTTTTCTATTTAGTTGAAGTGCCCCTTTCTTTCTTGGCTAAATTGTGATATTCTCAAAGGAAAAATAAGTAGCTGAGTTAGTCCATAGCAAAACCCTTTTGGTAAATTAAAAAAAAAAATCCAAAAAACCTTTCTCAGCAGTTGTGAGAGGAACTTGTCAACAGATGGCGCTGAATCCATGCAAACTGGATGATGAGCCAGACAAAAGGATAGTGCTCTTGTAACCTAATTTGGAGTTTCAGTGGGACTTCACTGAATAGAACATACCAGGGGGTTGAGCTGGGAGCATGAAGAAACACAAGCCAAGGAGATCTTGGCAATACGGGTCTTCTGTCAAGTGCTAAGATGTTCTTGGATGTTGGCTGTGGGGATTTTTCCCTCTCATTTTCCAAAACAGATCAATCTTTCATAGGGATCATTATTTCAATTTAAAACAACAACAACAACAAAAAGGCTAATTTCACCAGTTCCGCAGATGAGGAAAATGGAAATATCCAGTAACCTTCTTTTCAGATTTACCTGGAAAACTAAATTCTATGTATCCATTTTTTTGGACACTGCAACTCTAGCCATCTCCTAAACATTTCTGCTTGTTATATGCCATCAAGTCATTTCTGACTTATTTATTTACACCATTTATAGTCTGCCTTTCTCACAGGGACTCAAGGCAGATTACACAGAATGAGTCAATACAAGCAACATGATGGGACCTTCAATAAACGATGCAATAGGATTTGATCTGTAGAAATTTGGAACCAACCATAAATCTAAAAGAACTGAGGCAAAGCATTAGTATAAACACGAAACCTTAAACAGTGCAAAATTATATACCAGAATAATACTTAACAGTTCAGTGTACGGAGTAGATACCTCCATCCCTTATACACCACAGTCTTTTATCATTTATCCAAGTAACTTTGTAAACAATTATGTACAGTGCAACCCTATTTCCTGTATAGACAAGCCTTCTTGAATAGTTAAGTTTTTCATAATTTATAGAAAGCAAAGAGAGTAAGAACCTTCCTGACTTCCTTGGGCAGGCCATTTTATAAGTTGGGGCTATGTTGGATAAAGCATGTGTATGGGCAGTTGTTGGTTATGTCCAGATTAGCACTTGCAAAAGGCCCTGCTGAGATGAGCAAAGCTGTCATGGTGGAGCATAGGGGAAAAGGTGGTCCCATAGAAAGAGAGAAACTGTCAGCTTGTGGTCCATTGATACTAATCATGTTACCTACAATGTTTATTTGCTTGCAACTAACTCCAATGATCCCCCGTAGAATTTTAGGCATGCCTGAGGGGGGAGAGGAAGGCGGGAGGGAATTGGGCGCCAGAGGCCATAAACGGTTTTGAAGTGCAGAGAAGCGCGGCCACTTCCCAGGCGCCGGCAAGGACACCAGCCGGGAGGGGGAGTGGGGATGGCCCAACGGAAGAGATAACAGGCATGTGAATCAAGCACCTCTGAAAGCAGAATGTAACTTTATTATGAGAATGATTTAAATCCCCCAGGCTTTGATGTATCCCCATAAATGCTAGTGCTTGTTCCCTACACGTTATCACTCTCAAAGACCTTCTGCAAGAGTAACATTGTTGTAATCAATAAATGAAACTTATTTTCAAAAGAAAAGAGTTCTCTCATTGTTGAAGCCTCAATGAACCCTGCGCTGACATTTTGAGAGTGATCCCTTAAAAGGGGCTTATCGGCACGAGTCACTTCTAGCGAATAGCTACAGAAGCACCCGACGACCGAAAGCCCTGCATTCCAGAACTACCAGGGTCCCCGGCGTGGTACGTTACCGAACAGCGGAAACCAAGAAAAGTGAGCAGCCAGGTGCTCTTCATCACCCCGCCGACATGGAAGCACCGCACGTCCACTACACTAATGGACGAGACTGTGCAGCGACACGCCAACATCCTCCGCAACCCCAGGGACCCGGAGGACCAAGAAAGTTCACCCGATACGGCTGGGGAGCCTGCCGAAGCGGCGGGGCCCGGAGGGGGCAAGGAGCCAAAAAAGACGAGCGGCCAGCAGGGAGATTCCCTGGACGAGGACGAGGGCGACTCGCGGGCTTCCTCCCCGAAACCCAACACGATGGAGGAGCTCCGAAGGGAGATGGAAATATTGGGGTGCGACCTCCGACGGGAGATGAACATCACTATGAAACTAACCCTGAGTGAGATGCAGAAGCAAGTCGACTGAGCAATCGCGGGGGGAGCAACCGGAGCGGCGGCACCGATCCTCGACCAACCGGCCACACCGCCAGCCCCGGCGGGGCCCCCTAATCCCCCGGCACCAGGGGCGAAGGTGAAAACCCGGGAGCTGCACGTTACCTTCGACGGGAGCGCGGACAAAGTGGAATACTTCATAATTCAAGCCAACAGCTACATGCATTATTGGGGGTCGACCTTCCACGATGAATACAGCCAGGTGGCGTACCTGGGGTCGAAGCTGGAGGGCGAGGCGCAGATGTGGTACGTGACCCTCTTCGAGACCAAGGGACGGGAGGTAGCCACGGTGGCCGGGTTCCTGCAGGCACTACTATCGCAGTTCGAAGACCCCCTGAGGGAGACCCTTGCCATCACGGCCATAGACGGCCTCCGCCAAGGGAACAAATCCATCAGGGAGTACTCCCTGGAGTTCCGAAACCACAGCCACAAGATAAAGGGATGGAGCAAGGCCATGAGAATCCGGGCATATAAAAAGGGACTGAACCCGGGCTTACTGGACTGGGCCCTGGGGCAAGTACGACCCGACACCCTGGTCGGTTGGATCCAGCTCGCTGGGGAGATTGAGACCAACATGAAGGAGGTGGCGATCCAGCGCCAGGGGCTCCAGAGCCGACCAAGCCACGACGCACGGCCCACGCCCAAACCGGAGTTGAGGAAGACGGGGGGGGGAGCAATCCCCAAGGCCTTCTCGGGAACCCGCAAATGCTACCAATGCGGGGACCCCAACCATCTGGCTGCCAAATGCCCCGAGAAGACCTGGACCAGTACCCCGGCATCAAAAGGGGCGCCGGGCAACTTCAAGAAGCCGAGTAAGCCGAAGGAATCGGGCCGCAGCAGTACCGCCCTGTCGATGGTGCTTGATGAGGATTCTATAATGTTGGAGGAGCTGGGGGAAGACCTGTGGAAGCTGAGCCAGCGGGAAACGAGACCGACCTGCACTAGATGGTGCCCAGCGGCAGGTCCCGGAGAAAGCGGCACCACTACGGGTGAGAGTTTCGGGGGAACTGATGTTCATCCCATTGACTTTGCTAAACGTGAAGCTTAAGCGATTTGTGCATGCCCGAGCTCTTATAGACTCCGGGTGCATACGGGAACTTATCACCCCACGACTAGTGGACATGTTAGAGACAGCCAAAGAGCGCCTTCCCCGACTGCTCGAGTTCGAGCAGATGGACGGGACGTGAATGAGAGGGGAACTGTGCATAGAACAGACGCAAGAAATACTCATGGGGGTGGAGGACCACTGGGACTTAGAAGTGTTCGTAATTGCCCCCTCCTGTTCTTTCAACATCGTGTTGGGGGTTGGGTGGTTGGCCAGGCACCAACCAGACATTCAATGGGGAGAGCACACGATAGACTTTTTGGATCGGAGGTGCACCTCCCACTTATGGCGGGAATCCTGGGGCCCCCGACCCCCACCCAAAAATGAGAAGTTGTGTGTGACCATAGAAGAGGTGAGGACCATCCCAAAAGAGTATTGAGATTTGAGGGGGGTGTTCAGCGAGATCAAGGCGGATGAGCTCCCACCCCACCGAGCCACCGACTGCGCCATAGAACTCATCCCCGACCAACCACTGCCCAAAGCCAAACTGTACTCTATGGGGTGGGCGGAGAAGGAGGAGCTGAGAAAGTTCCTCGACAAGAGCCTCCGCCGGGGGTTCATCCGCCCGGCCACCACGCCGCACGCGGCCCCGGTCCTCTTCCACAAGAAGAAGGATGGGAGTCTTAGCCTTTGCACAGATTTTCGCGGGATTAATGGGATTTCAATGTCCAACGCCTACCCCATTCCCCTGATCAAGAACCTATTGAGTGCTGTGTCAGAGGGGTCGATATTTACCAAGCTCGATTTGCGGGATGCCTACTTCAGGGTCAGGATAAAAGAAGGGGATGAGTGGAAGACGGCGTTCAACACGCCTATGGGACAATTTGAATATTTGGTAATGCCGTTCGGGCTCCAGGGCGCTCCCGGGGTGTTCATGAACTTTATCAACGAGGTCCTACGGAAGTACCTGTACCGGGGGGTGGTGGTGTACCTGGATGACATCATTATTTATTCAAAAGACTTGCCCTCCCACGTGAAGTTGGTCCGGGAGGTTCTGACCACCCTGTATCAAAATAAACTGTATGCAAAACTGTCCAAATGCGAGTTCTACAAGGAGGAACTAGACTATTTGGGTTTCCGGGTCTCGGGGAAAGGGTTGGCCATGGACCCCGCAAAAATACAGGCAGTTTTGGATTGGGAGCCCCCGAGGACACATAGACAGCTCCAATCTTTTATCGGATTCGCAAATTTTTACAGAATGTTCATACAGGGGTTCGCGAAGGTGGCCCTGTCCCTCACAGACCTATTGCAGATGAAAGGGAAGGGTCCCGAGGCAAAAAAGCCGGGCGCGAAACTGAACTGGACTATCCAGTGTCAGGAGGCATTCGACACCCTGAAGTGCCTCTTCACGAGCGAACCCGTGCTAGTGCACCCGAACGAACCCAAGCCTTTCGTGGTTCAATGTGATGCCTCCGACACGGCCGTGGGAGCAATATTAATGCAGAAAGACGAGGGGGGATGCTTGAGACCCTGTGCTTACATCTCCTGGAAGTTCTCGAGCGAGCAGAGAAATTGGTCAGTGTGGGACAAAGAAGCCTACGCAGTTACTTTCGCTTTAAAAACCTGGCGATCGTGGCTGGAGGGGGCCCGAGTTCCATTTGAGATCTGGACCGACCACAAAAACCTAGAGGCCCTCACGGGGCGCAGAAAGTTAACCGGGAAGCAGATCCGATTGGCGGGGTTCTTTGCAAAATTCGACTTTACCCTCCGCCATATTCCCGGGTCCAAAAACTTTTTGCCGGACGCTCTCTCCAGACTGCCCCAACACGAGAGTGAGCGAGAGGAGATCATAGACTCTCTCATTCCCCCCGAGGCCGTAGCTGGAGCTGCACAAACCCGCTCTAAAACGGCGGCGCAGACCAAGAGCCCGTGGGGGGGAGCAAGCTGATCTCGGAGACTGAAGTGGAAGGGAAGGACAGACCTGAGGGGATAGAAAAAGGGGAGGGAGGCTTCTGGTACCACAAAGGTAAGCTCTACGTCCCCAAATCCCTTAGGGTGGAGGTCCTCCAACATTGTCACACCAACAAGCTAGCGGGCCACTTTGGCTATGTGAAAACCCTCCACATGGTGCACCGGTAATTCTGGTGGCCACAAATGAAAAAGGACATCTCGGAGTTTGTGCAGACCTGTCCCACATGCATCATGGCAAAGAGGAGGGGGGGGAAGGTACCGGGCCTCCTCCAACCCCTCCCTTCAGCAGAACGACCCTGGTCGGTGGTCTCAATGGACTTTATCGTGGAACTGCCACCCTCAAAGGGCCGGACAGTGATACTGGTGGTGGTAGACACCTTCTCCAAACAAGCCCACTTTATCCCCTGTAAGAAACTCCCAACAGCCAAAGAATTGGCCCACTTCTTTGTACACGTGGCCCGGATCCACTCGTTCCCAGATAAGGTCATTAGCGACCGTGGCCCACAGTTCATTGCCAACTTCTGGCGGGAGTTCTATAGACTGATTGGCATGGAACAGGGGTTGAGTTCAGCTTACCACCCGCAGACCGACGGTCAAAGCGAGAGGGTGAATGGGCTTCTCGAACAGTACCTAAGGTGCTACGTGAACTTCCAGCAATCGAACTGGGTGGAGCTACTACCATTTGCTGAATATAGTTACAATAACAGCCTGCACGGTTCCATCAAGGTTTCCCCTTTCAGAGCGGTGCATGGCTATGAGGGGAAGCCTTTCCCAACACTTCCAGGTGGCAGCACCCCCCCCCCCCCCCCAATTTCCCCTGAGTGCCAGCAATGGTGGAAAACTCTGGAAAGTTCCTGGAAAGTCATCCAGGAGAACCTGGAGGAGGCAAAAAGGGACTATAAAGCACAATTCGACAAGAAACATAGCCCCGGGTGGGACTTTAAAGTCGGAAAGACGGTATTTCTATCGACCAAAAATCTCCCACTACCTCAAACTTCTCGAAAGCTAGCATATCGATTCTTGGATCCTTTCCGGATAAAACGGGTGATCAATAAAGTAACAGTAGAGCTGGACTTGCCCAAACTATTCAGTAAAATACACCCTGTCTTCCATTGCAGTCTTATCCAATGAGATCCGGGTGGTTCGAGGTGGCATCCCCGGAACCCCAAACCGGAACCTATTCTAGTGCGGGGTCAGAAGCACCACGAAGTGAAAGAGATGTTCGACTCTAGAATGCACAGGGGGGGGGGGGGTTGCAGTACTTAGTGCGCTGGCGCTACTTTCCGCCCAGCTGCGATGAGTGGGTGAAAGCCTCCGATCTCAACGCTCCTAAACTGCTTAAGCAATTTTACCTACTGCACCCAGAAAAACCCCGAGCAAGAGCTTAGGGGGGGCAGTATGTCAGCTTGTGTTCCATTGATACTAACCATGTTACCTACAATGTTTATTTGCTTGCAACTAACCCCAATGATCCCCCATAGAATTTTAGGCATGCCTGAGGGGGGAGAGGAAGGCGGGAGGGAATTGGGCGCCAGAGGCCATAAACGGTTTTGAAGTGCAGAGAAGCGCGGCCACTTCCCAGGCGCCGGCAAGGACACCAGCCGGGAGGGGGAGTGGGGATGGCCCAACGGAAGAGATAACAGGCATGTGAATCAAGCACCTCTGAAAGCAGAATGTAACTTTATTATGAGAATGATTTAAATCCCCCAGGCTTTGATGTATCCCCATAAATGCTAGTGCTTGTTCCCTATAGTTATCACTCTCAAAGACCTTCTGCAAGAGTAACATTGTTGTAATCAATAAATGAAACTTATTTTCAAAAGAAAAGAGTTCTCTCATTGTTGAAGCCTCAATGAACCCTGCGCTGACAGAAACCAAATCAATTATAGGCTTTATGTGTGATAGCCAATATTTTAAATTTAGCCCAGTAACTAATGGGCAGCCGATGAAATGTCTGGGAGAAATACACATGTTCACCTAGCTCCTGATAATAGCTGAACTGTGGCTTTCTGTACCAGGTAGAGTCTGCAAGTTGACTTTGAGGGGAGACCTATATAGAGTGCATTACAGTACTCTAGTCTCAGTGTTACAGTGGTGTGGATCATATAAAGGTGAGGTGCCATCTTACAGGCTAGGCTGAGTGCAGAAAGCATTTTTTCCAGTTGCATTAACTTGCTCCCCTAGCAATAAAGTTAGAGCCAGCAAGGCTCTTAACTGAGTTAGCAAGGGACAGCTGAATTCCTTCAAAAGTGGGGAGCACAACATCCTTCAAGATTTCAACCTCATGGCAGCTCCATCAATTAATCTCCTCCAAAACATTCTATCATTAACAGTGTTGCTCAGGTCTTGCAAACTGAAGCCCATGTCTTCCTTTATTGAATTAACATATTGGGTCTTCCACTTTTCCTACTGCCTTCAACATTTCCTAGCATTTCCAGTGAGTCTTGAATTCTTATGACATGACACAAGTATAATAGCTTCAGTTTAGTCATTTTAGCTTCTATGGTGAATTCAGAGTTGATTTGATCTAGAACCCACATGGTATCTGTAAAACTCTCCTCCAACACTACCTTTCAAATGAATCAGTTTTCTTCCTGTCAGTTTTCTTCACTGTCCATCTTTTGCATACCTACATACTGAAAGGGAGTACCATCATATGAATTATCTTGATATTGGTCTCAATCAGTGCTTTCTTGCACTTAAAGATCTTTTTCAGTTCCTTCACGGTTGCGTTTCCAAATCTTAATTTCCTCCTGAAATTGGTTGAAGTCTCTACTTTGCTTAATATCTGAGCCAAGGAATAGAAAATCTTTAACAATTTCAGTTTCTTCATTGTCTGCCTTAAAATTGTGTTTCTACTCAGTAGTCAACAATTTCTAAACAAACTTTATTTATTGTTGCTACATTGTGCTATGTTTGGATAAAAAGAAAATCTGAAAGCATTCTAGTTCAGGTTGGGGGTAGGCTGATTTTGGCATTGCATGGTACATTTAAAGGTAAAGGTAGTCCCCACTGTGCAAGCACCAGCCGTTTTTGACTCTCGGGTGATGTTGCATCACGACGTTTTCACGGCAGACTTTTTACAGGGTGGTTTGCCATTGCCTTCCCCAGTCATCTACACTTTCCCCCCAGCAAACTGGGTACTCATTTTATTGACCTTGGAAGAATGGAAGGCTGAGTCAACCTTGAGCCGACTACCTGAACTCAGCTTCTGCCAGGATCGAACTCAGGTCATGAGCAGAGCTTCGACTGCAGTACTGCAGCTTTACCACTCTGCACCATGGGGACATGTGGTACATTTATTATCGTTGAATCTATATAATCATTTACTCATTTTTCAATCCTTTTCTGAAGTTCTCAAAATTGGAACACACGGATTGGATAATCCCATGGTTTTCTTCCTTACAACACCCTGAGGTAGGTTAGGTCAGTGTTCCTCAGTGTGTTTTGTGGCCTGAGCAAGGATTTAGAATAATAGAATCATAGAGTTAGAAGGGACCTCCAGGGTCATCTAGTCCAACCCCCTGCCCAATTCAGGAAACTCAAATTTCGTCTGTTAAAACATTAGTATGGTTTTGAAAAACCCATAACTATCCAGCCTAACCAGATTTTAGCCAGTAAGGGACTGGGGGAGGGTGTTTTCATTCCCCCCCAGGGTATTTTTGTAGAAATCACGTCACTGTTTATTGTAATGTCATCAGACTTGCCTATAATTGACAGTAGAGAAGCAGACTTTCCCATGAGGAATTGTTTACTATCTAAGTACTAGCAAAAGGGGAATTTATAGCACTTAACATGAAGCACAGAGTGAGTCTGGGAAGGAGGAATGGCCCCTTGACACCAGCCATTGAGAGTGGTTGGAAAGGGAGAATGCTTTTCCATAGATAAACAGCAGCATGTGACTATAATCCTTCTGCAATTTTTAAAAATCTCACTTATTCCCACTATCATCTTCTCAATTGATTTTTGAGTGTACTCAATTCCCCTTTGAGATAAGCAACATTGAGTACAATGCCTGTAAGGCTTTTGGCAAACCAAAAGTGCAGTTTACATAAGCAACTGCAATTCCTTTGGACTATACAATTTATCATCGACCTAACCTTTAGGTCTATAAACATACTTTCTGTATATGGAGAGGCTATTAAGCCTTTCCAATTACTTCTGTTGACGGAATAGACTGCATTTCAAAATAAATTCTTTGGATTAACAACTTTTTGCACAAGCTGTGTAATACAGTTATAGTGCAATACTAAGCAAAGTTACACCCTTCTAAATCCATTGACTTGAATGGATTTAGAAGTGAGTAACTCTGCTGGGGATTACACTGCACAAAGAAAGCAGAAGCGCAATGAAGCTAAGGGACTGGCCAAAGTGAGAATTGCCACTGGCAAGTGAGAATTTTTACTAGCTCTGCTCCTGTGTCTTGATTAGCAGACAGACATGCTGCAATTTAGTAATTCAAGGCATGAAGATAAAGTGATGGGAAAAGCTTCACCTGCTTAATTCTTTCACATCAGCATGATGATAAAGGCACAAGAGAAACACCTGTTAAAAAGTTAGCTCCCCTGGCAGGAGAAATAGAAAGGTAATTTGTAGAAACCAGGCTGCCCAAAGCCACAAAGAAGAGACACTGCAGGGCACCGAATTCCAAAGGTTCTGGTCACCTTGCAGAGCCAGGCCAGTCATGCATTTGATTTTCATTGTAGCGTTGGCTATCCCTAGTTGGAGGCAGGGGACTGCCCAGTTTGGAGGCCCTCCCCTCACTTCAGAGTCATCAGAAAGCAGGGGTGGGGAGGGAAATGTTTGCTGGGTACTCCATTATAATCTATGGAGACTGGTTCCCATAGGGTATAATAGAGAATTGATCTGTGGCCATTTGGGGCTCTGGGGGGCTGGTTTTTTTTTTCAGCATAGCACCCAATGCCTCTCCTCAAAACACCCTTGAAGTTTTAAAAAGATTGGACCAGGGAGCCCAATTCTATGAGCCCCCCAAAAAGGTGCCCCTATCCTTCATTATTTCCAACTGGAGGGAAGGCATTTAAAAGGTGTGTGGTCCCTTTAAATGTGATTGCCAGAATTCCTTTTGTAGTTCAGTCATGTTTGTCACATCCTTGCTTCCGGCTCCATCCCCAAAGTCTCCTGGCTCCACCCCAAAAGGCTCCAGACATTTCTTGAGTCAGACCTGGCAACCCTATTTTCATGTGATGCTTAGGTTGAATCCAGGCAGTGTGAAGAGGAGCCCAGGGGGAATATTTGTTTGAAGGGCTGTGATGGCAGCTCAGTAACATATGAAGTGCTTGAATGCAACACTAGTTCTGAGGGCCAGCTTTAAATGAGTACTGCAAAAGTTTTTGATGGAAACAACTGACTAGAACTCATTGTGGTGTGATCAGGAAAAGTCAGTCCTGCAGCTAGTTAGTTGTGCTCTTCCTTGGAGCACAGATTGAAATTGAGCATATTCCCTTAAAAACTGGTCATCTGGAGGGGCTGGCTAGGGTTGCCAGCTGTCCAGGAAACAAATGCTGTCCCTCTTGCTAGGCTTTTAACAGTAATTTGATACGCAGAAGTCAATAGGCAAAGCTTTTCATGGCACAGAGGCCCTGTAATGCACTGAGTGACGAGACGTGTTGAAGGCAACATGCTTTATTAGCAAGTACATCACTAGGCAAGGCAACGCGGGCCGGGTCCTGATTATATACATACCCCGGAACAACCCTCCATCTGGCCAGGTCCAATCCTGGCCAGTTAAACTTCCCACCACAGATCTTGATTGGTGGAGCGTATTTGCGGAGCTACATCCGGGGACCAGTGGACTTCCACTGGTCACCTCCATAGCGTCCGCTGTGTTGTAATTTTGGGACTGAATGCAAGACACAACATTCCTCCCCCCCTAGTTCAAAACACAAAGTCTTTCAAGTAGGCTGGCGCCCTGCGTTTCCGGGTTGACCTCCTCGGGGTTATTTGGGGAGTTGGAGAGGCTGGCAGGGCGGCTGGTTCCTCGTGGTGGGGTGATGCTGGAAAAGGGCTGTCCATCGCCTATTGCTGTTCTGGACTCTCCTCTCTCGACAGGGGGGGGGGGTGCTCCCTCCGCTGTGGTGCTCTTTCGCCCACATAGTCGGTGCGGCCGGCATAGGCTGGGCAGCTTCCGGGGACGTTGCTGTTATTACTCCCCCACTTCCCGTTCCCCCGATCGCTGTTGGTTCTTCCGGCAATGTGCAATGGCACAGCTGGTCAATATGCCTCCTTAGGATCTGGCCCCCCTCCAACGAGATCTCAAAGGAGTGGGACCCGGTGACCCGCAGCACCCGGGCAGCTAACCACTTTGGCCTGCTTGCAAAGTTCTTTGCATATCCCGGATCCCCTAGAAAGAATCCCCTAGTGGCTTCCCTGGTTTCGGGGGAACTGCGGAGGTCCATCGCCCGGTCAGGATGCAACCTGTCTAGCCTCGTGATCAACTTCCTCCCCATTAGTAACTCGGCAGGGCTTAACCCGGTGACAGGGTTGGGGGTGATTCTGTTATCAAATAGGAAGGCTGCCAGGCGGTGATCCCAATCTCCCTGTACAATGCAACTCAGGGCCTCTTTAGTGGTGCGCACCATGCACTCTGCTTGGCCATTGGTGGCTGGATGGAAAGGGGCGGACTGAATGTGCTGGATGAGGTACCGATTCAAGAACTCCTGGAATTCCCGGGAGGTGAAAGCGGTCCCATTGTCTGTGACAAGGGTCTCGGGAATCCCATGAGTACAAAAGACCCTTCGCAAGGCTCTGATCACTGCCGCGGTGGAGGTTGAAGCTACGGTAATCACTTCCAACCACTTGGTGTATGCATCGACTAAGATAAAGAATATTTGGCCCTGGTATGGCCCCACAAAGTCTAGGTGTAACCGGGACCATGGCCTCTTGTTGGACTCCCAGTGGAGGACAGGGGCACTGGGCGGATCCAGTCGGGACTCTTGGCAGGGTTGGCACCTTCGAACCCACCCCTCTATTTCCTCATCCATCCCTGGCCACCATACATAGCTACGTGCCAGGGCCTTCATGTGTACTATCCCCGGGTGTGTTTCGTGTAGGGCTTCCAGCACTTGCTTCTGCAATGTGTGTGTGTGGGGGGAAACCACCACCCTGCTACCCCAGAGAAGGCACCCCTTGTGCATGGACAGTTCTTCTCTGCATGATGCAAATGCCCTGAATTCTGCGTCCAGTTTGCCTGCGGGCAACCCCCTTCCCACCCAGTCTAAAATGTGTGTGAGGATGAAGTCTCTACCCGTGGCCCTAGCTACCTCAGTGGTGTGGAGGGGCCTCTTGGGTAGAGTCTCTAGAAGCATCACATGGTGGGCAGGGGCAGGATCCGGGTTCATAGAGGGCAGCGGCAGGTGGCTGAGGACGTCCACGTGTCCCATAGCTTTGCCGGGGCGCTGGACCAGGGCATATGTGTATGAGTTGAGGAACTGGTTCCACCGCAGGATGCGCTGTGACAGAATTTGTGGTGTCTGGCGGTCTGGGGCGAGGAGGCCCAGTAGCGGCTTATGGTCTGTGGCGATCGTGAAACGCCTACCATACAGGTAGTCGTTGAATTTATGCACACCCGCCACTATTGCCAAGGCCTCCTTGTCTATCTGGGCATAGTTGCGCTCCACGGGGCATTTTTATCGAGGGGCCTATGAAGGGGTTCTGTGATGGCCGCTTTGTGGGGCAAAAATGAATGATAAAAATTTAATAATCCCAAGAAACTTTGTAACTCCACCTTGCACGTGGGGGCCCGGGCGTGGACAATAGCCCTGGTCTTGTTGGCCATCGGGTGGATTCCCACGGCGTCTACTGCAAAACCCAGGAACTCTACCATCGACACCCCAAGGGAACACTTCTCCCGCTTTACTCTAAGTCCCGCCGCCTGGAAACGGTGGAGTACCTCATGCAGATGGCTGCTGAACTCCTCAGTGTCCGGGGCCGCGATCAAAATGTCATCAAAAAACGGTTGCACTCTGGGGATCCCTTTGAGAAGAGAATCCATTATGCTCTGAAAGATCCCTGGAGCCACACTAACCCCAAATTGCAACCGCCGCACCCAAAAAGCTCCCCTGTGAGTCACAATGGTCTGGGCTTCTGCTATCTCAGTGTCCACCGGGAGTTGCTGGTACGCCTGGGCCAAGTCCAGTTTCCCCAAAACCTTAGAGCCTGCTAGGGCTGCCAGGATGTGGCTGACCACCGGAACAGGGTATGGGTTGTCCTGAAGTGCCTTATTTATTGTGCACTTGTAATCAGCGCATATGCGCACATCTCCATTCAGCTTCACTGGAATGACTATGGGTGTTTCCCATGCAGCATAGGATACCGGTTCTAGCACTCCCTGGGCCGTGAGGTGGTCCAGCTCTGCTTCTTTTTTGGTTTAAGAGCTAACGGAACTTGCCTGGCCTTTAGCCTTATTGGTTTCACATGGGGATTGAGGGGTAAGGTGATGGGAGGCCCCTTGTAGCACCCCAGGGACCCATCAAACACTTCCGGGAATTCCCAGCACACGTGCTCGAAATTTTGCGTTTGCATCTGCTGCACCCCCACTGTTTGAATACCCAGCGGACGAAACCAGGCCAGCCCCAGTAATGTGGTGAGCTGGCGTTTGACCACGAGAATGTTCAGCTTGCCCTTAAAGTTCTTAAACTCTACCCTTACAGTGGCACAACCCAAAATCTGTACAGGGTTTTTTTGGAAGTCCCACAGTATGAAGTCCACCGGTCGCAGCCGGGGCCGGCCATGGGGACAAAGTTTTCTTAGAGACTCCTCCGAAATGATGGAGATGGAGGAGCCTAAGTCCAGCTCCATTAGGTATGGAGCACCCTCGATTAGGACTGACACCCTGACCTTATCTGAGGTAGTGAGGGGCAAGTTCATTACCTGCAGGCTAGTCAATGCGGTCAAGTAGGCATTGGTCGAGTCATGGTTGGTGGACTGGTGTCTGCGGGTGGCCGTGGCCTGGCAAGCCTGTGCTATGTGGCCCACTCTTCCGCAGTTCCTACAGTCCATGTTGCGATAGGGGTAGTTCCAGTGCTCGTGTGGATCCCCACAGCTGGCGCACTTGGTGTTGGCTGGTCTCTCTGTTGCTCGTGGCCGAGTGGGCACTCTCAGCCCGTTCCTGGTTGGCGATGTAGCTTGTTTCCCTCCTCCTCCTCTGGGTTGCCCGGTGCCATCTCCTCCTGGTGGACGGCTTCCGCTCGCAGGTTGTTGTAAGCTTTGGTTGCTCTCTCGAATGTGGTGGCGTCGTTGAAGGTGAGTTGGAGGGTGAGCTCTTCCTTTGTGAAGAGCTTTTGCTGCAGTCTTTCGTCTTGGAGGCCCCAGACGAAGCGATCCCTCAGGGCTTCATCCAGCTTGTCGAAGCTGCAGTTCCCCGCGATTTGACGGAGCGCAGCCAGGTAGACAGCAGCTGTCTCTCCTGCCCCTTGATCCCTCTTGTGGAAGAGGAACTGGCGGGTGATGATGGAAGGCTGAGGCAAGAAGTGCCTGGTCAGGAGTCTGACTATCTCCTCATACGTTTTCTCCATGATCTTCGCGAGGGCCGAGAGACCCTTTGCGATCTCAAATGTGGCCTCCCCGCAGATGCTCAGGAGCACGTCTCTCTTACAGCTGTCGTCTGTAATCATGTTCACTCGTAGGTAGCAGTTGACCTGTTCCATGTAGGTCTCCCACCTATCGGGGTCGAATTCTGCAAGGTGGCCCGTCGTCTCATTTGGGTTAGCCATGGCAGCGGCGGCGGGCGCTTCCATCTCCCTCGAATGCGTACCTTCCTCGTCTTCAGCCAGGTCAGCGAAGTCCCGCTTGGGGAGTTACCTGGCTAGAATCCCACCTTCGTCACCTCTGTGATGTACTGAGTGATGAGATGTGTTGAATGCAACATGCTTTATTAATGAGTACATCACTAGGCAAGGCAACGTGGGCTGGATCCCAATTATATACATACCCCAGAACAACCCTCCATCTTGACCAGGTCCAATCCTGGCCAGTTAAACTTCCCGCCACAGATCTTGATTGGTGGAGCATATTTGCGGAGCTACATCTGGGGACCAGTGGACTTCCACTGGTTACCTCCGTAGCGTCCGCTGTGTTGTAATTTCGGGACTGAATGCAAGACACAACAGGCCCCAAATGCTATTGTGTACTGGCTAGCTACTGCAGATAAAATTGCTGTTAACTGAACAAGCTGGCACAGCTATGAGGCTTGCACTAGTGACTGGGAATGCACACTGTGCCAGCGCTTCTTGTTATGTTGGCAGTCTAGTAAGCACAACAGGCCTGACTGCTCAGATCCATAGTAAGCCACTGCCCATCCTTAGTTATGTTCTCACTTCCCTTTCTGATCTTTAGGTGGACTGGAGCCACTCACTGTTGAAGATGGTGATTCCAAAATAAAATGGCATAGAAAAGGAGAAATCCAAGTCCTTTGTAAAGCACACCTACACCTCTGTTTCACTCTGCTTTGTAAGATTCAAATTTCTCAATATTTGATTATGTCAATATATAAATACCTCAATATTAGTACAATGTCTTCCTTTTACTTCAAGCTGTCTCTAACAGCAGCGATGCATGAAAAGAAAGCCAGAAGGCAACATTCCACATTTGATCCCATTTGCCCTTTGAGATGATACTTTACATTGCTACTCACACCAGGGACAGCCCTCCACTAATCAAACCTAGGCAATTTTTTAGGGTTAGAGTTAGATGGCCACAGACAACCTCAGGCATCCAGGGTGCAGGACAGAGAGGAAGCTGAACCAGCATTCCTCCTGTGCATGTCGACCATGCCTACTAGGCTTGCAAGTCCAGGCAGGGGATCCCCTGATTTTGCAGTCTCCTCCTTGCCACCTGCCAACTGGTCAGCAGGTGGAAGCCCTGCCCCAACAGTAACCATGTGCCTTTAGATCTCAGGCAGGGTTAGAAGCTGGCAAATTCCTTGTATTTTGGAAGGTGTGTGTGTGCCTTTAAATCACAGTGACACTGAAGCTGTAGAGGGGCAGGGCGAGCAGGCAGAGCCCCTGTGCATGTGAAAGAGGAAGAGAGAGAGTTCAGTCCCCTGTTCATTTTGTATTCCTTTCAGATGCTGTTTGTAATGTAAAGGATAATAAAGAGTTAGGTAGAACCTGAGTATGGGATAGAAGAAAGCTCCACCATCTAGACCTCTCTCTCTCCTTAAGTTTGTTGAAATATAGCAGATTGTTGCATTCAGCAACTCCAGTGAAATCACAAAAGTGTGGACATACAGTTTATTTTGACTGCTTTGTGTCTGTGTGTATGTTCATTTTCATTTAGTGGAAATGCAGCTGCTAGGAAACAAAAAAGGCAAAAAAGACAAGGAAGAAATGAAGACTGTATTCAGGGGAACTGTGCTGCTGTATTTTTATTTCCAGGGAATGGAAATGGGAAAGTCTCCAGGCTCCACCCACAAAGTCTCCTGGATCCACCCCTGAAGTCCCCAGATATTTCCTGAGTTGGACCTGGCAACCCTAATGCCTATATAGAAGTAATTTCCATTATTCTCAATGAGATTTATTCCCAGTAAAGCATGTAGGATCACAGCCCTTAAAATATGTTTGATATTTCATTAGGTTTGTGTGAATATGTTGTTGGGACAGGGGAGTGCCTAGGGTGCAAAAAAAAAAAAAGGTTGGTGGGCCCCAATTCACATGCATCCATTAGTTTGCCGTATATCACTAATTACTTGTTCTTTCCTTCACCAAATTAGGGTGCTAATTTATCTCCCCCCCCCCCGCAGTCATTTTTACTTTCCCCCACCATCTTATCAATTTCTCAAAAGACTTTGAGGATTGAACACCCCTTCCTTTATGAAATGGCCTACCTAAATCCAGGGGGGTTTTTTGAGCAGGAATGCATAGGAACGCAGTTCCTGGTCGCTTGGCTCAGGGGTGTGGCCTAATATGTAAATGAGTTCCCGCTGGGCTTTTTCTACAAAAAAGCCCTGTGTGAAACAATGGTGATATCGGGAGTGTGGCCTAATATGCAAATGAGCTCCTGTTGGGCTTTTTCTACAAAAACCCCTGCCTAGATCTGTTGCTCTGTTAGCTTTCTAAGAGACTCTGAGAAGTCAAATGGTTTAAATGCACTTTCTTATTAATTCATAGGTGATTTAAAGTAAAATGAATAATAATAATAATAATAATAACAACAACAACAACAACTTTATTTTTGTATCCCGCCCTCCCCCGCCAAAGGCGGGCTCAGGGCGGCTCACAGACATGGAATTCCATGATTCAAATAAAACAATATAAACAACAATTTTAAATACAATCAATTACATAAATAAATTAGTTAAAAATAGATAAAATAGGTGCTATAAAATACTATACGTCATAATCATACATAAGATGGCTAGATGGCTACAAATCAGTTTAGCCAGGTTCTGTCTTAAAAGCAAGCTGAAAAAGAAATGTTTTGCAAGCCCTGCAGAATTGGTTCAGGTCCTGCAGGGCTCGCACCATCTCTGGAAGTTGATTCCACCATCGAGGGGCCATTGCTGAGAAGGCTTGCTCCCTGGTTGTCTTCAATCTAGCCTCTCCTGGCCCAGGGATTGTTAAAAGATTTTGAGAGCTGGATCTCAGTGCTCTCTGGGGAACATATGGGGAGAGGTGGTCCCTTAGGTAGGCAGGTCCTCGGCCATATAGGGCTTTAAAGGTGATGACCAGCACTTTATAGCGAACACGGTACACAACCGGTAGCCAGTGCAGATCCCACAGCCCAGGCCGCACGTGTTCCCACCGAGGTAGTCTCGTTAGCAGCCTGGCCGCCGCGTTCTGGACCACCTGAAGTTTCCGTGTTCGGTATAAGGGCAGCCCCATGTAGAGGGCATTGCAGTAGTCTAGTCTCGAGGTGACCGTTGCGTGGATCACAGTTGCTAGGTCGCTGCATTCCAAGAAGGGAGCCAACTGCCTCGCCCTCTTGTGGTGAAAGAAGGCGGATCTAGCAGTGGGAGCTATCTGGGCCTCCATTGATAAAGAGGATTCCAGTAGCACTCCCAGGCTCTTGACTCTGCGCACTGGTATCAGTGGCGCACCGTCAAAAGCCAGTAGGGTAATCTCCCCTCCCGGTCCACCGCGGCCCACACAAAGGACCTCAGTCTTCGCCGGATTCAACTTCAGCCCGCTCAGCCTGAGCCAGTCAGCCACGGCTTGTAACGCCTGGTCCAAATTTATAGGGACATCGCCAGCTCGGCCGTCCATCAGTAGATAGAGCTGGGTATCATCTGCATACTGATGACAACCCAGCCCATACCTCCGTGCAATCTGGGCAAGGGGGCGCATGTAGATGTTAAACAGCATCGGGGAGAGAATTGCCCCCTGAGGCACCCCATAATGAAGTGGGTGTCTCTGAGACAGCTCCCCCCCAATTGCCACCCTTTGTCCCCGACCTTCAAGAAAGGAGGAGAGCCACTGTAAGGCTAGCCCCCGAATTCCTGCGTCGGCGAGGTGGCGGGTCAGCAGCCGATGGTCAACCATATCGAACGCAGCCGATAGGTCTAGCAGCAGCAATACTGCCGAGCCGCCTCGATCCAGTTGCCACAATGAAAAGTGGGCAAAAGTTTGGAGTTGGTCTCTGTGCAATATGGAAAGGAATTTGTTGTCTTGACTTATGCTTTTTTAACTAACATTGTAACCCCCATGAAATCTGGTCTCGGAGAAAGGCAGTTTAAAAATGCTACAAGTAAATAAATAAATATGAATGGCACACTATACTGGACTGAAGCTGCCAACATTCCTATGTCTGGTGTTATGTATGTGGACTCAAGAGAAGACTTTGGATATTCCCACCGGGCTCATTGGAGCCAGGCGGACTGAGCTTGGGGACTTGGGAACAAAGGGCTGCAGGATCCAAATCCCTGCAGCCCTAGACCAATCACAAGCCCTCACCAGTTTGAATGACCCAATGATGTGCTACCGCGGGAATCCAGAGATGTATATAACTTGGGCTGGTAGGCCCCATCCTCAGTCGTACTGTAACCTTTACTATGTGATTCCTATTAAAGAGCTTGTTATCACTTACTCTGAGACCCTGCCATGCATAGAACCCACTATATTATATCTGGCATTTCCATCACTTCAATTCATTAGGAATATCCAAGGGAAACTTGAGAAGAAATGATGAGAGAACTTGCTGTAGCTGGTATAACCATTATAAAAGCCTTTGCTTTATTGGCATTACCATGCTTATAGACACTGAACCTATGTGTTTTTCCTGGCCTTCTTGTAACATTATGTCCTATATAGCACAAACTGTTAAATCACAAATAGTAGGGGACTACAGTAAGGATGCCCCAGCAACAGGCTTCAAGAGAACAATTATCATATTTTTAGAATAGATACTGACCTTTGATACTTACATTCCAGCACCGGAGGAATCATAGCTGGGAAGGTCCAGCCTGCTTTCCACTGAGGTCATGATACTTTTTTCTACAACACCGCCTTTCACTAATAAATATGGAAATCCACCTAATGGATTCAGAGAAAAGGGGTGAAAAGCCCCCCCACACACACACACACTGCTGCCTCCCTTTCCACTGGTGAAAACAGGATGAGAGTTTCTTCTTCTTCCTTGCACCACTCCCTAGAAATGCTAAGTGAATGAAAGGGTTTTAAGGTGAGTTCCCCTGATCTATGTCTGACTGCAAGTCTGGTCACACATGTGAGACTTAACATTGTATAGTTATGCCCAGTGCTTTTTTTTCTGGGGGGAATGCACCAGAACAGAATTCCAGAACCTCTTCATAGAAACAAAATTCTCAAAAAAAGTTTAAAAGTTCATGAGGGGCATTGGGGGGGGCATGATGTCACTTGTGATATCACAAACATATTAAAATAAAAATTTTAAAAATAAGATATAAATGAGGGGATGCCTGGAAGCAGCTGCAGATGAGCAGGGAAGTAGCCAGATGGCACAGGGGACTTGTTGCTCTCACCAAGGGCAAAGCATGGGCTGTGAGCCTGGGGGGAGTCTGGGGCAGGCACAGGTGTGTAAGAGTTCTGGATTCTGAGAATTGGCCATCAAACTCAAGGGACAAAATTCTCCATGGAGAAGAAGAAATATGCACATTGGCAAGATTTCAGTTCAATGAAAGGGAAGTAATTCAAGTCTTCAGAGAATGTTTAACATTCAGAGAAGAAATGCTCAAGGAACTGTCTCAGATTCGACACACTCTCAATACAATAGCTATTCCCTCCAGTGAGTGTGAAGGTGGATTTCCCCAGATGAACCTGATTGTCACTCCAGAAAGGTCCTCCTTGTCAGTCAAAACCATATATTTATTATTTATTTAAAAAATGGTTGGATCTCCCTTAACAGTCTTTGATCCAACAAAGTATGTTAAAATACAGTTGGTTCAAGGTCATCATTCAGCATTAGGCACCAAAAGCAAGACCCAAAAAAGGGCTGAGGAAGTTGGTGACATGTTTAAAGTTTGGAAACTGCTCTAAAGTAGAGGTAAGTCTATAGTGCATGAAAATAATGTTGAATTATTTGTGTTTCTCCTTCATTTCCATCTTGACAGTTCTGGCACCTCTTTTTCCAGAAAAAAAAGCCCTAGTTATGCCCTTAGAGGAATTTCAGTACAATTCATTTGTAACAGTTAACAGTTGCAGTTCTCAACCTGAAAAACTATTCAAGCTTAAAGTAGGATACAGCTTCTTACAGGGCCAAGTATGGCCTTGAGACTCATCTGATTAAGGCTGCAACCCCACTGCCATGAAGAAAATGTAAGGCTTCCAGTATGAAAGAGCTGTCCCACATCTTATTAAATGAGATCTACAAATTCTAAAACTAATTTTCTGTAAAGTGTTGATAGTAGGCTTCCCAACCCTCCCGCCCTGGCGGGGGACCCCAGGATTTCTACCCTCTTCCCCCGCTCCCCAAAAAAACGGAAGCGGGGGGAGGGGAAACGGCGCCGGGGAGCATGGCGAGCTGCCGCATCCCATAGCGGGCGAGGCCGCCGTGCCACTGCCGCCCCCTCCCCGCCCACCGCAGCTGCTCCTCCGAGATGAGCCCAGGCTAAGCCCATCTCGGAGGAGCAGCCAAGAGGTGGCAGCAGCGCAGGGGAGGGTGAGGCAGGCCAGGAGCATGGCGAGCTGCGAATCCGGGCCCTTCTAGGACCCGGACTCGCGGCTCGCCATGCTCCCGGCCCGCCTCCACCCCCCCTCCGATTCCACCCCAGAGGCGGAGCGGGCAAGGCCACCACGTTGCTGCCGCCTCTTCTCCGCTCGCCGTGGCTGCTCCTCCGAGATGGGCTTAGGCTGAGCCAATCTCGGAGGAGCAGCCATGGCAAGCGGAGAAGAGGCGGCAGCGGCCTTGCCCACTCCAAGACGGGGAGGCTCGTCTGGGGTTTGGACTTGGGAGCCCTAGTTGATAGCCCTATTCATTTCCCCCCCTAGAAATTTCTGCAGGTTGGCATAGAGATGCCAGCCTATGGGTGGGACTTGGGGATCCCTCAGAATTACAGCTCATCTCCAAACTACAAAGGTCAGTTCCCCTGGAGAAAATGGCTGCTTTGGATGGTGGGCTCTATGTCATTATACCCTGCTGAGGACTCTGTCCTTCCCAAATTCTACCCTCAAATCTTCAGGAGTTTCCCAATCTGTGGCTGCAACCCTCCCCCATTCCCTCCTTAAGGCCAGGAGCAACCTGGCAACCCTAGGTTAGCAGCCACCAAAAACTACAAGCATTCTTTTATGGTACAGGAATAGTTAAGCCACGCAAGTATTTTGCACCATTTTATCACTTGGCAGGATACAATATTCTAGCTATAGTGGGTGACAGAGATCGCCACCAACTAGTTTGGTCACCTGTCTGGGCTCTCACTTCTATTTAATATACAGGGGATCAGGAGAAGGACTTAGAAAGAAGAGGTGAAACTCCACCGTGACACAGGAAATCAGTGGCAGAACTGAAAGTGAGGAATCATGGCTACCTTGTCCTCATTTACTAGCTCAGTCATATGGTTCTGCCCCCCCCCCCCCAAACTACAGTAGAGAAATACTGACTTTAAAATACCACCTCATACCCATTTTTGCAATCTGAACCATAAAAACAAAAAACACATTCCTCTTAATTTAGTTGCCCTAATTTCCTAGCTGTAATAACTCTGCATTGCCAATACTTAGTATAAGAAACTTCAGTACAATTCCTGTCAGTCTATCAAAAGAATTCTAGTCTCTGCCCTTTCCCCTTCAAACTGCCAAACTTTAACAGACTTTTTGATAAGGAAACAAAAAAAGGGTTTGTAGAATCTTTCGGGCTCAAGTACCGTGTTCTACTGGAGAAAGTTTTTCTTCCAGACGTTTCGTTCTCGGCTGTGGAGAACATCCTCAGTGACGTTGCAGCCGGAGCAGGCACTCTGACTTTCTTGGCTGCTGTGCATTGAGTGAGGCCAGGGCTCACTGCACAGCAGCCAAGAAGGTTAGAGTGCCTGCTCCGGCTGCAACGCCACTGAGGATGTTCTCCGCAGCCGAGAATGAAACGTCTGGAAGAAAAACTTTCTCCAGTAGAACACGGCACTTGAGCCTGAAAGATTCTACAAACCCTAATGATGTTACCAGCTGTGAAAACCTGAAATCTTTGAAAACAAAAAAAGGTTTGAAAAAACCACTGTGAAGTTTGTGCCTCTTACTTATATAACACATGCAAAGGGACAATGTTGCTCATTAAAACTAAAAAGGCACCTTTTCTGAGTCATTTGGGTACTCATCTGGGAAAAGATCAACAAGCAGGTCAGTGCTCTAGCAAAAGTAAACACTGGAAAACTTGAACTAGAATGTTCAGTCAGACAGGTGCTGCAAGAAGTTCTGAAAAAAGCATTTATAGAAAAGCCACAACACAGAGACTATTTCCAGAAAGTGATGAAAATCTCACAAAGAAATAGGAACTGAATGTGGGAGGGTGGGTCCCTGATCAGGATAATAAGGAATTTATCAAAATAATTGACAGTACCATAATGGTCATCTAATAATATGAATATTATTCCTATTTCGTATTTATTAAGTGCACACACCAATCACAGTGCCATCTTAAGCACAGTTACGCTTTTACATCCCATTGACTTCAACAGACTTAGGATAGGGCTGCTAGACATTGTATAAAGAGCAAATAAGGTGTGACATTGAGAATGTTAAGAAAATTGAAAACTAGGAGATTGCCAAGTGCTTATAAAATTTGACAGAAATACCTCCAGATTAAGCAGGGGGTGCTTGGATTCTTTTTGTAAAGACCTGGAGTAGTGTGGCCCCACAATGCAGTAAATGAAACCTATAGCTAGTAGATGCTCGAGTCATTCAGTCTCCTAAAAAGGTTTTGTACCATCCATCAGTAGTCTGTTTCCTGTACAATTATTCTTCTAGCACATCCTGATTGGCAACCAGATTGCTTTGCTGCAACTTGAACCATGCACAGGTACTTCCTTGTAAATGATGGCTCTCACTTGTCTCTAAGGAAGCTTTTTAAAAATATGAGAATGGCTAGCATTCATCAGGAAGCAACATTGTATGAGAAAGCCAGTCTTCCTTCTTGCCTGGTACGCTAATAAACTCATCAGTCAGTTTTAGTAATATCTAGCTTGTAAAGGAAGGAATAATCTGTCCATTGTAAATAACTTTGTATATCACCAAGGCCTGAGGAACTCTTTCCTGGAGGGTATAGTTTTTAGTTAAGTGTAAGATATTTTAGCAATCTAATACTTAAACAACAGCACAGCAGCACAATAACAAAAAGTTAATTATTAAAAATGATTTAATATAATTGTTATTGTGTTTCTCTATCGTTTTTAACTATGAGTGTTTGTTACATATGTTTTAATTATTTTTTAAAAAAATTAACAAAGATGTCACCTTTCATGATTGGGAAAAAAGCCCATTTTAACACTTTTGGAGTATTTCTTTTAACAATAACATATCACTGTCAAAATGACATTTAAAATTAATGTTTAAATCATCACCAGTGATGTAGTTGTTAGAATGTTGGACTAGAATCTGGAGACCCAGGTTTGAAGCTGCATGTTGCCATGGAAACCTATTGAGTGTCTTAGGGCCAGTCATCCTCTCAGCCTAACCTACCTCATCTCTGATACACAGAAGATGCAACTGTGTGGAAATAACTGTAGTGGGATCTACAGTTTGAATCCTATTTTGTAGAGGGATTCTATCAGCAACTAAATCTGTACTTAGCTCCTCTGTCAAATCAGAAAAGCTTGCCATCATTAATAGTATCTAGTTTTCTGTTTTCTTCAATATCCACATTAAATTTTATATGTCTTTTGGTGCGGAACATTTGTTTTCAAATGATTACTCAATATGACGTCCAGATCACTCTCCTACCTATCTCTATGCACAAGAAATATAATACTTTTATGAAGACTCACTGAAATCTCACAAAAAAAATATCTTCTGCCATAGTGACTTGCCAAAAGGGAGATCATGAAACATCTGTTTTGCTTTAAGTAGGAAAATGGAATAGTTCCATCACTTACTTGGTCCCTGGTTTAAGAAAGCACCGAATCAGATGGGGTCAGTTGTCCTTTTGCCTCGTTGTCCTATCATTTATTATCCTGAAAATTCAATTCAGTTCAGAAAAAAAGAAAGACAACTAGTACTCCTCTGATGTACCTTCCTAAAAGCTAGCAAAAATTCAGATATTGACAATACATAGAGAACAGTGCCAGGTGTGTTGAAGCCCCACTGTGGGAAAAATTCAGGTGTTGGAGTGATTAAGTGCTCAAGGACAAATTTCAAGCACCAACACAACCAGAAATTATATAAAGAGAATTTTATACAAGACATTGAGAAATTAAGAATGCACGTGTGAGAGTGGATGGGAGCAAACACATGTTTATAATAGGTATACAGAGGAAGTATGCAGGTAGCTGAACAGTGGCTGTCAGTAGCCAATGGTTTTCCATTAAAAGGATCCAGAACTGTTCTCTTGGTTATGTATTGATTTATTCATTTATATCCCACCCTCCCCACAAGTGGGTTCAGGGTGGGCTGCAAGGTCACATAAATTGTGACAATAAAGCAATATCGCATTTAATCAGAAAATTAAAATTGGAATAGCAAAGGAAAACCAACATAAGGCATTGCCTTGGTAGTGACACTCTGATGGAACCTTCCAAGTTGAGCTGGTAGGGAGGGGCCGCTGACCATGAGGCCAGGGCTAGGGGAGGCCAAGAATGGAAGAATCTAGAAGAATTTGGATGCCCACTGCCTCAACTAAACGCCTGGCAGAACAGCTTCATCTTGCAGGCCCTGAGGAATTGTAATAGATCCCACAGGGCCCTGATCTTGATTGGGAGCTCATTCCACCAGGCTGGGGCCAGGGCTGAAAAGGCCATGGCCCTAGTTGAGGCTAGTCAGACATCATTTGTTTGGAAATATATATCTTTGCAATGTTCTAAAGTTCCAGTCATTATAGGGTTAACGCTGTGCCTGATTCCCTATTGTCTGCATGACCTAGGAAGAAGATACTGACTGCTGTCAATCAAGGTCTAGAAGCGGGAAAACCTGTTTTGTTTGTTTGATCAGTTAGTCAGGTGACTTCCTTTGTTCAAGAAGAAGGAGGAAGTGGTCTTCCATTAAGCATGTGGTCTTCTAGTGTGAGGATGTAGTTCTTTAGAGTTTGTTGTTTTCATCTCCCAGTACCCTTTCCCTGTAGTAATAAATGTGTTTTTATTTTCATGTTAAATGCCTCTCAATGATTATTTGATCCAGTGATCCATCGCACTGTTTGAGATAAAGAAAAAGAATTTCAAACAGAATTCCCTAACACTTTGGGCCAGGGACAACCAGAAGATGTTGGCCAATTGAGTCCAAAGCTTGGTAGGGCACATATGAGGAGAAATAGTCCTGAGATATGCTCCTTGGCCACATAGGGCTTCAAAAGTCAGCACTAGAACCTTGAACTGGATCCAGTGCTCTGTAGGCAGCCAGTGCAGTTAGCAGTGCACAGCTGAATATGAGCCCACACTAGGGTTGCCAAGTCCAATTCAAGAAATATCTGGGGACTTTGAGGGTGGAGCCAGGAGACTTTGGGGTGGAGCCATAAGCAAAGTTGTGACAAGCACAACTGAACTCCAAAGGAAGTTCTGGCCATCACATTTAAGTGGACCGCATACCTTTTTAATGCCTTCCCTACATTAGAAATAATGAAGGATAGGGGCACCTTTTTGGGGGGCTCATAGAATTGGACCCCCTGGTCCAACCTTTTGGAAACTTGGAGAGCATTTTGAGGAGACTCATCAGATGCTACACTGAAAATTTGGTACCTCTACCTCAAAAAACTGCCCCTCCAGAGCCCCAGATACCCCGGGATTAATTCTCTATTATACCCTATGGTCCAGCAGATATTTCCCTCCCTCCCCACCCCTGTTTCTGATGACCCTAAAGCTCCGGAGGGCCTCCAAACCAGGGATCCCCTGCTCCCACCTGGGGATTGGCACCTCTACTCATGAGTTGCTGAACTTTCAAGTTTTTCACAGTAACACAGGGCAACCAAAGGTTCAAGTTTACCTTCACACTATGCAAACGACCCCTGCAAGGATTGTGCAACAAACGGAGGGTCTGGGCTCCTTTCACAGCCATGTTGCTTTGCCTCCTCCCCCCTCCCTCTCCCCTTCAGCCTTAAAGACGCAGACACACCATCCAAAGGGGAAGGTTTTCTCAAGTAGAGACTGAAGCCTTCGGAGGGGAAAGGCACGTGATGGCTGTGGGGGTGGGGCTTCCGCCACCAGCCAGCTGACTGGGGATGGGAAGGAGCCTGGGAAAGCAGGAAAACCCCCACTGGGACCTGGGGATTGGCAAGCCTAGCTCACACAGGTGTCACCATCAGCACACGTCACCACATTCTGCACCAGCTCCAGTTTCCAGGACAAGTTCAAGGGCAACTCTGTGTAGAGCAAATTACAGTGTGGAGCCAGGGCAAAAGCTGGACTGAAATGGATCCAAGTTGGCATTCAAGCCTTGGGGTGCCATGGTATTCAGCTTGAAAATCCATCTAGCTTCTTAATGTAATAATTCCTGTTGTATATTCTTATCTCTTCTTTCCCTGGCTACATACAAGACAATATCTAAAATCCTCTTCCCCATGACATATTGTACATAGCCAGGGAAAGAAGAGATAGAGATCTACAATAGGAATTATTACGTCAAGAAGCTAGATGGATTTTCAAGCTGAATACCATGGAACCTCAGGGCTTGAATGCCAACTTGGATCTGAGTTGTTACCTATAAGCACTTTCTATATGAATATTGTTATGTAATGTACATAGTTCTTGAAATAAGCATGCTTCTACCCTCCAGGATCCTAATGCCTACGTTCCAATTGGCCATTCCCTGTGAACCGGCGAATTGGGGCTCTGGGCATGTAACTGTAATATGCAAAATATAGGATCCTGGAGAGATCAATAGGGCGGTTTCCTGCTGACCAAATGGGTGTGCTTTGGGTAGGGTTTTTGTGTATATATTCCCTGTATGATTGCCTGTGTTCCCCAGTCCCGGTTCAAAATAAAATTGAGTTGTATCTTACGCACGGCTGAACTCACTATTTTACAAATATGGACAATATCTGTATTTTGCTGTGCTGGCAATATCTATGGGTAATGAGATGTATAAGTGAACACAAGCTGCTAATTGAAAAAAAATTAAATTTGATGGCACTGGTCACTTTAAATTTGCAAACTCTGAAATCACCTGCAACCAATCTGAATAGAAAGAGTAGGTTTTTAATATAAGAATTATGTGACAATTAAGGGTTTAGAGCTATTCATGTCTATGAGAGTCAATGTAGCCAAGACACTGAACAGGACTAGATTTTGTGGAGTGTATTATGTCAGATTGGATGCTGATGAGGTATTTTATAACTCTTTGTGCTGATCTAATGATTAATAATTGAATATTGTTTGTAGCTACATGTATTCTGCTCTAAGGAAGCACACTGAAAAAGGTGTTTAAGCTAGCCTGTCTGCAGAATCATGACTCCTTATGCTTCTTGAACATAAGATGAAGGAAGATACAAAGACATAAAGAACATTTTCTTGGCCTTTTGCACTGATTGCTTTGGATGACACTTGAAGTGAAGAGGACCAGGCAGTCTCCAGCAATAGAAAGGAGAATCATGCTACTTGACTGTGATTATTGTTGAATGATACTGATGTTTATGTGAATTCACAGAATTGTATTCATAGAATATATATATGTGTGTGTGTGTGTATACACACGAACACATATATTGGCCACTGTGTGACACAGAGTGTTGGACTGGATGGGCCATTGGCTTGATCCAACATGGCTTCTCTTGTGTTCTTATGTATAAAGATTTTTCAAACTTTGAAAAACTTGCATTTGTTATTCGTAAAAATATCACAGTTGTTATTGTTTAATTTTCATTTACCCATCCCGTGATCTCTCTGATTATTCCACCTGTAAGCTGGCAACCCCACTTGTAGTGGATGACCGCCACATAGGCTTCCCAACCCTCCCGTCCTGGCGGGGGACCCCAGGATTTCCACCCTCTTCCCCCGCTCCCCCCAAAAACAGAAGCGAAGGGAGGGGGTGGAAACGGCGCCGGGGAGCATGGCGAGCCGCCCGATCCTGGAGCGGGCGAGGCCGCCGCGCCGCTGCTGCCCCCCTCCCTGCCCACCGCAGCTGCTCCTCCGAGATGGGCCCAGGCTGAGCCCATCTTGGAGGAGCAGCCAAGAGCAACGCAGGCAAAACCAGAGAAGAGGAGGGCGAGGCAGGCCAGGAGCATGGCGAGCCGCGAATCCGGGCCCTTCTAGGACCCGGACTTGTGGCTCGCCATGCCCCCGGCCTGCCTCCACCACCCCCCTCCACTTCCACCCCAGAGCCTGAGCCCATCTCGGAGGAGCAGCCACGGCGAGCGGAGAAGAGGCGGCAGCTGCGGGGCGGCTCGCCACGCTCCCTGGCGCCGTTTCCCCCTCCCCCTAGCTCCACCTCAGTGTCTCCTGGCTCCACCCCCAAAGTCCCCAGATATTTCTGGGGTTGACCTTGGCAACCCTACCGCCACAATGACCTGCTGTAGAATTGTGGCCTAATTTTCATATCATCAGGAGGGAACAAATATATTTCTGGCATATACTCCCTTAGAATGCAAACAAGAGCTAGGGTTGCCAGGTCTGGGTTGGAAAATACCTAGAGACTTTGGGGGTGGAGCTAGGAGAAGGTGGGGTTTGGGGAGGGGAGGAACCTCAACATGGTACAATGCCATAGAACCCACCCTTCAAAGTAGCCAGTTTCTCCAGGGAAGCTGATCTCTGCCAGCTGGAGATCAGTTGTAAAAGCAGGAAATCTCCAGGCCCCACTTGGAGGCTGGCAACACTAACAGGGGCCCACATGATTGAATGTTCCCATATAAAAATAAACTTTCCAAGTACATAGAAACTTAGTTTTCAGGGAGATGTGTTTTAATCTAGCCTGCTGTCTGATGTGCTAGCTTTAGATATTTGGAAAGTTATTTTTGTATGGATGTGCCTTCAGCCCTTTCACTCCATTTAATAAGAAAACTTATTTTGTGTATCTCAACATAACTCCACTACTTTCTCCCAAATATTTATGTGAGCATTTGTGCTGTCAGATTCAGGAATGTATTCAGACTGAAGAGGGAAATGAAACTGTCAGGAGCAGGGCCCAATCTTTCTGTGTTAAATATGTTCCAAAACGGAACATTTATAGGAATAAATAAAATATTAGTGGGAAGGCGAGATCTGACTACATCTACCAGTGGTTGTGTCCACCATACTTTAAAATTCAAAAATTAAAAGAGAAAGCAAATATGAAAGGATGCAAGAAGTTTACAAGTTCCAACACACTCCATCAACATGATTAATATGAATCACTGGTAGAAACATGCTACCTTTTATGGAATTTTTTCTGCTGTATTTGGCCCTGCAGAAAGTATATTTTATCAGTTATTTTCATGCCTTTACCACAATATTAGTTAGCTGATAGAAGCCTCTGGCAGCAAATTACCACAGCATTGCATTTTACTCTTCAGCCTATCCCCCACAATACATGAAAATATTTGTCTCCAAAAAAAAAAAAATGAAGGAAAATTACCTCAATAATTTAAGTGCATTTTGAAAGCATCCTACTCATCTCCTTGATGCTCCATTTCTTTGTTGGGTCAGTTAACAAAGGTGACATCTGTGGAAATACAAATTTAACATGACTGAATGCTTCTGATTGTTCCTTTCCAGTATTCAAAGGGTTTATTGAGTCTAGGGTTGCCAATTCTCGGGGAGAGGGGATCCCCTAGGTTGGAGGCCTTCCCTCCACTTCAGGGTCATCAGAAAGCGGTGGGGGGGAATGTCTGTGGGGCACTCCATTATACCCTGTGAAGACCAGTTCCCATAAGGTATAATGGAGAATTGATCTGTGAGTATCTGGGGCTCTGGGAGGAGCTGTTTTTTGAAGCAGAGGCACCAAATTTCAACATAGCATCCAATGCTTCTCCTCAAAATAACCACGTTTCAGAAAGATTGGACCAGAGGGTCCAGTTCTATGAGCCCCAGTTTCTTGACTCTCCTCAAAACACCTGGTCCACTGAGTTTTTCCTATTACATTTAAGCTAGAAGAAACAGAACACTCATGCTTCTTTGTATTGGGATATTTGGTTAATATACCAGAGTTTTCCCCAGTCATACAAGCATGATACTGAGTGCAGTAAATAAATCTCCAAAAAAGTATATTGCAAAAAAGGTAAACTTACATTTATTCAAGTAGATCCAGTTCACATTCATGCTGCAGTCAAAAAGAAGCAAAAGAAGCCTGATCTAAAGCATACTTTCTGTATTACAAATAGCCAGCTTGTCCATCAGCATGTGTGTGGGAGTATGAGGCCATTGTATCTACAGAAGAGACCTGAAGAAACGTGTCTCTCCATGGAAGGCCATGTGTGGAAAGATGAGAGAACAAAGAAGGAGAGAAAGAGAGATGAGGGGTTTAAGGGCAGCTCCCAGGTTAAGACAAACAGAGGCATCCCATTACATATGAACATATGAAGCTGCCTTATACTGAATCAGACCCTTGGTCCATCAAAGTCAGTATTGTCTTCTCAGACTGGCAGCAGCTCACCAGGGTCTCAAGCTGAGGTTTTTCACACCTATTTGCCTGGACCCTTTTTTGGAGATGCCAGGGATTGAACCTGGGACCTTCTGCTTTCCAAGCAGATGCTCTACCACTGAGCCACCGTCCCTCCCATTCAAGGAGATAACACCTATACACACCTAGAGTGATGTAACTCCCCACCCCCCTCAGTGTACAGGCACTCATTCCAATGCTCCCTCTCAACTCTGTACAATTCGGAAGTGGATAACAAATTCTGCTTCAGTAGATGAGTGGGCGACAATTTCTTGTTTATTACTTGCCCAATTTATAGCATCACCCCCACAGAAAAATACATAACCACTAGGTCTGATCTCTCTCCAGCCCATTCTGCATTAGCATATTCCAACAGTGTGGGATTATTAGTGACTGGCAGTCTCAGTTTAAAGTGTGCAGTATCCTTTAAGTACTTCATCACTCTTTTAAATGCAGTCCAGTCCTTTGTGGTGGATGTGCTAACCCTTCTGGATAATATATTTACTGCTGTTGCAATGTCTGGTCTTGTTGTTTCAGTATAGAAGCTTGCCTATGGCAGTTTTGTAATTATCATCATCCAGCTGTGGTTCATTGGGTACCTTTTTTGTGTAGAAGCCTGCTTCCATTGGTGTGGGCACTGGATTAGCACCTTCCAGGCCCAAGCTTTGCAAAAGCATTTTAGTGTTGCCAATTACCAGTTGGGAGCAGAGGATTTGGTAGAGGCACCAAATTTCCATAATAGCATTCAGTGCCTCTCCTCAAAACACCTTCCAAGTTTCAATAAGAGTGGACCAGGTGGTCCAATTTCATGAGCCCCAAAAGAAGGTGCTCCTATCCTTCATTATTTCCAATGGAGGGAAGGCATTTAAAAGGTGTGCAGTCCCTTTAAATGTGGTGAGCCAGAACTCCCTTTGGAGTTCAGTTATGTTTGTCACACCCTTGCTTCCGGCTCCACCCCAATGTCTCCTGGCTCCACCCCCAGAGTCCTCAGATATTTCTTGAATTGTACCTGGCAACCCTAGCTCCAGTATCTTCTGCTTTTGACTAAGAAGATAAAATTCATCTCATTCCCATTCAATTTGAATTCCCAAGTAATGTCAGAACTTAAGAACTTCAAACGGATCCCATACTTGGTTTCAAAGCTAGGATTTTATTAGAGAGAACTAAGTACTGGAAGAGACGAGATAACAGTGATGGCAAGGGCCACCACTAGCACAGTTTTATACACTAAAGCAAACACATCACAAAGCCACAATTCACCCCATTGCAAGCACATCTGTCTTCCCACCATCCACTATCAGTAAGGAGGTTGCCTCCTCATTCTGAAGGCCACGCTGCTTGGCTTCAAAGGGCACTAGTGTGAGAATGTGCAGAGACACACCATAATTCAATCTACAGCCCTAAATATTTTGGATACCAGTAGGGCAAGGTTAATTGCTACATAGGCACTCGGGGTTGTTAAGGGGTTACAACATGGAGTCAGTTTGGTTCAGTTACAATCTGAGCATGAGCAATACTGAAAGTACAAAGCAGGTACTGGTTACATTACAGTTAAGCCTCAGCAGTAGTTACAAGTTCTGACAAGTAAAAGTTAGCATTGCCTACTTTTTTTTTCCTGCTTCCTTGTTTTTTGGGGTATAATCTCACCAGAGTCATTTTATTTTTATGGCTAATAATCAGATCATCAACATATGTCAGATATAAAACAAAGCAGTAGAGAAATGCACCTTTAGGACCAACTAAGTTTTATTCAGAATCTAAGCTTTCATATGCTCTTATGAAAGCTTACATTCTGAATAAAACTTAGTTGGTTTTAAAGGTACACTTCTCTACTGCTTTGTTCTATTGCTTCAGACCAACACGGCTGCCTACAGGGATATGCCAGATATAATGTCCATCTTCCATCTCTGTCTGCTGTAAAGACAGGTCAGCTTTCCCTTATCTAAAACCCGGTTTGAGTAGCATCTTTTTGCAGCTTGTTTAAACTCACAAAGCCCTTTTTGAAGTTTACAGACTAGATTTTTAAACATTGGTAATTATTTTATACAGGCCTTGAATTCAGCAGGAGCTCACAGGAACACAGCTCCTGAACCTTTCTGATGTCCCCCTCCTCCCCACCTACCTACCTTGTCCATTGAATAGTAGGTGCAGCTGCATAACAATCCCTGGATGAGCTCCATCACCTATTTTTCTACAAAACGACCCCTGATTTCATATATAATTCTTATATATATTTCCTGATTTCATATATAATTCTTCCTCTATTTCAGCATGTAAAATGGCAGTCTTAATGTCTAAGTATTTCAGTCTTAATGTCTAAGTAATGTCATTCAGGTGAGTAGCCATGTTGATTTGAAGCAATAGAACAAAGTTAGAGTCCAGTGGCACATCTAAGACCAATGAAGTTTAATTCTGGGTATAAGCTTTCATGTGCATGCACACTTCTTTAGATACATTGAAACAGACTTTCTCAAGCCATAAATGGGGTGGGGGTGGAGAGAAACAGATTTGAGAACAGCAGCTCATTAAAGACCAACAAAGATTTCCAGGATCGAGGCTTCGGAGAGTGACAGCTCCCTTCTTCAGATACAGTCTTACTCTATTACTGCAGACCAATACAGCTACCCATCTGAAACAACTGAAAATACAGCCACATTTGTGCAAGATTTCATTTTCGTCTCCTTTCAAAACTAGCAGGTGTAATTTGAATGCAAGTAGCCTCACACCCCCATTCCTAGGATTGCCAGGTTCAACTCAGGAAATAGCTGGGGACTTTGGGGTGGATCCAGGAGACTTTGCGGGTGGATCCAAGAGCTAGGTTGTGACAAGCATGATTGAACTGTGAAGGGAGTTCTGGTCATCACATTTAGAGGGACCATGTTCTTTTTAAATGCCTTCCTTCCATTGGAAATAATGAAGGATAGGGGCACCTTCTTTTGGGGCTCATAGGATTGGATCCAATCTTTTTGAAATTTGGGGGGGGGGTGTTTTGAGGATAGGCACCAGATCAATCTCCATAGGGAATAATGGAGTACCCTGCAGACATTTCCCTCTCCCCACCCCCCTTTCTGATAACCCTGGAAAGAGGGCCTCCAACCTAGGAGATTCACTGATCCCAACTGGGGATTGGCAACCCTATCCCATTGCTTAGTTTTCCTCTCCCTTTTAATATTTTTAACTACAAACCAGCTAAGAGCCTCCTGATCTGGAAAACAGAGAGATTCAACTCCTTAGGGATGACAAAGAGGGCCAAAATAGGATTGCCAACCTCCAGGCAAAGCCTTGATTACTACTGATCTCCAAGTTGGAGAAAATGTTTGCTTTGGAGGGTGGACTGCATGACTTTATACCTAGTTGAGGGCCATCCCTTCCCCAAACCCTGCCTTCCTCAGGCTCCCACTCCCAAATCTCCAGGAATTTCCCATCCCAGGAACTGGCAATCCTAGACGCAAAGGAAGTTTCTCTGTCCTCCACCTGCAATTGAAAGGCTTTCTTTGCCTTTGCTGCACTTGTGCTGCTCCTGCAATTGGGCTACCAGGCTTCAGTCTTATTTTGTGAAGGCAACAAGGCAAAAATGTGGGGGCTATTTTAAAACAGCACATGACAAACAGAGGAGCTCTTGAAAAAGGGACGACTCTGTAATTAAGCCTGAAGCAGAAGGAAGGGGTAGGGGGGAATTAAGCTCCATGATTACCTCTTGCCAGTTATCAAGAAACCGTATGCTGCTACTCCCAGCTGCAGGAGCAACACATATTTATTAAAGGAACCCAAAGGAACCATATTGCACACCTTCAGTCCAACGTTGTCCCCACTACATCATCACTAGCTCCTCTGTGATGATACACGCCAGGCAGGGCTTTTTTTGAGCAGGAATGCACAGGAACACAGTTCCGGCTGGCTTGGTGCTAGGAGGTGCGGCCTAATATGCAAATGAGGTCCTGCTAAGCCTTTTCTACAGAAAGCCCTATGTGAAACAATGGTGGTGTCAGGGGTGTGGCCTAATATGCAAATGAGTTCCTGCTGGGCTTTTTCTACAAAGAAAGCCCTGATGCCAGGCAAGCTGCACAGAGACTGCAGGTTAGCGGTGCAATGGGTTGCCAATGACCGTTGCCTTCCTAAGACAGTCTCATGGTGTAGTCTGGCTGAGTACAGGACAGACACAAGCTGGGTGGGTAGAGTTAACTTGACCAGTCATCATATCACAGATAGAGGGAGGGTGTGTTGGACCCAGAGAGACACAACCATCTGCATTGGTGTGGGCAGCTCTCTGTTGCAGTTGGGGAGGGCCATCTGGACCTGCCATATGATCATGTGGCCCTTTGACTTAGACACACAGAGGAAAGTCAGCTAGAGATATCCTGCAATTTTGGAGCCTCTAGGTCCTCAGGGGTGAGTAGGTGTCTTTCATTCAAACCAGTTTCCAAACCGATCCATAAACCTGGTTCGTGAACTGGTTCAGGAATCAGGCCAGTTTAGCGAACTAAACCAGGATTTCCCAGTCTATGCCTCTGTATGCTAGGAAACATGTTGGGATAGGATATGAACCAACTTTAAACTTTGTTAGCAGGGAGCACACTTTCCAGTTTCACAGAGAGAATCCATGCTATTAGAAATCATATTTAGGTGCAGAGATCAAAGCATCCATGCATTACAGAGTGATCCTGAAACACTTGTACTGCCATCCGTCCTTCTCCTGGCATTTAGGTTATTGTGGGAGAAGGAGTGATAAGTGGAGTTTCTCTTGAGTTGTCATACAGTACTGGAGTACGTGAGTAAGCCAAACAGATCAGACTGCTGTGGGCCTAGACCTACACTAATGGTGAACTGGCATTCATGCAGATTAGTTACATAAATTAATCTGACAGCAAGCTAGAGATGATGCAGTAATGAAAACCATCAGCCTGCATATACTTCCAGAGAAGGGATAAAAGGTGTTGTTGACAGAGAAGATGAGGGATGAGTTATGCTGGAAATGGAGAAATCAGTGAAACTGTCAGCCCAGCTGCAGTAACAAAAGAATATGCCAGATGTAAAGTGTTTCAAAGTAGAAGTGAATGGAAACTGAAAGAGATTCTGAATAAGGCAACAGGGAATTGACGTCAATGAAATTAGTCTGTTTGGCCCCTGCATATATATCAACTAAATTGTAAAATTTCCCTTTAAAGCCCATTTCTTCTGCTCTTATTCTTTGGAAATAACCACTAAACTTATGGATGTACAAAAGTCTGCTGATCTTGTCATAAATGCACCCAGATCAGTCTCCTATATGTAGTTTTACTGAAAAATGTGGAAGCCAAGAACCCTAACCAATATTTTTCTTCTTCCATGTAGAGCAGACAGTTAGTGGTTCACTACTTTGCCGTAGTGAAGCCCAAACAACAGGAAATACCTGAGCTTATGCGTCTTACCTAGCTGAAACTGGAACCTGGAGAAATGTATTTGCCAGCTGTCATGCAGTTATTCTTGCTCAAAAGAGTCCAATGGCACAGAGTGGTAAGCAGCAGTACTGCCGTCCAAGCTCTGCTCACAACCTGAGTTCAATCCTGGTGGAAGCTGGGTTCAGGTAGCTGGCTCAAGGTTGCCTCAGCCTTCCATCCTTCTGCGGTTGGTAAAATGAGTACCCAGCTTGCCAGGGGTAAAATGTAGATGACTGGGAAAGGCAATGGCAAACCACTCTGTAAAAGTCTGTCAAGAAAATGTCCTGATGTGACGTCACTCCATGGGTCAGTAACTACCCAGTGCTTGCACAGAGACTACCTTTACCTTTTTAATTCTTGCTCATTTATGACATTTATATGACACAAACCAGGATGGGGAAAGATTTATAGATATTTTTCTTGTGGGCGTAATAAGGATACTGGGCCAACCTCACCCCAGATTTCTGGGATACCAGTACAAGAACTAGGTACCCATCCTTCATGTTAATATGTTTCATCACAAGAGTGGCCTGCAGAATTTAGTAAAAATTCATTTTATTATCTCTTTACTTCATTTATACCCTTCCTTTCTCCCCAGTGGAGATCTCCTCATTCTCCTCTCCCATCATTCTTCTCTCCTCCATTTTATTGTCAAGCAACCTTGTGAGGGAATTTAGGTTAAGAATGGGTGATTCCGCATTAGCCTTTGCTCCGGCTCCGACGCTGTTTTTTCCCCCGAGGCAGATGTTGGTTTCTGCACATTTTGACCCGGGGCAGCAGTTTGATCCGCCTCCGAAGCAGTGCCACCCCGGATTAAGGAGATCGGCAAAATATCAGATCTTTTTTTTGCTGCGGTTCCGAGGCTTGGAATTTTATGTGTGGAACTTGCGCCAATGCGCTGTCAAACTTCTAGCATCAGTAGAACACACCCACATAACTCCACGCCCATGATTCCGCCCAGTTATTTCGTCATGCTTCTGCAATTTTACTCCCTTTGAAAATTATGCAATATTTTCCTGAAATGTATTAATTTTTTTAAAAAAACAACTCGTTTCGCGTTACAACGCGAAAACAATATAGTGATGTAACGCTATTTTGTTTTTCCAAATGCATCACTTATGGAGGGGCTGGGGGGGGTCTCCGTGGGACGCAGGCTGCTGGGGAAGTTTGGAGTTGCTTGCAAAGAGGGTCTGGCGAGTGTGTGTGTGTGTGTTTGTTTGTGTGTGTGTGTATGTGTGTGTGTGGAAATCCAGGTCGCTGAGAGAACGACGCATCAGTTTTTGAAGCATCGATTGTAGGGGGTTGTTGGGGGGGGAATTAAACTCCCCTTCGCTTCTTTTTCAGTGGTGGGTGTGTGGGGGGGGGTTGGTGAGCGCTTTGGCGCTGCCTGAACTGGCAGCTGGGTCCTTTTCTGCGCCCCCCCCTCCCCACAAACATCACGTTGCCACCTCTCTTTCATGACTGGAACTTTTTTTTGTTTGCATGCAAAGAAACCATTTGAGAAGGACACGAGGGGTCTCTCTCCCTGCTCCTTTGAAAGCATTTGGAGGCTCTTTACTATATTCCACATGAATTTGATAATGCGCCATTGCATTGTGATTACTTTTTCCCCCCTTCGAAAAAAATCAATCCTGTGCTTAACATTCGTGGACTCAGATTTCATGGGGCTTAACCTGCCAATGGCAGGATGAAAAGAAAACACATGACTTTGCCAGTATTATGCCTCTGGCATTACGTTGTACAAAGACGTTACGTTGTAATGCAAACACGCATGCATGTAAAAAAAAAAAGGGAAACGTATGAGGGAGGGGGAAACTCCGGGAGCAGCGGTAATGTGGAATCAGAAAACATGGAACAGATTGGGAATTGAATCCAGGGGAAATCCTCTATTGCGGAATCGGGAAATCTGGCCTGCATGGAACAACCCCAGAGCGAAAGGAGGGCAAACGCCAAATGCGGAATCAGCCAGAATGTGTGACAGGCCCAAGGTCAGTCAACATGCTTCTGCAGCAGAGTGAGGACTTGAACCTGGCTCTCTCAGATCCTAATCCAACACTCTAACTCAGAGGTGTCAAACTCATTTCTTATGAGGGCCGAAGCTGACATAAATAAGACCTCGTTGGGCTGGGCCATGTCAGGTTGGGCCGGGTAATATTGGGTCAAGCCATGTGTATACCTATTTAAGACTAGGTAGCAGAGATATAAAACATGCTTAAAATGTTTGCACTCATTGGTCTTAAAGGTGCTTTCCATGGGATCCAGGGAACTGGGCAAAGGAAGCTCTGGCTCTTTTTTTCCTTCCTCAGGGGATCAGGAGAGAAGGAGCTTCAGCCAATAGAAGGAAGAGAGTTTTGGCTTGGTAGCTCTGCTGTGTGATTGAGAAAGCCTTGAAAAACCAGCTCTGCCTCCCCCCCCTTCCTCCTCAAGGGAGAATCCTCAGCCAATGGAGAAAATAGAGTTCCTGCTCTGTAGCTCCTGTATAATTGAGCAAGCCTTGCAAAGCAAGCTGTGATGCAGAAAAAAGCAAGAGATAGGGAGAAGGAAGCAGATGACAGCCAGTTGCTCGGGGGCCTGATAGGAGCCCTCTGAGGGCCTGATTCGGCCCCTGGGCCACATGTTTGACACCCCTGCTCTAACTACTATGATACAATAGGTGTCCAACAGGGCCATAAGCAGGATTTTTTTCAGAGGGGGCACCAGGCCTCTTGGAGGCACTAATTAAATTAAATTTATTTAAACTAATTAGCTCCTGGGAGAGTGAGAGAAAGAGCAAGAAGCAGCAGCAGCAGAGCTCAGGGCCATGGGGAGTCTTCACTGCCCTGCCTCACCGTCAAGTGTGAGCAAACTTCAGTGTTCCATTGTACAGACCAGTTTTTTATGGTGGACCCCCAACAGGCAAACAGTATGTCTCTTGGGGAATATGAAGGGACGCCCCCATTGGGGGTGCTGCATTTTTTAAAGGGAACAGACCCCTGTTTGTCCCACCATTTGATACAGCCCTGCTCTCCAAAATGGTAGATCTGCAATGATTCCCTGGCAGTTTGCAGTATTGGCACCATCTGTATGACTGGATTTCTGCTTTGAAAGTGGATATTGGCCACTCCTGGATTCTTAATGGCTGTGATTAACAGAAGGTATTCTGGTCTCCACACCCACTCCAGCAGCCATTAGAAACTTCAAATGGGATTAGGGAAATTTCAGCTTGATATGTGTCATGCTACATTTTCCTGCTTGATATTTAAATCTGCCATGCTTTCAAATGTTATGGCATGAACAAAGGCAATTATTGGCTGCAGAAATGCTACTGTGTCTCAATGAAGTTAGATTGTAAAAACAGCAGTATGACTGCCCTTTATTGAATTAGCGGTAACCTGCTTGAGGTTTGCTGGTAGCATGAAGGGGCTCTCTGCGCAATTTTGGTGATTTTAAACATGGCAGAATGAGCCCTTTTTTCACTGTGTGTGTTGGCATGGTGATAATTAACAGAACCTGTGGGGGGATATCTTGAAACAAAACTATTTTTTAAAAACCCTTTTCACACAGATATTTAAGATGTAATTAAGCCCAATGTGTCAAGAGGACTCTTGCCATTAGCTCGGAACACTTTCACTTTCCCACTGTCTCTGCTTTGCACCGCCACTATCTCTATGTAACAGTTGAAGCATTCCTTTCTGCCTAGTCTCAAGAGTTACCAAGGTCGCTCTTGCCTGATTATGTACTGAAACCAAAGAAGGGGAGCGCTGCCCTACTACACTTCCTAGGCCAACGCAGCGGGACCTCAGGAGAGGAGAGCGGTGAAGAACAGCCAGAGGGAAACGCCAACAACCTGCTGTGAAGGGCGCACACCAGCAGGTCACAGCCACCGCATCACTATGGGCAAGAGTTTCTGGAACTTTATATTTTATTCCTGTCACCCTAGTAAACCTGCTAACTAGGAGGTTTGTGAACGTATGTGCTTTAGTAGACTCCAGGTGCTCCCAAGACCTTTTATCTCTGGGGCTGACAGACGCCCTTGGGTTAACACAAAACAAATTACTCACCCCATTACTGTTTGAACAAATGGATGGGGAGCCCATGAAGAGAGACCCGTGCAACCAGGAGATGGTCCCTTGTGCAATGGGGGTGGGGGCGCATTGGGAAGCAAGGCCATTCATGATTGCACCCTTCCGCCTGCTTCCAAGCAGTACTGGGGATCCAATGGCTGGCAGACCATGACCCCTTTGTCCAATAGAGTGGCCATGCCATCTGTTTCCAGGATGAAAAATGCAATAACCACGTGTGGGAAAATGGGGCCCTGAATCTCGCCCCTCCCCCATTGGAAAAACTGTGTTTTACTAGGGAGGAGGTAGCCACAATCCCTGCAAAGTACCAAGACCTGAAAGGGGTCTTTGAGGCTGCGGAAGCGGACAAGCTTCTCCTCCACCGCTCCACTGACTGTGCAATTCAGCTGATAGAGGGGGAGCCGCTACCCAAAGCAAATATTTACTCTATGAGCCGCCAGTGCTCCATTTCAAGCTGTTATTCACTGAGCCTGGCAATAAGGAATTTTGGACTTACAGTCTGTTAAGGTAAGAAGTTGATAGATTTTAGATATAAATTCCAGAGTTTTTCCTTCAAAATTCTTAATTATGAGTTCCTAGCCTGTTAAATGATGCTGCAAGTGGCCTAACTTTAATAATTTGGTAATTTCTTATCTAAAAATATTTAAACTACTGTAGGTATGTATCTTGCTTTTGTTCTAGTTGATGTTTTTCTTTTGTTACCTTTGTCTAAAAGATGGTGATTCCTGCTCAAAACCAATCTTTAAATGCTGCCCTGTCCATACCTGGCTGAAACTATTGTTGTCCAGTTAATGGCATTAATATTGAATACCCTAGGATTAGGTGTCTTCCTGCTTTATACCAAATTTTGATTGACGTTTGAAGTAAAATGTTATCTGCAAAAGAGATAAATTTGGTGTTTTTTTAATTCTAGACGATTTCTGATTGGGAGCTACATATTCATTGTACGTCTCTAACCAGTCTTCATACTATTTTATTGTAATATCTTTACCACGTTTGCCAGGTTAGCAGCCAGATCATAGTTTTTTAAGAATGGAACATCCAAACCACCAAGAGAAGCTGGCCGATAAAGAATATTTGATCTAAAATGGAGTTTCTGATAAGAGAACTCTTTCAGGAATTAGTGTAGAACCAAGCAAAATTACATGCTAACTCCCAAGATGATGTATTCCATATTATAAACCCATAGGACAGGAAGACCTGTCATGACCTAGGTTAGGTGGGTGACTCACAGGATAAATAAACGAGGCCAAACTGGTACGTGGGAGTTTCCCAGCTGCATGTTCACTAATAGCCAGAGTCTACAGCAGCTGATCCCTGAGTGCCAAAATCCCCATACTCTTCCTCTACTGTCAGAAAATTCAAACAGAAGTAGAGCTGGGTTTTGATAGATTTGTGTTCAGTTTCTGACAGGCTTCAGAACCAGTGAAGCAAGAGCTTCAGCCTCATGAAAAACTAAGATGTTAAAGAAGCAAACTGTAGATGGGGGGGGGGGGGGGAATGGTCAAGTTGTAAACCCTCCTTACACAGTTTACAAAAAAAGACTCCCACTCCAAGCCACGTGGGAGCAGTGTGGGCTTTGATGATTAGGATGGTGAGTTGGAACTCTTGGAATCATCACTGATTCATTATCAAAACACACACACCACCACCACCACCATCATCATGGCATCATGTATCCACACCAGCATTTAACCCTGAGCTAATCTGGGTGATTTTGTCTACAAATTAAGTAGCAAATAGATCACAGTGGGTTGGCATGGAGTCAAAATCCTTGGGCTATGATGTAAAAGCCTCCAGTTCAGCTGGGTGATTATGTACAGCAGAGAGAATATTGCCTTTTGACCATTATCACTGCCACAGAATAGGCTCTAATATAAGCTCTATTCCATGTTCAGTGAGTTCCACTATGAGTTTTCTGCTGGTTACACCCTGGCCCTTTTGCTCCCTTTTCATCACCATCAATTCCCCAATCCCCAGTAAACCAGGGAGACTGCAGAGCTTTGTCCAGGGGTGTGTGTGTGTGTGTGTGCTTAGGAATGATTGTGTGAACAGACTGGGACATCTCCCTGTTCGAGAGAGTGCAACAAAGACTTGACAGAATTGTCTGAAGCCAATGTAGAGAAATTCCCAAGCATAAATAGGAAACCATCAGGTTTCAAGTGCCTGGGTTGGAACAACTTAATTTGTCCATCACCCCTGCAGAGGAAGGTGAACTCTAACAAGCAAAAATCTATCCACCTCCAGATCACCCTCTCCATCAGTGTAATACAGCAAATCCAATGGGTGTTCTGCTAAATATGTGGGGCCAGTTTGATACAGGTCCATGATCATCATGTGGACAATGAAATCCTGAGCTACTCCTGATAGCCTCAGTGTGTATGTTAAAGTCAGCTAAGACCACCAGACTTGGAGTCTCCATAAGCACACCTGAGACCAGTTCAGCTAACTCAGGAAGAGAGACGACTGGGCAGCAGGGAAGACAGTCCACCAGCAGAATCCATACCTAATCCTGGTCACCCACCTTCAGGAACAAACACTCAAAACTGGCAGGCTGTTGGAGGAGGCACCTTGCTGGATAGAATCATGAATGACCAGAAAAATTAAACAACCCTGACTGGAACTGGGCCATCTCATTCTGTGGCAGCCATGAGGGAAATAAAGTTCATGCTTATTTACAACCCTGTAAATGTATAGCCACAATAAAGAGGATGTGAGACCGCTTCCCCACTAGGCTTGTTCTGGCATCAGAGCTCTTCCACCACCACCACCCCCTACCAACACTTCTGTCTGATTTCGCACAAGCTGCCCCAGGGTTGCGACTTGCCTCACCTCTTTCACACAGCAAGCAAGATCTTCTGAAAACTGATTTATGCCTGCCACGGGATAGAGGCAAGGCAAGTTGCAGCCTTGCAGCAACTTGTGCAAAATCGGAAACATCGGGGAGGGGGAGAGAGAGCTCCAACACCTAGTGGGGAATTGGTCTGAGACTCCATCAACATTCTAGAATTCAGTCTAGATGTGACTTATGCAAAATGACAGAATCAATTTGAATCTGCACTTGCCAGCTGATTCTTTTGAGATGTGCTGATGCAGATGAAAGTCCACATTGAAATGACTTCCTCCTATAACTATCACAAGAAGAATATCTACTCCATATGATATTCCTCTTCCCATAAACTGTTCCACCTGGCTATATATATATAGCTCAAATGGGAAACAAAAATTACCAGTTTAGCCATTTTTCACCCATGTGCCAGGAAGCTCATATATCTCTCTAGTAACAGAGAGTCCTATGACAATGTTCTTGGCTGGAAAAGTGATAAGCAGGAAATGAATGTGCATCACTCAACACAAAGCAGCCGGTCATTCAATCCTTCTGGAGCATATAAGGATAGAGAGCAGCACAAGCAATCTTGCTGGAGTCTAGAGAAAAGACTGAAAATAAACAGAGCATAGAGGAAGCTGAGTACATATTGCTGCATACATCTGCAAAAAAAAAAAAAGAACAACATTGACAAAATAGTGCTGTAATCGCAGGGCAAAGAGGTATCATTTTCTTCATTCTGCCCCCAACATTAATATGTTCTGCACAGATGTCTCTTGATAAACCCTTTGCCAGAACAGTTTAATTATGATAACACAACATCTTTGGATAAAGGATACCAACTAGGAAGGAACTGATCTCTTATACATTTGGAAATAAAAGCCATAGTTTTGGAAATGTTCCTTCTTCACATGAACAGGGCAGCTTCCTTTGTTCACAATATTCATACCAGGATAAGGAAGATGAGAGAAGGAAGAACCATGGTGTGACTTTCTCAGCAGAGAAATAATGCATAATCAATAAAGATAATACCTAAAGGCTTAAAGCTGTCATATTCAATGGCTTGGCTCTTTGACATGCCACTTGTGGGTCTAAGCACCTCCCCCAATATGGCACCTGCTCCATGTTACAGGAAAGTGGGAAGGACGATTGGTGGGCTTGTAATTGACTGATGATTCCACCTTGAAACATTCACACTGAGAGGGAGTGGAGGACAGATATATTCTGTGAGACTCCTGAGGTGTGGACTTTATGGGAGTACGAGATTCTTCTTCTCTAGCAACTCCCCATCCTCCTTCTATTCTGTGAGCTCATCCCAAAACCCATGACAAAAACAAGAACAGAAAAGAGAAGAGAAGCCACAACCACTCACAAACAGCTCACAAAAACTATAACCATTATTTGCAACACACTCTTATTTAAAGTCCTCTTAAGGTTTCTTAGACATATGAACAACCCTGTCCTACAGCTGAAATTAGACAGTCCTCCACAGTGACAAGGTCCCAGGGTTCCTATGATAGATAGATAGATAGATAGATAGATAGATAGATAGATAGATAGATAGCTAGATAGATAGATAGATAGATAGATAGATAGATAGATAGATAGATAGATAGATAGATAGATAGATAGATAGATAGATAAATTTATTGTCATTGTTCTCAACAAAAAGAGAGCAACGAAATGAGGTGCTCTTCCACAAAACATCTCGGCTTGGCTTCGCAAACAAAGATTTAAGAAGGGTGCAATAGTCCACGTCTGCTGCAGGCTCGCTGGTGGCTGACAAGACCAATGCGGGACAGGCAGGTCCGGCCACAGTGGCTGCAGGGAAAAGTCTGATTTAGGGTTGGTGCTGTAGCAGTGCGATTCTTCCTCAATCTCCTTTTGTCCTCAAGACCAGCTATGCGTGCGTTCTCAAAAGAAGAAACAGCCTGGTGGATGGTGTGCCTCCATGCTTTGCGATCTGAGGCTAGGTCAGACCACTGGTGATGGTTGATGCGACAGATGCCAAGGGATTTCTTCAAGGAGTCCTTGTACCTCTTCTTTGGTGCCCCTCTATTTCGATGGCCGGTGGAGAGTTCGCCATACAGGGCAATCTTGGGAAGGCGGTGGTTTTCCATCCTAGAAATATGCCCTGCCCAGCGCAGCTGCGTCTTCAACAGCAGTGCCTCGATGCTGGTAACCTCCGCCCGCTTGAGAACTTCAGTGTTGGTCACAAAGTCACTCCAGTGGATGTTGAGGATGGTGCGAAGGCAGCGCTGATGAAAGCGCTCAAGGAGTCGCAGGTGATGACGGTATAAAACCCACGATTCGGAGCCATAGATGAGGGTTGTCATCACAACCGCTTTGTAAACATTGATCTTTGTGCCTTTTTTCAGATGCTTGTTGCTCCAGACTCTTTTGTGCAGTCGGCCAAAGGCACGGTTTGCCTTTGCCAGCCTGTTGTCAATCTCCTTGTCGATCTTAGCATCTGAGGAGATGATGCACCCCAGGTAGCTGAACTGCTGGACTGTCTTCAGAATTGATTCACCCACAGTGATGCAGGGAGGGTGATAATCTTCCTGGGGTGCAGGCTGGTGGAGAACTTCTGTCTTCTTCAGACTAACTTCTAGGCCGAATAGCTTGGCAGCCTCTGCAAAGCAGGACGTCATATGCTGCAGAGCTGATACAGAGTGGGAGACAAGTGCAGCAGCATCAGCAAACAGTAGCTCTCGGATGAGTTTTTCCATTGTCTTGGAGTGGGCCTTTAGTCGCCTCAGGTTGAACAGGCTGCCATCGGTGCGATAGCGGATGTAGACACCATCGTCATCATCTAGATCTACTGCGGCTCTTTGAAGCATCATGCTAAAGAAGATCGTAAAGAGAGTTGGCGCGAGAACGCAGCCTTGCTTTACACCTGTGCCTATTGGGAAGGTCTCCGAGAGGTCGTTGCAGTGTCTGACTTGGCCTCGCTGGTCTTCGTGTAGCTGGATGATCATGTTGAGGAACCTTGGGGGACATCCTAAACGTTCCAAGATTTGCCACAGGCCTTTCCTGCTAACGGTATCGAAAGCTTTGGTAAGGTCGACAAAAGTCACATACAGAGCCTTGTTCTGTTCCCTGCATTTCTCTTGGAGCTGCCTGAGAACAAATACCATGTTGGTGGTTCTCCTGTTAGCTCTGAAGCCGCACTGGCTCTCTGGGAGGAGTTCTTCTGCAATGGCGGGCACCAGTCTGTTCAGGAGTATTCTGGCAAGGATTTTGCCTGCGATGGAGAGCAGGGTTATCCCCCGGTAGTTGGAGCAGTCTGACTTTTCCCCTTTGTTCTTGTATAGGGTGATGATGATTGCATCACGAAAGTCCTGTGGTAATTTGCCTTGTTCCCAGCAGGTGACAAGTACTTTGTGAAGTGAGCTATGTAGTACTGTGCCCCCATGCTTCCAGATCTCTGGTGGAATTCCATCAACTCCTGCTGCCTTGCCACTTTTCAGTTGCTTGATGGCTTTAACAGTCTCTTCTAGAGTGGGGATCTCATCCAACTCTGTTTTCACTGGTTGAAGTGGGGTGAGGTGAATTGCTGAATCTTGAACTACGCGGTTGGCACTGAAGAGAACCTGAAAATACTCTGACCACCGGTTCAATATGGATGCCTTGTCTGTGAGGAGCACTTGGCCGTCTGCACTACGCAAGGGACTCTGAGTCTGATATGATGGACCATATACTGCCTTCAGGGCTTCGTAGAACCCTCTTAAATCACCAGTGTCTGCACACAGCTGGGTTCTCTCAGCAAGCTTGGTCCACCACTCGTTCTGAATGTCTCGAAGCTTGCACTGGAGGTTGCTACATACAGCGCGAAAGGTTGCTTTTTTCCCAGGACAGGACGGCTGAGCAAGATGTGCTTGGTAGGCAGATCTCTTTTTCGCCACAAAACATACCAACACATCAAACACACATATTCATATTCATACCATTTAAATACATCTAAAACCATTTAAACCATTAAAACCATTTAAATACATCTAAAACAGATAAACATTCATAAAACCATTAAAACCATTAAAACCATTTAAATATATCTAAAACAGATAATCCTTCATAACCCTGCATTTAGCCTAACCACAGCACTTGGATAGAAACTGTCCTTAAATCTGTTTGTCCTAGCCTTCAACACTCTATATCGTCTACCTGACAGTAAGATCTCAAATAGCAAATGGCCCAGATGTGAAGGGTCCCTTAGGATCATTTGTATTTTCCTTTTACATCCCATATTATACAGATCCACCAATGAGGGGAGAGAACATCCACAAATCTTTTGTGCTCTTCTCGTCACTCTTTGGAGCACCCTTCTCTCTGCTTCCGTGCAGCTCCCAAACCACGCACAGAGGCAATAAGATAAAATGCTCTCAATGGAACTACGATATGGTTCATTTAAGCATAGTCAAGGTAGGTGCATCGGTCCATAGCAAGTAGCAATAGTCCATAATCTTTTTAAATGAGCAAAATAATTTTAGTGTCAGGTCATCTAGGCTTACATCAATTAAAGAGCCAAATAATTGCAGTGCCAGAACATTTTCAGCATCAATGGCTTTCTTCAGCTGGATATTTCAACAGTTATTTTTTAGATGTAGCCATATTTTCATACCTGAAGGACGTGCTCATTTAAAAAGATTGTAGACTATTGCTACCGCAGCCTCCCCCCCTTTCCTTCCTGGATCGCAGCAGTTCGCTTGTCCTTCCCGCTGCTGCTGCACCCTCAACCCCACACTGATGATAGTGATCACACTGGAGGGCCGGCATAGGAGTCACGAGTCTCTGGCACCATTTTACCTGCTGATCAGCTGATTAGTGGGGGGGGGGCTTTAAATAGCCCAGGAAGCATGGCACTCCACCGCCCCTTCGTGGGCATTGAAATGGTGGGGAAGGGAGGGAGAAGGAGGCTGGAGAGCACAGCCCTCAGGCAAATGAGGAATTTGTCTAGGGCATGGGAAGGGGGCAGGGCCGAATTCAGCGCCCCCACCCTGCCAGCGCCCTAGGCCCTCCACAAGCTTGTACATCTCTTTTGGGCACCTAGGGATGACTAGCCAAAATTCCCATATATAGAATCTTAACTAAAAGTTATCATTCATTTAACTTTATCTTAACTCCAATATAACTACTATTCTTATTTCACTACTGAAACAATACTCAGTAATCACAGTCCTTTTTCTCTTTTAAAGTTCAGTTAACATTATCAAAAACCACTAGATGGTTCTTCACCTTCCATTGTATCTTTACATAGTTTTGGAATTTATTCCAATCTTCTTTAAATTTCTCCAGGTTACAGTCTTTTAAGATTCTAGTAAGTTTGTCCATTTCATTCCAATTAAGAACCTTTAAGATCCAGTCCCATTTTTCTGGTATTTTATCTTGCTTCCACATTTGCGCATACAATGTCCTCGCAGCTGAAAGCAAATACCACAACAATGTCCTGTCTTGCTTCGGAAAGCTTTCCATTTGTAATCCCACCAGAAAGACATCCGGTGCTCTCTTAATATTATATCCCAAGATTTTCGAAATCTCTTGTTGAATCATTAGCCAAAATTGTTTCGCCTTTTCGCAAGTCCACCACATATAGTAGAAAGAACCTTCATGTTTTTTACATTTCCAACACCTATCTGAAGCGTGATTGTTCATTTTTTGCGAGTTTTTTAGGTGTCATATACCACCTATACAGCATTTTAAAACAGTTCTTTTATATTGTAACACGTTGAAATTTTCATAGAGTTCTTCCATAGGTGTTCCCACATCTCCATTTGTATTTCTTTATTAAAGTTTATTGCCCATTTAATCATTTGAGGTTTCACAACCTCCTCTTCTGTAGACCATTTCAATAACAACTTATAAGTCCTTGAAATCATTTTTTCATTTTCACCCAACAGCATTTTTTCCATTTCCGTTTTTTCATATCTTATACCTGTACTTCTAATATCTTTTTCCACCAAGCTTTTAATCTGAAGCAATTGAAACCAATCAAATGACAACTTAGTGGGTGATATCTTGCTGCTGACTTCCAGCTCCTGAATTTTCAGGGAGAGCATTGCCTTCTGGCTCTTTCTCACTGCACATTAGCCTTGCCAATCTCACTGTTCCTTGAGCTGCAAGCTGCATGCCAGGAAGAGAGAAAAAAGACAGAGAGGAAAGTAAATGGTTTCAGACTTCCTCACTGTAGGAACCTGGTCCAAGCTAGACAGTAGCACTGTGAAGCCTCACTTTTTATATTATTCTTATTTTAATGTGTTTGGTGGGGTGGCATGGCACATAGGGCATATAGTAGTCCTAAGAATATAAAAATATAAAAAGAGGCTGCTGGATCAGACTAGTGGCCCGTCTAGTCCAGCACCCTGTTCCAAACAGCAGCTAACCAGTTACATTTAAATTAAGTACATCAGATGCAGTGTATAGAGAAAGTTATAGGGTGTTTATGATTATTCAGTCCTTCTCCCTGGCCTTCTAGAAGTTCTGACTGCCAGGGCCAGTGGTGTGGGAGGGGGACTATGGGAAGAAAAGTACGGGGGCCCATTTTACCCCGAGGACCAGTGAAGCCAGCCAGACAACATGTGATTTGCATTTGTATGATGTTTAAATTGGATCTGAGTGATGAGGGGAGCATAGAGGCAGAGGTGGACTGACCATCTAATGAACAGAGGAAACTACCAGTAAACCAAGGCTGTAGAGCATGGGTGTCAACAATACAGCTTGGGGGCTGGAACCAGACCATCCAGGGCTCTTATCTGGCCTGTGAACAACTGGTGCAAGGGAGGGAAGGCAGGAGGCTGCTTGAGGACGGAGTGGGCAAGTGGGCACATGTGGTGAGATATGTGTGTGGTTGAAGCTGTCAAGAAATAAGAAAGAAAATTGCAAGGGGGCATGACTATGTGACTGAGGTAAAATAATGTGGGAAAATGGCAGCGAAGGCAGAGAAACAGGAGGTGTGGTGTTTTTTCTCTCTTGCCTCTCCTGACCAAAGTTTAGTGAGGATTGACAAAGCCACTAAATGGACAGGCAGAGCCCAGTGGCCAGCACTGCTGCCACAACACCAAAAAGTGATGGGGGGGCGGTGGTGGAAGCGGGCACATGGAGTGGTGGTTTGCCAATGAAAGGACAGGGTTAGCAGAGGAGGGGGGGAGAGCCAGCACATGGATTGGGAGGGAAAGCTGTCTGGTGTGTACTGCTCTGAGGGCAAAGACATCTGGGCTTGGGAAAGGAGTGGAGGAGTGAAGGGATGCCACTATCACCACCACACACATTTAAATAGCCGCAGAACTGGGAGGCAGAGTGAGTGTCAAGGAAGGTGGGGGATGACAACTTTCCTTCTGTCCCAGACCTGTTCTCAGCCTATGAAGGAAAAGGGGTTGTGGGAGAGAAAAAAACACCCCTAGGAGTCAACTGCATCTTTAAGACCAACTTAGTTTTATTCAGAATGTAACCTTTCATGTGTATGCACACTTCTTCAGACGAGTATCATAATGCCCCTGTATAAATCGATGGTGCGGTCTCATTTGGAATTCTGTGTGCAATTCTGGTCACCGCACCTCAAAAAGGATATTATAGCATTGGACAAAGTGCAGAAAAGGGCAACTAGAATGATTAAAGGGTTGGAACACTTTCCCTATGAAGAAAGGTTAAAACGCTTGGGGCTCTTTAGCTTGGAGAAACGTCGACTGCAGGGTGACATGATAGAGTTTTACAAGATAATGCATGGGATGGAGAAAGTAGAGAAAGAAGTACTTTTCTCCCTTTCTCACAATATAAGAACTCGTGGGCATTCGATGAAATTGCTTTTTTTTTTTTATTGCTCTTTCAGTCATATTCTTACACATTCACAACAACGGGAGGAAAAAAAAAAGAAACAAACCATAAAGGATTAACAACATCCTATACATCTAAATATAAACTTATTTTTATACTAATAGAGACGGATTGTGGTTGCAAAACTAAATTTTAAAACCTTCTTCTTATTTAACTTAAATAATTATATCAAAAATATAAGACAGTGATGTAAAAGAGAAATCAGTTTTTTTCCAACCAATTATAAAATTTTTCCCATTTTTTAACATCATCGGTCTTCGGCATCCCTTTAACTAGATTGGATAAGATGTCCATTTCTGCTACTTGTAATATTTTCTGAACTACCTCGTCTCTTTGTGGGATAGATTTTTGTCTCCAAAATTTGGCGAAGAGTATTCTAGCCGCTGTCAAAATGTAAACTATAATATATTCATCCTCACGTGGTATTTCATTTCTAACAGAGGAAAGTAACATCATTTCTGGTTTGAATAGTATATTTAGCTTAAGTATGTCTTTTAACATTCTATGAATATCTAGCCAAAATCTTTTCGCTAGCTTGCAGGTCCACCATAAATGATAAAAAGAACCTAACATTGTTTCACATTTCCAGCACTTAGGAGATACCGATTGATCAATTATATTTAGATGGACCAGGGTGATATACCATCTGTGAAAAAGCTTGAAAAAATTTTCTCTAAAATTAACAGGTTTTATAATCTTGTAGTTATTTTTCCATAAAATTTCCCATTGCTCTAAAGTTATGTTTTTCTTCAGATTTCTTGCCCATTTTACCATAGGTTCCTTGACTGTTTCATCCTCTAGTTTAATTTGCATCATATAGTTATAAACCTTTTTGATTACTTTTTCTTGTCCAGTAATTAGTATTCTATCAAAATCAAAATTGACTTTAGTAAAGCCTAATATTTTATCTTTATTATATTTTGAAACAATTTGTGTCATAGCCCACCAGTCAATATTAAGCCCCATAGCTTCTAAATCTTCCTTCTTTCTCAGTTTCCCATTTTCATCTAATAGATCCGTGTATCTGATCAGCCTTTTAGTATTCCATAACTGCGGCTTAACCGAGGCTTCTACTGGCGAAAGCCACCTAGGTGTTTTATCATATATCATCCTCTTAATTTTTATCCAGACCTCGTAGAGAGACTTTCGTATTAAGTGATTTCTGAAATACTTTTGAGACTTTCCGATATACCAAAGATTTGCATGCCAACCGGCATGCAAATCAAATCCTTCTAATGCTAATAGACGTTTATCTTATAGGCTTATCCAGTCTCTTAACCACAAAACTGCACATGCTGTATTGTAAGTTTCGCAATCCGGAAATCCCAAGCCTCCATTCTCTTTTTTATCCATTAAAATCTTCCATCTCACCCTAGGAGATCTCCCACACAACAGTTTGGGAAACTAGTAAAGCCTTTTTTAGGGGCTTAGTCATAAGCTTCAACGCAAATAAACGAAAAGAGGAGGGTAGGATTCTGACTAACCTGACGAATTTAATTAAACAAAAGGAAAAACTGCTAAAGGCTAAGCCGTCATTACATGAAGTCAGGAATGAAATCAGAAATTTACAACATAAAATTCATTTACTCTATTTAAAAGAGATGGAGAGGAAAATACTATATACAAGGCAGCAATTTTTCGAAAATGCAAATAAACCAGGAAAATGGTTAGCGTACAAAATTAGAAAAGAAAGAGAAAGGAAATTAATAAAGGCATTGAAAGATAAAGAAGGTATACATAAATCACTCCAGGAGGAAATGAAAACAATAGTCCGAGACTTCTACATGAATCTATATAGTGAGGGTGTGGTAAATAAGGAGAAACAAGAAAAATATCTATTAAATAAGTCATTGACAAAGTTGACGGAAGAACAGAAGAATGTATTGAATAGCCCGATAACAATGTGTGAATTACAAGAGGTTTGGGTCAAATTAAAAAGAAAAAAAGCACCTGGCCCCGATGGTATACCCCCCGAGTTTTATATATCCTTTAAAGATACTATTATAGATCAATTTAAATACTTAGTGGATGAAATTTGGCTCACTCCTAAACTCCCAGAATCTTGGAGATATAGTAATGTTGCTCTCATCCCCAAATCAGAAAGAGAAGTTGATGATATTAAGAATTATCGTCCAATTTCCCTACTTAATGTAGACTATAAGCTATACGCTTCGATACTGGCTAATAGATTAAAGAGGATTTTAAATACTCTAATCCATCCTGACCAAACGGGCTTTTTACCAAAGAGGTATATGAGAACTAACATCCGAATGCTTTTAAATGTATTAGAATATTTTGAATTAAACAGGGATAAGCAAGCTGCATTTCTTTTTCTCAATGCAGAAAAAGCTTTCGACAATCTGGATTGGAACTTCTTGTCTGAGCTGTTAGTCAAAATGGATTTTGGAGACAATTTTATAAGAAACATACAAGCAATTTATGACAAACAATTGGCTAAAATAATAGTTAATGGGGATTTAACTGAGGAGATAATACTTACCAAGGGTACAAGACAAGGCTGTCCTCTATCCCCTTTATTATTTATTTTGTCCTTGGAAGTTCTAAATAAGGTTATACGAAGTAATGTAAAAATTGAAGGATTAAAGCTAAAAGGCAAGAGTATAAAATTTCAGCCTATGCGGACGATATGGCGCTAATTCTCCAAAATCCCTTAGAATCGGTAGAAGAACTCCTAAAAGATTTAACAGAATATGGAGAGGTGGCTGGACTAAAAGTGAATAAACAGAAATCAAAAATCCTAACCAAAAACATGACATCAAAGGAAATCACCGAATTAGAAAAGAAAAACGGTTTCAAGATGGAAAAAAACCTAAAATATTTAGGAATAGTAATAACAAATAAATGCAGCACTATATATGAAAACAACTTCTTACCTTTGCTAAAGGAGGTAGAATTTAATTTAAAAAAATGGAAAAAATTAAGTTTACCTTTTATGGGTAGAGCTGCAGTGATCAAAATGAACATACTTCCAAAAGTTCTATTCTTACTTCAAATGGTAAATTTTGCAGTTAAGAAACCTTTCTTTACTAAACTAGACCAAATGATGAGATCTTTTATATGGCAGGGCATTCGATGAAATTGCTGAGCGGTCAGGTTAAAACAGATAAAAGGAAGTACTTTTTCACCCAAAGGGTGATTAACATGTGGAATTCACTGCCACAGGAGGTGGTGGCAGCTACAAGCATAGACAGCTTCAAGAGGGGGTTAGATAAAAATATGGAGCAGAGTCCATCAGTGGCTATTAGCCACAGTGTGTGTGTGTGTGTGTGTGTGTGTGTGTATATATATATATATATATATTTAATTTTTTTGGCCACTGTGTGACATAGAGTGTTGGACTGGATGGGCCATTGGCCTGATCCAACATGACTTCTCTTATGTTCTTATGAATGAGATACAGTAAGCAGAGCCACATATAGCTGGTGGGTCTTGGAATGCCAAGCGGTACAAAGTTAAAAACCAATAGCTTTTAACTTTGTACCACTTGGCATTCCAAACCCCTGTATGTGGCTCTGCTTACTGTACCTCATTCCTCGTCTGAAGAAGTGTGCATGCACATGAAAGTTTACATTCTGAATAAAACTAAGTTGGTCTTAAAGGTGCAATTGACTACTATTTTGTTCTACTACTTCAGACCAATACGGCTGCCTCTTTGAGCCTCTCTATCAGTACTTCCCCTCAGCTCCATTGTTTCTGTGGGAAATGCAGGAGGGATGAGAACTAGCAGTGGAGGGAACTTGGAGAGCCAGGTTCAGAACCTCCCCCTCCTCCTTTTGAGCCAGGAACCTTTTGTCTGGGTCACCTGGGGCCAGCCACTCAGCCTAGACCACCTCACAGGGTTGTTCTTGTTGGGGAGGATGGGGTGGTGGAGGGGAAAGTCTGGTGTGCCTCCTTGAGAGCCTCAGAAGTAGGACAGAGTAAGAGAGAAAATAAAGAGCAAGAGATGAATTGTAGCCACTCAGTTGCTGAGTCTGGATGTATGGTTGCTGGATAACTACCTTATTTACTCGCAAGGAATATGGGTGTGATCACACTGGGAATTTGGCAGGGCAGTATTCTGACTTTGAAAAAGCCAGTGCCCTTTGATGTGTGCTATGGCAATCACACAGCCTCTTCCCTGTTGCCAGGAGATGTGCAGGACATACATGCGTAAGAGGAACATTCAGATTGCTCCTGTTCATGAGGGGTGTGTGCATCATGTGCCCCAGCCAGACAGCTGGGAAATGCACCCTGCATGCACCCTGCACCCTGCATGCACTTTAGAGATTTGCCACTTGGAAGTTCCTGGTAGCTATTTAATTCAGTTCCGATCTGTCCTAAGATGAGGTATGTATAGGCGGGACTTGGGGGGGCGGGGATGTGCACATGTGATCACACACATTAAATCTGGATTGCCCATAGTAACTATGCAGCAACACAAGGTGAAAGATCAGCAAATGCTATCCTAAAATTTTTGTGCACTAGAGGGGTTCACTGCTGCATTAAAGTTGTTTCAGGCAAAAGTGATTCCCCAGCTGCTCTATGGTACCTTTTTGGGACCTCCACCCCATTGCTTTTGCCCACTGGAATGTATTCAATCAAAATTCCTAAGAGCAGCATTTCAGTTACCAAGATGTGTCTCGAATGCTAAGCTCAGACTGGAGACAGGCCTGATGACCACTGAAGCCAAGGTAACCTTGTCCTCACTTAACAAAAGGTTCAATGTCAATTCTCAACCTCACTCTCTCTCTCGGCTTGGCTTCGCGAACGAAGATTTAAGAAGGGTGCAATAGTCCACGTTTGCTGCAGGCTCGCTGGTGGCTGACAAGACCAATGTGGGACAGGCAGGTCCGGCCACAGCGGCTGCAGGGAAAAGTCTGATTTAGGGTTGGTCCTGTAGCAGTGCGATTCTTCCTCAATCTCCTTTTGTCCTCAAGACCAGCTATGCGTGCGCTCTCAAAGGAAGAGACAGCCTGGTGGATGGTGTGCCTCCATGCTTTGCGATCTGAGGCTAGGTCAGACCACTGGTGATGGTTGATGTGACAGGTGCTAAGGGATTTCTTCAAGGAGTCCTTGTACCTCTTCTTTGGTGCCCCTCTATTTCAATGGCCGGTGGAGAGTTCGCCATACAGGGCAATCTTGGGAAGGCGGTGGTTTTCCATCCTAGAAATATGCCCTGCCCAGCGCAGCTGCGTCTTCAACAGCAGTGCCTCGATGCTGGTAACCTCTGCCCGCTTGAGGACTTCAGTGTTGGTCACAAAGTCACTCCAGTGGATGTTGAGGATGGTGCGAAGGCAGCGCTGATGAAAACGCTCAAGGAGTCGCAGGTGATGACGGTATAAAACCCACGATTCGGAGCCATAGATGAGGGTTGTCATCACAACCGCTTTGTAAACATTGATCTTTGTGCCTTTTTTCAGATGCTTGTTGCTCCACACTCTTTTGTGCAGTCGGCCAAATGCACGGTTTGCCTTTGCCAGCCTGTTGTCAATCTCCTTGTCGATCTTGGCATCTGAGGAGATGATGCACCCCAGGTAGCTGAACTGCTGGACTGTCTTCAGAACTGATTCACCCACAGTGATGCAGGGAGGGTGATAATCTTCCTGGGGTGCAGGCTGGTGGAGAACTTCTGTCTTCTTCAGACTAACTTCTAGGCCGAATAGCTTGGCAGCCTCTGCAAAGCAGGACGTCATATGCTGCAGAGCTGATACCGAGTGGGAGACGAGTGCAGCATCATCAGCAAACAGTAGCTCCCGGATGAGTTTTTCCATTGTCTTGGAGTGTGCCTTTAGTTGCCTCAGGTTGAACAGGCTGCCATCGGTGCGATAGCGGATGTAGACACCATCGTCCTCATCTAGATCTACTGCGGCTCTTTGAAGCATCATGCTAAAGAAGATCGTAAAGAGAGTTGGCGCGAGAACGCAGCCTTGCTTTACACCTGTGCCTATTGGGAAGGGCTCCGAGAGGTCGTTGCAGTGTCTGACTTGGCCTCGCTGGTCTTCGTGTAGCTAGATGATCATGCTGAGGAACCTTGGGGGACATCCTAAACATTCCAAGATTTGCCACAGGCCTTTCCTGCTAACGGTATCGAAAGCTTTGGTAAGGTCGACAAAAGTCACATACAGAGCCTTATTCTGTTCCCTGCATTTCTCTTGGAGCTGCCTGAGAACAAATACCATGTCGGTGGTGCTCCTGTTAGCTCTGAAGCCGCACTGGCTCTCTGGGAGGAGTTCTTCTGCAATGGTGGGCACCAGTCTGTTCAGGAGTATTCTGGCAAGGATTTTGCCTGCGATGGAGAGCAGGGTTATCCCCCGGTAGTTGGAGCAGTCTGACTTTTCCCCTTTGTTCTTGTATAGGGTGATGATGATTGCATCGCGAAAGTCTCAACCTCAAAACCTAACATATTTGCTGCTTTTAGATAAATTTCAATCGAGCTGGTTAAAAATGATTGCAAATAAACTAAATTTACTTGGTTTCTTCCTTTCGTTTATTCTGTCCCTTAGCAGAGATCAGGCCAAAAAAGTTTTACAACAAAGGATAAAGGATGCGGAAAGACATCTTGATCTCTCAAGATGCCCGGATTTTATTGTGTCTGATTCAATTAGGTATCATATCGCTCCTCTCTGCTATCTCACTAACACAGAGGATCACAAGATGAGGAAAGCTTCCTCCCTGGCAAGATGGTCAACCCTTCCTTATGCTGTTCTTGAAGGAAATATAAGAAAATTCTAATTGCTCAGAGACTTTGCCAGTATGAGCTGCAAGAAATAGAAACAATCGAACATGTGTTTCTAAGATGTCCCTGGTATAGTTTAAATAGGTAAAGGTAGTCCCCTGTGCAAGCACCAGTCGTTTCCGAATCTGGGGTGACGTTGTTTTCACATTTTCACGGCAGACTTTTTACGGGATGGTTTGCCATTGTTTTCCCCAGTCATCTACACTTCCACCCCCCCCCCCCAAGCAAGCTGGATACTCATTTTGCCGACCTCAGAAGGATGGAAGGTTGAGTCAACCTGGAACCGGCTACCTGAACCAGCTTCTGCTGGGATTGAACTCAGGTCGTGAGTGGAGGGCTCCGACTGCAGTACTGCAACTTTACCACTCTGCACCATGGGGCTCTTTGGTATAGTTTAGCCCATGCTAAATATATTCTTCCTTGGGTTAAGGCTAAACCAGGGCTAACAGAATCTGCTCAGGTAATCTATCTCCTCTCAGTTGCCAATCAGAATATCACAAAACACGTAGCTAAGTTTTGCAATGCTTGTCTCTGTATTAGAAAGGCATATATCTCTTGATTTTATTGATACTTTTATTAATTTTATTATCCTGTTTTAAATACTGATAATTTTGCCATTCAATGTTTAAATCTGTCTAATTATTAGGCTTTTTGTTGGCTTGGTGCCATATAAATAAACTGACTGACTGAATCTGGATGGGATATGTGGCTAGAATGTGCCAGATCTCTTGTGTGATCACACCCTAAAAGTGCTATATATACAAAAAATAACTAATTTGTATAAAAACATAAGCTATCACCTCTTTAATGGGTGTCCTTTGGGGAAAAAAACTAGTTTTGCATATGATTAAATACATTTATGGGGGGGCGTTATGGATTCCCTAGTGAATAAATTGTTTTCACTCCTTGGAATCAATTGCTTTTTTTTTTTTTTTGAGTAAAAATAATATTGTTGATTGGGTAACTGTGTATTCCTGGATGACAGCTGTTTTTTAATTAATTTAACTGTTATAAATTTGTATGTGTTTTAACTATGTATTTTTGTATGTGTAATCCACCCTGAACCTGCTTGTGGAATATCAATTAGCAAAAATAAAAATAAATAAATAAATAACATTTTATGACTCACATGGCCTGACTCGACAAAGTAACATTTATGTCAGATCCAGCCTTCATAACAAATACGTCTGATACCTCTATCCAAGAGGGGCTCTGACAATAAGGAGCATGCTGCACCAAGTCCCAGCAACTCTGCCCACACCTCAGGTATTGCTCTTTCTCCATGGCCATTTTCAATCTGTAGTGTAATGCTTCAGCTCAGGAGGTACATTTATTAGGAATAAAGTCTTTCCTGCACTGATATTCTTGTTGCCTTAAACTGAGAGGTTTTTAACGCTACATTGATTGTCTTGTTGCCTTAAACAAATAAATTTGCATGTGTTTCTGGTTTTGTTCGCCCAGTTCTACAATCCCAGCCCAATGACATCATTTTGTTTTGTTAGGAAGATTTGCTGTTAGATTCAAATGTCTAGTGATCTACTTAATGATTGACTAAAAGTTTTTATCATACTTGTTATCTGCCTTGGGTCCCAGTGAGAAAGGTGGAATATAAATTACGGTGATGACACTGAAGATGAGAGGGATTACCACCACCACCATCATGACGACCATGGTAAAAATTCCTCCCTTGCAGGGTATGTTTTGTCTCACAGAACAGCTCTAAAAGATAATCTGAAGTGGAACAAGGGCATGGAGGAAAGAGAAATCCCTTCCCTTCATGTTGCATCTGAAACTGGGCCCCACATGAGCACTATTCAAACTTTTAAAAATGCCTGAGATCTTGCATCAATCCCACTGCTGGGTCCAGTTTCTCCCTGAGACTAATACTCTGTTTATTGGTATTTTGTTCCAGCTGTTGAGCAGATATGCTTTTCTTTGCCTGGAATCTGCTCAGTGATTACTGGAAGAAGCAGGCAAAAAGCAAACAAACATAAATAAATAACATACATGTTTCCTGGTAACCAGAAAGGGTCATAGAGAGCTGGGACTCCCTATAGCAAAGGGAATATGCAAGTCAAAAAGAGTTAGTATATTAGCAGTAGGAAACATTCTATACATATTAGTAAAGGCAAAAGATAAAACAGAGAAATATGACATCTAAGATATTTGCACTGGATGCCAGAACTTCTACAAATCATTCCACACCAGTTTTTTCAAAGTACCCTCAATGAAGGAAACAGTAAAAACAAGCTGCTCCTTGGCTGTCTGGTTGCTTGACGCAAACACTTGCAATAGAGTTTTTGGAAAGGTCCTTGCTTCAAGGCCCTCTGTGTTTTTGTTTTAGAGTTGTTGTTTTAAAAATTATTTCCCAAATATGCAGATAGGGTCATGGGAAGTGTCATTCAGTCAGTTCCAATGGCATGCACCAGCATGTTGTCTGCATATGAAAGGAAGCACAGAGCACCTCTGGAGACTACTTTAATAGACTAATAACAGACAGTCTTTAGTTGTGAAAGTTAACGCAGCCATGACCAAAATAAAAGACAGGTTTCATTTTGCTATCTATATCTTCTAATTCACCAGCTAATATCCCAGACTCATCATTTAGAGCTGGCTGGAAACATCTAGCCAATTGGAATGGGGGTGGGGGGAGGTGGAGATTGGACTTTGGATGGGGTGGTAATTTAATAATAGTATACACTAAAAGCAAAATTATCTGTGCACAGACAGTCTCATACATCCACACTATGAAATTAATGCCCATGTACAATGTTGCACTAATCCATACATATGCAATGTACACAGGACAAAACTTTGCAACTTATTCTCATTCGTTCCAGGAGGCTCCTCTCCTAACATGTATCCTTCACCTCCTGCAAACCTACTGTGTTCATAATAAAATGGTGATTTCTTATGCCTCCCCATCTCTCTACCTCTATCATCTGGATATATGAAAGTCTTCAGGAAAGGTCATGACTCAGTGTTAAAGAATTGGCTTTACATGCAGAATGTCCTGTGTTCAATCATTGGAATCTCCAGTTAAAAGGAACATGTAGCAGGTGATGCAAAAAAAAATCTCTACCTGAGGCCCTGGACAGCTGCTGACAAAAATATTAGACAATACTGACCTTGACAGATGAATGATTGGTGTGAAGCAGTTTTATATGTTCATGCCCTTCTTCCTATGCCATGCTTCCAAGTCCTTGGCCTAAAAAGCTCCCTTTAGAGAACTGAACAATTAAGGAAATATTTAAGCAATAGAAGAGTTGAATTGAAAGGAAGGAATGTCCTATGGAAGTATGTGGGATTGAAAAAGAATGGTGGAATCCAGCCCCATTTCCCACCCACATAGAATATTGACTAGATCATATATGCAAGTTCATCATCTGACAACTGTAACATCATATGATGATTTGCATGTGTCAATTCAGAACATTATATCACTTCAGACCTGGTGCTTTTCAATAAAGTGATGGTTTCCAGGGGTGTCAAACATGCAGTCCAGGGGCTGAATTAGGCCCCCAGAGGGCTCTTATCAAACCCCCGAACAATTGGCTTCTCTCTATATCTTGCTTCCTTCTACATAACAATTTGCTATGCAAGGCTTGCTCAATTGCATAGGAGCTACAGAGCAAATCTTCTATTTTCTCCATTGCCTGAGGCTCCTCCCCCCACCCCCATCCCCTGGTGAAGGAAGGAAAGAGCCAGAGCTTCCTTTGCCCAGTTCCCTGGATCCCATGGGAGAAATACAAAGAAAGTATCTTTAAGACCAACAAGTGCTAACATTTTAAGCATGTTTTAAGTTTATATATATATATATATATATATATATATATATATATATATAAAGTTTATATTTATATATAAAATTGTGTTTGTCTGTGTCCTTTATAAATTTTATATCTCTGCTACCTAATCTTAAATAGGTACACACATGGCCCAGCCCAACCTGATACGGCCCAGCCCAACAAGGTCTCATTTATGTCAGATCCAGCCCTGGTTTACACAGAGCCAATAAGGTCTCATTTATGTCAGATCCAGCCCTGGTTTATCTGCCAGAAATCAAATACACAGTAATTGAGAACAGGGAAACAAATGACAGACTTGACAGCAAAATAATATTACACCAAACTACATTGTGCATTTGTTCTTTCAGATATATCACAACCACTGCTTCACAGCAAGCAAAAGACCATGAGCTCAGGTGCCTGAATGACATATTTCTCTACTGTAAAAGTGATGTGATAAGTAACATTCATCTTTAAGGCAGCAGTATTTCTTTTTACAACATAACACACCACATCATTAAGATTCAAGAAGAACAGTTCAAGGGTTCATCATCTTCATTAAAACTGTGTGTAGTAGATATAATCATTCCACCATGAAGTCAATAGGCAGCCATTGTCCATTACTGAAACACTAATATAATGAAAGATGTAATATCAAACTACCTAAATAATCTTGTGAAATCTACAGGGGTTGAAGTGTGACACAGCACAAACCTAAGGCCTGACTCAAAAGGCTCAGGATGGCAACAAATCTCATTGTATCTCAGAGAGAAACTGGTAGCAGGGAGTCAGGATCAGGCTGCCCGTGTCCTAAGTTTTCAATAATTCATGTACATTGTGGATTTAGCACAGCAAATTTCATTTCAGTAAACCAAAGCACTGACATTTCTAGAAACTGGCATTTCAAAGAGAAATTCTGACTGATTTCGCACAACAGGCTTCCCTTTTTCTCTGGAGCAAGCTAGCAATTTCGCACAAGTTGCTCCATGTCGCCATTTTTCATTGTGGCAACCCCCGATTTGATGCGCGGCAACATAAACCCAAAAAAATAGGTTTACGTTGCCGCACATCAAATCAGGGGCTGCCACAACAAAAAATGACAGCGCAAAGCAGCTTGTGCAAAATCACTCCAGAGCAAAAGGGAAGCCTGCCATGGAGCAAAATCAGTCTAAGTGTGAAATCAGTCTAAGTCTTCTATATTACCTACATAACCACAAACCATGCATTCTGCTGAGCAGGCCTCAAATTCAGTGGGAGCTCACAGAAGCACAGCTCCTGAACCTTTCTGAGAGTTCCACCTCCTCCTTCTGAGAGTTCTGAGAGTATGTGCAGCTGCATAATAATCCCTGGATGAGCACCACCACCTATTTTTCTACAGAATAACCCCTGCTGCTGAGGATTGTTATGTTTTGCAACACTGAACTGAAATGTACAGTATATCCCTGAATCAATAATAATGTTTATGTATTTCTCAGATGTATGACAAATATTTTTAAAATCATCAGCTTTGGAATCAGAACCTGCAATTTATTTTAAGTATTGTTTATTGTTGTTGTTCAGTTGCACAGTCAAGTCCAACTCTGCGACCCCATGGACAAAGTCACGTCAGGCCCTCCTGTCTTCCACCATCCTCTGAAGTCTGCTCAAAGTATTTGAGCTTCAGCTTCAGCATCTGACCTTCGAGGGAACAGTCTGGGTCAATTTCCCTTAGGACTGACTGATTGGATCTTCTTGCAGTCCAAGGGATCTTCTCCAGCACCACAGCTCAAAAGCATCTATTCTTCTGCACTCGGCCTTCCGTATGGTCCAGCTCTCACTGTCATACATTACTACTGGGAATACCATCGCTTTGACTATATGGACTTTTGGTGGCAGACTGATGTCTCTACTTTTTTATTATACTGCCCAGGTTCGCCATAGCTGTCCTCCCAAGGAGCAAATGTCTTTTAATTTCATGGCTACAGTCACCATCTGCAGTGATCTTGGATCCCAGAAATGTGAAGTCTGTCACTACTTCCACGTCTTCCCCTTCTATTTGCCACGGTGTGATGGGGCCAGATGCCATGATCTTAGTTTTTTTGATGGTGAGTTTCAAGGCTACTTTTGTGCTCTCCTCTTTCACCCTCAACAAGAGGTTCTTTAGGTCCTCCTCACTTTCTACCATTAGAGTGGTATCATCTGCATATCTGAAGTTGTTGATGTTTTTCCCGGCAATCTTAATTCCGGCTTCTGCTTCATCTAGGCCAGCATTCCGCATGATGTACTCTGCATATAAATTAAATAAGCAAGGTGACAATATACGTCCTTGTCGAACTCCTTTTCCTATTCTAAACCAATCAGTTGTTCTATATCTTGTTCTGACTGTTGCTTCTTGACCGTTATATAGGTTTTTCAGGAGACATGTGAGGTGGTCTGGTACTCCCATCTCTTTAAGGACTTGCCACAGTTTGTAGTGATCCACACAATCAAAGGCTTTAGCATAGTCAATGAAACAGAAACATACGTTTTTCTGATACTCCCGTGCTTTCTCTATAATCCAGCGAATGTTGGCAATTTGATCTCTAGTTCCTCTTCCTCTCCGAAACCCAGCTTGAATTTCTGGTAGTTCCCAATCTACATACTGCTGAAGCCTAGCTTGTAGGATCTTTAACATGACCTTGCTGGCATGTGAAATGAGTGCAATGGTGAGACAGTGTGAACATTTCTTGGCATTACCCTTCTTTGGGATTGGAATATAAACTGACCTTTTCCAATCCTGTGGCTACTGTTGCATTTTCCAAATTTGTTGGCATAATGTGTGAATCACTTTAACAGCATAATCTTTTAGGAGTTTGAATAGCTCAACTGGGATACCGTCGTCTCCGCTCGCTTTGTTGTTAGTAATGCTTTCTGAGGCCCATTTGACTTCACACTCCAGGATGTCTGGCTCAGGGTTAGCGATTTCACTGTCATGGTTGTCAAGGACATTGAGATCCTTCTAGTTTAATTCTTCTGTGTATTCTTGCCACCTCTTCCTGATCTCGTCTGCTTCTGTTAGGTCCCTACCGTTTTTGTCCTTTATCATGGCCATCTTTGCACAAAACGTACCCTTGATTTCTCCAATTTTCTTGAAAAGATCTCTTGTCCTTCCCATTCTATTATTTTCCTCTATTGCTTTGCATTGTTCCTTCAGGAAGGCCTTCTTATCTCTCCTTGCTGTTCTCTGGAAACCTACATTCAGTTGGGTGAATTTTTCCTTTTCACCTTTGCCTTTCGCTTTCTTTCTTTCTTTCTTTCTTTCTTTCTTTCTTTCTTTCTTTCTTTCTTTCTTTCTTTCTTTCTTTCTTTCCTCAGCTATTTGTAAAGCCTCAGAAGAAGATAGTGACACCCTATCCTCATCGAACAGAAATCAAAAAGTGACAGGTGCCCCCCCCCCCTCCATACCCACAAATAAATGCAAGATGTTTCCTATGGGAACCGAGGCAAAATGGTCTGTGATTTAAAATAGCTTTTCCATCAAATTTATGTATGGGCTAATTGTGAGAATAGTATTTGACCCGCAAAAATGGTCCTAAGAGGTCAAGGTCCAGGGGTTTTATGGCTGTGAAGTGCAGAAAATGTATATCTCTCTCAGACGTGGGAGGGTATTATTTAAAGTGGGAGGGTATTCACTCCTGTGAGACAGCAAGAATCTTAACAAATTATGGATATTATTTAAAGCTGACACAGTTTAGACCCCCGGACAAGATAAACAGAGGATTAAAAACAGACAGGGGTGTATTCGTTGTTTCAGAAATGCCACCGACCCTATGTGACACTTGTTGAGAAATTTCTGCATAATACATTTCAGAATGGCACATCTGTGAATACCTTTCTTTTCCCCCTTTTGTAAATAAATTTTTAAAACTTTCTGTAATAAATGTACATTTTATACATTCACATGTATAAAAATAAAAATGTATTTAGAAGCCGTTGAGTTTGTGCAAATTTTGATACTGAATTTTTGATACTAAAAAATATTCGATATTAAAAAAGATCACGTTGCATTTAGGGAGGTCGTTTTTGATCAGTAAGAGGGAGATTGACGCCGATATGCCGACAGACGTATGGTTTTACCAATAACGCTGAAAATAACGGCTCTGCACCGAGAAAACTTAAAATAGACCGAGAGCTATTTAAACACAAGTCCTAATACCGACAGCGTGTTTTCACGGGTTCCTTACTTTAAAAAACAACACCGTGCACGCTCTTCCCCACATAATCCTGAACAGCTCTTTAAAAGTTCTTTAAAAGCCGGAGCAAGTCTTTTTCTGTAGCGGTTCCGTTCTTATGCCCCAGCTGAAGGCGGGGGCCGTCTCTTCTCTCATCCAATACCACCAACACAGAAAGTCCTTCTCCTGGTTGTTTTAATAATGTATAATCATGCCAATTTTTGGCTAATGGCTTTTTGTAAAACACTTTGGGCAACAAAGAAACAAAGTATAAAAATACACTGAATAATTGGACACACCCTGTTATTACATATAAGCTTTTTTCCTTTATTTTCACTTTACGGTGAAACACTCCCCTGTAAATATGACCTATTGAACAGGGTAGGAGTGATGGTGTAAAGGCTGTGGATCGCAATTGTGGGAGGATAGGTTTCTTCGGCGTTTGCATGAGCGGATTAAAATTAGCTGGGGCAGACGGGGCAAGAAACAGAGGGAGTCTATCTGATTTTATATAGGAAAGCGGGTGTAATATTGTATAAAGATGGCTACGAATCAAAGGGGCCGAGGGTGAGCATAATGGGAAGGTGAGAATGGGGGAGGCCGGAATCAGGCTGGGGTACAATAAACATATTACAAAGTAACACACGAGCAACAGCGTTATAGTCCGCTGCTGGATCATGTTAGGGAAAGGGGGGGGGTATGTTCCTTGTCTATACACGTAGGTAATCCCATCATTCTTTTACCCATGTTCTTTCGGACGGTACTTCCTTTACATTTCTATGACCGTATCTATTACGGATGCTTAATTTGTCGGCTTCTCGGTTTGTAAGAAACCTACCGATTGGGGGAAAGTAGGTTGTAAAACCATATCTGTATAGAACCGGCGGTACTGGGGCACGGTTGGAGTGGGCCGACGTATTCATCGGCAGTCATCGAAGAGTCGCTATGCTGAGCGATCTGACATCCTCCCTGAGTTGACCGCTGCCACATTCTCTACCTAAAAGTTTGAAGAACAACAAAAAAAATTAGTATCCTGTCTCATGAGCGTGCCCCCCACCCCCAATTCCATACACCTCGGTGGGGTTTTTTAGGCCTTACATTCGGAAAGAGCGCTTTCAAATAGACTGTTTCCTCCATAATCTCCATATTTTCTTGTGCCTTCCCTCCACGTTCTGACTCCTTGATAGAGACGCCATTCTCAGAGAGTTCTGCCTTTTCCCAAGCCTTCTTTGTGGAACTCTCCCTCAAAGGGGATTCATTATTCTCCACCTGTGTTGAGTTCTTGAGATTAGAACCACGCTTTCTTAAAGATTTGAGCAACACCAGGGTTAGCATCCCACACATGATCAAATCCTCTAAATCAGCGACTTTGGTCTCTGATCCCTCCGCCGCCTAATTTAAAAAAAGAAAGAAAGGGCATAACGCTACATGACCTGCCATTGCAATCCTCCCAGCTTTCCTCTTTTCTCACAACTTACCTGTGCATCTGTTTCTGCTTCCTGGTTCTCCAAACTCTCCTCTTCCATGTTTTCGGGTACAGATTCTAGAGGGGTCTTCTCGGGGGCAGTGTTCTCCGCTTCTATCTCATCACCGTTGCCTTTTCTTGAATGTTTGTGAGGCTTGATGCCTAGGGGTCCCTCCATGTTAGAAAATTTCTCCATGGTGGTACGGAGCCGTCAGAACGGCGCTCGGCTTTCCCGTATTTAAAGAGAATCCTGCGCCGACCCCCCCCCCCCCGCACCCGCTGGCGCATTTGAACAACGACGACTCCCCTATTGGTGACGGGCCGCGGAGCCAAATTCGCAGAAGGGGGCCTATCTCGGGGTTGTCAAAAGTCAGAGTAACAAGGTTGCCTAACGTTATACATCGCGATCGCGTATTATATTTTATTCGATTATATACAGTGACCGTCTAAGACACGCGTAATCAAAACATCGAATTGCACGGATGCTTTAGAAACTACCGCCGAGGACCCCGATTTGCGTGCCTTTGTATTAAAACTGAAGCGCGCAAAACATGATCAAATAGCAATCTATGACAAAGGAACGGTCGTAACATTTCTCTATCCTCAGTGCCTGCAGAAGTAATAAGGATAATGGCGGAGATGGGAGAGGGAAAAAGGGTGTCATATAAACTAAAAATACAAAGCGGTAAAATAGAATTGAAAACTGCTGAAGAGTTGAATAATAAATATGATTGTTTCAAATGCAACAAATAAAAAGTTTGGTGGAAAGCGATGTTAAAACTGAAGGAATAAGATGAGAACAAACAGATATGGGAAAAGTTCTGCTTGGAGATAACGAAAAATTAATTTCAAAAATCTATAAGTTACTTTTAAAATGAAGTAGATGAAATAGTGAAATCTCAAATGATTAAGTGGGCAATTAATGTAAATAAAGAAATACAGACGGAAACTTGGGGATATTTGTGGAAGAACTCTATGAAGCTTTCGACGTATCATAGTATTAAAGAGTACTGTTTTAAAATGATATATAGATGGTATATGACTCCTAAGAAAATTGGCAAAGATGAATAATAAGATGCCAGACAGATGTTGGAAATGTAAAAAACATGAAGTTTCTTTCTACCGTATGTGGTGGACTTGTGAAAGAGCAAAAAAAAAAAGTATTGGCAGATGATTCAACAAGAAATTTCTAGGATCTTGGGATGTGAATTTAAGAAAGTCGCGGAGACTTTTCTGTTGGGATTACAAATGGAAAAATTTCCCCCCCAAAAAGATAGAACTATAATTTGGTGCTTGCTTTCAGCCGCTAGGCCATTATATGCGTAGTTGTGGAAGCAAGAAAAAATACCAGAGAAATGGGATTGGATTGTAAAAGTTATGACACGGAGTGAAATGGACACGTTAACAAGAATTTTAAGAGACTGTGATTTAGAAGTTTTTTAAAATGGAGTGGAAAAAGTTCAGAAGATATGTAGAAAAAGAGTGGAAAATAAAAGGACATTGAACAATTTTTTGATAATGATGAAGTCTTAGAAAAAAAGAAGAATGTTAATTTTCATTTTTATTAGTTAAGGGTACCTTTAAACATTAGCACTTTAAGTAAATAGCACCGACGGGGGTCAAGTAATGGGGGGAGGGGTGGCTAGAAAGTAATATGTGGGATAGATAAAAGAAGTTATTAATGATGCAGGACATATAATTTGTTACCAAATAAAATTGTTTTAACCGTGAAACTTAGGTCGTTAGCAGAGGTTAGAACCGCTGTGCTTCAGCTTTACCACTCTGCACCGCTGGGGCTCTTATTTCTCTAATTATCTGCGTGTAAATGTTTCATGGGAAGCCTGAATATAACTGAATAGCCCAATTTTGTCAGAGCTTGGAAGCCGGTAGAGGTTAGCCGTGTAACAGTAGCCTCTGCGATCTCTTACAGCTGTCCAGCCCACACATTTCATGGAAACCATTGTGGTGTAGCGCTTAGTTTTTACATTCTGTTTCCCTCCCTAATCATGATACCAAGCAGCTTATCAAATGGTTTTCCCCTTTTCCATTTTATCTTCGCAACAGCGACCTTGTGAGGTAGGCTAAGGCAAGAGAGCGTGATAGGCTCAAAGTCACCAGCAATCTTGCGTGGCAGAGTCAGGATTTGAACTTGATGGTTCCGGATCCTAGTGTGGTCCTCTAATGCCTATCCTAGTTGAGAACATTGTTCTTACATTTCAGTCTCAGCAAAAAACAAAAACAAAAAGGGGGGGCTACAGTAAAGTATGTAAAATACTCCACTGGCTCTAGTGGGTTAAGTGTTAAACAAGAAACCAGGAGACTTGGGTTCAAATGCAACTCACTGGGTGACATTGGCAAAGATGAATAATAAGATGCCAGACCGATGTTGGAAATGTAAAAAACATGAAGGTTCTTTCTACCGTATGTGGTGGACTTGTGAAAGAGCAAAAAAGCATTGGCGGATGATTCAACAAGAAATTTCTAAGATCTTGGGATACGAATTTAAGAAAGTTGCAGAGACTTTTCTGTTGGGATTACAAATGGAAAAATTTCCAAAAGAAAATAGAACTATAATTTGGTACTTGCTTTCAGCCGTTAGGACAATATATGCATAGTTGTGGAAGCAAGAAAAAATACCAGAGAAATGGGGTTGGATTGTAAAAATTATGACACAGGGTGAAATGGACAAGTTAACAAGAACCTTAAGAGACTATGATTTAGAAGTAATTAAGATGGAGTGGAAAAAGTTCAGAAGATACGTAGAAAAAGAGTGGAAAATAAAAGGACATTGGACAATTTTTGATAATGACTAAGTACAAGAGGGAGGAGGATATTAATTTTGGTTCTTATTAATTAAGGGTACCTTTAATATTAAGATTTTAAGTATATAACACCGGCGGGTGTCAAGTAACAGGGGAGGAGTGGGTAGAAAGTAATATATGGGATAGATAAAAAGTAATTATTAATGATGTAAGAAATTGAAATTTATTGCCATGTGTTACTAATAAAATTGTTTGAAACAAAAACATTTTCCACCCTCAGATCACAATCGTGCCAGGTTTCTTTGTTTTTTTTTTCTTTTAAATCTTCACCCGCATGGCTTCTGCAAAGGGAAGTCCTGCCTCACCAACCTTTTAGAGTTCATTGAGAAAGACTTGCCAGAGATTCCTGAGTAAACTTAGCAGTCATGGGATAAGAGGATGGGTTCTTTTTCTGATTAAAAAAACTGGTTAAATGACAGGTAGTAAAGAGTAGGAATCAGAGGACAATTCTCACAGTGGAGGGCAGTAAGCAGCGGGGTCCGACAAGGATTGGTATGGGGGCATGACTATTTCATTTATTCATAAATGATTAGGAAGTAGGGGTGTGGTGTGTGGAAAATTAAATTCGGTGCTGGTAAGTGTAAGGTGATGGCACAGTGGGACAAAAAATCCCCACTTCAAGCATAAGCTAATAAGGAAAGAACTTGCTGTGAATGAGAGGGGGGAAATCCCAAGTGTGTTGTGGATAGTTCAGTGAAAGTGTCAACCAGGTGTGCTGCAGCAGTGAAAAAGGCAAACTTTGTGGTAGGTATTCTTGGGAACAGGACTGAGAATAAAACAGCCGATATTGTAATCCCCTGTATAGATCTATATCGCAGCCTTGTTTGGAATAGTGTGTACAATTCTGGTCACCGTATCTCCAAAAGGACATTGCAAAGCTAGAAAAAAGTACAGAGAAGGGCAAAAAAGTTGATTAGGGGGTTGGAGCACCTTCCCAATGAGGAAAAGCTGATGAGTGACTTTTCAGTTTAGAAAAGCGATGGCTAAGTGGGGGAGGGGGAGGGTGGGGGTCAAGATAGAGGTTTATAAAATTATGCATGGGGTGGAGAGAGTTGACAAACAGAACTTTTTCTCCCTTTCAAAATACTAGAACTCAATACAATGAGGCTGCTAGCATATTCAGGGTGGACAAAAGGAAATACTATTTTACATAGAGAGTGATTAAAATGTGGAATTCGCTCCTCTGTCTGCTCCCTCGGTTCATCAAGGAGATCAGTTCCTAGGCTGACCGTGACCCACAACCTCCTCTTCTCCCTAAAGCAGCAACGATAAACTCTTCTTTTTCTTTTAGAATCCTAGGCAACCTCCTACTGCCAGGGCCCTGTTCATTGCTCAAGTAACCCCCAGACAGCTCCTTGGAGTGCTAACAGGTGGAGGATGCTGACAATGGAAAAAAGGTGACATGTGTGGCGTTCTTGTTGCCCTTTCCTCACCAGAGACCGGAGCTGCTGGTGTTAAGGGTCCAAAGCAAGAAGCAGAGCCTTCTACACCCCACCTTGGATCTTGCCTGAATAGCATAAGAGGACATTTACATTTTCCTCCCAGGTGACGCTAGAGGATGTTTGCCCTTCTCTGCTGTCCGTGCTGGCTCCGTTTGAGACAGGTTGCGGAGGATGTGCCTCTGCAGACCGCCTCAGATGGAGAACTTGGGTAGGTGGCTGCAGAGAAGGCACACACTTCGTGCCCCGAGGAAATATCCTCGGTGTCAGAAACATCCCATGTTGAGAGAGGGATCAGCTGTTTCTCCCAGTCCTTCTCTCTAATTGCTCAGTAGCACCAGAGTAACACGCTGGTATGGCCCTGTTTGATGGCTGGACATAAGATTCACAGCCGGTCTTGAAGGTTTGCATCATTGCAAAAAACCAAAATTGCTCTGACATGCTGCTGAACTAAAATCATTTAAAACACTATTTACCGTTGCTTGTTTTTATCTACATAGTTTATAGGTTGCAAGCATTCAAGGCATATTGCACACAGTCAGAGTATATCCACAAAAAACCAATGGGCATTCTGTAAGCTATGCAATAGGATTTTTAGAAGTGTGGAACTACATGGTACATTTAGACTGTTTTCTATACATGTCAGAAAATCCTATCTTTGTTTTATATTTAAAATAACCTGCATTGCATATCTCTGTCCTGCTTTGCATTTTTTCTTAAGTCTACATTTTCATACAGGAGTTGTCCCCTGCAGCTCAACAAACAACCATAAAAGCTATGGCATGCTGACTCTGGGAATATATTGCGTGAGAAACTAATTTCCTCTGTTTATCTTGTCCGGGGGTCTAAACTGTGTCAGCTTTAAATAATATCCATAATTTGTTAAGATTCTTGCTGTCTCACAGGGGTGAATACCCTCCCACTTTAAATAATACCCTCCCACGTCTGAGAGAGATATACATTTTCTGCACTTCACAGCCATAAAACCCCTGGACCTTGACCTCTTAGGACCATTTTTGCGGGTCAAATACTATTCTCACAATTAGCCCATACATAAATTTGATGGAAAAGCTATTTTAAATCACAGACCATTTTGCCTCGGTTCCCATAGGAAACATCTTGCATTTATTTGTGGGTATGGAGGTGGGGGGGGGGGGCACCTGTCACTTTTTGATTTCTGTTCGATGAGGATAGGGTGTCACTATCTTCTTCTAGCCTCATCAGACAGCCACTTTGCTTTCTTGCATTTCTTTTTCTTTGGGATGGTGCTGATGGCTGCCTTCTGTACAATGTCATGAACCCCCGTCCATAGTTCTTCCGGCACTCTATCAACTCTAGTTTGTTGTTGTTGTTGTTCAGTCACACAGTTGAGTCTGACTCTTTGCTACCCCATGGACAAAGTCACGTCAGGCCCTCCTGTCTTCCACCATCCTCTGCTCAAATTATTTGAGCTTCAGCTTCAGTATCTGACCTTCCAAGGAATAGTCTGGGTTGATTTCCCTTAGGACTGACTGATTGGATCTTCTTGCAGTCCAAGGGATCTTCTCCAGCACCACAGCTCAAAAGCATCTATTCTTCAACTCTCGTACCTTAAGCCTATTCTTCACCTCCACTGTATATTCATAAGGGATGTGATCAAGGTCAAACCGAAGCGATCAAGACGAAGCGATCAGAGCATCTTATAGAGAATGTACGAGATCCTATGAGATGGCAGTCAAGGCCACAAAGAAAACATACTTTGCGGCTAAGATTGCGTTTGCAAACTCACGCCCGGCACAATTATTTAGGATAATTCGAACACTTACTACATTGCCACAGGGCAAACCAAATGTTAAGGAATTAGAGATAGGCTGTGAGGCTTTTGTGAAATATTTTGCCGATAAAGTCCAATCACTCCGCCGCGACTGCCCTGCCATATTGGATTCAGTATGTATACTCGAGGCTCCGTGCCTGCCTTCTAGTTTGATCCTGGACCACTTCGACCCGCTCAGCTTGGAGGAAGTTGACAGAGTCCTCTCTGCTGCACGTGCAACAACCTGTGATCTTGACCCATGTCCCTCCTGGCTTATTAAAGCTCGCCTGGAGGAGTTAAGATGTCCTATACGGGACATCATAAATAGATCTCTTTCAGAGGGCCGCTTTCCTGCCCCTCTGAAGGAGGCAGTGGTCTGCCCTCTCCTAAAAAAGACTACATCAGACCCGACCGAATTGGCAAATTACCGGCCGGTCTCAAATTTGCCCTTTTTGGGCAAAGTTATTGAGAGGGCTGTTTCGCTGCAGCTGCAGAGGTTTCTGGAGGACGCTTCCACCTTAGATCCATTCCAGTCCGGCTTCCGCCCGGGACATGGGGCGGAGACAGTCTTGGTCGCTCTCATGGACGATCTCCGGAGGCACCTGGACCAAGGCGATGCGACGGTTTTGCTGCTGTTGGACCTATTGGCTGCGTTCGATGTGGTCAACCACTGGCTGCTGGCCCGCCGCCTTGCCGACGCAGGGATTCAGGGGTCAGCCTTACAGTGGCTTTCCTCTTTCCTTGAGGGTCGGGGACAAAGGGTGGCAATTGTAGGAGAGCTGTCCCAGAGACACTCACTTAATTGTGGGGTGCCACAGGGAGCAGTTCTCTCTCCAATGTTATTTAACATCTTTATGCGCCCCCTTGCCCAGATTGCCCGAAGACATGGACTGGGTTGCCATCAGTATGCTGATGACACCCAGCTCTACCTATTGATGGGTGACCGGACTGGATTAAGCTGAGTGGGTTGAAACTGAACCCAGCGAAGACAGAGGTCCTTTGCCTGGGTTGCAGCAGTTTAGGGAGCGGGGTCTCCCTCCCAGTTTTTGACGGGGTGCAACTGGTAGCAGTGCACAGAGTTAAGAGCTTGGGAGTTCTACTGGAGCCTCCCTTGACAATGGAGGCCCAGATAGCAGCTACTGCCAAGTCCGCCTTTTTTCATCTTAGACGGGCGAGGCAGCTGGCCCCCTTCCTGGAGCGCGGTGACCTGGCAACAGTGATCCATGCAACGGTCACCTCGAGGTTGGACTACTGTAATGCCCTCTACATGGGGGCTGCCCCTGTACCGAACCCGGAAACTGCAGCTAGTGCAAAATGCAGCGGCCAGGCTGCTACTGGGACTGCCTCGGTGGGAACATGTGCAGTCTGGGCTGCGAGAGTTGCACTGGCTGCCAATTGTTTACCAGGTTCGTTACAAGGTGCTGGTCATTACCTTTAAAGCCCTATATGGTCAAGGACCTGCCTACCTTAGGGACCGCCTCTTTCCATATGTTCCCCAGAGAGCACTGTGATCAAGCTCAAAAAACCTGCTTGAAATACCTGGACCAAAAGAAACTAAATTAAAAGCTACCAGAGAACAGGCGTTCTCCACAAAGGCTCCCCAATGGTGGAATCAATTGCCGGAAGAGGTGCGGGCCCTGCGGGATCTTAACCAGTTCCGTAGGGCCTGCAAAACTGCCCTCTTCCAGCTAGCTTTTTAAGACAGAACTCCTGATAAGATCAGGAATACCGAGCCATCCTATATGCCATCCGATCGTTTTTTAACGTCATATTGTTTTATTGGTTTTATTGTTTAATTATTAATTAAGTAATTATATTATTTATTGTCTATTTGTATCATGGTTTTACCATGTCCTGTTAGCCGCCCTGAGCCTGCCTAGGCGGGGAGGGGGGGTATATATAAAAGTTTTTATTATTATTATTATTATTATTATTATTATTATTATTATTATTATTATTATTATTATTATTATTATTATTATTATTATTATTATTATTATTATTATTATTATTAAACCTGAATGGCCTATGGCTTCCCCAGTTTTCTTCAGTTTAAGTCTGAATTTAGCAACGAGTAGCTCATGATCTGAGCCGCAGTCAGCTCCAGGTCCAAACCAAATTGGTCCAATGTTTTTGAGACTTGGAGGTTATGTAGAGGAGAGGCTCCTGCAGATGCCCTGAAAATTTGGTGCCTCTCCCTCAAACCCTCAGCCCCCATACATTATACTCTATGTTTTGCCATTGACTTCAATGGCCCATAGGGTATAATAGAGCAGAATAGCTGCTGAATAGATTCAGCAGTATTTGGGACTGCTGTATTTGGCAGCCGAATCAGATCAGATAATCTGATTTGGCTATATACGGTGCTAAATAAAGTCTAATCAGCCATTATTTGGGATTGTATTCAGTTTGGTCAAACCAAATGCATACCCCCAAACCAAATGCACACACCCAAATGCTAGCATAACGATCAACAAAGAGTCTCCATAAATCGCAAGCATGTGAATGACAATAAACTATTAAAAGCAACACATTTATACATTCAGTGGAACTTAGTTGCAAATTTGGTGCCTCTCCCTCAAACCCTCAGCCCCCATACATTATACTCTATGTGAGAGTATGGCAGTGAGAGCCAGTTTGGTGTAGTATGGCAGTGAGAGCCAGTTTGGTGTAGTGGTTAAGTGTGTGGACTCTTATCTGGAAGAACCAGGTTTGATTCCCCACTCCTCCACTTGTACTTGCTGGAATGGCCTTGGGTTAGCCATAGCTCTGGCAGATGTTGTCCTTGAAAGGGCAGCTGTTGTAAGAGCCCTCTCAGCCCCACCCACCTCACAGGGTGTCTGTTGTGGGGGGAGAAGATATAGGAGATTGTAAGTCGCTCTGAATCTCTGATTCAGAGAGAAGGGCGGGGTATAAATCTGCAATTCTTCTTCCTCTTCAAAGCTTTTGAAGAGTGCATCACTAAAGGCTGTGGAGTATTGGAGCAGCGAAGGTGGGTGTTGTATCTCTGAAGTGTTTTCTTTGTAATTTGATAATAGACTATTTGTATGTCAGGAATAAGAGTTAAGTCTGGTATTCTCCCTGACATGCTGTTATTTGAGGGTGGCCATCCAGATATGCATTCTCCCACATACAATCCTGTAATCCTTTTTTCCAGTCCAGGTTTATTTTTATTTCTTTTACACATGTATTACATTTTTATCCCAGTCTTCCTCCATGGAGTTCAGGATACTGTACTGATTATATAAACTGGAAATAATCCCAGGCATTAAATAAGTTTCAGAATTCAATCATCATGACACACCCCACCCCCAATCTCATAAGGATGTGTCTGGGCAGCCACATCTTGCCCGGGCCCATGGCAGCTCAGCCTCACCCCGCCCCATACTCAGTGGCTGAGAGTAGCCACGGTGCGGCCAGCAGGCTGGCGACTCCTCTCTCGGCACCCCCAGGCCCACCTACTTGTGGTCGCTCTGCTGGGCGGTGTGGAGGCCGGTTGGAGGGGCCGTCTGTCTGGGGCTCGCCACCCCGTTGCAGAACTGTCTCCGGGCCATGGCCGCACCTCATCGGCCCAACGCAGCCACAGTGTCAGACAGTGGAACTTCAAACTAAGCAGACTTCCATTGGTTTCAATGTTAAGACTTTATTTGATAATCCAAAGGTTCTGAGCATAGATACATTGGAACTGATACTCTTTCCTTGGAGCACAGATATTTTAACTAGGAGCACATCAAAGGCTTTTCTAAACAAAACTACATTACCACACTACAGTGATATATTTCACACGTTTGCTTTCTCTTATCTTATTGTGATTCCCTTTCTCACAGGAACAGCTCTGCTAGCTGCCCCTGAGGCATTTTATCTTCAAAGGATTGTTGCCTTTGTTAGTACCAAGGACAGGAACTCACAGCAGGGTTACCAACAGCTTCACTTCTACTTTGATATGCAAGGCTTCTATTTGGGGTTAGTAGCAAATGCTAGAAAATGGAGTCAGTTAGGTCAAGCAACTCACTGCAGTTTGAACACAGCATTATATCATAACAGTAAAGCTTTCCAGTGTCTGACATACTGCCCCCCCCCTTAAGCTCTTGCTCGGGGTTTGTCTGGGTGCAGTAGGTAAAATTTCTTTAGTAGGGAGGGGGCCGGCAGGTCTAATGACTTGACCCATTCACTGCAGCTTGGAGGGAAGTATTTCCAGCGGACTAGATAGTACAACACCCCACTCTGCACTTTTGAGTCCAGCACCTCCTGCACCTCATGGTGACTCTGACCCTTCACTTGAATAGGAGTGGGCTCTGGAGGGCGGGGGTGCCAAGATATAACTCCAGGGTCTTTCCGAGAAAGACTGCAATGGAAAACAGGATGAATTTTACTAAACATTTTAGGAAGTTCCAATTCTACTGTCACTTTGTTTATCACCCGTTTTATTTTGAACGGTCCCAGGAATTTGTATGCCAATTTTTTACAAGTCTGTGGTAATGGTAAGTTCTTGGTCGACAGAAACACACTCTCCCCCACCTTAAAGTCCCATTCTGGGGAGTGTTTCTTGTCAAAGTAAGCTTTGTAGTCCTTTTTGGCCATCTCTAAGTTTTCTTGGATGGCTGTCCAGACTTTTCTTATGCCTTCCCACCATTGCTGGCGGGAGGTAGGTGGCGCTGTTCCCTCAGAACTAGGTAGCAAGGGAAAAGGCTTTCCTTCGTAGCCATTCACAATTTGAAACGGCGAGGCTTTGGTGGAGCTGTGCAAGCTGTTATTGTACCCGTATTCTGCAAATGGGAGCAGCTCCACCCAGTTAGACTGTTGGTAGTTTACATAGCACCTTAAATACTGTTCGAGAAGACTGTTTATGCGTTCCGTTTGTCCGTCCGTCTGGGGGTGGTAGGCGGAACTTAGTCCCTGTTCTATGCCCGCCATTTTGCAAAACTCCCGCCAGAAGTTGGCAGCGAACTGCGGCCTGCGGTCACTAATGACCTTGTCAGGGAATGAGTGTAGATTAACCACGTGCTGGAAAAACAAGTAAGCCAGCTTCTTAGCCCTGGGAAGCTGTTTGCAAGGAATGAAGTGGGCTTGTTTTGAAAAAGTGTCCATCACCACCAAGATCACTGTTTTCCCTTGTGAAGCCAGGAGCTCCACTATAAAGTCCATTGAGACCACTGACCATGGCCTGGCGGCTGTGGGAGTGGGTTGAAGTAGCCCCGGTGGTTTCTCCCCCCTCCGCTTAGCCATGATACAAATAGGGCATGATCCCACAAATTCAGAAATGTCCTTTTTCATATGTGGCCACCAGAACTGGCGATTTACTAGGTGCAGTGTCTTTACATAGCCAAAGTGGCCCACCAGTTTGCTACAGTAGCAGTGCTACAGTACTTCAGATCGGAGGGTCTTGGGCACATATAGCTTCCCCTCATGGTACCAGAAGCCCCCTTCTCCTTTGACAATTCCCTCTGGCCTCCCCTCTCCCTCTTTTTCAGTCTCTTCGATCAGCCGCCTGCCCCCCCAAAGGTTCCGACTGCCTCGTCCTTTTACCAGAGCGAGTGGTCACTCCACCAGCGACTGCAGAGGGAGGGATGATAGAGTCCATGACCTCCTCTCTCTGGCTCTCATGCTGTGGCAGGCGTGATAGGGCATCTGCTAAGAAATTCTTTGAGCCAGGAATGTGCCGGAGGACAAAGTCAAATTTCACAAAAAATCCTGCCCACCGGATTTGTTTAGCCATCAATTTCCTCTGGCCCGTGAGTGCTTCCAGATTTTTATGGTCGGTCCATATTTCAAATGGCACTCTCACTCCCTGTAACCAGGACCTCCAAGTCTTTAAGGCATACGTTACTGCGAATGCCTCTTTGTCCCAGACCGACCAGTTGCGCTGCTCTTGCGAGAACTTGTGGGAGATATAGGCGCAAGGTCTCAACCTCCCCTCCTCATCTTTCTGCATCAATATGGCTCCGACGGCTACATCGGAGGCGTCACATTGGACCACAAAGGGTTTTAACTCATTGGGGTGGGCGAGCACCGGTTCACTAGTGAACAGTCTTTTGAGTTCCTCGAAAGCTGCTTGGCACCTAGGCATCCACGGCAGTTTGGCCCCTGGTTTCTGGGCTTCCGACCCTTTCCCCTTAGTTTTCAGCAAATCAGTCAGGGGCAGCATTACTTGGGCAAACCCCTGAATGAACCCCCTATAGAAATTGGCGAACCCGAGGAAAGATTGGAGTTGTTTACGTGTTCTCAGGGGTTCCCAATACAGTACTGCTTGTATTTTGGCTGGGTCCATCGCTAATCCCTTCCAGGATACACGAAATCCCAAGTAGTCTAGTTCCGTTTGGTGGAACTCACATTTGGACAACTATATTTGATAATCCAAAGGTTCTGAGCATAGAACACCTCACAGAACAGGTCAAGCACTGCAGTTTGAACACAGCATCGTATCATAACAGTAAAGCTTTCTAGTGTCTGATACACAGCCAGCATGGCCCAACCCAGGAGCTCCGGAGCTGCAGGTGGTGCAGAAGACAACAGGCAGGCCTAAGGAGGCCACCGGAATGAGCACAACCCACCCCATGGTCTTCCCCAAGGGCAGGGCTCATGCAGGGCGCCCCAGAAAGGGGGGAGGAGCCTGTCTGGAGGGAGGAATTGCTCAATAGGGGGTGGGATGGGGTGGACTGGAGAGCATGGGAGGAGGAAGGGATGGAGAACTGGGGCATGGAAGTTTGAGGGATAAAAGGGAGCAACGCTGACAGCCAAGGAGGAAAAAAAAGAGCGGAGAGCAGCAGGCAAACGCAGAGAGAGAGGGAACCAGAGAATGCCTGACTCCACAGAGGTGGCGACAGCGTGAAGTAATGCCGACCCCCCCTCCATTTACTGAGGCCATAAGCGCAGCGCTGCCTCCCTCCGCCCCACCACGGAAGCTCCGAGGGGTGGGGCCAGCAGCGGGGGCACTCACTGGATGCAATCCTTTGCATTCTTACTTGGGTGAAAAGCCCACTGAACTGAGTGGGCCATTCTTAGTGAACATTCATAAGACTGAGCAGTTGGTCTGTCTTCATAGCTGCAACTAGAATTGAGATTAACTTTCTCAAAACATCAGGCTTTCTACACTTGAGCAAAAGAAAAATCTCCTTTCATTCTTAAGTGTTTCATACACATAAACAATCCTGCAAAATTTCCCTTCTCTTCAACAGACCCCAGCAGTGCATGCAGAGGTCAGTTCATCACTGTTAATTGTCCCATATGTTTTTTTCAACTGACTGAGTCATGCTGGATATTTTAAGCGATGCTGGATACAGGCCGGCTATAGCAACTGAGCAAACATCTGGAAAAAGGCACATCACAGTCAGATCAGTCCTGAAGCAAGAGAGCAGCTGGTGCCTTTGACGAGATGCTGGGGTTGTTACAGAAACACCACCTGTACATTCTGTAACAGAACCAAAGTGGTTGAGAAAGCATATTCTAATTTATCACCTTCAATGTATTGATGATAACTGTTGCTGTACATGGTATGCTAACAAGGCTGGTACTTAAAGCATGAAAAGAAATCATAAGGCTAGTGTCAAGCATGGTGAAATTCCATTGATAATTGATTGTGTTAGGGTCCTGCCTAACCTGGCCTGTGAAGTATCATGGAGGATCCAACTTTGCTAGCTTGTTATTATTTCCCTTCCCCCTGTCTTGCTTTATGGCTTATAATTAGAAGTAGTGAGAACTGAAACCAAGTAATCAGCACCTTCCCATACATTTCTGTAAGGGAGTAAGAGACATCTGGGGAAAGCAAGGACATGGTCCTGATAACACTGTGGAAATGTAGACATTTATAATAGTTTATGTGTGAATGCTATCCCACAACCCCATCCCTTGGCATCCCTTTGAAGTAGGCCTTAAAAGTATTGTATCAATGTGTGTTCAGCATTACTCTCAAGAACCTGTTACCAAAGTATTGGTCTATCAATAAACGTAGTCTTTGTATCAACTTCGACTCGTCATTGAACCCGCATGCTTGACAGCTAGGCAAGAAATTAATGCAGGAGGGGAATCCCTTCTCCAATAGTGCTGCACAAAGTTAAGCTGCTGTGCCGGGACCAATTTACCTTTTCTCAGCAGTGGCCCAAAGCTTGACTGTTTTCACATGTCCTGGTATAAACCAGAAGTGGTTACATTTAATCCAGGATGGATTTCACAAATATAGACATAAGAACATAAGAGAAGCCATATTAGATCAGGCCAATGGCCCATCCAGTCCAACACTCTGTGTCACACAGCGGCAAAATTTTATATATATATATATATATATATATATATATATATATATATATATATATATATATATATATATATATATATATATATATATATATATACACACACACACACACACACTGTGGCTAATAGCCACTGATGGACCTCTGTTCCATATTTTTATCTAAACCCCTCTTGAAGGTGACTATGCTTGTGGCCGCCACCACCTCCTGTGGCAGTGAATTCCACATGCTAATCACCCTTTGGGTGAAGAAGTACTTCCTTTTATCCGTTTTAACCGTTCAGCAAATTCATCGAATGCCCACGAGTTCTTGTATTGTGAGAAAGGGAGAAAAGTACTTCTTTCTCTACTTTCTCCATCGATGCATTATCTTGTAAAACTCTATCATGTCACCCCACAGTCGACGTTTCTCCAAGCTAAAGAGTCCCAAGCGTTTCAACCTTTCTTCATAGGGAAAGTGCTCCAGCCCTTTAATAATTCTAGTTGCCCTTCTCTGGACTTTCTCCAATGCTATAATATCCTTTTTGAGGTGCGGCGACCAGAATTGTACACAGTACTCCAAATGAGACCGCACCATCGATTTATACAGGGGCATTATGATTCTGGCTGATTTGTTTTCAATTCCCTTCCTAATAATTCCCAGCATGGCGTTGGCCTTTTTTATTGCAAACGCACACTGTCTTGACATTTTCAGTGAGTTATCTACCACGACCCCAAGATCTCTCTCTTGGTCAGTCTCTGCCAGTTCACACCGCATCAACTTGTATTTGTAGCTGGGATTCTTGGCCCCAATGTGCATTACTTTGCACTTGGCCACATTGAACCGCATCTGCCACGTTGACGCCCACTCACTCAGCCTCAACAGATCCCTTTGGAGTTCCTCACAATCCTCTCTGGTTCTCACCACCCTGAACAATTTAGTGTCATCCGCAAACTTGGCCACTTCACTGCTCACTCCCAACTCTAAATCATTTATGAACAAGTTAAGGAGCATGGGACCCAGTACCGAGCCCTGTGGCACCCCACTGCTTACCGTCCTCCACTGGGAAGACTGCCCATTTATACTCACTCTCTGCTTCCTATTAATTAGCCAGTTTTTGATCCACAAGAGGACCTGTCCTTTTACTCCATGACTCTCGAGTTTTATAAGGAGCCTTTGATGAGGAACTTTATCAAAAGCTTTCTGGAAGTCAAGGTAAACAACATCTATCGGGTCTCCTTTGTCCACATGTTTGTTCACCCCCTCAAAGAAATGTAACAGGTTAGTGAGGCAAGATCTTCCCTTACAGAACCCATGCTGAGTCTTCCTCAATAACCTGTGTCCATCAATGTGCCTACTCATTCTGTCATGGATAATGCTTTCTACCAACTTTCCCGGTATTGAAGTCAGACTGACTGGCCTGTAATTTCCCGGATCTCCTCTGGAACCCTTTTTAAAGATGGGGGTGACATTTGCTACCTTGCAGTCCTAAACCATGAAAAACTTCAGCGGCCATTAAAGAAAGGTCAAAAAATTAAAAATTATTAAAAGAAGAATGGGACTTTAAAAATCAGTGGAGCCTGCAGATGTTTTCATAACAGGGTGAAATATATTGGATTATATAAGTGAAAGTAAGTTTGGTGGACTGTAAAAAAAAAAAGGAAAATTTCTAAAAAAAAAAAGGTCAGAAAAATCGCGGATGTCATTTTGTGTAAATTATAAACTTTAAAAATTAATATCTTGAACTAGGAAGCTCTGAGAATGGCGATTTTGGGCTCACTGAAAAGGGCATGTTCTAATCTATAAGATCCTATGGTTTAATTTTAATTTTGTGAGACCAACTTTAAAGCCTATTTTTGTGATGGAAAGACAGTAATGTCTGAACACAAGCCAGGACCGAAGCCAGCACGTACGAGGGCCAGTTCACTGGAGGAAGGAGAAATAGCTAAAGTACAAATACAAGAGCAATTGGAGGCTATGGAGGCAAGATTGGTTAAAGTGATGAAAGATTTAATAACTGATAATAAGAAACAATTAATTAAAGAATTTAAAAAAGATATTGAAGCAAGTGCAGAGGTGGTGAAAATGGCGATTAAAAAAGAAATTGAGGATCTCAGAAATGATACACAAGCAACATTAAAGAAAGTGCATGTGGTTGAGAATAAAGTGAAAGACCAAGATTCCATGATTAATAAATTACCGGAGAAAGTAGTTCTACAACACTGTAAATTAATGGAAAACCAGATACGTCTGAGAGGAGTACCTGAAAATGAAGAGTCTGACTTGAGGACATATATAATAAGAATCATTGCTGAATTTTTGGATATGGAGACTGATGAATCTGGCTATCTTTTTGACTATATATATATAGGGTCAATTCAGTGTAAGCCAAGAAAAACAAGTTGCCAAGAGATGTGGTAATAAAATTTGTATCAAGAGATATGGTGGGAAAGATCTTAAGTAAATTTGTAATTTGTAAATTCGTTGGCTAAGGAGAAAAAAAGGGGAGTGGTTTTTTATATTAAACAAGAATTGGATCCAAAGTTGATTTTTAAGGACAATGATGGGAGATATTTAGCAGTAGAAGTGGTGTTGAATGACACAAAGACGTTGAAAAAACATTGGAAGTAGATGGGAGCAGAGTAAGAATTATGAAAGAGTTACCAAGAAAGGTCATAAATGACAGAAGACTGTATAAAAAACTAACTGACAAACTACGGAGGAATAAAATGAGATTTAGATGGATACTGCCAGAGGGTCTAAGCTTTGAATATGGAGGAAAGAGGATTACAATTACAAATGTTCAAGAACTGAGGAGGTTTTTTTGAAGAACATAGGGGATTTGGGGATACAGAATAAAAGAAGAATCATTATGGATTACAAATTAATATCTTGGAATGTAAATGGACTAAATTCACTGCAAAAAAGAAAGGCTACATTTCATTAGGTTAAGAAACAAAAATGTAGTATAATTTGTCTCCAAGAAGTACATATTAAACAAATGGATTATATTTTTTTTATGGAATAAACAATAGGGAATGGAATTTTACTCGTTGGCTAAGGAGAAAAAAAGGGGAGTGGTTTTTTATATTAAACAAGAATTGGATCCAAAGTTGATTTTTAAGGACAATGATGGGAGATATTTAGCAGTAGAAGTGGTGTTGAATGACACAAAGACGTTGTTATTGGGACTGTATGCCTCAAATGGGGCGAAAGATGCCTTCTTCAAAGATATTGTGCAACAATTAGACCAAGTGACATATGAACAAATAATAGTAATGGGAGACTTTAATGGGACAGTCAAAAATATTTTGGACAGATCTGGGGAAAAAAAATAATGAAGGGAAATTACCAAAATCGTTTTTTGAATTAGTGAAACAAGAAAGTCTGGAAGATATATGGAGGAAATTTAATCCTAAGGTGCATGATTATACTTTTTATTCAGCAAGGCACAACTCTTTCTCAATAATTGATATACTATGGACTACAAAAGACTTTGGACTTATGACGAAAAAAAGAAGAGATTCTTCCTAAAGTGGGGGCAGATCACAATCCATTTATGTGGATGGCAAAATGTGCGAAAAAGACAAGGAGGTGGAGGATAAATTAAGATTTATTACAGAAAACGGATATAGTGGAGTCTCTAGAAAATGAAACTAAAGCTTTCTTTCAAATAAATGAAAATGAGGTAATTCAATTTCAGACAGTGTGGGATGCGTACAAAGCTGTAATGAGAGGTATTTTGATTACAATGAACAATAAAGACAAAAGAGCAAAAGAGAAACAAATGCTGGACATACAAAAAGAGATGGCAAAGAGAGAAAAGGAACTAAAAAATAGACCGGGAAAAAAGGAATTTATAAGGGAGATTACAATATTACAGAATCAATTGAGATATTTGTTAAACAAAGAGGTTGAATGGAATCTTAAAAGACTGCAACAGAAATCTTTTGAAGGAGCAAATAAGCCTGGAAAATACTTGGCTTGGCAAATGAAAAAGAAAAGGGAGAACAAATTTATTAAGAAAATTGTATCAGGAGGTAAAGAAATTGTAGACCAAGCAGGAATTAAAAGAGAATCCTATAAGTATTATGCTAAGTTATTTCAAGGCCAAACGGTGGAGAAAAGAAAAATAGATGCATATTTACAGAAAATTCAGGTAAATCCCTTGACAGAAAATATGCAAAAGGTTTTAAATGAACAAATTACAGTAAGAGTAGTTCAGCAGTGGAATTGGCTTCCTAAGGAGGTGGTGAGCTCTCCCTCATGAGCAGTCTTCCAGGAGCAGCTGGACTACTTGTAAGGGATGCTTTAGACTAATCCTGCATTGAGCAGGGAGTTGAACTAAACAGCCTGTATGGCTCCTCTGAACTCTATGATTCTTTCCAAAACATCATCTTGAATTTATTTATTGAGTCTAGGCTATCCTATGCCCCACTGAGGTAATCACAGAGAATCACCGTACAGCAGGGCTTTTTTGGTAGAAAAAGCCCAGCAGAAACTCATTTGCATACTAGGCCACACCCTCTGATGGCACCGTTGTTTCACACAGGACTTTTTTTGTAGAAAAAGCCCAGCAGGAACTCTTCATATTAGGCCACACCCCCTGACACCCAGTCAACTGGAACTATGTTCCTGTGCGTTCCTGCTCAAAAAAAGCCCTGCTGTATAGTATCAAGAAAATACAGGTTGGCTCCCCTTATTCTTATGTCATCATGTAAGTGAGGTGCAGTGGCAAGTTCTGAATGAACTTTCTAGTTTAGTGTACCAAGAATATTTAAATCACTTTGGAAAATTTAAGGAGATACATTAAGGAACTTGGTTTAATTTGAAAAGATAATTTTGAATACAAGGGATCATTTCCTCGGTCATATCTACAAACTTCTACTATAATATGATACAGAAACAGAACAAGTGAAGATGATGTTTTGGAAAGAATCATAGAGTTCAAATAATGTCTTTAATATTTGTAAAATTGTCCTATACATGTGTATTGTTGTTTTGATAACTACCTTCCCTCCTCCTCCCTTTTATTATTCTGTATCCTCCTGTCCAGAGGTCGGGTTTTTGACCCCTCTCCGGGACTCAACCATGCCCCTCCCACCCTGGAGGGCTACTCTAGACCGCAGCCGGCCAGTTGATGCATTGACCAACGACATTTCCAGCGGCATGCTGAAACTGCCCGAGCCAGCACCCACACCTTCCCCTGAAGGGATGCATGTTCCTCTAACAGACCCGACTCTTCACCTGTTACATGAGAGGAGAACTGGGGGTTCCAATAATATTCTGGGGGCATTATTAGGAGGGGGTGTGGACAGGAATTTAAGAGAGGGAACACAGCCATACCAGGGAGGAAGAGCTCAGTGCCAGAACCAGACAAGGTATAGAGAGAGAGGGCAGAGAGAAGGCAAGAGTCAGGGCAGATGGGGATGACAGGTGACTATAACCATCCTGCTGACCCGGTCTGAGGTACGGTCTCCTGACCCTTAAACCATGTTCCGGAGCTGTCTCCAAACCAGTATTCCCTCTAAGCTGAGTTAGTATGAGGTAGCTCACAGATTTTTAGCCTCCAGCTCACACATTTTTGTCTAGCTCAGGAAGGATGGCCTCAGAGCACACTAATTTATGCAGTAGCTCACAGCTTTAATGCCAGTAGCTCACAACTTTATTGCCAGTAACTTACAAAGTAGAATTTTTGCTCACAAGACCCTGCAGCTTAGAGGGAACATTGCTCCTGACTCCTCCCTCACCCCGTGACCTGAAGAACCTGGCACCTCCTAATAAAACTCCACTAAAAATCTATTAGACAAGAAAATATTGTATACCCTGATGACTTTGATAAACAATAGAACAAAGGATGGACTGACCACAGCCATCCATTTCAAATTAGGAGTCTGCCCTTCCTCTCAAAGACAACTGACTTTTTGCATCATGCTGAGATCAATATTGATTAATGGCTCTGGTGCGAAAAGTGATTCAGAAGTCGAATACAATACAGGATTCATGTTATGGAAGAACACAATGTGTCTGTTGTTGTATCCTGTATTTCCCTCCCACCTTCAATTTTCTTTTTCCTTTTAGCTTGCTTGCTTTTGTCACCATGAGAGATGCTGAGTCATTTCCCAGCAGAGGCTGTGTTCACTGATGTGCTGCTAAGATACAATGATCTTGAAGTCTGAACAAAGTATTCAAAGTGTTCTCTCATCATGTGTCCTATCCACTGTAATGGAGCAATTATGTACTTCACATTTGAACCGAGAAATGGGAATGGGTGTGAACCAAAAAAAGCGGTTCAGTTTGGGGTTCAAGGAAGCCCCCAACCCAACAGGACCCCACCAGAATCAAGCCAGTCCGGCAAGTTTGTTCTTCCCTTTCTCCCAGCTGTGGTGACCTGCTGCTTGGGGGAAAGGGGGCACAGACCACTGTGGAACTTCCCTTCCACAAGTAAAGTAATGAACTGAAGGAAGGTAGAATGAAAGACTACTAGTTCCATTTCTTTTTTTTCATCCTGGGGACATTCTGGAGGTAAAAGTGCACAGAATGACTAGGTGTCCATTATATTCTATACCCAATAATTTTAAACATTTTAATAATTCCAGGATGCATCACAACTACCATGAAATAAAAAAAACTGTCCTTTTGAATATATTTCACTGTCTCTAGCTTCAGCCCAACCTTCAGGGACTGGATCTTATTCTCAAGTGACTGATAAGGATTCTAAACCATTAACCATTATTGTAGTGGTGGTCCTTCCAAAGAAATCCTGGTACATTAACATAATGGTTCTCAGATCATTAGCTTCTTCCAGCCATCCCCCCCCCTCAGTCTTTCATCTGCTCTCCTACCCCACCATGTTGGACTTACTGCAGTCTAGGAAGGCAAATGGAATGGCCAAGGAAATGGAATGGCCAATGGAATAGGAAACAGCAGCAGAAGCCATGACTATATTGTGTCCCTTTAGGCATGTATGAGTGCATGAAAGTAAACTATGTCGCTCTGCTGTGGGAGCCAGATCCTACCATTTTCTAGTTGCTTTTACACCCATCCAGGACTTATGCCTAACCAGCTGCAGCAGGAGGGCGATGACCGAGGACTTTTGACATCTTTGTCCCCTTTCCAAGCCCACCTATTGTGCTGCAGATGGATGAAAAATTCAGCTGTGAAGTACAATGGATGAAAAATTCATGAAATGGATGAAAAATTCAGCTGCGAAGTACAATGGTGGCCAAGGAGTGAAGAACCCTCATTCCCCCAGGGTTGATCAGCACCTGCTTGTGGGAGAGGGGCTACATGTACATTCCAAAGATACAGTAACTGTGGCTTTAGAAGAACCATCTGAACACTGAGTGAAAACATGTATCATCTTTGTTTTCCCTGCAGCATTGCCACAAACATGAAGAGGACAGAATTGTTCGGGATCACTGCTGCCTCTGTTGCTCCCCCCCCCCCCAAAAAAAAAAAATGTTTTACAGAACTATAATAAGCCACCTTGGGTATCAATACTGGCATAAAGGTGGGGTATTAATGCTTTAAAGAAAATGAAATAGGAAAGATTCTAGAGTAGGATCTGTATTTCTTACATCAGCAGTAGAAGAGAGCCAGCCTACCTTTAAAAATATTATGGATGTGAATGCTGTGTACTTGCTTTGTATGGTTATTTAAAATAAGTGGATTGTTCTAGAACTTCAATGGGCTTGTCAGACAAGGGCCATTTCCAACATGCATACTTGGCTCAGATGCCACTGGACTGGAGAAAAGGGTCTAGCTTTAACTCTAGAGATTGCAACAAGGCAACACCAGAAAGCAGAACAGTGTGGGAGTGTATGTGCCCATTCACATGAAAGCCTCGGTCTTAAATAAATAAATAAGGAGCTTAAATGAAGAGTGTTGATTTGTAGCCACGTAGCACACAAGCTGGGTCAGTCATATGACTGCCAACTGGTTAGCCCAGAAGTCCGTCCGTCCGTCCATTATCTATCTATCTATCTATCTATCTATCTATCTATCTATCTATCTATCTATCTATCTATCTATCTATCTATCTATCTATCTATCTATCTATCTATCTATCTATCTATCTATCTATCTTTTTCAATTTATAACCCACCCTTCCCACAACAGGTTCAGGGCCGATAACAACAGTCAATAAATATACAAAAATAAAATTAGTTCAAATAATTAAAAACAGTATTATACACTGAAAGAAGGACTTATTTACTACAGATGGTGGTATCAAATTTCATCTACTCATAAAATCCTCCTAAAATATCCTCCAGCTGTTATAAAACAGATGACATGCCCTTAAGGTAGCAGGTCCATTCAACGAATTCATTTCAGCAGGCTGTTGCAGCAGGGAGGCCACATAATGATGAAACACCTACTGCCTCAGACAAAAGTCTCCACAGTCTCCACCGGGCCCATATCTCCAGTGGGAGCTTGTTCTACCAGGTAGGGGCCAGGACAAAAAACACCGTGTCCCAGGTTGAGGCTAGGTGGACTTCTTTCAGGGCAGGGATTACCAGCAAGTGTTGGTCCATGGAACGTAAAGCTCTCTGGGGGGTATATGGGAAGAGGTGGTCCCACTGGATACTCAGTCTTTCACCAATCACGGACTAGCAGGCGGGGGGGAGGAGTGGCCCTATTCATATGGAGGCTTATTCCTTCCAGGCTCTCCCGTCTCCAAAGATCAACAGCATTGAATGGGCTGGTCTGGCACGGGATGTTGGGGAGAGTTTGGCGATCTGGCTGGTGTACCGACCGCCTAACGCTCCAGCCAGCGCTTTACCGTCTCTGATAGAGGCCATAACAGGCTGGGAATTGGAACACCCAAGGCTTTTAAAACTGGGTAATTTCAATGTCCATGCCAATGATGTGAACTCCAGCCAGGCAGTGGACCTATTGTCATCCATGGCAACACTAGGACTCTCCCAATTTGTTACAATGCCCACGCATCAGGCTGGACACAAGCTGAATTTGATCATTGTGATGGAAATGTCAGTGGACTGGATTACTGCGGAAGCAGTGCCATGGTCAGACCACTATGTCCTGAAGGCTCGTATGGATGTGCCACTCCAAACCTGTTTAGGCAGTGAGCGTATTTTCGCTCGTCTGCAGAGCCTGATGGACCCAGTACAGTTCCAGATGGCCCTGTGGGACCTCTGGCCGCCTGGCAATTTTCAAGATGACCTGGTTGAGACCTGGCAAGACCGGCTCACTACGGCCACTGAAGAGATCGCTCCTCTGCACCCTCGTTCTAAGCTGGCGCCATGGTACAACCCAGAACTGCGGCTGATGAAACGAAGGCTCAGACAGCTAGAGAGGCGGTGGTGGCGTACTCAAGATGAAGCGACTAGAACATTTTATAGAGAGTTTATGAGGACCTATGAGATGGCAGTCAAAGCCACAAAGAAAGTTTACTTTGCAGCTAAGAGTGCATCTGCGAATTCATGCCCAGCACAGTTATTTAGAATTATTTGGACTCTTACACCTCTGCCACAAGGCAGACCAAACTTTAGGGCAGGGGTGGCCAACGGTAGCTCTCCAGATTTTTTTGCCTACAACTCCCATCAGCCCCAGGCAGCATGGCCAATGGCTGGGGCTGATGGGAGTTGTAGGCAAAAAAAATCTGGAAAGCTACCGTCGGCCACCCCTGCTGTAGGGAATTGGATATTGGCTGTGAGGCTTTTGTGACTTTTTTCGCAGATAAGATCTCATTGCTCCATCACGACCTCCCTGCCACTTTTGAAACAGTATGTGAACTCGAAGGTCTGTGCCTGTTTTCTGGATCAGCTTTGGATCATTTTACAACACTCCGCCTGGAGGAAGTTGACAGATTTCTCTCTACCATATGCCCAACAACATGTGAACTGGACCCTTGCCCATCCTAGCTGATTAAAGCTTGCCAGATGGAGCTACGATATCCTATACAGGATATTGTAAATAGATCCCTCTCTGAGGGGCTCTTCCCAAGGCCCCTTAAAGAGGCAGTGGTCCACCCTCTCTTGAAAAAACCAACACTAGATCCGGCCAAATTGGCACACTACCGGCCAGTCTTGAATTTGCCCTTTTTGGGCAAAATTATTGAGAGGGCAGTAGTGTCACAGTTAAAGAGTTTTCTGGAGGATGTTTCAGTCCTAGACCCCCATCAGTCCGGCTTTTGCCCAGGTCATGGGGTGGAGAAAGTGCTGGTCGCCCTGGTGGATGATCTCCAGTGGCATCTGGATCAAGGAGGTTTGGCAGTATTGATGTTGTTGGATCTGTCAGCTGCATTCAACACGGTCGACCATCAGTTGCTGATCCACCGCCTTGCCAATACAGGGATTCAGGAGTTAGCCTTACAATGGCTCTCCTCTTTTCTCCATGGTTGAGGACAAAGGGTGGCAATTGGGGGCAGTCATCGCAGAGATACCTGCTTAATTGGGGTGTGCCTCAGGGGGCGGTGCTCTCCGCGATGTTGTTCAACATAATGCGCCCCCTTGCCCAGATTGCCTGGAGATATGGGCTGGGTTGCCATCAGTATTCTGATGACACCCAGCACTATCTACTGATGGACGGTTGGCCTGCCTGTACCCCAGAAAATCTGAACCTGGCATTGAAGGCCATGGCAGGGTGGCTTAGGCGGAGTCAATTGAAGCTGAATCCAAAGACAGGTCCTTTGCCTGAGCCATGGTGGCCCAGAAAGGGGAATCCCCCAACCAGCTTTGATGGTGCACCACTTACAACGGCGCCCAAAGTCAGAAGTTTGGGGGTGCTTCTGGAGCCTTCACTGACAGTGTAGGCCCAGATAGTAGCCACTGCCAAATCTGCCTTTTTCCATCTTAGGCAGGTAAGGCAGTTGGTCCCTTTCCTTGACCTGGTGACCTGGCAACTGTGATCCATGCTACAGTCACCTCGAGATTGGACTACTGCAATGCCCTCTATATGGCTGCCCTTGTCTTGAATCCGGAGACTGCAGCTGGTGCAGAATGCAGCAGCCAGGCTGCTATTGGGGCTCTCCATGCGGGAGCACATACAGCCAGGGCTTTGAGAGCTGCACTGACTGGCGATAGTGTACCAGATTTGCTACAAGGTGCTGGTTACCTTTGAATCTCTATATGGCTGAAGACCTGTCTACCTTGATGACCTTGACAGGCTAGAAAACGGGGCTAAAACCAATAAAATCAATTTTAACAGGGAGAAATGTAAAGTTCTGTATTTAGGTAGGAAAAATTCAATGTATGGTTATAGGATGGGGAAGACTTGTCTTAGCAGTAGTATGTGTGAAAAGGATTTAGGGGTCTTAGTGGACCATATACTGAGCTTAAGTTGTGCACTGCCCTGAGCCTGAGGGCGGGATATAAATCCAATAAATAAATAAATATGATGGCCATTCAGGGCTTTGAAAGTCAAAAACAGCATCCAGTATTCAATTGGTAGCCAGTGCAGCTGGCAGAGTACTGACTGAATGGAGCTTACAGTAGGCCCTGTACTAAGAGCCCTGTAAGCTACATCAGGGGTGCGTGGCCTAATATGCAAAGGAGTTCCTGCTGCAAAAAAATCCTGCCAGTGCCTATCCTACCCCAGGCCAGACGCAGGACCTCCATCTTTGATGGATTAAGTTTCAGCTGGCTCTGTTGCAACCCTGCACCCCACACACACACAGCCTCCAGCACATGGTCCTGATTTTCCAGGGCAGAGTCTGGGTGGCCATCCATCAATAGATAAAGTTGGGTGTCATCAGCATATTGATGGCAACCCAACCCATACCTCTGTACCAACTGAGCAAGAGGGCACATATAATTGTTAAACTACAAGATCATTCCCTGCATTCTAGTGGGTACCACTGAGAGATTTTGTCACCAATCGTGTCACCAAGTCTGTGCAGAGAAGGTCCTGCACTCAGTTATAACAGGCAAGGTTACTTAAAAAAGAATATGAGCATATGGAATTACAGATACTTATCAGTTGAAGATGAATACAGCATAGGGAAAGTAAACATGAAGGTGCATGTGAAGGAAGGCAAATAGATGTACTAAATAGGTTTTCTGAGAGAAAGAATTCCAACATAGTTGCTGACTTTTAAACTCAGCACTTATTCTTGTGACTTGCACAGACATTAACTGGTGATGATAATTATAAAACTCCATGGCACCCAGTAGCAAAAGAGACAGAACTCCATCTGAACGTTTGCAAGGCCTTAGCAGTAGTACGTGCGAAAAGGATTTAGGGGTCTTAGTGGACCATATGCTGAGCTTGAGTTGTGCGCTGCCCTGAGCCTGAGGGCAGGATATAAATCCAATAAATAGTCCACAGCCAGACACAGCCAGAAACCAACAACAAAAGTGAAACTGAAGCAAAGGCTAAATTACCTTAAGGAATCATGTTAAACTAAATATACTATACAATAAGGAAACACCAACAAATTCACATTTGCCCATGATATAACAATAATGTTTACCTCTGCACCATGAAAAGCATCACATTTTGACATGTGTACATCTGCTGTTCTGACTGCCAAATTGCTTTATGGCAAAAATAAAGAACCCTTGAAATACTCAACTGAAACTAGGGTTGCCAAGCCCAATTCAAGAAATATCTGGGGACTTTGGGGGTGGAGCCAGGAGACATTGGGGGTGGAGCCAGGAACAAGGGTGTGACAAGCATAATTGGACTCCAAGGGAGTTCTGGCCATCACATTTAAAGGGACAGCACACCTTTTTTAATGCCTTTCTTCCATAGAAAATAATGAAGGATAGGGGCACCATCTTTTGGGGCTCATAGAATTGGACCCCCTGGTCCAATCGTTTTGACACTTGGGGGTATTTTGGGGGAGAGGCACTAGATGCTACACTAAAAATTTGGTGCCTCTACCTCAAAACATAGCCCCCCCAGAGCCCCAATACCCGCGGATCAATTCCCCATTATTCTCTATGGGAATTGTTCTCCATAGGGAATAAAAGAGTGCCCAGTAGACATTTCCCTCCCCCCACGCTTTCTAAAGCAGGGGGAGGGCCTCCAAACCAGGGAATCCCCTGCCCCCTCCCTCTCTCTCACACACAAATACTTACTGGGTCTTGTTCTTGCAGAACTTTACTTGATCTGAAAACGAAAGCAAAACAAAGGGAGGGGCCGTTCTCCTATGAAACTTACTGACCCTTTCCCATGAAGCCCTTCCTGTTTCCTGCTTCCCGCTCAGCCTTATTTTAAAAACAGACCTGCAGGAGCTCTAAAACTGCATGTTGATTGTGGGGGGTGGGGCCTGTAAAAACAGGGGATCTCCTGCTGGGACCTGGGGATTGGGAAGCCTAACTGAAACTTGGAATTAGAAAGTGTTCCTCAAAGCTCTGAAGTGCCTCTGTGCACAGGTCATGTGGCACGTTCTGATATTATGTTCCCAATTTTTCCAGAGAACCAAACCGAATATTTAGAGTGATGATGCCACAGAAGAAGGGGAAAAGCTATTATTATTAAACACAACCAGCCTTTAAAAGTACTTGGAATAGACTAAACTTAACCTGCTGAAGGAACAGAATGTTCCAAGATTCATTTGCCTCATTCTACCTCCCCATGTCCATGGCAGATGCTTTGACTGAAACTTTAAACAGTGCTATTGCACAGTAATAATTAGCAAGGAAGAAACCTGTTAACATTGCACTGTTCCCTAAATATGATTCCGGATTTTATTATTTGTGTGCTTCCATGCAGGGGGCAAAAGACATCCCCACTACAACAGCAGCAGCAGCAAGCATAGGAGCATAAAGGACCAGCATCTACACACAATCTTGTTCTGGCAATACTCACCACTGTTCCCACCTGCTCCTCCTCCTTTTTTCCTGTTGCACCTGCACAAAAGTTATCACATTAAGACCCCACATGACCCAGAACACCCCCTTTCCTTTTTCTTTGGCTCCCAAGCCATGAAGTAACACAACAGTGCAGCTCAGCAAGGAAAGGGGGAGAAACCCTTTAAAAGGTAGAAAAGGAGGGAGGGGTGAAGAGCCTCCTCCAGATGGATGTTCCACCTACAGGCTCTCCCTTTAATGCCGAGCATTTGCCTTTTGCCCATGTATGGGGAAATCCCCATGTGGAAGCAGCATTCATTCAGAAGAAAAAAAAATTATATGGGTTCTTCTGTCTTGCTGTGCTAAGCTAGGAGAAAACCTCTCTAGAACTGAACGGCCTGCACTGCTCTTGAGGACTGGGGGGTCCCATGGGAATGACGTGGGATGGAGGATGGGAGGGCTACAGAAGGAAGGATGAATTGGTAAAGAAATAGTTCTCTCTCTTGCTTGAAGTTCTGTTCTGTTCATACAAGAGTTTGTACAAGGAAGAGTAATTTCCAGTGATATGCCATTCCCATTACAGTCTTCTCTACATCCCCACACCATTTCTGACAAGGGAGGAGGGCTTCAGCAGGAAGGGAGAACTAGCAAAGATTCACTCAATGAATTTCATTTTATTAATATGTCTTTGGAACCAAGCCAGCAGTTATTTGGTGGGCAGGATCTGAAAGGAACAGCATGTACAGATTTTAGATTTAGTTTAAGAAATGAGAAACAGCTTGAGTTTTTGGAACTCTCTGGCAAGAGGCAATCCTGGCAGCTGCTATTACTTGGGTTGGGGGAGGGAACTACTGATGCTATTTTAGGGCTAATATTGACTGTTTGTGTGCCTACCTTTCTATCTATGTATTTTTAATCTTACCTTTCCTCTGTTTTATCCACACAACTTCTCGAGAGGTAGAGTATGCTGAAAATGATCAGCCCATCGTAGGTTTGATGTCTGAGAAGGGACCTGAACATGAACCTCCCCAATCAGAAAGACACTAAGCACTACAACTCCATGCAGTCCATCTGTTCTGCCTGCCTTAGTTGGACTGCACATGCCAAAATAATGAAATGTAGTCCTAAACATGCTTCAATTAGTGGACAGTGAAGCAAGAACATGGATTTGCCATTGCAATGCAACCTTCTTGTGCTTTACTGTGCACACATGAGTTCAGCGCCAGTGCTGGGGGTTCTGCTGCCCCAGGTAGAGCCCTGCTCCCAACTTCCAGTGGGAGGGAGGCATGGCAGCAGGCTGCTTGGAGCTTGGCTCCGAGCGCACTTGCTGCTACTGCCACCCCCCCCCCACCTCACTCAGCCTTCTTGGGTCGCAGTAGGGCTGAGCATGGTCATGCTGCAGTGGGCGCGCCCGTTACCACATCATCCCCACCCAGCCTTCCCGAGACCAGGGAAGCCTGTGCAGAGTCAAGGCAGCAGCAGGTGCATTTGGAGCCAGGCTCCAAGCGCTCTCACTGCTGTCCTGATACTGCTCAGCCTTCCTGGGTGTCAGGAAAGCAGTCAGAGCAGCAGGGAGCATGCTCAGAGCCAGACTCTGAGCGCACTCACTCCTGAGGCACTCTGCCAACCTTGCTCAGCGTTCCCAGGGCCTGGGGAGACTGGGAAAGGGTGGGGGCGGCTGCCTTCAATTTCCCTGAAAGTGGCCAGGTGGCGCCTGTGCGCTGTGGTCCTTGGAGCCTCCAAGGCTGCGAGGAGCGCACTGCGCAGGCACCGCCCATTTTTGCTATCCCTGTGTCTGTAGAGACCCAGGGAACACAAAAGTGGTCCAGCAGTGTGTATGCTTCTTGGAGCCTGCTTGTGGGGAGAGGGGAAGCCTTGTGGTACCCCTTAGGCTAGGAGGCACCCAAGACAGCTGCCTCTTTGTTCTACTGCCACACGCTGGCCATGCATGAGTTCAGTCTAAGGCCATCTACATACTATTAGCCACCCATGGCCCCCATCTGTGGATAGCTAAATCTATGGGTCGGGGCCACATGGAGGCTAAGCAGATCTTTCTGCACACTTGGGGGACTCTGCAAGTGTGCAGACAAATCTGAATTTTTTAAAAAAATACACTGGGTGGGGTTAAATCTCCCCAAAGTAAAACAAAACAAAACAAAAGTAAAACAAAACAAAACCTCTGGCAGTTGGAGGAGGCTGAGAGCCTTTAAATTATATTTATACAAACGTTTGTTCTGCTCATGCTTGGGAAAGATATAGTTACAAGAAATGAGGCCTGTTGTGAGGGAAAATACAACAAGCTTTAGAAAGAGGCTCTGGATGATTGCCCTCTCACCCTTGGGGTCTTCCCAGCACCATCTCCAACTTCTCACCCCCCCCCCTCTATCACCCACCCCCCAACCACCTCTTCCTCTCAACTACTTCCATACCCTTGGCACACCATTACTCCCCCCACCTGTGACATTCACTCACTCCACCCTTGCTGGTTTCCCACCCACTATCAATCCTTGGCCTTCACTAACTCCCCTACCCTTGCTGTTTTTCCACCCACCCCAGTCCTTGGCATTCAGTCACCCCCCCCCCCCCCTTACTGTCTTCCCACCCACTCCACAACTGAAACAGATGCTGGCTCCCCCTCACATGTCTGTGTGAATCAGGCCTGTAGCTATGAGGGGGCCTGTGGGGCACAGCCCCCTGACTTCTGCCCAAGGGCCCCCCGACTCTGGGGCCCCAAGCAGCCCCTGGGTCCTCTGCCATGTCCGCGGGGGCTGTCTCCACGATTTGCATGATGGAGAAGTTGCTCGCAGGCCGGCAGCAGAAGCAGTCGGGGCTCGTGAGGACCTTAACTGGAGCAGGGGGTTGCCACTTGTGGGCTGCTTCTGCCCCTGCCGATGTGCTATTTTAATGGTGGGGAAGGAAGGCTGGCAATGAGAGCAGCTCTTGTGAGGAAAAAGCCCCCTACTTTTTATACCAATGGACATCGTGATCACCAGTATGGTTGCCAGGGTGCCTGGAGTCTTGAGTCTCACACATCTGCTCTAAGAAGTGGACTTTGCTTACAGTTTCTAAGGCTTATGTGGATACTATAAGCCTCAGCTTTGCAGCAGCATTCTACAAATGAGCTGCCAGCTACTCCTTGTGTGCCCAGTCTTGGCCACTGCAGTGGCAGAAGCCACACCACCATGAACTGTACAGGCAAGCAGTTTCTAGCCTGTTTTCCATGAACCAAGGGCTAACACCACCAGAGTCCATCTTCCTGCCAGGCTGGACTTCATTCCCTCATAGTGGAAGGCTCACGTACACACCCTGTGTCACCCTTGGCTCGCAAGCAACCCATCTGCCCCATGAATGGATTAACAGCTCAACTAATGTTCCTGATTGCCGGGCAATACCCTAAACAATAACTCCTGCCCAGAAGATGATGAGAAAAGAGGAAGAACATCTCCTCCATCAACCAAGTCTTTTGTCTTACCCGGGTGATACCTAGGTCAATATTTGATTCCCTATTGTCACCTTCCCAGATAAGCCCACTTAATCCCAAGTACCTAGCCATTTCCATACTGACACCCTTGGAGCCGCCTTAGGCCATATTGCAACTTAGAAATTTCCAGGTTCACAGGACTAAGGTGAAGTTCATTGGTTAAAGCTGACACCCAATTGGATGTCACCAAAGGACTCACCATTGGCTCTGCTAATGTCCAGCCTTCATGGTCATCACAGAACCTCCCATCTCTCCTCCCCGTCACCTCCCAGCACCTAAGGGGTCTAAGGGAGCCTATTTAACCTCTGACCCAACTCCACTCATGTGTGCATCTAACAGTACCCCAGTTCCACTGTCTAGATCCATCCCCAATTCTGGCCACAGTTTTGGGTCCATTTCCCCTGTCCTCTTATGTCGCCATTGGAACCTTCCTTGAAGACTACGATGGTAAATATTACCCTGTCTGTTTACCCTTATATGTTCCCCTATCAATCTATCTGTGTTTCTTAGGCCTGTGTGAATGTGTGATTGTATTGTATTTTTATCTTGTGTGAAAGAACTATATTATTCTAAATAAATTACAATTGGTTTTATTAAATTAGAGTCCTTTTATTGAGCAATTACCCTCTGGATGGTTGAGCCTGGTATATATTGGTAAAAAAGATTCCTAGTGAGCCAGGTGCCCACCTAACTAATTCCCCAACCTCATTTTGAGGGCATTTGGCTTAACATTCTCCCTGCCACCGCCCTCCCTTCCCCCACAAAAACAGCGTGTCAGGCCGGGGGCAGAAGCAGCTCTCAGCCCCTCCTACCAGTTAAAGGGTCAGATCAGCTGGGGGCTGCTTCTGCTCCTGCCTGACATGCTATTTTAGTGGTGGAAAGGGAGGGCAGCAGCGGAGAGTACGCCAGGGAGAATCGCTTTCACCACTGCCCTCCATTCCCACCACTAAAATAGCATGCGGGGCCGGGGGCAGAAGCAGCCCGCAGCATCATTTAAAGGGCCTGTAGATCAGCTGGGGGCAGCTTCTGCCCCCGGCCCGGCATATGCTATTTAATTTTGGCCAGGGAAGAAAGGCCGGTGGAGAGAGTGGTCACTTTAATCAGCTGATCAGCGGTTGCTTTAACTGTGTGGGAGGCTGGAGGCTGCTTCTGCACCCGGCCCCGCGCACTATTTTAGTGGAAGGGAGGGTGGAGAGGAGCAGGGAGTGGGGAGAAGGAGCAGAGGAAAGGTTGTGTCGGGCCCTGGGAGGTGTGAGTGCCCCCCGACAAATTTAAATGCCCCCCAACCTTCCATATCCTGGCTACGGCCCTGGTGTGAATCTCAGAAAACCTTGGCAAGGTCAGGATGGCAGTGAGCGCGCTCAGAGCCGGGTTTTGACCAGACTCGCTGCCATGGTTCCCAACTTCACCAAGGCTTCCCGAGATTTGAGAAGACTGTGCAGGGTCGAGGGGTGGTGGCTTTCACATTCCAGGGTCTGTTACAGAGGCAGGGAATGCAAAAGTAGCTGGGCGGCACCTGCACAGTGCTGCCCTCGGAGTCTGCTAGGCTCTGAGGAGTGCACTACACAGGAGCTACTGGCTGTTAAAGACCTGGGGGAAATGCGAAAGTGGACAGGCAGCATCTGAACTCCATGGAGCCTGCTTTCTGTTGGAGAAGGCAGGCTTCAAGGAGCGCACATGCTGCCCGTTAGGAGAGGGGGTGCCTCGTGGTGCCCCTAGGCCAGATGGTGCCCTAAGCTGCCACCTTCTTGGCCGACTCCCACACACCGGCCCTGATGACAAGTCACACAGATGCTGAAGCTCAGCATTCCTTATGTTTGAAGTGCATTTTTGCCACCTTTTCCTGTCATATTCTGCCTTGCAATGTTTAGCATCATCATAAGTTTGTGGCATGATCCAGGTTTTTTGTCTCCAGGTGGAGCCTGAAGATCACCTGGGATCACAACTGAACTCCAGACAACAGATCTCTCTCCCCCTGAAGAAAATAACTGCTTTGCAGGGTGGAATCTATGGTATTCTATTTAATTGAGACCTCTCCCTTTGCTGATGGAAGCAACCTTGGTTGCCTAACAACAGCCTCTGACTAGCAGCTTCTCCAGTGGCCCAATCCTTTTCTGTCCTGGGGTGAGGCTGAGGGGGGGAGTGAGTGAGGGAGTGACAGGAAAGAGGTGGCAGCCATGGCCTCTGAGGAAAGATTCCCAGCAGGGCCAGGTTTTGATGCCTAGTTGTATTACGGTGGCTATTTTGGTAGCCTTCAGAGGCTGCATGTAGTGGGAGGCCATCTGTGTGGGCTCTTGATGGGCCAGCAGAGGTTTGTTGCTGGCATTGGCCATGATGCCTTTCATGAGGCCACAGTAGAGTGGCAGCCCTTTCTGAGGCCAGTTGACAGAGAGGACACAGAGAAGTGTCAGAGATGTATTTGTCTTTGATATGTCTGTTGTTGTCTTGCATTGATACTTTCCCTGCATCCCAAAGTATCACAAGCACATTGAGGCCATGGAATGGGAAAAGAGAAAGCGAAACTTTGATTTCTCTCTTCATCATGCTTTACTACCAAGGGATCTCTGTGGTATAAATGCATTAGCTCTGGGCCACCAGGTAGTTCCTAACTGTGACATTAACAGCAGGTAATGTTAACAGAAAGTGGATTACGTTCTGGGAACAAATAATACTATCCTAGAGTCGAAAATGACTGGTGCTTGCACAGGGGCCTACCTTTACCTTTTATACTGAAAAAGCTCCTGCTAACCAAAAAGAGATGTTCTTTGAAGTGTGGAGCTGCTTTTTTTCTTTTCACTGAGTCAGAGAAGGTCTCCTGTGTAGCTGGCAGTTACTAACCAATTTATTTCTTCAGACCTCGTGTGGTTTCTTTTGGCCACAAAATAATTTGGCCAGTTATATACGCATCAATCAGATCCAGATTGGATTTCTGCATTGCACTCAACATGGGTCCACCCTTGAAATGGTTCTGAAGTTCCAGTTGGTTCAAAATGCTGTGATCTAATTATTACCTATGGATGGTTAAAGAAATCCATTGGCTGCCTATTTATTTGGGAGGGCCATTTCAAGCTGCTGATTATTTAAAGCCCTCAAATGATCTGCGACCAAGTTACTTACTTCTCACATACCTTTCCAATAATTAAGATGTTCTGGACTGGCTACTTTCCATATACCCCTTCCTTTGAGATAACACAAGTGGCTTCAGAGAGAATTAGAGGTTTTTTTTTTTCCTGTGGTGGTGCACACGGGGGAAAGGGGGGCAGGGAGGTTGATATGGGAGCAGGTTCCAAAATTAAGTAATTGAGGGCTTTAAGGCTATTTAGGGCAGGTATATATATGTGTGTATATGTATATAAATTTTCAAACTTTTAATTTTAACCATAAAAACAAATACAGAGCAATCAATATCCAAATTTCTAAAGTCAGAAATTAGAAAACCAAAACCAAAACAAGTGGTCATAGATGGATCATTGCTTAAAGTAAGTGATCTGGTATGAAAAAGAATTGGGAATGGGAACTGCTTATTACTACTATTCTGGTTCCCTTAGGGCATCCACAGTCCAATATTCTGGGAAGATACTGTTGAAATTTCCCATATCTGGACCACATTACCTCAGAAGGCAGGATGAATTTACAAGAAGCTTGGATTTTTCCATTACAGATTAACCAAAGTTTTGTTCTGAGAAAATAAGAAATATAATTAAAGTGCAATCCAGCCATGTATGTTTCAGGATTTGGTCTCCTAACACTTATCCCCAGCATATTCCATGCATTGGGATGCATTTTTGTTCAGATTGCTGTAGCTCAGTGCTAGAGCGTAGGCTTTGCATTTAGTAGACACCATTTTCAATCCCAGGCTTCTCCTCTTAATGAATGGCAGGTAGTCATTGTTAGAGAGACCTTTTTCTGCTTGAGATCCTAGAAATCGGCTGTCAGTCAAAGTGAGAAATACTAAATGGACTAGTATTGAGACCTGGCATGGGAAAGCTCCACGGCATTCTAGCTTGTAGCTGTTGAGATCCTATCTTCTGCCATAAACTAACTTCTACAAGTGGCCATTACTACAAGTGACAGCAGAGATTTCCATGGGCCAGTTTTGTACATATGTGAAATGATTTTTTTTAAAAAAAACATCTTTTAGGAGCACATGGCAACCTTGGTAAGAAGCAGCTGGCTCTGAAGATGGAAGCTAATAATGTTAACAATATCTGCATGAGGTATAATAATTTATATATTATAACTAGGGATGGGTACAAACCAGAAAAATATGGTTTGGTTCAGTTTGTGGCTTGTGGTGTGCACATTTCACAAACCATGAACCATCATGAACTTCTTGATGCTGGACAAAGTACTTTGGTTTGTGAAGTTTGTGATGTGGTAGAACAGCTCCCCCAGTTTGCTAGAGACACCAACTTAATAGGGGATCTCCATCTGATTCTCCTTTATCTGTCCTCCAGGTTTGATGATGGTTGGATTTATGGGTTATGAGTTACACCCTTAAACCTCCCCAAAAGGTGCCAGCATCCTCATTGTTTCCAATGAGGATTGTTTCCAATGGAAGAAAAATACCAGGAAAACAAACAAGGGTAATAGAAACCCTGCAGAATAGAACCAAAGTCTCAGAGAATCTCTGTAGTAGAAACTGCAAGCCCAGCAGAACCAGTGCCATTGTGGCACTGCAAATCCAACAGGACTATGGTCAAGCCAGGAAAGTGCTTTGAGGAAAATGTCAGGCAAAGGTTCATAGTGTATAGAATGCATCCCTTGCAAGCTACACACACCAAACACACAGGGAACCTCATCCTTCTACATCTCTCAAAGTTGGGGGAGGATTACATTTCTGTTATGATTTCCCAAAAAGGTCTCCTTAGTGTTTTCTCTAGATACCAAGGTTCAGGAACAAGCCAGTGACACCAGAGTCACAGGGAAACTTCATCTGGGCAGACCACCCCCCTCCAGCCAGACACCTGAAGCAAGGCAAGCATCCCCCCAATGTTCTCAGCCCCCCCCCCCCCTGGTTTCCAAAGGCAGGTTCTGAAGGACAGAAAGGTAGACATCCCTAGAGTTACTCTATGACAGCTTGGCATGCACCCTAGCCCATCAGATCAGTGGAAATTAGAGCTTTCCATTTTAAGTGATATAACAAAAGAAAGGCAATTATGACAAGAGACTTTCCACAGGGGCTCCCTGAAGCTTGGGGGGCACCCCAGCACCACCAGACAAGCAAGGGAAGTATGCCCAGTGCCCACAACTCTCACATCCCTTCAAGAGTCAGCTGGCACAAACTTTCCATGAATTTTCAAGCAGTTTGTGTTGGTTCATAAATGGATACATTTCCAGACAGACTGTCTCTGTTCAAACAAAATGTTTACCAAAATTCCACAGGGGGGGCAAGATTCTCCACCCTTGGAAACACTGTTGTGAGTTTCAAACTAGCCATGTCAGTTTCAGAAGGGTTCCCCTTTTTCCATCATTTCTTTCTTGCACAGAGCTTGCAAAATCCCACCCCTTTTGCTTGGATTTGTGACTCAGTCCTTTGAAATCAGTCCTGTTAAGCTTGTAATGCCAGTGGCACCAGGTTCTGCTGGGCACTCTGTGATTGCACTGGTACTGCTGGGCACTCTGTACACTGCACTGGTTCTGTTGGGCTTGCAATCTCCCCCTGTTTGCTTGCATTTATGACTCTGCTTGATATCAGTTCTGTTGAGTTGGCATTGCCACATTGGTACTGGGTTCTTCTGGGCACTCTGTGATTGTACAGGTATTGCTGGGCACTCTGTAAATTGTACTCGTTCTGCTGGGCTTGGGAAAATGGCCCCACTAGCTTGGATTGTGATTGAGCTAGCATTGCCACATTGGCCCTGGGTTCTGCTGACCAGTAGTACATTCCACTGGTTCTGCTGGGCTTGCGAAAATGCCGCCCTTCAGTTTCTAGTGCACAGTGACCTTAGTCTTGTTCAATGTGTACTGCCACGGCAATGGTTCTGCTGGGCATATAGCACTGGTTCTGCTAGACTTGCAAAAATCCCCCCTTCAGTTTCTACTGCAAAGATTCTCTGGGACTTTGATTCTGTTCTGCTGGGTTTCTATTGCCCTTGCTTTTTTGCTTTTTTTTTTTTTTTTTTTTAGTATCAGCGCATTTTCTTGGGGGGGGGCATAATTTGAACCCTGTAAATCCAATCCTCACCAAACTTGGAGGGCAGGTAAAGGAGAAAAAGCTGGAGTTCCCCTGCAAGTTTGGTGTCTCTAGCTTGGACAGGATTTGTTCTATACACTTCTGAACCTCCTAAACCTGCACCTGTCAAAATGACCTGTCAGTTGTCATGTCCCCGGAAAACACTTTCCTGGAAGCACCTTCTTGGGGGAGGGGGTAACGGACCCCATAAATCCAATTCTCTCCATACCTGGAGGGCAAGCAGAGGAGAGTCAGCCAGAGATCCCCTGTGAGGCTGGTATCTCTACCTTGCTAGGGCACTGTGTTCTACCTCACCATGAACTTCACAAACCAAACCAGTTCATTTGGCTATTAAAAGTTCATGATGTTCATGGCTCGCAATCTGAAAATGCCATGAACCATGAACTGAACTGCATTTTCCCAGTTCTTGCCCATACCTAGCTTTGAGTGCCCTTCCAGGAAACAGGCTTTTCAGGCAATAGATTGCAAGTATTTATTTATTTATTTGTTTGTTTGTTTGTTTATTTATTATTTCTATTCATATCCCACCCTCTCCACAAGTGGGCTCAGAATGGGTCACTTAAAAACAATTATAACAATTAATTTAAAAGGCAGGTACTACAATAAATTTACAAGGTACTACAATCCCAAATGGCTGGAAGCAACTAGGCCATGAACCAAGAAGCAGTAGAGATCTTATTAATATGGGCAGTATAAAATTGGAATTGGAAAGCTTCAGCAAGGGGGACCAAATAATTGGGTGCCCAGTACCTCATCTGAAGTACCAATAAGGGCAGCAGACTGAGAGGTAGTGAAACCTAATCCCCAGGGCAAATTCAATAGGAAAATATCCTGAGCACCATCATAACTAAACCAGATATCATCTTGATGCAAGAAATGCACCTGCACAATGATTCTGATATAGTCCTTAAAACATCCTGGTATTCCCAACAATTTCACGCCCATGGGTCTTCTAAAACCTGAGGGGTTGCAATTTTGTGAGCTAGGATTCTAAATTTTCAGGTTATAGAACAATTCAAAGACCCTCAGGGCCGCTTTTTGTTTCTAAAAGGTAAGTTAGATGGAACTCTTATTACTTTGGCAACTATCTATGCTCCCAATTCTCTACAATGGCAATTTTTAAATTCAGTATTAGCTAAACTTGAGAAATTTCAAGAGGGCCATTTACTAATTAGTGGTGACTTCAACATGTTCTCTGACTATGCCCTAGACAGGTCTGGGCCAGCTAAAAGATCTTCTAGAAAGAATCATACTAAGTCAGAATTGCATGATTTGTTTTGCAAGTATCATCTGTGTGACACTTGGAGATCTTTACACGTTTCAGAATGTGATTACACATATTTTTCAGCCAGATTTAACTCCTACACCAGGATTGATTTTACTTTATGTTTGTCTTCTCTGATTGATCAATTCCAAAGCTCTGAGATCGATCCTTTTATTTGGACTGATCATGCTTTTGTCGAAGCTAAACTGTCTAATTTTGCTTCCTTCCATAAACAACACATGTGGAAATTGAATAAATTGATGTTATTGAAGGAGCAAGTTACAGCCAGATTATCTCAAACAATGAATGATTATTTTGATCTAAATCTAAACAATGAAGTTGAAATCCCTATTGTTTGGGACGCCTTTAAGGCAGTGATGTGTGGAAACTTTATAGCTGTAGCCTCTCATCTAAAGAAAGAAAAAAATAAAATAATAGAAATTCTTTCTAAGAACTCCTTAGAACAACAGCACAAAAGGGCAGATAGTAACCATATTTATGCAGCTTTACAAGCAGAAAGAAGGATACTAGAAACTATAGAAACTGACAGAATTCACAAGAAATTACTCTATTTAAAACAGCAATCTTGGCAGAAAAATCAAAAATCATTACAATTTTATCCTGGAGAGTAAACAGGAAATAATCAAATAGGATAATTCACTCACTAAAAAATAAGGCTAATGAAAGAAAAACATATACTCCTGACATAGCAAAATGCTTTGCCGATTATTATTTTAATTTGTATAAATTGGCTAATCCCAATTCTGATCTGATTCAAAACTTCTTTTTCAAACACATTATAATGAAACAACTTTCACAAGATGATTCCAATTATATGGATAGAGATATTACAGAGGAAGAGGTCCAAGATGTAATTCAACAGTTAAAACCAAATACCGCCCCTGGTCCTGATGGTTTTCATCTGGAATTTTATAAATGCTTCATGCATGTTGTGAAGGCCTCACTCACTAAACTCTGTCATCATATACTGCCAATGGGAAAATGCCTCCTACATGGAGTGAGGCACACCTTATTACCATTCCAAAAGATAAAGGTATAGAAGATCTTGCCTCATATCGCCCAATTGCTCTTTTAAATTGCAATGAAAATTTTTTTGCTAAAATCCTTGCAAAACATCATTTCACACTATATTGAACCGGATCAAACTGGTTTCATACCTAATAGATCTATGATGAAGAACATTAGACGAACATTAGATATCATTGCTCATTGCAGGCATACCCAAAAAGAATCTATATTAGTTTCAATTGGTTTAGAGAAAGCGTTCTACAGCGTCAAACTACCCTTCCTACTAAATCTGTTATCTCTTATGAAATCTGGTCCCAATTTTTTAAGAGCAATTTTTATTCTCTATACCTCCCCTTCTGCCAAAATTTGCATTAATAATTCCCTTGCTAATTCTATCCCTTTAAATAGAGGCATCAGACAGAGATGTCCTATGTCCCCTTTACTCTTCACTTTAGTGATAAAACCCCTTGCTTCTCTTCTCTGGAATGACCCTCATATTTCTGGAATCAAGATAGGTAGTCACACCCATACTGTCAGTCTATCTGCAGATTACTTAATTATATTTTTTATCAGATCCTGAAATCTCTTTAGCTAAACTTCATGACATCTTTCAATTATTTCAAAATATCTCAGGACTTAAAATCAACCTAAATAAGTCCTTCATAGTGCCAATCTGGACCTCCCCTTCACTCAAAAAACGTATCGTACAGAAACATTCTAATAAATGGAAAAATACCTCTTGGAGGTGTCTTGGGATAATTATCCCTCCTAATCTGAAAGATGTATTATCCCATAACGTCTCACTTTTGCTTCAAGAATGCCAACAGAAAATGAAACTTTGGACTTCCCAAGGGTTTTCCTGGGCTGACAGGCTAAACATGATTAAAAGTTTTTTTATTTCCAAAATTTCTTTTTTTATTTCGGGCCCTTCCAATTGATATCAATACTAAATCACTCCATTCCTGGCAGAGGTCTTTGAATCAGTTTTTTTTTTGTCCTATAAAGCTCTGAGAATTAAAGCTTCAAATTTATAGAGACCTTCGACTAATGGTGGTCTAGATTTCCCGAACCTTTCAGCCTATTACAAAGCTGCAAATCTCACCAATATAGTCAGAATGATATCAGATCATACTATGTCAGGCTGGCAAAAAAATAGAAATATATGCTGCTCCTTTATCCCTTTCAGAACTAATTTGGTCTTCAGCTAAAGATAGGCCTAATTCTTATGAAAAGTAGGAATCCTTAAGAGTTTCAATACAAATTTGGGACAAGTATAGATCTAAGCTAGTTGCCCCACATTTATTACTCACCTCCTTCCTTAATCAACAATGGCTTCCATCTGGGCAAGATTACTTAGCTTTTATCAAATGGAGACAGGCGCATCTAACTCGCACCATTGATTTGCTGGGAAAAGGAAAACCATTAACTAAACATGAGCTAGAAGAAAAAATAAGAGACAAAATACCATGGTTTAGATACCTCCAAATATTGCATATGCTTACTACTTTTAAACCAAAACATAAACAAAACTTTGATCTTTCTTTGATTTCTTTTGAAACTTTGCTGAACTCAGACTTTATCCTACTCAAAAAATTAATATCAAAACTTTATAAAATCCTGATCAACATCAACTTCCATTCAAGTCTGAAAATTCATTCTGCCTGGCTGAAAGACTGCCAGAATGCTATTTAAGACTCTGATTGGGAAGTCATTTATAATTCACCTATCATGCTTTCACCTATTTTTAATATACGTTTTAATTCCTTCAGGGTGTTACACAAATGGTACTTACCTCTGTCTCGACTGACTCACACCTCCCCTTCTAATACACCAACCTGTTGTACATACCATCAGTGCCAAAAGTTGAGTCCCCAGCCCAATTTAAGAGACTCAGCAGTCAGATCCAAGTGAGTAGATCCAAAGATTCCTTTATTGCCACCAGGGGTAGGAGGAAGAACAACTCTCTTTCTCTTTCTGTACCAACATCCTTCCTGAATTTTTCCTCAAAGCCATCTTTACAAAGCCATAACATTTATATATTTCTGATAACAAAGCAAGTCTAGTTGATTGGTCACAAAGTTCTTGCTTCCAGGTTTTAGCCTTTCCCTGTTGGCTCAAAGAAACCCGTCTCTGTTCTGGGAGAGAGGAGATTACTCAGTATGAGATAATTCTTTTGCTCTGTACTCTCAACCTCCTGTCTTCCTGGCACCTAGCATCTGGATGGAACTCTGTGGTTAGGGGGCCTTCTAAGAATGTGCAGAAGGCAAAGAGATGTTGTGCAGGTTGTCTTAGATTTTTGACTTGGTTCCAGAAATGTGTAAGAGGCAAAACTTCTACCTTTGTGATATGTCTCCAGAGATAGGGAGAATGTTTACTTTCTCTTAGAAGACGTTTACAGAAAATGATGATACCATATTCTTGCTAGAGAAAAGGGCTTTGTGATATGCAATGTGCTTAGCAAAGATTCCAATAAGAAACTATATTCTTCTTTGTTCCCAAAATCACTAGGCCTATATCCCATAGAAAAGTGCTATTTTGTATATTTTAAGGCAGGTTCTGTGATCAAAGTTAATGCAAATATGTTCTATGATTACAGTTAGTGCAAATGTATCTGGCACTCTGTGCATGTTCTAGTGCAAATCTGAATTTACATTCTACAAACCTGCTGGAAAAAATGTGGTTCAGTGGCCAATTTCATGCACTGTTGGTGGCATTGTCCACAAATTCAATCTTTTTGGACTCAGATATTTCATCAAATCTATGTAATTACTCAATGTAAAATTCCTGTTCACCCAGAGATTGCATAACTCTTTAATTGGGCCCACCCTTCTGGGGACATAACTAAAGCTAAATCAATTTCTTACCTCCTAGCAATCACACACATTCTCATCACCCAAAAATGGCATGGCCCCTCTTCTCCAACAATAATCTACTGGCAATACAAACTTTGGGAATTTTATTTATATAGTAAGATTTATTTTATATAGTAAGATTTCTAGTCATTTTCTTATTTCTAACTTAGAACTATATCAGAAATCATTTCAAGAGATGTGGCAACCCGTGGTGCACTACTTAATGGACAATAACATTCTTACAACTAATCCTTCACATGCGAAAATGATCTTTTTCTGATTACTTATTCCAACCTGTTAATGCAGAACCCGGTCAGTGAAATGTGATATTAGATTTCATATAGTTTTCTCTTCCTTCCCCATACCTTCCTTCCTTCCTTTTTGCTTTGGTTAATTTTTACATACACATTTATATGCCTACATAAATACAAATTTATGTACTTAGTGTATCCCTACTTGTATATAAGTAATTCTTTGATGTTCATTGTTACTGGTATTTGGATTTGTATATGTTTTAGTATTCAAGTTTAAATAAATGTCTTTTATTAAAAAAATGACTAACAAAAATATTTATGCTGTCCTACATGGATTGTGTTAGTTTTAGTGGGGCTTTTATAAGAGACTTTCATGATAGTTGATGCCCCTTTTTAATAAGTGGGAAGAGGTATTGCATCTCCAATGCCAGGACATCAAAATATATTGAGTGTGCCTATTGACAAGGGGAGGAAGATGGAAGGTCTGCATCACTAGTAAATCTCAGCCACTTTATTTGGGCCGGTTAGCATATCACTTAGTCCTCAAGGGAGCCATACAAAAGCTTTTCCTAATGGCAGTGCTGCACATGACACTGAGACCCAAATTCCACATGACCCTCAAAAGAGACTACTGGAACTCAAGGTGATCTAATTGGACTAAAATGCAGCTGTGGGGAGTATGGATTGGAGCCACAGCACTGGGGGGAAAGGGGCTTAACTCTTGCCCCACAATGTGTCCCCAATTTAGTTTGTCCGACCCAGGCTGCTATGAGACCTATAGGAGTAAATGACAGATATCCCATGTGCCTCTCTTTTTCTCCATTACAGCTTAATGCTGTGGTGTTGGGGGGGGAACTATTGTGGTAGCCAATTTGGTTTCCACATACAAAAGAAGTTAAAGCAAGGTCTTATCAGCCAATCACAGATCTTAGGAAGACTCATATAGGAAGTGGTGTCTCCCAGTAGACATGACCCAGGTGTTAATTCTCTGGCCCCAGTAAAAACGTACATATTTCCCTCCTCAATCTAATTCTATATATACAATCTCAAGGGCTATGAAAGAAAAATTGTATTTTATTTTGAACATCACATAAATAATCTATATCATGCCTAAAGCCTGGTACAAGGCCCCACTAAGGTGCATCCATCCTCTGTTCCTGAGGTAACCAGATCATTTCAGAACTTCATTGGCCAAAGAAAATACCTTGTGTTGGTCTTGGAAACAACTGTTCATGGAGAGAAAGTTTTTTACTCATTGGCAAGTTCTGCTTCAGAGTTTAAAGAGTCAGCTCAGGAGGTAATGACATTCTGGCTTTAATACAATCTTCTGTTAAAATGTATGATGAAAAAATAATTTCATTCTCTGAAATTCTATTTTCCCCTCCTTCAGACTTAGGTCTTCTGCTCCTTTTTTCGAATTTTTTTCCTTCTATGCTTTGCTTCTTGTTCCTATGTCTTTTTGTCTCTATCAGTCTTCTCTCATTTATCTCCCTTCTTTGGGAAAGGCTCCTGCCTCTCCCTTTCATAACAGAGCTCAGATAATGGTTGGTGACGCATGGACTCTTCTGTAAAATTGCTTAAACATAACTTGACTTTTGGAATATGAAGAGTGAACAGGAAAATCACCTCCTTCCCACCCACAATGTTCTTGTGTTCCTTGCCCAGAACTAACGCTCATGGCTTTACTGCAGTCGTGTCTGAAAATTACTTGAGGCATAGGAAGAAAAACCTATTATCCATGCAACAAGAAAGGCACAGGGAAAATAGCTGCTCTTTGACTCCTTTGTAGTTGCACTTACAATAGCTTAAAGAACAGAAAAACAAGCAGTGATCAGCAGCCAACATTAATGAAGCTGGATCCAGCCTGACTTATCATAAGAGGCAGGTCCTGGGCAGTGTTCCCTCTAAGCTGAGTTAGTGTGAGCTAGCTCACAGATTTTTACCCTTCAGCTCACAGATTTTTGTCTTAGCTCATGAAGGATGACACAGAACACACTAATTTATGCAGCAGGTGTAGCTCACAACTTTAATGCCAGTACCTCACAACTTTAATGTCAGTAGCTCACAAAATAGAATTTTTGCTCACAAGACTGCAGTTTAGAGGGAACATTGGTCTTGGGTGCAAGTTAGTGAGTTAGAACTAGCCAATTTGTGGAGTTTGAGACTTAGCCTTGGAGTGGGACAGGAGACAAAAGAGAGCCAGGCTTCTGGAACTTTAGAAGAAGGAGGTGTTCCATTTTCTCCCTTCCCAACATTCCCACATAATAAACTGCATAGTTCTTTGTCCAGCAACTGAACTCTTCTTCATTTGTCAGGAATTAGTTGTGGGTTCTTCTACAACAGGGATGGCCAAACTTGCTTAACGTAAGAATAAATATCAGATGTTTGAGAGCAACAAGACATGACTTGCTCTGACCTGCCAGATCTCAAGATGCCAACCACACCCCTGACCAATTCACTGTGCAATTATATATTTCGATTTATTTATTTATTTATATTTCGATTTATATCCCGCCCTTCCCACCGAGGTGGCTCAGGGCGGCTCACAACATATATTGCACATGATTGCACATACAGAGAGAGAATCAGCAAGAATAAAAGCAGCCTTGAGGTGCTGGCACATCTTATTTATTTCAATTTTTACTGATTTCAAATTTTACTACTAGATCACTAGAACTATTTGTTTCCTGAAAATTTTCTTGAATCCTCCACCACCAGGCCCTGCCCCTCAACTAACAATGAACTGGCTGGAGAGGGGGGACTTACCAATAGAATTTTGACAAGCATCCTCTAGCTCCCTCAATTGGAAACAAATGAGAGAGAGAGGGGGGGAAAAAGAGAAAAAGAGAGAGAAAAGGAGGGAGGGGAAGGAAGGAAGGAAGGAAGGAAGGAAGGAAGGAAGGAAGGAAGGAAGGAAGGAAGGAAGGAAGGAAGGAAGGAAGGAAGGAAGGAAGGGCGTTTTCGCACTGACCTTACTCGGGAGCGACGTCCCTCTTCACCGCGCAGCGTCTGCGCAGATTTCGCACTAATTGCTCCGCAGAACCTGGAAGAGCCGCAAAGTCCCGCGGCTTTTGCATCGCAAATGTAAACTGGTTTTTTGGCAGTTCCGGGTTCTGCAGAGCAATTAGTGCGAAATCTGCGCGGTGAAGAGGGACATCAATCCCGAGTAAGGTCAGAGCGAAAACGCAGAAAGAAAGAAAGAAAGAAAGAAAGAAAGAAAGAAAGAAAGAAAGAAAGAAAGAAAGAAAGAAAGAAAGAAAGAAAGAAAGAAAGAAAGAAAACAAATAGATGGAGAGGGAGGGAGAAAGAGAGAGAGAGAAGAGAAGGAAGAGAGAAAGAAAGGTGGAAAAGAAAGCAAATAGATGGGGAAGGGAGGTAGAAAGAAAGCACTGTTAACTTTAAATGTGTTCTCTAAGCCTCCTCCCGACACCCACATGCCCCCATACCAGTTGACACAGCTTGGAGAAGGGATTTAAACAGACAAATGCCTTCTCCAAGCCAAACCAGTCAGCCGGCATAGCAATGGGCCTGACTTGAAGAACACATTTAACTTTAGAGGGGGAGGGAGGAAAGGTGGGAAGGGAGGGAGGGAGGGATATATAGATATATGGGGGAGGGAGTGGTGGAATTTTAACTTTAAATGCTTTCTCCACTCCAACCCCCACCCCCAATGCCAGCAGTTTAGTGAAGGGATTTAAAGTGACATATGCCTTCTCCAAGCCAGCCAACAGGACAGCGGGGCCTTTGAGAGCTACACAGTATGTGTGAAAGGGCTCCGGAGCTGTAGTTTGGTCACCCCTATTCTACAATCTTGAAAACAGGGCTGAAATGTGAATGAAATAGATGAATAAAGGCAAGAGCAGCTATATAATTATATGACTTCCATGTCCAAGCCCTGATTTTTCCCCCCGTATTTTGTCTATGAAAGGTTATTCTACAATATATTAGAGACTTGTTCTACACAAATTAGACTTTTTGCTGTTATTGTCACAGATTGACATGTCTGTCTTCTGGATTCCTCCCCCCACCCCTCAAGTCTTTGCTGTTTGCTACACTAAGAGGGCTTCTGAGAACTGGTAATCAGTGGTCCAGTAGAATGTCCACCTACCAAGAAAAATTAGGACTTGGGCTTCCAGCAGAGCAATCACAGTTGACTCAACCCATATTTCAGAGGCCAAGGCTAGTCTTATCATCATTTTTACTGGCCCTGTGCAAGCACCTTTGATAAGTATACTGGCAATCAGAAACATAGCAGGAGAGCCTTGCCATTGCCTGGAGGGATGCTCAGAACCACCTGCTGATTTTCTGTGTATCCATTTGCTACAAAAAGGGCAGAAACAAGACTTTAAAAGCACTGCAATCCCATGAGTGTTTTTTTCATATGATCAGCATACCTCAGAGCCTCTCTGCTGACTTTTAGCCACAACAACCTATCCAAAGGCAGTGGTATGCATGTCACTGCCTTGTTCTATTAAAGCCTGGATGGCCTCTTTAGTATGCCACAGTTGCCACAGCCACCCTGAGCCTGCTCTGGCAGGGAGGGCAGGATATAAACAAAATAAATAAATAAGATGGTTTGGTGAATAGAACCTGGGAATCCCTTTGCTGAAATAGGTTCTGAGGTCTTGTCAAGACATGACTTGAAGCCAGGATTGGGACTATACATGCTCACCGCTCTCTTTGACTACCAAAGGGAGTGCAACACTAATTCTGCAATAGGGTTGCCAAACCACACAGTTGAAGGCAGAGAACACCACCACCAGGCCCTGCCCTTCAGCCAGCAATGAGCTGGCTGGAAGGGGAACTTACAGTAGAAAGAAGAAGGCCTAGGTCATGCTGCTGGTATCACACAGGAAGTGACACCATCACACCAGCGACTTCCAGGCAACACTTTGGTATTTGGGTAAAAATTCTGTGGTAGAAGCCAGGTTTAGCATAGTTTTTGCCCACATTCCAGATTATCACCCAGAAATTACTGGTATGATGATATCACATGTGGCCTAGGCATTCTCCTGTCTACTGTTAAATCTCCCCATCCTTCACCAGTTGCCAGGAAGGACCTGACAACCCTACTCTGCAATTGGCAGGCAGGATTAGTGAAGTCTGATATAAATATTTGGTACACAGCTCATATAGTGCCTATTATTAGAACCAACCCAATGACACATAACAGTATGCAAACTTTCGAGCTCATACTTGGTGCCCAGACTTCTACCCATGTCTGGTCAACAGAGCAATGCTTTTTATCTGCTGTTCTTCAGTCTCCTGCTGAACATTTTGCTCTTGACCCAGCTGCAGGAACTGCCTTCTTTTTTTCTGGTGAATAACTATTAAACTGCCTGTCCAAATTGACACAAAACATGTCTTGACTCAGTCAGCTTTCCTGAAGACTTTTCAGCATGTGGTAAATGCACTGCAATCTAGACATGCATCTAAACCATTAACGAGATACATGAAAATCAATGTGAATTATGTAAGCTGAAACAAGTGCTATCACTTTGTGTTGACTTCATCCTGCAAAAAGAAAATGGCTATGTGAATCAGGCCTTAGCCACAACATGGTGACTCATCACAGATAAATAACTTCCTACCACATCAAGCAAATATCCCAAGAGTGAGTTTACATAGCAGTTATTAGGTACTGAGTCACCACACAACTACATTCCTAGCTCTGCCCTGCAAGCACCACCTTAGACCCCATTTTGGAATGCTTGCCTGAGTTGGTATGAGGTAACTCACCACATGAAGACTGATTTGGGGGACTCAGTTCAAATCTGTTTCTGAAGGGAAATGTCATTTTGAAATTACCCTGGAGTTCTTCCATATGTGCCCCACATTGTGAAAACAGTATATATGTACCCTTAAAAAGGTAAAGATAGTCTCCTGTACAAGCACCAGTCATTTTTGACTCTGGGGTGACATCAGGTCACAACATTTTCACAGCAGACTTTTTATGAGGTGGTTTGCCATTGCCTTCCCTAGTCATCTACACTTTACCCCCAGCAAGCTGGGTACTCATTTTACCAACCTCGGAAGAATAGAAGGCTAAGTCAACCTTGAGCCAGCTACCTGATCCCAGCTTCTGCCGGGATCAAAGTCAGGTCATGAGCAGAGCTTGGACTGCAGTACTGCAGCTTACCACTCTGCACCATGGGGCTCCTTAAATGCACCCTTAGGAAACAGTACTTTTTAAAGAACAAGTCTACCTTTGCTTCATACATTTATAAAGAATCAATAACTCTGGGAAGCATTACAAGCAGATATTAATACTTCCATGTAAAAATTACTCACATAAATGTACCTGGCACAAAAATATTAACAACTTCTGTTAAATTTGTTTTAAAGGAATGAGTTAATTCAGGGAGCCTATCAGATCTGCTTCCCAAATGGATATGCTAGGTGTCAGCCTGAACATGGTGCCTGTCTTTTTCAAATCTGTATCACTCCAGAAGCAGCTGTTATCTCCTGCTCTGTCACTCTACAGCAGCCTTTGCCCCTCCTTCTTTGGCTCTGTTGCCAGGTCTGTGTTGAAAAATACCTGGAGATTTTGGAGGTGGATCCAGGAGACGGTAGGGTTTGGGGAGGGGAGGGACCTCAGCATGGTACAATGCCCACCAGGGCTGTAGCCAGGATTTCACATTTGGTGGGGCCCACAGCAAGATTTGTGGTTTGGGGGGCCTGGGGGCCACCCAGTTTGGCAACCCAGGGCTCTCGACACTGTAAGCTGCCTTGAGTTTCACAAGCTAACCCCCTTTCATGCCTGGGCAGTTACAGCAGCTCTGCTCCCCGCCTTTCTTATGTGTCCCTCTCTCAGAGAGACAGAGGCCTCCCCCCACCCTTTGCTCTGCAAGGTGTGTTAGGGAAGGGGAGAAAAACAAGACAAAAAGACCAGCAGCAATACTACTACTTGTTCAGAGTGGCGGTGAGCAAAGAGGACAGATTGGGGGCCCTTCAATGTAGGGGCCATATAGTTGGAAGAGAGGATTGAAAGGATGGGCCTGGCCCCTTCCAGGCCCCGCTGTAGCTACGGGCCTGATGCCCAATCCTTCAAATCAGGGGAGCTGATCTCCAGGAGAGCTGATCTCTGCCAGCTGGAGATCAGTTGTAAAAGTGGGAGATCTCCAGGCCCCACCTGGAGGCTGGCAACCCTATCTGAGAAGCTTTTAATAAAAGAGGCATGAGCTCCAGTGTCAACACTGAAGACTTAGACTAGAGGTCCCTGGTCTTTTTGAGCCTGTGGGCACTTTTGGAATTCTAACACAGGGTGGTGGGAACAACCACCAAATGGCTGCCTCCAACCACCAAATGTCAGAGTTATGCATAACTCTAATAGTAACTCTTCAACATTTCTGGCAGAAGCTTTATTTAATAGGACGCCTTTTTAAAGGAGTATATTGTTTTAAAATATTTTCTTGCATACACACACAGAGCAATGAAGATCCTTGTGCTATAGTGGCAGCTGTTGCTAAAGCAACCTTTTAAAAATCTGCCCAGCCAATCAGACCTCCAATGGCCACTCAGAAGCCCTACTGAGCAAGACCCCTACATGACAGAATACCTTTAAGAAAAGGATGTTGTTAGTTTAACCCATGTTTGAGAAGAAACCAAGCATGACAACAGACTCCAGATTTATTAGAACAAAGTTGGGAGTCCAGTGGCACCTGGACTTGGATGGCTGTCCACCTGGATCTATCTCAGTTTATTACTCTTTACAATTATGAAACCTAACGACAGACTCTCACCATCAAGGGCCAGGACACTAGAAGCCCTCCCACTGTGCCCCCCCCCCCAGCACCAAGAATACAGAGCATCACTGCCCCAGACAGAGAGTTCCAACAATTTGCTATGGCTAATACCCACTGATGGACCTCTGCTACATATGCTTATCCAATCCCCTCTTGAAGCTGTCTATGCTTGTAGCCACCATCTTCTGTGGCAGTGCATTCCATGTGTTAATCATCCTTTGGGTGAAGAAGTACTTCCTTTTATCAGTTCTAACCCGACTGCTCAGCAATTTCATTGAATGTCCACAAATTCTCATAATGTGAGAAAGGGAGAAAAGTACTTCTTTCTCTACTTTCTCCATCCCATGCATAATCTTGTAAACCTCTATCATGTCACCCCTCAGTCGATGTTTCTCCAAGCTAAAGAGCCGCAAGCATTTTAACCTTTCTTCATAGGGAAAATGTTCCAACCCTTTAATCATTCTAGTTGCCCTTTTCTGCACCTTTTCCAATGCTATAATACCCTTTTTGAGGTGTGGAGACCAAAATTGTACATAGTATTCCAAATGAGGCCACACCATCGATTTATACAGGGGCATTATGATACTGGCTGATTTGTTTTCAATTCCCTTCCTAATAATTCCCAGCATGGCGTTGGCCTTTTTATTGCACATTGTCTTGACATTTTCAGTGAGTTAACTACCACGACCCCAAGATCTATCTCTTGGTCAGTCTCTGCCAGTTCACACCCCATCAACTTGTATTTATAGTTAGGATTTTTGGCCCCAATGTGCATTACTTTGCACTTGGCCACAATGAACATTTGCCATGTTGACGTCCACTCACCCAGTCTCAACAGAGCCCTTTGGAGTGCCTCACAATCCTCTCTGGTTGTCACCACCCTGAACAATTTAGTGTCATCTGCAAACTTAGCCACTTCACGGCTTACTCACAACTCCAAATCATTAATGAACAAGTTAAAAAGCATTGGACCCAATACTGAGCCCTGCGGCACCCCACTGCTTACCATCCTCCACTGAGAAAATTGCCCACTTATACTCACTCTCTGTTTCCTATTAATTAGCCAGTTTTTGATCCACAAGAGGACTTGTCCTTTTACCCCATGACTCTCAAGCTTACTAAGGAGCCTTTGTTGAGGAACTTTCTCAAAAGCTTTCTGGAAGTCAAGGTAAACAACATCTATTGGGTCACCTTTGTCCACATGTTTGTTCACCCCCTCAAAGAACTCTAACAGGTTAGTGAGACAAGATCTTCTCTTACAGAACCCATGCTGAGTCTTCCTCAATAACTTGGGTTCATCAATGTGCCTACTCATTCTCTCTTTGATAATGGTTTCTACCAACTTTCCTGGTATTGAAGTCAGACTGACTGGCCTGTAATTTCCTGGATCTCCTCTGGAACCCTTTTTGAAGATGGGGGTGACATTTGCTACCTTCCTGTCCTCAGGAACGGGGGCAGATTTCAATGAAAGATTACATATTTTTGTTAGGAGAGCCAAAAGTTCACCTCTGAGTTCTTTTAGAACTCTTGGACGTATGCCATCCGGGCCTGGTGACTTATCAATTTTTAATTTGTCTACAAGTTGTAGGACCTCCTCTCTTGTCACCTCAATCTGACTCAGGTCTTTCAACACCCCTCCCAAAATTAGCAGTTCTGGAGTGGGCAAATACTTCTCTTCTTCCACAGTGAAGACGGAGGCAAAAATGCATTTAGCTTCTCAGCCATTTCCCTACCCTCCTTTAGTAATCCTTTTACCCCTTGGTCATCCAAGGGCCCCACTGCTTCTTTGGCTGGTTTCCTGCTTCTAACGTATTTGAAGAAATTTTTATTATTGGTCTTTATGTTTCTTGCAATATGCTTCTCGTAGTCCTTTTTTGCCTGTCTGATCACAGTCTTGCATTTGATTTGCCACAGCCTGTGTTCCCTTTTATTAATCTCACTTGGACTAGCTTTCCACTGCTTAAAGGAATCTTTCTTACCTTTTACAGCTTCCATAGCTTTGTTTGTTAACTATGCAGACTTCTTCTTATACCTCTTTGTGCCTTTCCTGACTTGTGGCATATATTTTATATGAGCTTCTAAGATTGCAGTTTAAATAGCCTCCAAACTTCCCCAAGGGTTTTGACCCTATTTACCTTTCCTTTCAGTTTCCTCTTCACATGCCTCCTCATCTCAGAGAATTTTCCACTTTTAAAGTTAAAAGTGGTTGTGTTGGTCTTTGAGGGCAACTCTCTTTTTATACAAATGGTAAAATCAATAACATTATGGTCAATGCTCCCATGTGGTGCAATCACTTTTACATCTCTCACCAGGTCTTGGGCATTACTTAGGACCAAATCCAGGATCACCTCACCCCTGGTAGGTTCTGTGACCATCTGCTCCATAGCACAGTCATAGAGAGTGTCTAGAAACTCAATCTTTCTCCTGACCAGAACATATATTGACCCAATCAATCTGCGGGTAGTTAAAATCACCTATTATGACAATTTTTACATTTAGTCACTATCTTTAATTCTTTCATCATATTATACTCATCCTCTATCTTTTGATCTGGTGGGTGATAACAGACTCCCATAGTTAAATTTCCTTTTGGCCTCACTATTTCAACCCAAAGCATTTCCAGAAGGGAATCTGATTCTATGACCTTATCAGTCTTACTGGACTGTATACCCTCTCTGACATACAGAGCCACCCCACCTTCAACCCTTCCCTCCCTATCCTTCCGATATAATTATATCCAGGAATCACTGTGTCCCACTGATTTTCCTCATTCCACCAAGTTTCTGAAATACACACTAAGCATTCCAACTCCCCAGTTTTACCCCAGACACTTCTAGCATTTGTACTTGTTAGTCTTAAAGGTGCCACTTAACTCCAGCTGTGTTCTATTGCTTCAGACGAACATGGCTGCCCACCTGGAACTATTCCAATATATTATTCCAAAAAAGAAACACATTAACATGTGTGTGTGGAATCAGCTCCACAGTACAACATAGCGGCAGAAGGTGTCAAGCATGGCTAATTCTGATCAGTAACTGATGGGTTTATGGCCTGTCACAAGCAGGCTTGGGTAAGATCCTAGAGAACCAAATGCTGCTAGTTTATTATCTTTTTCTGGCTCCTCTTTGTTTTATGACTGTTAATTAGAGGGAACAAAGCAATCAGCACCTTCCCATGAATCCTTCTGCGGGAGAGAGAGCCATCTAGGCGATGCAAGGCCGAATGCCTGATAACGCCCTGGGAATGTATGTAGTTTTGATATTCTATGTGTGAACGCTCCTCCGCTTCCCCTCCCCATAGGAATCCCTTTGAAGTGTATTTTAAAACTTGTGTATCAATGTATTGGTTTCATTCTTCTCAAGCCATGGCTTGAGCCAAAGTATTGGTCTATCAATAAACGTAGTCTTTGTAGCAAACCAGATTTGTCATTGAACCCACATGCTTGACATTTTGAGAAGAATCCTTTTTGAAGCTTAACCGTCCTGGCTACTTTGTAACTGAATGGCTGAAAAGATTCCAGGAGGCGGTGAGCTTCCCGATCCTGAAGACGGGGCACCTGTACCATGGCATGGACTGAACGCTCGGAGGGCAGCAGGCTCGCCTCTCCAGATCCAACAGCTCCTGGTCAACCCACGGCAGTGGCAACTGCGGACCTCCACCACCACGATGGACGAGGCGCCGGTGCGGAGAGAAGCCATCCTAACCCGACACATGCGCCGGGTAAAGATGGCCAACGAAGGGGCCGGCAAACTGGGACTGATGGAGCTGGAGGAGATCGATACTATCGTGGTCATTCCCCTGCCATACGAAAGTCCCAATCCAGGGGAGAGGGATCCAGAGGCCCCAGCCTCGAAGGAGGAGGAAGATGAGGTGGCCCGCGAGTTCCATGCAATGGTCCACAAAGAGGTGGAGGCCGTGGCCAAGGGACTGCGGGATGAGATGCAGGCAATGACCACTTGGATGGTGGGGGAGATCACCAGGGAGATCGCCCAATCCCTGGGACTGCCTGGACCTCGAAGGGTTCAACCACCCCCTCCGGCCCGGCAGCCGGCAGCCCCGGGGGCACCGGCTGCTCCACTACCGGCGGGGCCGGCACCTAGACCAGCAGCACCCCCAGCGCCAAGAGAAGGGGGCCGTGGGTGGGAGCTGGATGCCACGTTCGATGGGGATCCGGAGGAGGTGGAGTACTTTACGATCCAGGCTAACAGCTACATGCATTACTGGAGGAACACCTTCCCCAATGAACTTAGTCGAGTGGACTATTTGGGATCAAAACTGAAGGGGGTTGCCAAGAGATGGTACGTGAGTCTGTACGAAGCCATGAGCCCGGAACTGGACTATGTTGCTATGTTCCTCCAGGCTCTGATGGCCCAGTACGAAGACCCCCTCCAAGAGACCCGAGCATTAGCGGCCTTGCGTGACATGCAGCAAGGATCAAAGTCGATTCAAGAGTACGCTGCAGAGTTTCGGGCCAACGCCGCAAAGGTGAGAGGGTGGAATGAGTTGATGAAGATCGAACACTTCACCAGAACACTGAATGCAGGCATACTGGATTGGGCCCTTACCCAGGCCAGACCTACCATGCTGGTAGGATGGATCCAATTGGCGGGTGAGGTCGAGACCAACATGAAATGGGTGGCCATGCAACGACAGCAGCAGAGCGGCAAGGGGAGCCGAGATCCAAAGACGGGGTCCAAACCGGAGGTGAAGAAAGCCCAAGGGGGCGGCGGCAGAAAGGCTGCGGGGTCCCAAAAGTGTTTTTGATGTGGGGACCCCAACCATCTGGCCAGCAATTGCCCTAACCCCCCTCGAGCACCCCTGAGTGCACCCAAGCCGGGCACTCCAGTGCCAAAGAAAACACCGGACCGCCCTAAGGAAGCGGTGAAAGGCAGTGCCGCAACCGCTGGGGAGCCGGAGGACGACACTCTCATCGCGGACAAGCTGAGTGAGCTGGTGTGGATGGACAAGCCGTCAGGAAATGAGGACAACCTGCTCTAAAGCTCCACCGCCAAACAGGAATGGGGCCGAGAGCGCCCATTCGGCCACGTGCGACAGAGAGACCAGCCAACACCAAGTGCGCCAGCTGTGGAGATCCACATGAGCGACAGGACTGCCCTTATCGCAATGTGGACTGCAGGAACTGGGGAAGAGTGAGACCAATAAGGCTGAATGCTAGGCGAGTTCTGTTCGCTTTTAAACCCAAAATAGAAGCGGAGCTGGACCGCCTCATGGCTCCTCCATCTCCATAATTTCGGAGGAGTCTCTAAGAAAACTTTGCCCCCGTGGCTGGCCCAGGTTGCAACCGGCTGATTTCATGCTGCAGGACTTCCAGAAAAACCCAGTACAGATTTTGGATTGGGCCACTGTAAGGGTGGAGTTTAAGAACTTTAAGGGCATGCTGGACATACTTGCAGCAGATGCAAGCAAACAATTTCTAGCACGTGTGCCGGGAATTCCTGGAAGTATTTGATGGGTCCCTGGAGTGCTACAAGGGGCCTCTCATCACCTTACCTCTCAATTCCCATGTGAGACCAATAAGGCTGAAGGCTAGGCAAGTTCCGTTCGCTCTTAAACCCAAAATAGAAGCGGAGCTGGACCGCCTCATGGCTCAGACAAGTCCAGGGCAATAGTCCACGCCCGACCCACACGTGCAAGGCAGAGTTACAAAGTATCGGGGTTATTAAATTTTTACCATTCATTTTTGCCCCACAAAGCGGCCGTCACAGAACTCCTACATAGGCTCCTCAATAAACACGCCCCGTGGGTCTGGGGAAAGAAGCAGGCCGCTGCTTTTCGGGCAGTCAAGGACCTCCTAGTTTCTAATGTGGTGCTTTACCATTTTGACGAATCCCTACCAGTGATTCTGGCTTGCGATGCTTCCCTGTATGGGCTGGGCGCCGTTCTGGGGCACCAACTCCCAGATGGGAGGTAGGTTCCCATGGCCTATTATTCGTGGACCCCTGCGGAGCGTAACTGTGCCCAGATAGACAAGGAGGCCTTGGCAATTGTGGCGGGTGTGCATAAATTCAACGACTACCTGTACGGTAGGCGTTTCACGATTGCCACGGACTACAAGCCGCTTCTGGGCCTCCTCGCCCCACACCGCCAGACACCGCAGATTCTGTCACAGCACATCCTGTGGTGGAACCAGTTCCTCAATTTGTACACATATGCCCTGGTCCACCGCCTGGGCAAAGCTATGGGACACGCTGATGCCCTCAGCCGCCTGCCGCTGCCCTCTGTGGACCCGGATCCCACTCATGCCCACCATGTGATGCTTCTAGAGACTCTACTCGAGAGGCCCCTCCACGCCGCTGAGGTTGCTCGGACCACGGGCAGAGATCGCATCCTCGCACACGTTTTAGACTGGGTGGGAAGGGGGTGGCCTGCGGGCAAACTGGACACAGAATTCAGGGCATTCGCATCTCGCAGCAAAGAACTGTCCATACACAAGGGGTGCATTCTCTGGGGTAGCAGGGTGGTGGTTCCCCCCCCACACTGCAGAAGCAAGTGCTGGAAGCCTTATACAAAACACACCCGGGGATAGTGTGTACGAAGGCCCTGGCACGTAGCTATGTATGGTGGCTGGGGATGGATGAGGAGATAGAGGGGTGGGAAGAAGGTGCCAATCCTGCCAAGAGTCCCGGCCAGATCTGCCCAGTGCCCCTGTCCACCGCTGGGAGTCCAATAGGAGGCCGTGGTCCCGGCTACACCTAGACTTTGCGGGGCCATACCAGGGCCAAATATTCTTTATCCTAGTCGACACGTACACCAAGTGGTTGGAGGTGATACCCGTAGCTTCAACCTCCACCGCGGCGGTGGTCAGAGCCTTGCGAAGGGTCTTTTGCACCCATGGGATCCCCGAGACCCTTGTCACGGACAATGGTACCGCTTTCACCTCCTGGGAATTCTAGGAGTTCCTGAATAGGTACCTCATTCAGCACATTCGGTCCGCCCCTTTCCATCCAGCCACCAAGGCCCAAGCAGAGAGCATGGTGTGCACCACAAAAGAGGCCCTGGGTCGCATTGTACAGGAAGAGCGGGACCACCGCCTGGCAGCCTTCCTATTTGGGAATAGAATCACCCCCAACCCCTTCACCGTATTAAGCCCTGCCGAGTTGCTAATGGGGAGGAAGCTGATCACTAGTTTAGACAGGTTGCACCCAGACCGGGCTATGGACCTCCACAGTTCCCCCGAGACTTGGGAAGCCACTAGGGAATTCTTTCCGGGGGATCCGGTATACGCAAAGAACTTTGCAAGCGGGCTGGAGTGGGTAGCCACATGGGTGCTGCAGGTCATTGGGTCCCATTCCTACGAGGTCTCGTCAGAGGGGGGCCAGATCCTAAGGAGGCATATTGACCAGCTGTGCCGCTGCACCTTGCCAGAAGAACCAACAGTGTTAGGGGGAGCGGGGAGTGGGGGAGAACTAACAGCAATACCCCCGGGTGCTACCCAACCTATGCCGGCCGTGCAGATGATGCGGGCAGAAGAGCACCACAGCGGAGGGAGTGACCCCCCCGCCCAGAGTGGAGGTTCCAAAACACCAACAAGCGGCAGACAGCCCTCTTCTGGCGTCACCCCACCATGAGGAACCAGCAGCCCCGCCAGCCACAGCGGCCGCTCCAACTCCCCAAATAACCCCGAGGAGGTCGACCAGGGAACGCAGGGCACCAGCCTACTTGAGAGACTTTGTGTCTTGAACTAAGGGGGGAGGAGTGTTATGTCTTGCATTTCAGTCCTGAAATTACAACACTGTGAATGCTACAGAGGTGACCAGTGGGAGTCCACTGGTCACCGGACATAGCTCGCAAATACGCTCCGCCAATCAAGATCTGTGGCGGGAAGTTTAACTGGCCAGGATTGGACCAGGCCAGGCAGACGGTTGTTCTGGGTTGTGTATATAATTGGGGACCCGGCCCGCGTTCTCTCTCTTGTGATGTACTCGCTAATAAAGCATGCTGCCTTCAACATGTCTCGTCACTCAGTACATTACATTATCCAAATACAAGAGTAGGGTTTTGTTTTGTTTTGTTGAAAGTGTGACATAGAAAGGGGTAGCTGGGTCTTCTTATATTCACATACAAGTTACAGTTTTGTCCAATAAAATATATGGAGGAGGGGAGCAGTGAGAAAAATTGTGTGTAACAATGCAGGGTCATCTACCTTTTGCATCAAAACAGCATATCTGTATTCCATCAACTTAATTGGTTACCAGTAGAGATTGTCTAATCCTATACCTTAAGATCTGCTCAAGAGGCCCTGCTTGGAGCACCATCACAGGAAGAGGTAAGACTGGCATCCATCAAAAGCAGGGCCTTTTCAATAAGTTGCCCCAATGCTGTGGAATTCCATTCCTCTATAGACTCAGGGTTTGTTTTTTAACATCAGTCACTACATTTCAGGGGCAGGTGAAGGCTTCTTGTTCCATCAAGATTTTGGTAGTAGAATATGAGTCCTTTATTTATTTATTTATTTGATTTATATCCTGCCCTCCCCGCCAGAGCAGGCTCAGGGCGGCTCACAACAACAAAATGAAAACAATCAATTTAAAAATTGCATAACATTAATATGACAATTTAAAATTCAGTCATTAAAACAATCTGCTGCTGACATCATATGTAGTTGTTTTGCTTCCGATGGCTTCAGTATTCTTAGATTTTCTCCCACTATGACGGTAACTCTAGATCAGTTAAAGGCTAACCGGAAGAATGTGGTTTTACCGGCCTTGCGGAACTGGGCGAGGTCCAGTTAAGTATATACTTTAAGGAAATACCACTGCAAATTAACTACTTTGTTGTTTTACTGTTTTGATTTTGTTTTGGTATCCACTTTAAGTACTTTTCAGTATAGTAAATAACTATGAAACTACTGTTTGCCAGGGCTTTTTATGTAAAAAAAACTGAGCAGGAACTCATTTGCATATTAGGCCACATCCCCTGATGTCACCATTGTTTCACAAGGGCTTTTCTTGTAGAAAAAGTCCAGCAGGAACTCTTTTGCATATTAGGCTACACCCCCTGATGTCAAGCCAGTCAGAACTGCATTCCTGTGTGTTCCTGCTCAAAAACAGCCCTGCTGTTTTCTATTTAAAATTTATGTGGCTCAGCAATGTCCGGTCCAGCTGGTAGTGGCAGTCAATGTTTCCTCTAAGCTGTGGAGTCATGAGCAAAAATTCTACTTTGTGAGCTAGCCTACTGGCATTAAAGCTGTGAGTGAGCAATTTTACTGCATAAATTAGTTTGCTCTGGAGTCATCCTTCTTGTGCTCAGACAAAAATGTGTGAGCTGAAGGCTAAAAACTGTGAGCTAACTCACACTAACTCAACTTAGAGGAAACACTTGTGGCAGCTTTTCATTGTGTATCCAAGCCCTGCTAACTGCAGCCCTTTCAGATGGAGGACAAGAGTTGAGCTTGGGACCTTCTGCATCTAAGCCTGATATTCTGCCACTGAGCTATGATCCTTCCTTCTGTGTAATGGAACAGTGCTCTGCCATACTTCTGCTTTAAGAATAAGCTGTGTGCATTCCATTGTCCTGGATCTAAAGTGTTTCTAGATACAGAGCATCTCTGCATGAAGACCCATTTTTTCAAATTGACCAAATCAATCATTGTACAGCAGAAATTCCATGTGATATAGCCTTTTTTGGTTCTTAGAATGTAATGCTGAACTATGACGGTTTATTAGCTTGTCTCTACTAGATGCTATGCAGACCAGGATGTGGTGTTACACCTCAAACAACTTTTTATTGGGGAATATTAATATTTAGCTCAAAATGGTAGGCCTACGAGAGGTGAGGTGTATAGGATCTATGTCTGTGTCTACGGAGATAGACCACTGAAAATCCTTTGGTTAATAATGGATTTTATTATAGCATAGGGTTTCAAATAGTTACATCCCAATCAAACAATTTCAAGCATACAAGAGGAATACAAGAGTTTAGCTGAATAAGCAGGATGGGGGAAGGTGATACAATACCTAGATCTTGCAGGGTAGGCTCAGTCAGAGGAAATGCAAGGCCTCTGGAGGGAGATTTCTCTTGAGAGGAAGGGGGGGTGAGGGTAGGAAGGGGATGGAGGAAGGAGAGGATGAAGGGATTCCCTTTTTCCTTCTTTTTTCCTTCTGCTCTCAGGATCCCTGCTCTTCGTTCTCCTTCTTCCCTTTTCCCTAACCTGACAGGTTGGGTTGTCTGTTTTCTAGGGTAAATTACATCACATCTCTCAATTAACCTACCCAATGAGGGAGCAGAGTGTAACACCAATGGAAAATCGGGGTGTCATATGTGTAATATCCAATCAGAGACCATTCGTATCATAGATCCATACCCCAACAGGAATTTTAATTACACTGGCCAAATGACTTTATGGCCTTGTTTTTCCCAAAACTGGTTCCTCTGAAGCTCCCCAAAAGTGATAGATTTCTCCCTTAGTGTCAAACATGGATGGGCATCCATCAAGTGGTCAGGGGACTGGCTGACTTTGATGGCCTTAGCAATTAATTAAAGAAAAATAGAAACTCTGTTAAAAGTCAAAATTGTGATATCAGTTTACAGGTTATACCACACATTCACAACAAGAGGAGTCTCTCTCTCTCTCTCGGCTTGACCTCGCGAACGAAGATCCAAGAAGGGTGCAGTAGTCCACGTCCGCTACAGGCTCGCTGGTGGCTGACAAGACCAATGCGGGACAGGCAGATCCGGCCACAGCGGCTGCAGGGAAAAGTCTGATTCGGGGCTGGTGCTGTAGCAGTGCGATTCTTCCTCAATCTCCTTTTGTCCTCAAGACCAGCTATGCGTGCGTTCTCAAAGGAAGAGACAGCCTGGTGGATGGTGTGCCTCCACGCTTTGCGATCTGAGGCTAGGTCAGACCACTGGTGATTGTTGATGCGACAGGTGCCAAGGGATTTCTTCAAAGAGTCCTTGTACCTCTTCTTTGGTGCCCCTCTATTTCAATGGCCGGTGGAAAGTTCGCCATACAGAGCAATCTTGGGAAGGCGGTGGTTTTCCATCCTAGAAATATGCCCTGCCCAGCGCAGCTGCGTCTTCAACAGCAGTGCCTCGGTGCTTGTAACCTCAGCCCTCTTGAGGACTTCAGTGTTGGTCACAAAGTCACTCCAGTGGATGTTGAGGATGGTGCGAAGGCAGCGCTGATGAAAGCGCTCAAGGAGTCGCAGGTGATGACGGTATAAAACCCATGATTCGGAGCCATAGATGAGGGTTGTCATCACAACCGCTTTGTAAACATTGATCTTTGTGCCTTTTTTAAGATGCTTGTTTCTCCACACTCTTTTGTGCAGTCGGCCAAATGCACGGTTTGCCTTTGCCAGCCTGTTGTCAATCTCCTTGTCGATCTTGGCATCTGAGGAGATGATGCACCCCAGGTAGCTGAACTTCTGGACTGTCTTCAGAACTGATTCACCCACAGTGATGCAGGGAAAGTGATAATCTTCCTGGGGTGCAGGCTGGTGGAGAACTTCTGTCTTCTTCAGACTAACTTCTTGGCCGAATAGCTTGGCAGCCTCTGCAAAGCAGGATGTCATATGCTGCAGAGCTGATACCAAGTGGGAGACGAGTGCAGCATCATCAGCAAACAGTAGCTCTCGGATAAGTTTTTCCATTGTCTTGGAGTGAGCCTTTAGTCGCCTCAGGTTGAACAGGCTGCCATTGGTGCGATAGTGGATGTAGACACCATCGTCATCATCTAGATCTACTGCGGCTCTTTGAAGCATCATGCTAAAGAAGATCGTAAAGAGAGTTGGCGCGAGAACGCAGCCTTGCTTTACACCTGTGCCTATTGGGAAGGGCTCCGAGAGGTCGTTGCAGTGTCTGACTTGGCCTCGCTGGTCTTCATGTACCTGGATGATCATGCTGAGGAACCTTGGGGGACATCCTAAATGTTCCAAGATTTGCCACAGGCCTTTCCTGCTAACGGTATCGAAAGCTTTGGTAAGGTCGACAAAAGTCACATATAGACCCTTGTTCTGTTCCCTGCATTTCTCTTGGAGCTGCCTGAGAACAAATACCATGTCGGTGGTGCTCCTGTTAGCTCTGAAGCCGCACTGGCTCTCTGGGAGGAGTTCTTCTGCAATGGTGGGCACCAGTCTGTTCAGGAGTATTTTGGCAAGGATTTTGCCTGTGATGGAGAGCAGGGTTATCCCCCGGTAGTTGGAGCAGTCTGACTTTTCCCCTTTGTTCTTGTGTAGAGTGATGATGATTGCATCGTGAAAGTCCTGTGGTAGTTTGCCTTGTTCCCAGCAGGTGACAAGTACTTTGTGAAGTGTGCTATGTAGTACTGTGCCCCCATGCTTCCAGATCTCTGGTGGGATTCCATCAACTCCTGCTGCCTTGCCACTTTTCAGTTGCTTGATGGCTTTAACAGTCTCTTCTAGGGTGGGGATCTCATCCAACTCTGTTTTCACTGGCTGAAGTGGGGTGAGGTGGATTGCTGAATCTTGAACTACGCGGTTGGCACTGAAGAGAACCTGAAAATACTCCGACCACCGGTTCAGTATGGATGCCTTGTCTGTAAGGAGCACTTGGCCGTCTGCACTACGCAAGGGACTCTGAGCCTGATATGATGGGCCATATACTGCCTTCAGGGCTTCGTAGAACCCTCTTAAATCACCAGTGTCTGCACACAGCTGGGTTCTCTCTGCAAGCTTGGTCCACCACTCGTTCTGAATGTCTCGAAGCTTGCGCTGGAGGTTGCTACATGCAGCGCGAAAGATTGCTTTTTTCCCGGGACAGGAGGGCTGAGCAAGATGTGCTTGGTAGGCAGATCTCTTTTTTGCTAGTAATTCTTGGAGTTACTATGGGAGTTACTAGTTTTCGAGTTTGGAGGCAATGGAGTTCCTGACCATGAAGCCAACGCCAGAAAGGCGGCTCTCAGCCTTTGACTTACCCGACCAGTAGAGGGTATAGCCAGCACCATGTTCTTGAAGACTACCTTCCTCAGGGAAACGGACCTCACTGAGAGCTGCTATGTCAATATTCAACCTGAGAAGTTCATGGGCAACTAGAACAGAGCGTCGTTCAGGGCGACCACTGTCTTCTGTGCCAAGCATGGTTCTGATGTTCCAACACGCAAGCTTTAGTCTTTGCACACTTTGTGAGGCAGGTGCATGCCTTTTCTTTGTTGTTATTTTTTGTCCGCAAGTAGGGATGCTCGTTGACCACGGCTAGCCAACTGGGGTAGGGGAGACGAGCTTTGTTTAGGCCACCTTTTCTAGACCCCTCTCCGTGTGGAGCAAGCAGTGCTGTCCCTAGATAAGGCTGCTTGGTCGTTCAGGGTGCTGCCGAAAAATGCTTTCGTCTATGGGTCAGCATCAGGCGACCAATACCCTGAACCGCCTACATGCAGGATCGGGACTGTGGCTTCCAGTGGCATCTTCCACCTGCCATTTCGCCCCTTGCCCATCGCTGTAGGACTTGGTGTGTTGTGGGTTGTGGATGTGGATATGCCCTTCAGGCCTGCGCAGAGGAATTTTTAGGTGAAGCACAGTGAGCGTGGTACTGGCTCCACCCTTTCACCTTGGGGTCATCTGCCATGGCCCAGTAAGCCGGGACGCCGGCAGCAAGTCCTCCAGGTGGTGTTACATTAACGAGCTCTATCTGCCCGGGTTTGATGTTAGAGTTTTCCTTCTCTTGGCTGGCGAGGTTGGTGAGCCCAGCCTGCCCATCCGGTTATACCGCCGGACATTCGGTCGCACAATGACGTGGCAAACTCTGTGAGAAACGGGGGGGGGGGGACCAGCGGGAAGGTGTTGCCACGGATGCAGTAATGCAGGAGAGGCCATTGCAGTGACCATCTGCCAGGCATAGCCGGACAGTGACCACGCGGCATTCACTACACCGGGAGAGGAGAGGCTATGTATTGCACATACACTTTCCCTGGGGGGGCAGGATACCCAAGAGGGAGCCCTCCCCTCCCCCCCCCAACAAGAGGAGTACTTAGCCTCTAACCTTCGTATTCCTGCTGTCTTGCTGAGGAATAACAGGCAAGCCATTTATTTGTGTTGGAGGTTTCCTGGGTCAATCTTATTTCCTTATGCTTTGATAACAGGACTTTTAAAGGTTGCCAAAAGTGAAGGAATTTTTATGGCACTGCCCACCAGTCTCTCTGAGCCTGGAACATTTTCATTCCCAGGAGCAGAAAGATGGACGCTTCTCAACCTTTCAGCTGGCCATATGTAGTTTGCAGTTGTGTGTGTGTGTGTGTGTGTGTTATTTATGGGTCAAGAGGGAAGCCACATACAGTTGAATATATCCTGCAAAAGCTGCCTCCACAGATCAGTCTAGAAGCTGCAGACTAAAAGGAGCCTTTGTGTTTATCTGGCACTTCTGCTGGAAGCAGAAGCCAGATGATTTGGTTCCAAATGCAAAGGCACCATCAGCAAAGAACTCCACAGCTAATTTTCCCCCGGTGACACTGATGTTCTCTGTTTCACAATGGTTGTTTTTACAGCTTACAGTTGTTGCCTCTTCTCTGCAGATAGCTAAACCCAATGTCAAAGGGAAGGGAGTTAATCACTTTGGGGAGAGGAAATTGGTACTTGTATGGTGGTATTAACAAGTTGACATAAAAAAGGAAAGTATGCTATGTGACTACATATATATTCATTTCCTTCTGGAAATATGCATATTGCCTGGTAACTGTGTTGTGATGTGTTCCCAGTAAGGTGATTCCATAAGAAGGAAAACCATCCGGAACCCTCAGAGTTCAAATTAGAAATTGGCTGAATTTCTACCTTTTCCCCCTCTCCATTCAGTTTCTATAGATTTGATGCCCATGACAGTCCTCTGAATTATTATAAGGGCAATATTCAAAATGGCAGAGTGGGAACTTGGGTACTGTTGCTCTGAACTCTGTATCATATGTGTGCAATTAAATCAAATATATAATGTTAATTAAATTCTCTGAGGCCCACTTTATTAGACATGCAGCCCAATCCTATTCATGTTTAAGCCCCAATGCATTCATTTCTAGAAAGACAGCCATATTAGCCTGGTGGTAGCAAGACAACAAAGAGGCCTGTAGTACAAATGTATTGATGCATAAGCTTTCCAGAGTCAGATAATTTTGGCAGAATCCTACTTTGTGTGGATATAGTCATAGCCTCCAGGTTACTGTTCCAAGGCACCGAACTGATGAGGGCTTCCAGGTGTAGGTTTAGCATAGCTATACCCAGGCCTCAGATTCAGCAGGAGCTAGGGTTGCCAAGTCCAATTCCAAAAATATCTGGGGACTTTGGGGGTGGAGCCAGGAGACTTTGGGGGTGGAGCCAGGAGACACTGGGGTGGAGCTAGGAGCAAGGGTGTGACAAGCACAATTGAACTCCAAAGGGAGTTCTGTCCATCACAATTAAAGGGACCTCACAACTTTTTAAATGCCTTCCTTCCCTCCACCCTCCCCTTCTCTGATTTCACCTCAGGCTGAGCCCATCTCGGAGGAGCAGCTACGGTGAAGCGGAGAAAAGGCGGCAGCGCAGCAGCGTCGCCCGCTCCGCCCCGCCTCTGAGGTAAAATCAGAGAAGGGGAGGGTGGAGGCAGGCCAGGAGCGTGGCAAGCCGCAAGTCCGGGTCCTAGAAGGACCCAGATTCGCGGCTCGCCATGCTCATGGCCTGCCTCTACCCTCCCCTTCTCTGATTTTACCTCAGAGGCGGAGCGGGCGACGCCGCTGCGCTGCTGCTGCCTCTTCTCCGCTTCATCTTAGCTGCTCCTCCGAGATGGGCTCAGCCTGAGCCCATCTCGGAGAAGCAGCTACGGTGAAGCAGAGAAGAGGTGGCAGCAGCGCAGCAGCATCGCCCGTTCCGAGATGGGGTGGCTCGCCATGCTCCTTGGCACCGTTTCCCCCCTCCCCCCACTTCCGTTTTTTTGGGGAGCGGGGGAAGAGGCTGGAAATCCTGGGGTCCCCCGCCAGGGCGGGAGGGTTGGGAAGCCTAGCAGGAGCTCACAGGAACACAGTTCCTGAACCTTTCTGAGGGTTCCTCCTCTTCCTCCCCACCTACCTTGTCCATTGAATAGTAGGTGCAACTACATAACAATCTCTGGATTAGGAGAGCAGGCAGCCAGACCCCGGGCTTTGCCATGCCCCTAGCAGCCCTCATTAACCCCTGGAGAAGCCCACACTACTCTTTCTCCACTTCTTATGTGATTTTGGGTGGCGGGTGGCTTGCTGGCCTTTTGACTGGGGGAGCGTTGGCCCAGGAGAGCCCCAGGAAAGTGAGACTCTATAGCCAGCCCAAGCAGTCCTCACTCGCCTGGGGCTTTTCTTTCTTACATCGGGTCACTTTTGGCTGGGGGGTGGGTGGCATATGCTAGTGAGTTATGCTAATGAGCTACACCACCTATTTTTCTACAAAACAACCCCTGACTATACTTATAGCTAGGAACCTTTGCCATTCCAGAACCTGAGTGGGTACTTCTTTTTTGAGGAATGCTTCTTCCTGCCTCTGTTATGCTGCTATAGACCCAAGCGGAAGTTGTTGTCTAGATATATGATAGATAGCAATGACAGTTCCACCACATTTACATAGTGCTTTTCACAAGGCAAGTTGGAAGTTAAGAAGGAACAGTCTAGACTTGTGCATGGGAATTTGGTTGGTTGATTTGTTTTCTTATTAATTACAAAAGAGACTGCTGCATTATTGGGTTGTTTCCTATGTTTTGTTTCATCATTATTTATGCTTGCCGTTTTGTTTTCATCATTTTGTTCCATTTTTATTTCTCTGGTTTCATTGATCCCTTCCTCTTCTTGGATCTATACATATATATTTCATCCATATTGGTCAAACCTCATAGGAATTGTAGCATTCACCCACACTTAACATATAGGAGAATTGATAGAAAATATTCCAAACATACAGTTAACATAGACAGCAGTGTTAAGTGTGAGAATTTGTAACAAAAGCTATAAAAAGCCTTGAAGATAAGAAATTATTTGCACCTAAGCTATGCCATCTCCATTTGACCCAAGGTCTTGCTGTTCTAGGCTTCCCAACCCCCCTGCCCTGGCGGGGGACCCCCGAAATTGCATCCTCCCCCCCCCGCTCTCAAAAAATCTGGGGGTGGGGGGGGAGAACATACCTTTAGGCATCATGTTGTAGATCTTCTGATCCGTTTTAAAATGTGTCCCTTTAAGGCTGCACAGGAAATAGGAAACAGGAAGGGCTTCATGGGAAAGTAACAGTTTCCATGGAGAACGGCCCCTCCCTTTCTTTTCCTGTGGAGCCTTGCTTTCGTTTTCCCAGCAAGCACATTCTGCTGGAAGAAGACCAAGTACGGTAAGTGTTTGTGTGTATGTGTGTGAGAAAGAGGAGGCAGGGAGGGGGGGTTCCCTGGTATGGGGGCCCTCCCCCCCTTTAGAAAGCATGGGGGGGAGCGAAATGTCTACTAGGCACTCTATTATTCCCTATGGAGAACGATTCCCATAGGGAATAATAGGGAATTGATCCGTGGGTATTGGGGGCTCTGGGGGGGCTATGTTTTGAGGTAGAGGCACCAGATTTTTAGTATAGCATCTAGTGCCTCTCCCCAAAATACCCCCCAAGTTTCAAAATGATTGGACCAGAGGGTCCAATTCTATGAGCCCCAAAAGATGGTGCCCCTATCCTTAATTATTTCCTATGGAAGAAAGGCATTTAAAAAGGGGTGCTGTCCCTTTATATGTGATGGCCACAACTCCCTTCGAATTCAATTATGCTTGTCACATCCTTGTTCCTGGCTCCACCCCCAATGTCTCCTGGCTCCGCCCCCAAAGTCCCCAGATTTTTCTTTAATTGGACTTGGCAACCCTATGCTGTTCTCAGCTAATATTGTGTATTCCTCTCTTTCCACTAGTCCTGTCTGGAACTGCTTCCTTCTAAACTTGTTTTGTTATCACCTTCTTCTCTTTTATTCTGCATCAAAACATACTTCTGTAAAACAATAAAAAAAATACTACTTTCTTTTTTAAACAAAGGAAATGCATATATCCTACAGTAGTTTACAAACTTAGTATGCAATCCCTGTCACTTAATTCCTTTCTATGTAGTAGTTCTTCTTTAAACTTTACATTAGATAACACTTCTTGGAGAAAGAACCATGCTAACTTTTATGTTATGAGATGTTAAGCCAACATTTAAACTATGTATGAAAAGTAATACTAAAGAAATATCTGCCACCTTACGGTGGGGGCTGGTATTGCACCTTGGTATCATCACTCAGTATTGCCATAAACCACTTCTAATAAGAGTTGCAAAGTTCATTATTGATCTTTATGCTGCTTATTTCCCCCAACAATCTTGCATGGTCACTAATGCTGTTTTACAGGCAGGAAACTGAGGCTGACATATACTAGAAATATGGGACTTGACTCAGCTATGGGAAGTCCCCTTTATTGGATCACATTGGCTGTTGAAAGCATTATAGTTATGTCTGCATCATAGTTGCTTAAAACATGCAACCCTTTTCTATTAAAATATGAAGCTGTGGTTTAGAATGGAAAAAGGTGAGAACACTCATCAGAGATATTTAATCTGTCAGAAAAATCTCTTTCATTATCTCCTTTACATCCATGCTGTTTCATTTAGTTCTAAGATATTCTAGGATATGTCCAAGGCCCTGGAAACAAGTGATTATTCCCTTTCACACAGTGTGACATTCAGGGAATGCATAAGGAGAACAATGCAGAGCAACTGGTAGCATCATGGAACAGACTGAAGGCTAGCTGGTGAGGGATCTTGACAGTGAATTGAAGAGGTGTTTCCCTGTTCTCCTGCCCTCAGGGTTTTGATCAAGACAGCCAGGTACATCTGCTACAGGATTAAATATGACCACCTGCTAAATACACTCTCTCTCTCTCTCAGCTTGACTTCGCGAACGAAGATTTAAGAAGGGTGCAGTAGTCCATGTTGCTGCAGGCTCGCTGGTGGCTGACAAGACCAATGCGGGACAGGCAGATCCGGCCACAGTGGCTGCAGGGAAAAGTCTGATTTGGGGTTGGTGCTGTAGCAGTGCGATTCTTCCTCAATCTCCTTTTGTCCTCCTAAATACACACAAGAATTCAAATGCTCAACTAAGAGAGCTCTTTAAAATCTGTATTGCACCAAGAGGGGAGAGAGATGACAAGCTCCTTTTTCAAACATGAAACACTTCAACAGTCATTGGGAGGGAGTTTGAGCTGAGCACTGCATCCCGCTCCTGAGCACGTCAAACAACAAAGAGCAATAGCCAAATGGAAAATGTGACTCTGCTAGGGTTATAAAAGGAAGGATTTTTTCCCTCCTCTGAACTATAAATCTAAGAACATACAGAGGAGATGGGGGAGAAGCTCGCCAGTGCAATCATAAGGCAAAATTATTGCTCTAAGTGTAGTCTCCTTCATTTGACAACTCACAGCTGGGCTGCAACAGGAGAATGCTCCATGATGGACAGAAAGATTTGGCATAGCAAGAAACTGGCTGCTTTTTGTTTTCCTAGCTAAAGCCAACAATACAAAAACAAACCTACATAAAAGATGGTGCCCTTCCCTACATACAAGGACAGACAAAATAACGCTGTTAGTCTAACCTGCTTCACAGGCCTGTTCAGTGGATAAAATCAAAGCAGGAAGAATGATACACACTGCTCTGAGCTCTTGGGGGGAATGATGAGATTTTAAAATGAACTAAATAAATAATAAATGCCACATAAGAACCATAATAGAGATGCCCATTTTGCATTGGTTCCCGAGATTTGTACGTCATCTGCCACATTATGATACTGCCTTCAGTAGTGCTTTTTAATAAGCATTTGGAATGCAATCCTAGAAATTCAGAATATGACTATTCTGAAATTTGCAAATTCAGACATACATTTTATAACGGAAAGTATTACTCCTCTTAAGAATAAAGTTTGGAAATAGAAAGTGAGTATAAATGGACAATTTTCACAGTGAAGGGTGGTAAGCAGTGGAGTACCACAGGGCTCAGTACTGGGTCCAGTGCTTTTTAACTTGTTCATTAATGATTTGGAGTTGGGAGTAAGAGTGAATTGGGGGGGGGGGGTGGCCACTGTGTGACAGTGTTGGACTGGATGGGCCATTGGCATGATCCGACATGGCTTCTCTTATGTTCTTAATGTGCATCAACGTCAGCATGACTGGATTTGTGGGCACAGATTACAATATTTGTTGTGCAACCCTAAGTGGAATTACACTCTTTTAAGACCACTGGTTTAAAAAAGTATAACTCCGTTATGGGGTGGAGAAAATTCACAAAAAGAAAATGTTATCCATCTCCCAAAATACTAGAACTCAAGGGTATCCAATGAAGTTAATGGGCAGTAAATTCAAGATGGACAAAAGATCTTTTGGTTGTCCCAGCCCAAAGGACATCCACTTAGCCTCAACCAGGGCCAAGACTGAACGTGCTCCTGACAGAGATCAGGGCCTGCGGTCTACTGCTTTTCAACAGGGCCTATAAAACAGAGCTGTTCCTCCAGGCCTTTGGTTGACGCAACCAGGCGTAGCCCCCCTCCCCCCAATAATACTCAAATATCATCTATTATTGTATGTAGCCCAGTTAGAAAGCAGAAGGCCAATCAAGTCCAGTTGGAAACCCTGTGTTTCTAAGAATTTTATGTTGTTTTTATTGAATTCGACGTCTATTTATATTGATTTTACATGCTTTTTTAATGTTGTGATCTGCCCTGAGCCTGCTTGCAGGGAGGGTAGAATATAAATCTGAATAACAAATATATAAATACTACTTTAAACAGAGACTGCTTAAAATGTGGAATTCACAGCCAGAGTATGTAGTGATGGCCACAGGAATGAACAGCTTCAAATGGAGATTAGATAGATTAGTGGTGGATAAGTCCATGAATGTCTACTAGCCATGGTGACTGAGGGGAACTTCCACATTCAGAGGCATTCTGAATCCCAAAGCCAGGAGGCAACATCAGGGCCTTGGCCTTTATGCCTTGGTGCTGGCAATCCAGGGAACTGGTTGGCCACAATATGAGACAGGATGCTGGACTTGATGGACCACTGGTCTGATCCAGCACAGCTTTTCTTATGCTCTTATGTTCTGTTTAGGACTACATTCTCAGAGAAGTAGTTCCAGGCTAGAAGACAATCTAGAGAAAGTTGACTGCAGAATGAAGAATCTTGTTTCCAGTCTTCATTCCAAGCTCAGTCCAAAATACAGCCATCTACAGGCCAGTCAGTCTGATTTCAATACCAGGAAAGTTGGTAGAAACCATTATCAAGGACAGAATGAGTAGGCACATTGATGAACACAAGTTATTGAGGAAGATTCAGCATAAGTTCTGTAAGGGAAGATCTTGCCTCACTAACCTGTTACATTTCTTTGAGGGGGTGAACAAACATGTGGACAAAGGAGACCTGATAGATATTGTTTACCTTGACTTCCAGAAAGTTTTTGATAAAGTTCCTCATCAAAGGCTCCTTAGTAAGCTCGAGAGTCATGAAGTAAAAGGACAGGTCCTCTTGCGGATCAAAAACTGGCTAATTAATAGGAAGCAGAGAGTGAGTATAAATGGGCAGTCTTCGCAGTGGAGGACGGTAAGCAGTGGAGTGCCGCAAGGCTCAGTACTGGGTCCCATGCTCTTTAACTTGTTCATAAATGATTTGGAGTTGGGAGTAAGCAGTGAAGTGGCCAAGTTTGCAGATGACACTAAATTGTTCAGGGTGGTGAGAACCAGAGAGGATTGTGAGGAACTCCAAAGGGATCTGTTGAGGCTGGGTGAATGGGCGTCAACGTGGCAGATGCGGTTAAATGTGGCCAAGTGCAAAGTAATGCACATTGGGGCCAAGAATCCCAGCTACAAATACAAGTTAATGGGGTGTGAACTGGCAGAGACTGACCAAGAGAGAGATCTTGAGGTCGTGGTAGATATCTCACTGAAAATGTCAAGACAGTGTGCGTTTGCAATAAAAAAGGCCAACGCCATGCTGGGAATTATTAGGAAGGAAATTGAAAACAAATCAGCCAGTATCATAATGTCCCTGTATAAATCGATGGTGCGGTCTCATTTGGAGTACTGTGTGCAGTTCTGGTCACCGCACCTCAAAAAGGATATTATAGCATTGGAAAGAGTGCAGAAAAGGGCAACTAGAATGATTAAAGGGTTGGAACACTTTACCTATGAAGAAAGGTTAAAACGCTTGGGGCGCTTTAGCTTGAAGAAACGTCGACTGCGGGGTGACATGATAGAGGTTTACAAGATAATGCATGGGATGGAGAAGGTAGAAAAAGAAGTACTTTTCTCCCTTTCTCACAATACAAGAACTCATGGGCATTCAATGAAATTGCTGAGCAGACGGGTTAGAACGGATAAAAGGAGGTACTTCTTCACCCAAAGAGTGATTAATGTGTGGAATTCACTGCCACAGGAGGTGGTAGCAGTGAATACAAGCATAGCCAGCTTCAAGAATACAAGCATAGCCAGCTTCAAGAGTGGGTTAGATAAAAATATGCAGCAGAGCTCCATCAGTGGCTATTAGCCACAATGTGTGTGTGTGTATAAAATTTTTGGCCACTGTGTGATACAGAGTGTTGGACTGGATGGGCCATTGGCCTGATCCAACATGGCTTCTCTTGTGTTCTTATTCTGCTCTGAAGGTTTCCTACTGATGCTGCCTTCTTCTGCCTTCCACCATACAATTCATATTGGTATGACTAAGCTCAGATCCAGTTAGCAACTGCAACCAGGGACAGACTTTGAAACCTGCTGCTGCATCTTTTGAAGCTGGACTGCTAGGAACTTGACTCTGAATAGATCAATAGTTCTGTCTTCTCTTTGCAAATGGATCCTACAAATCTGTATAAGGTTTGCTCACCCCCATATAATTCAATAAAAAGGTAAAGGTAGTCCCCTGTGCAAGCACCACTCGTTTCCGACTCTGGGGTGATGTTGCTTTCACAACATTTTCACAGCAGACTTTTTACGGGGTGGTTTGCCATTGCCTTCCCCAGTCATCTACACTTCCCCCCCAGCAAGCTGGGTACTCATTTTACTGACCTCAGAAGGATGGAAGGCTGAGTCAACCTGGAGCCGGCTACCTGAACCAGCTTTCGCTGGGATCGAACTCAGGTAGTGAGCAGAGGGCTCCGACTGCAGTACTGCAGCTTTACCACTCTGCGCCATGGGGCTCTTATATAATTCAATACAGATTGACTAACCGAAAGTTTAACAGTTTACTAAAAACTACAGAGTGGCAAAAGGAGGTCAGTTCCTTTCCTTGCTCAAAGATGCAAGGAGAAATGACTAAATATTTAGCACTTTCAGTGTGCTTGAGGTGTTTTCCAATAGCTTAACGCAAACCAGCTCAGTAATCGTTACAGCAACACTGTGAGGCAGATGAGGAAGATAGTGGCTCTTCCTACAGCAGCCTAGCAGGCTCGTACCTTAGGCAGGATTTGAACCAGGAACTTCAAGGATCAAAGCTACTGCCCTGCAACATTTCTAAATAAGTTACAAAATTTATTCAGGAACTGTGTTGCATTCTGTCAAGTGGCAGTTACTTAATGAGCTTTGATGGCCAGTAGATATTTGTGGGATGAGGAAGGCTATGGTTAAAGTCTTCCCTCTTTCGCCTTCTACCTAAGGTTGGCAGGTCAGTGTTGGAAAATACCTGGAGACTTTGGGGGGTGGATCTAGGAGAGGGTGGGTTTGAGGGAGGGGAGGGGCCTCAGCATGGTACAATGCCATAGAATCCACCCTTCAAAGCAGGCATTTTCCCCAGGGGAGTTGATCTCTGCCAGCTGGAAATCAGTTGTAAAAACAGGAAATCTCCAGGCCCTACCTGGAGACCAGCAACCCAAAAGCAGCTTCATACCTGCAGCTGGAAAAGAAAAAAATGCATTTTAAAATGAACCTAAGAATCTGACCTTGGCAGTCTGCAGAGCTATCTCACAATGGGGAACCTTGGGGTCTCCAAGAGTACCTTATTGCTTAAGGGAAATTGACGCCATTTTAAATACTTCCACTATCAGGGTGCCTGCTTATTTCCTTCGGTTCAACTTGTATTTTTTTCGAATTAAACAGGTTACAAAAGTGCCCTAAGACTCCAGCACTGTCTCTTTTCAAAAGAACAGGTTCTAAGAAAAATACTCTTGAAACTTCCAACCATGCAGTGAGGTGGGAGTGCAAGACAGTACCTTATGAAACTAAATGAGTTATAACACTTAAGTGTTCAAAACTACCACATGATTCATTATGTTGTAAGAATACAATCCATATAATACCTTTTATTATTTCACATTGTAAACACTTGAAAACAAATGTGTGTTAAATCATGGAATGCTGAATAACGACATCAATAATTTCACCTTTAGTAAAATGTTCTTTTACAGCCCTATTCTCCATTTTCTGAACAGTAAGCCTATTAACAAGGCTCTCTATAGGGGTTCTTTTTGATCAGCAAGCCAACTGTACAAACCTTGAAGTAATACTATGTACAAATATACTTCTAGTTCCTGGCAGTGTGCAACAGGATGGCCTGTAGTTAAACACTGTACCTCGTATTACCTACTTAGTATAAAAAGACAAGGAAACAGGGCTAGCCTCAAAGGAATAAACAGAGAACCAGGTGCATACTCCAAAGTGCCTTATATGGAGTCTGATCATTGGGTCACTTAGGCTAGGCTGGTACTCACCAGAGTTTTCCTTCAGCTTTGCTATATAAGGTGGTTTAAAACTAGATATGACTCATGGAGGATAGGTCAATCAATACCTACAAGTCATGGTCATTAGAAGCAGGGCTTTTTTTGAGACAGAACGCACCGGAATGCCATTCCGGCTGGCATGGGCAGCATTCCACAGCCTTAGCCAGCATTCCAGCTCAGCCCAACCAGCTTCCTGGCAGGCTGGCCGGGGTCGGGGGGCCGAGCTGTGCTTCCGCGGCATTGTCCAGCTCACTGAGGGCCAGCCGGGGTCATGGTAGCAAGGCAAGCCTGCATGGTGTTTTCCTGGCTCCCCGAGGGCTGGCCAGGGTCAGGGGGCAAGGTGCACCTGCACGGTTTTCTCCCGGATCTCTGAGGGAGGGGAGGGGCCTCAGCATGGTACCACCAGCCTTAGCCAGCCGGGGTCAGGGGGCTGAGGCACGCCTGCACGGTGTTTTCCTGGCTCCCCGAGGGCTGGCCAGGGTCAGGGGACGAGGTGCACCTGCACAGTGTTCTCCCGGCTGTCTGATGGAGGGAAGGGGCCTCAGCATGGTACCACCAGCCTTAGCCAGCTGGGGTCAGGGGGCCAGCTGGGGTCAGAGGGCTGAGGCAAGCCTGCACGGTGTTTTCCTGGCTCTCCGAGGGCTGGCCAGGGGCAAGGTGCACCTTCACAGTGTTCTCCTGGATCTCTGAGGGAGGGGAGGGGCCTCAGCATGGTACCACCAGCCTTAGCCAGCCGGAATCAGGGGGCCAGCCGGAGTCAGGGGGCCAAGGCGCGCCTGCACGGTGTTTTCCTGGCTCCCCGAGGGCTGGCCAGGATTAGGGGGCGAGGTGCACCTGCACAGTGTTCTCCCAGCGCTCTGAGGGAGGGAAGGGGCCTCAGCATGGTACCACCAGCCTTAGCCAGCCGGGGTCAGGGGGCCGAAGCAAGCCTGCATGGTGTTTTCCTGGCTCCCCAAGGGCCAGCCGGGGTCAGGGGGCTGAGGCGCACCTGCACGGTGTTTTCCTGGCTCTCCGACAGATGGATGGGGTCAGGGGGCCAAGCTGCATTTCAGCTGCATTTCCCTGGCTCCCTGCTGGCTGGCTGGAATAAGGGGGCAAGCCACATTGTGCGGCATTCTCCCAGGGCCTGGTTGGTTGGGAGGTTTTTGGGGCCCAGCTGCAGCAGCAGGATGGGTTCCCCTCTCTGCAAGAGTCAGCATTGCAGGTTTTTTGACACTTCTCCACCACATCTGCATGAAATCCTTGCTCACTCCCATCCCCTTTATTTCCATTTCTTTCCGCCCTTTCTTTTTCATTTCTTCCTCCTTTCTCTCTCTCTTCATTTTCTTGCTTGCTTTCTTGCAATTTCTTTTCTTTCTTTTTTTTCTCTCTCTCTTTCTTTCTCTCTGTCTCTGTCTTTTTTTTTATTCCTTCATTTCTTGCAGTTCTCAGACAATCTGATGTTTATTCTATGTGGCTTTTATGCTAAGCAAGTTTGACCTCCCCTGTTTACCTTAGGGACCGCCTCTCTCCATATGTTCCCCAGAGAGCACTGCGATCCAGCTCACAAAACCTTCTGGAAGTACCTGGGCCAAAGGAGGCCAAACTAAAAATAACCAGAGAACAGGCCTTCTCTATAAAAGCACCCCAATGGTGGAACCAGCTGCCAGAAGAGGTGCGGGCCCTACGGGACATTAGCCAATTCCGTAGGGGTGCAAAACCGCCCTCTTCCGGCTAGCCTTCCAAGATGAAACCTGAAATGAACACCATGCCATCACTAACATCAACAATCGAGTTAGCAATAAGATAAGATTATTTTAGATTGATTTTAGATTTTTATATTATGTAAATTTAATGGTAAATTTTAAATGGTACAGAAATGTATAATTGTTTTATTGTTTAACATGGCTTTTGCCACACTCTGTAAGCCGCCCTGAGCCTGCCTCGGTGGGGAGGGCGGGGTATAAATAAAATTTTATTATTATTATTATTATTATTATTATTATTATTATTATTATTATTATTATTATTATTATTATTATTATTATTATTATTATTATTATTATTATTATATACCAAAGGATTCAGTGGCTAAGAAAGCCTTGCACAATTTCACCTTGAAGGTGAACACTTCACTGCATAAAATTTTGAGGGAGCTTAGCTCCAAGCCTCAGGGAAAAAACATAAATGAACAAGACTTCCTTAGCTGTGGAAATATGCACTTTTGTGATATATGAACAAAACAAGACTAAAGAATGAGAAAAGGCCCTGGATGTGAACAGAAAAGGAAGGGAATGGAAGAATCTTGCCATCTGCACAAATATAAAAACATTTATACATCCTTCTTATCCCTATAAGGCGTGTTACTCTCTTTAGGATTGTACTGTCTTTAGAACTTCTAAAAGGATTATTATGGCCAGGGATATAGCAATCAATAAACAGATGTGATCGGCAACCAGCCAGATGCCATGCCTAATACTCTCTCTCTCTTTTTCCTTCCTTCCTTTCTTACAGCTCTCAGACAATCTGATGTTTATTTTATGTGGCTCTTATATTAAGCAAATTTGGCCCACTTTCATTCAAAAAGCAGTTTTCTAGCCCTTATGCCTGTAAAGCCATGACCTTAATAGCCCAGACTATCCTGACCTCATAAACTACAAAGAGTTGTGGCTCAGTGGTAGAGCATCCTCTTGGTATGCAGAAGTCCTAGGTCCAATAGCCAGTTAAAAGGATGAGGTAGGAGGTGATATGAAAGACCTCTACCAGAGACCCTGGAGACCTGCTGCCAGTTTGAGTAGACAATACTGACCTTGATGGACCAGTATAAGGCAGCTTTATATGCTCCTGTATGTTGACCCTGGTTAGTATTTAGATGGGAGGACCTACCAAGCAATACTCCCTCTAAGTTGTGTAGTCCTGTGAGCTAGAATTCAATTTTGTGAGCTACTGGCAATAAAGTTGTGAGCTACTGCATAAATTCGTATGCCCTGGGGCCATTTTTCCAAGCTAAGACAAAAATGTGTGAGCCAGAAGCTAAAAAACTGTGAGCTAGCTCACACTAACTCACCTTACAGGTGAATGTAGCTAGATGACCATACTTCTGGTGATGTCAGAGGCATGACCTAGCATGCAAATAATGGTGATTTCAGAGGTGTGGCCTATATGCAAACGATGGTGATGTCAGAGGTGTGGCCTATATGCAAATGATGGTGATGTCAGAGGTGTGGCCTCACATACTAATGAGTTTCTGCTGGGCTTTTTTTTCCAAAAAAAGCCCTGAATAGAAGTATTCTCCAAACTCAGAGGCAGTAATAGGCTTGCCAATCCCCAGGTCCCAGTGGGGGTTCTCCCGCTTTCCCAGGCTCCTTCCTGCTTCCAATCAGCTGGCTGGTGGGGGGGAGCACCGCCCCCACAGCCACCATATGCCTTTCAGCCTCTGGAGGCTTCAGACTCCACTTGGAAAGGTTTCCTCTTGGGATGGTGTTTCTGTGTCTTTAAGGCTGAATGGGGGCAGGGGAAGCAGGCAGAACAACATGGCTGCTCCCAGTGGCTGTGAAAGCAGCCCAGACCCTCTGTTTGTTGCACAATCTTTTCAGAGGTTGTTTGCATAGGAAAGGTAAACTTGTACCTTTGGTTGCTCTGTGTTACTTGGAAGAAATTGGAAGTTCAGCAACTCATGATGCCAATCTCCAAGTGGGAGCAGGCCCTCCCCCGCTTCAGAGTAATCAGAACCGGGGTGGGGTGGGGGAACGTCTGCTGGGCATGTCACTATTCCCTATGGAGATTGATAGGGTAAAATGGAGAACTGATCTGGGGGTATATGGGGCTCTGAAGCGGCTGTTCTTTGAGGAAGAGGCACCAAATTTTCAGCTTAGCATCTGATGGCTCTCCCCAAAATGCTCTCCAAGTTTCAAAAAGGGCGTCCAATTCTATGAGCCCCAAAAGAAGGTGCCCCTATCCTTCATTATTTCTAATGTAGGGAAGGCATTTAAAAGGTGTGCGGTTCCTTTAAATGTGATGGCCAGAACTCCCTTTGGAGTTCAGTTGTGCTTGTCACAACTTTGTTTATGGCTCCACCCCCAATGTCTCCTGGCTCCATCCCCAGTCTCCTGGCTCCACCCCCAAACTCCCCAGATATTTCTTGAATTGCACTTGGCAACCCTAGGCATTAAACCTCTTGATAGTAGTGCTAGCAGGCCTCAGCCTCTATCCCCTATTCATTGGCCCTCTAGGGCTACTGGTTGGTGTGAAACAGGATACTGAAACAGATGGACCACTGAAATGAGCCAGCAGGCTCTTTGTTCTTATGTTGGAGACTGAACCTAATACCTAAGACTGATTCTATGTGTAAAGTATATACCACCAAGCTATAGCACCTCTGCTTGGCCATACCAAGGTGGTACTCAAAGAAGCAATCCCTGATACTACAACCTCCAAAATATTTTGGAAGTATACTATATTTACATAATGGAGAGCTGATGTGAGGCTGAGATATGGTAGCTTGTCTCAAAGCCTATCACTAGATTTATAGCCACATAGAAATTTAAACCCAAGGTTTCCATTTTCAACCTCCATCTCTCTATCCTCTTCCCATATGTGCCCTGAAGGGCTTTACTCTCAGTAAATCAACATCTGCTGGTTGTCCCTGGCCCAAGAGATGTCCACCTAGCCTTGACTAGGGCCTCGGCCTGGTGGGACATGCTCCCGTTAGAGATCATAGAATCATAGAGTTGGAAGGCACAATGCAGGAAACTCACAAACACCTCCCCCTAAATTCACAGGATCTTCATTGCTGTCAGATAGTCATCTAGCCTCTGTTTAAAAACCTCCAAGGAAGGAGAGCCCACCACCTCCCGAGGAAGCCTGTTCCACTGAGGAATCGCTCTGTCAGGAAGTTCTTCCTAATGCTGAGTCGGAAACTCTTTTGATTTAATTTCAACCCATTGGTTCTGGTCCTACCACAGAAAACAATTCCACACCATCCTCTAGATGACAGACCTTCAAGTACTTGAAGATGGTGATCATATCACCTCTCAGCTGCCTCCTCTCCAGGCTAAACATGCCCAACTCCTTCAACCTTTCCTCATAGGACTTGGTCTCCAGACCTCTCACCATCTTCATCGCCCTCCTCTGGACCCGTTCAAGCTTGTCTATATCCTTCTTAAAATGTGGTGCCCAAAACTGAACACAATGCTCCAGGTGAGGTCTTACCAGAGCAGAGTAAAGTGATACTATCATATCATGTGATCTGGACACTATACTTCTGTTGATACAGCCCAAAATCAGGGCTCTGCCGGATCTGTTACCATCTGCAGGGCCTGCAAAAAGGAGCTGTTCCTCCAGGACTTTGAATGAGGCAGTGGGCACCCAAATTAAATTAAATTGGCCTCCTTTAGGTGGCCCAGTCAAAGTTTGATGACATCCTTCTGACTTATTAGTTCCAGCTTGAAATTGAATTAATTCAATCAGTTTTGTCTCCTACTCTGAAATCAGGTGGTTTTAATTGTTTTAAGTGTTATGTTTTATTGATCTTAATTATTTCTTTTGTGTTTTAACAATTTATTAATAACACATGGTTACAATATTTAATTATCTTTTTCTTACTAAACCATATGATATTTCACCCCCCCCTCCCTCCAATATTGACTTCACCGAAGTTATAAATTTGAATTCAATTCTAAAGGTACCACTAATCTATCAAAATATAATACTTTTAGTTAATACTTAAAAAATTGTCCAATATCTTTTTATGTTCCACTCTTTCTCCATATATCCTTTGAATTTCTTCCACTCCTTTTTGAATAAGTCTAAGTCATAGTCTTTTAAGGTTTTAGTTAATTTGTCCATTTCACTCCACGATAAAACTTTCACAATCCAATCCCATTTCTCTGGTATTATTCCTTGTTTCCAAAGCTGCGCATACAATGTCCTCGCAGCTGAGAGCAAGTACCAAATTAAAGTCCTGTCTTCCTTTGGAAATTTTTCTAATTGTAATCCAAGCAAAGAAGTCTCTGCAATTTTCTTAAAGTCATAACCCAAAATTTTGGAGATTTATTGTTGTATCATGTTCCAATACTCCTTCGCTTTTTCACAAGTCCACCACATATGAAAGAGCCTTCATGTTTTTTACATTTCCAACATCTATCCGACATCTTTTTACTCATCTTAGCCAGCTTTTTCGGAGTCATATACCACCTATACATCATCTTAAAGCAGTTCTCTTTGATACTCTGACAAGTTGAGATCTTCATCGAGTTCTTCCAAAGGTGCTCCCACGTATCTATTTGTATTTCTCTATTCACATTAATTGCCCATTTTACCATTTGAGATTTTACTACTTCTTCTTCTGTAAACCATTTCAATAGTAATTTATATACTTTCGATATTAATTTTTCATTATCTCCAAGCAGGACCCTTTCCAGTTCTGTTTGCTCACGTCTATTTCCATCCATTTTAATGTCATTTTCCATCAAGCTTTTAATTTGTTGCATCTGAAACCAATCATATTTATTATTTAACTCTTCCGCAGATTTTAATTCAATTTTGTCTCCTTGGATCTTAAGCAGTTGATTGTATGACATCGCTCTTTCTTCATCAGATTCAGCTGTTATTTTTATTACTTCCGCTGGCACTATCCAAAGCAACTTTCTCTCGTCGCCATATTTCTTATATTTTATCCAAGTGTTTAACAAACTGTTTCTGATATAATGGTGAGAGAAAAAGCCGTCCATCTTCTTCTTCCCATAACACAAATATGCATGCCAGCTGAATTTATTCCCATGAGCTTCTAACCATAAAGGTTTTTTATGTAACAGCATTATCCAATCTTTGATCCATGTCAAACAGACCACATCATGATACAATCTTACGTCCGGGAGCTGAAAACCACCTCTCTCTTTGGCATCTATTAAAATCTTCATCTTAATCCTTGGTTTCTTTCCAACCCATACAAAATCAGAAATTTTCCTTTGCCATTTGTTAAATTGTTTGGTATCTTTCACAATCGGGATAGTTTGGAACAAATACATTATTCTTGGCAAAATATTCATCTTTATTGCAGCTATCCTGCCCAATAAGGACAAGTTAAATCTATTCCATTTCATCAAATCTTTGTCCATCTTACACCATAATTTTTCATAATTATTTTTAAACAAATCAATATTCTTCATAGTTATTTCCACTCCAAGATATTTGACTTTAGTCGCGACTTCACAACCCGTCACCGTTTGCAATTCTTTAAGTATATTTGGTTGCATATTTTTACATAAAAATTTCGATTTCTCTTTATTTATGTATAGTCCTGCTATTGAACTTAATTATTTCTGATCCTGTTGTAATCTGCCCTGAACTCATTTGCAGGATAGGTTGGAATAAAAATCCACTAAAATAAATTAAAAAATAAAATATCTACTTGCCTACCTTGGCTCTAATCTATCTTTTCTGGGCAAAGACAGCAGTGTTTGACCAGCTCCAGGTCTTCTTGGATAACTCATCTGCTGTGGACCTTTTTCAGTTTGGCTTTAGGTTAGGGTATGGGACCTGAATCCCATTGCTTTGATTGATTACCTCTCTCTGAACAAAGACAAAGGCCATGCTTCTTTGTACCCAGCGCCAGCCCGTGGGCTCATGGCGCCTCAGGCAGGCTCCCTGCCCGCCAACCCCCCCACCCGCCACTGCCCTCCCTCTCTTTGCACTCTGTCCCCCCCCCTGCACCGAGGCTGGTCCTTACTGGCTTTGATGTAGCTAGCGCAGCTTCTACTTCTTTGAATAGCCTGCAATGCTAGAGGAGACTTTGTTCCCCCTCCTTCCCAAAACTGGAAGTGAGGGGGAGCAAAGTCTCCTATCGCATTGCGGGCTGTTTAAAGACGTAGAAGCCGCACCAGCTGTATCGAAGCCAGTAAGGACCAGCCTCAGTGCAGTGTGGCGTGGCATGGGGAGGGGCGGTGATGGAGTGCAGAGCTGCCTGGCAGTGCCATGAAGGGAAGGAAGGCGGGGGCTGATGGCGGCAGGCTTGTGGCAGTGGGGAGGGAGGCAAACTAGGTGTTTGCCAAGGACATCAGGAGGGGGGTGCCCAATTCAGTGCCTCCTACCTCCCAGCGCCCTAGGCAACCACCTAGTTTGCCTAGCGGGCAAGTTGCCCTGTTTGTACCTCTTACTGGATTTACCTGAGCCATGCCACTGTTGTTGAAGCATTTGGAGATGGAAGTAGGTATCAAGGGATATGCTCTGGACTGGTTCAGATCATTCCTTACAGACCATACTCAAAGAGCTGCCACTTATTCTTGAGTGCAGGTCTGCTGGAAACATCACGGGAGGAGCCGGCAGTTCCGGTGGCAGTTCCGGTGGCGGTTCAGCTCCATTTCCTATGGATTCTGCAGCAGAATCAGCGCTGGTACCGATTGGATCTGTGGGCAAGACTGGAGACATGCCACAGTCATACACTGTGCCGGCTTGGCTGTGGGGTCCATGGGGACCTGCTACTCCAGCTGTTCCTGGCATTGCTACAGGGGCTCAAGGTATCTCCTCCCCTACCACGAATGCATAGCAAGCTTGGGCTTGGCCATCTGGGCAGTTGGGACCCTATGGGCCATGGTTAACAGCTGGACAGCAAGGCATGTCAGATCCCATGATGGGGGGATGGGGCTTTCCTTCCCCTTTGAGTGCCTCTTATGGGGCTGTCCCTTTCACCGCCTTACCTTTTGGGGACTTAGCACTGCCTTTAGGGGACCATTTGCTGCCAGCAACAAAAGATAAGATTCTAAAAGGGGAATATGTAGATGTCTTCTCCCTCCTGTTCTGGGAGCTGGAGAAGAAAGACAAAGAGGATTTGGATGATAAGGAGAAAGAAAAATTGAAGAAACGGAAAGTTGACAGAACTTGGTCCGATTGGCTGCCTGATTTTTTCATATATGCTGGGGTGATAGCATGGGCTCAGCCTTGGAGGAGTGCTTCACTTATACAGTATATGGATATTATTTATAAGGGGTATACAATGTTTAACGGGCCTGCCTGGCTTCAATATGACCAGGAGTTCAGGATGAGGGTATTGGCAGTGCATGTGCAGAGTGCAAAACAGAGAACTGTTCAAGAGTATACTCTGGGAAGTAGTAGAACCACACACCAGCACCTAGTATAAAAGTAGTGTATTTACAGACTATATACAATACAACTAGTGCGGTGAATAACATTAAACTGAGTGACAAAGTGCTACGCCAGGAACCAACTCTCGACTGAGAGAAATACAGTCTGGCACTGTAGTGCTTATATATACATGTCAGCCAATCACGGCAGTCCATACAGTTGCTGACTTCAGCAGGTGCTTTCCCCTGGTTACAGTCCAGCCAGAACCGGCTTGCTCACAAGGTTGATCTGACCTGACCTGTCAGATAGATCCACCTGCTTCTTCTTGCTTCTGTCATGCTGTGGAAGGAGGACTCAATACACTGACAGAGGGCTGCTCTATACCCTTCCCTTCAGTGGGATCATATCCACCAGCAGCTTTGGCTCGAAGTCATGTCCCCTGCTCGACCAAATTTGGGTGACCACTCTGATAGCTATCATGATAGCGGGCATCTGTGACTTCTTCCTCTTCTTCCCGCAGTTCTGTGGGGCAGGCAGTTCAACCCCGCTTGCTTTGCTGGGAGTTTGACTCCCAAGGTGTGTGTAGCAGGAAGGCTTGCCAGTACAAGCATGAATGCCCCTCGTGTGGTGGCTCTCACTCCTTTAATAACTGCTCCAGAGCCCGTCCACGTAAAGGCCAAAAGAAGCAGGGTGAGGGTGGAGTCAATTACCAAGCTGGAAAAGGGGCCCAGTCCGATAAAGGTGGGACCTCTTGAGCAGTGGCTTGCCCAATATCCGCACCATGTTGATAGGGTTTGTCTGTTAAAGGGTTTTATGTTTGGTTTTAGGATTCCTTTTCAGGGTCCCCGGGTTGCATTTCAGTCAGGGAACCTTAGTTCTGTTAAGGGTATGGAGCAAGTAGTTAGGGGTAAGATTTCCAAGGAGTTGGCGGAAGGCAGGATTTTGGGCCGGTTTTCTACCCCTCCAGTGCCTAACCTTCAGGTTTCCCCCTTGGGAGCGGTGCCAAAGAAGGTGGCTGGTGAATTTTGTTTGATTCACCATCTCTCCTATCCCAGGGGTGCACCAGTAAATGATAGCATTCCTGAGCATTTATGCTCTGTTAGGTGTACCAGCTTTCATCAGGCAGTTAGCATTGTATGATGCTGCGGTAAGGGGGTGGAGATGGCTAAATGTAATATTAAGTTTGCCTTTCGCCTTCTCTCTGTCCATCTGGCTGACTTTGAGCTCCTGGGGTTTTCCTTTGAGGGGCAATTCTACATGGATAGAGCTCTGCCTTTGAGTTGCTCTGTATCACAGGCGGCTTTTGAGCGCTTCAGCATGTTCCTTGAATGGACTGTTCGTGAGAAAGTGGGTTTACAGGAAGTGGTTCATTATTTGGACTACTACCTCTTTGTGGGTGCTGAAGGGACTGGGCGTTGTGCAAAGTTAATGTCTGGCTTTCTTGAGCTGGTGGTAGAGCTGGGTGTTCCACTAGCACAGGAAAAAACGGAGGGTCCAGCCACAAGACTTACTTTTTTGGGGATCGAGCTGGACACTCTGGCACAATTGTCCAGAATACCTGTTGAGAAAGTCATAGATTTGAGGGAGAAGGTTGATTCTTTCCTTCTTAAGCGGAAGGTTACTTTAGTCGAGCTTCAACAGCTCATATGGCATCTCAACTTTGCTTGCAAAGTTGTGGTTCCTGGACGTGCCTTCTTGCGCAGGCTTTGTGATGTGATGGCTGGTCTACGACTTCCACAGCATAGAATGTGGGTTACAAGCAGCATGAGGGCAGACCTATTGGTATGGCAGGAGTTTCTGGAGTCCTTCAATGGGAATTCATTTTGGAGGGAAGACATAAAGCTTGAAGCAGAGCTTCAGGTCATGTCTGACGCTGCCAGTTCCTTAGGTTTTGGGGTCTATTTCCGCGGACATTGGTTCGCGGATGTGTGGCCAGCTTCATGGGGCCAGGCGGGATTGAATGGAGATCTTACGTTTCGTGAGTTCTTTCCCATCCTGGTAGCTGTTTGGCTGTGGGGGAATTATATGGCCAATCACACTATTCATTTTTGGTATGATAACATGGCTGTGGTACATGTCATTAATTCCCTAACATCCAAGTCGCAAAGGGTTATGAAATTAGTGCGGGCCTTCACTCTGCATTGCCTGTGGCTTAACATACTGTTTTTAGCCAAGCATGTTCCCAGGGTGAATAACAGGGTGGCTGACACTCTCTCTCGTATACAGATGGGGAGGTTTCTGGCCCCAGAAGCCGATTGAGAGCCGGCGCAAATGCCCCAGGAGCTATGGGTGATTGGAGAGCCGAGGCCTGCAGAGCAATAGGCCTAGCCATTGCGCCCAGCACCAGGAAGTCTTATGACCATGCCGTGCGGCAGTTTAAGGACTTTAGGTCAGAGGTAGGGTATCACATTGTTTGGCCCCTCCTGCTAGAGCAGTTGCTCCACTACTGTGTTGCTTTAAAAGGTAAAGGAATTGGCCGTGCGATCCATTAGGGGACGCCTATCTGCTCTGGCTTTTGCTAGTAAGACTTTGGGGTATAAGGAGGAAACCGCATACTTTTGTCTGCGAAAGATGCTGGAGGGCTGGGCTAGAGAGGCTGGGCCTAATCCTGACACTAGGAAGCCTATTTCCCCTTTGATTCTTAGGGGCTTGAAGGGGGTTTGGGGCACAGTGTGTGCATCCTATTTTGAGTCCACACTGTTTCATGCCGCTTCCTTGGTTGCCTTCTTTGGGGCCCTTAGAGTCAGTGAGCTAGTGGCACACTCCAGAGATGATGTTTCTGGTAGTACTTTGTTACTACAGGACCTGAGGTTAGTTGAGAGTGAGGCGGTCATCACCGTTCAACACTCCAAGACTGACCAGCATCACAACGGAACTGTTTTGGAGCTGGGCACATGTTCTGAGCTGGAGTTGTGTCCAGTTTCTTTTCTGGCTGCCTATTTGGCAGTACGTGGTCCTAGGGAGGGATTTTTGTTTTGTCATGTCAATGGCAGTCTGTTGACAAAACATCAATTTTGGGCTGTGACTACTCAGGCTTTAGCAAAACTTGAGTTGTCTGGGGTGCGGTTTGGTACCCACTCCTTTAGAATTGGGGCAGCCTCTACAGCTGCTGCCCCGGGTTATCCTTCCTCGGCCATTCAGCATCTGGGCTGTTGGCACTCAGCAGTTTATAAAGCCTATGTTCGCCCCCTGCTCAATCCCTAACTTCATGGGGGGGGGGTTAGCTTGGAGTTTGTGGTTATTGTTGCTAGTTTAACTGTTTTTCTTTTTAGATGCTGTTGTTCCTGGCCAGAGGAGCCATGTTCTCATCTGTGGACACAGTTATGTGTTTTGGGCTGCTCATCAGGCTTGGAAAACTTCAGTCGGCTCTCAGCTGGGACTCAGCCAGTGGGTTACCATTGAATGGTGGGGACGCAGGGGCCTTCATTGGCCTGGCCTGTTGCCATTGTTATTTCAAGGGAGTGCTTGCCCTCCTCCCCAGGTCTTAGTTATACACCTGGGAGGTAATGACCTTGGGCTGATGAAGGGCACAGCTTTGGCCCTGCAGGCAGAGGAGGATTTTAGGGCTATCAAGGAGATGGCCTGGGACCATTATAATTTGGTTGGCCATGATCCCCTGCCTTTTTGGTGGGGTGTTTGGGACCCTTTGGGCATCGACAGGGCCCGTCACAAAGCTAATAGAATTCGGAGAGCCTTGGAAGATGGTTTGGGCTACTACTTGCCTCATCCGGACATTCATATTAGTTGTCCCCACCTCCATAGGGGTGATGGCATTCATCTTTCGGATGAGGGTAATGGTCTCTTCTTGGGAGACCTTCGGCAAGAGCTGTGGGTGGCCTTGGGCCTCCCAATGGGTACTAAGGCCCAAGCAGAGGCTTGGCCTTAGTGGTGGCAGGTTTCTGTGGTTAATGAGCTTATGTGGCTAGGGGAGGACCAGAAAGCATCCCCCTTTTGTGGGGTTAGGGGTCTGTCAGGATCGACCTTTGGGTTTGCCGGCCCAGGGTGGGAGAATGCAAACCATCCTTTGTGGCTTACCTGGAAGGTTCCTTTCTTTGAGTTGCCCGGTTCGTGGTTGGACCTTCCCGGTTTGTTGCCTATTTGCTGAGCTGGCCTGGTGTGAGCTGTGGTGTACAGCTCTAGGCAGGGGCTGGGTTGCTCGCCCATTAAATGGTAGGGGAGGTGTCTGTTGAGACCCCTGGCCCTGACCAGGTTGCAGGTTCTGTTTAGCTCTTGCCGTTTATTAATAAATTAAAGTGACCCTTAGTTTAATCCAATTATTGCATCTGACTCTTTATTTCAACCGGGGGGGGGCAAATCCTCCACTGGTGCTCAGTCATACTCCCTTTTATCTTTGTTCAGAAAATAGACAGCTATTAAGAATTAGCTATCTCTCCGTATTCTAGATACTATTCTTTTTTTTTAAAATCTGTTTACTATATAGTAGCAGCTGAGTCATTTGCAGTTTTCTTCAGTAAATGGCTTTTGAAAAAAGAACACTTCCTTTTTGTCTTTCTTTTTTCTCCTATATTTCTTTTTCTTCTGATCCTATGGTACTGTTCCTAGACGATGCTTGAGTTTCAGCAGCATTGCTAAATACAAGCCAATTTATAACTTCTCATGCTTTGGCTTCTTGGATTTCTGAGGATTTAAAATAGTATTATCTTGCCTGCCCTGATTTATGTTTTGTTTATTTACAGAAAGATCCAACAGCCCCTGGCATCCTATTAACTACAGAGATCAAGTGCCAGCATAGCTGGTTCCAGATAGTATAGCTTAGGGGGTTGTCAGCATTTCAGTTGGCCTCTATAGCTGTGCTGACATTAGCAGGTGATAAGGATAATGTTTTCTCTGTTCTTGGAGAAGTTCACCTCCTGATTTCTGCACATCCAACTACTATTAAAGGTACAAGAACAGGGCAAGCTGGTCTCCTACCACTTTCCAGCCAATTAACAACCCTATTATAACCATTGTTAGAAACAGCATACATATTCCAGTAGAGAAAATATTTGATATGATTCCAGGCCTTTTTACTCAGCAAAGTGAAACATACAAACAAGCATATTGTCAACCACGTGTGTATAGGATTACCTCCTGACCTCCTAAAAATCTGGATTCACCCATCTGCTCAGTAAAGGACTAATATTTATTTTATTTACATTATTTATAGTCCACCTTTCTCACTGGGACTCAAGATAGATTGCACAGAGTGAGTTAATTCAATCAACAAGTTAATACAATCAACAAGATGGAACATTTAATAAATAATAAAATAGGATCTGGGTTGTAAAAACAATTAAAAGTCTAAAAAACAAAAACTGAAGCAAAGTGGCAACACATGACACATTATACGATGCAAAATTATCTAGATCACAGCAAACTATACACAGTCTGCAATAATTTATCCAAATAATTTTGTGAAGCCTTTTGTACAGTGCTACCCTACTGCCTTTGTAGAAAAGTGCAAAAAAGTATTAGACATGCTATGTCAAGCAATGCAGAACATGGCATTACAAAAAAATGAAAACAATGCTTTAAAAGCATGAAAGAACCTACAAATAATAATAATAATAATAACTTTATTTTTATATCCCGCCCTCCCCCGCCAAAGGCGGGGGAGGGAGGGATATCCATAATATATTATTTATATATATATATATATATATATATATATATATATATATATATATATATATATATATATATATATATATATATATATATATATATATACTATATATCCATAATATATAGTATACATGGGGTGCGGTCAGACATACCACTTAAAGCAAAACGGAGGAGCCTTTTTCTTTACTGGAGCAGCAAAATCCAACATGGCAATGTTCACACGAACAATCACGTAAAGAGCTGGTCCCGCTAGTGAAAAGCAGTTGATCGATCACACTAAAAGCTTTGCTGCGCATCAATGCTGTAGGAGTTGCGCACGCACATCGTTGTATTAGATTGCATCTCGACAGTGTCCCGCTTTTCAGCAATCACATGTCAGATTGTGTGTCGGGTTTTCCTTCCGAGCATGCACAGGAATCAATCCCCAAGAGTAACGTCGCAGATGAACCGCTCACTAAAATGTGCGCTGATCTCGCTCAAAATGCCTTTTGCAAACGGCAATTTGATTTCATGCTGTGCCCTTCCGCCTCATGCAGAGATCTGATTGGTTGAATGGGCCCGCCTTGAAACACTGTCAGAATTTTCCCTGTTCGAAGTTTGAATGTGCAGATGGTGGTGTGCTTTGAATGTTTGCTGCAGTTATCAGTCTAGTTTGGCCATCTTTTCTCTACATCGGCAGGAGGATGTTGGGAGAAAGAGAAGGAAGAGTGTGCTAAACCATAGCTATATGTCTCGTAGGTGCCGGTGCCTGAGACAATGTGCTCTTATCTCATGAGCTGCAGATTTCTGCCCCCACTTCTCCCTATGGGCAATCATGTGTTGTCTATGGGTAGGTGCTGTACTTAGTCAGAACTCGATATCCTTTTATTCCAATGGTCAAATGCGATCCCCCATTTCCCCATATGGGCATGTTCATATTTCTCTAGAGCCAGGCATTTATAGTCTATGGGCAGGTGCTTATCCGAGTTCTCAAATGTCCCGTCAAGGATGGACTGGATAGTTTTCCACCCCACTCAGAAGTCCCAAGCCCCAGACCAAGGTTGTCCTAATTGGTCCACATTCCCCAACTCTGATGGCAAGCAAGTAGCATGCTGGCTTTAGTGATCATCACGAGGTCTCTCGTGCATGCACATAACTAATTGACCGAAGCACGATGAGGAAGAAAGGACAACCAAAAAAGGGGGGGTTTAGTGGCAGGAGCGGGAGGTACAGAGGATGCGGCGAGCCCTTTACAGGCTCAATGCTGGGGAGAGAGTGATGCCCTCCACCCATCTGGAGTCACTTTCAGTGTTCCAAAAGGTGGCGGACACCTTGAATGAGAAGGGACACAGGAGGACAGTCAACAAAGTGAGGGTTAAATTTAAAAGACTGAAGGCCTCATTTTATGATGCGCTGGAGGACTGGGGATGCATCCCTCCAATGGAGGGAAGGCCACCATTCTTCGATCTCCTGCACAAATTGTGGGAGCAGGGCGGAAAGCCGGGCTGGTGCGAGCGATTTCCACCAAGTGAGTAAGCCTCCGAGGTAATGGTTTTCTGTGTAATCCTTCCAAAGTAGGCTCGAATGTCCATCCCATGGGCAAGCCGCAGTAATTCCTGCTCTCCTTAATTCAACCCCCCCCCAAAAAAAACCCTACGCCAATTTCTCAAGTTCCCTGGCGTGTGCATGCTTCCTTTACAAGAGCAGTGGTTAAGCATGTGACCTCCTATTAGGGTGACCCAAGTTTGAGTTCCAAATCCCACACTCTCACCTTCTGGAAAGGCCCACGGCAAGCCATGGCCTGGCAGGGGTTGTCCTCCAAATTGCTGCTGCTGTAAGAATCCTTTCAGTTCCCTAAGGCTTGCATGCTTAGTGGCTGTGGTTACACACTAACACAACTTAGCGTGGCCAGCGCTCCACGACAACTCCCATCTCTCACCACCTCTCTCTATATTTTTCCAAGGATTCAAGAGAGTGAAGAAACGCTCCACCTACCTGGCAGAACAAGCATCACGTGTGGAGGGGCCAAGCAGTCATGGTGAGGAGGTTTCAGGTGAGGACCCCTTCACAGTCAACATTAGCACTGCTGAGCCCTAGTACTGTGGATAACAGTGGACATGCGCCACTTTTTCTTCTTAGCTTAACGCTTCCCAAAAGAGCATTAATATTTCCCGGTGCACCATGAAGATTAGGGCTGGCCTCCACCACAATGTGGTGGTACCACTGTGGACATCATTCCTAAAAAAAAAGGGCAACTTTGCCCTTAATTAAAATGGATAGTCAATATGCAACATGGCTATAGACAGCATGCCCCTTTTTAGGAGCATGGCTGCATCATGAGTTATGGTGGGCATTACTCATGATGGTCCCTTGTGGTTGCTGGCTTGCGAGTCCGCCTTCAGGCATGAAGGGGGCGCATGGCGGAGAGGGGGGTCGTGAACTGGGATGTTTCAGAGCCGTTGAGAGGCAAAAATGGGTCGCTGAGAAAAAAAATTGTTTTTCTAGCTTTGAAAAGACCACTGGGTGACCCAGTCCAATTGAGAGTTATTTCTTCTATCTACTCGCAGGTGTTGTCGTGGTGAGCAGCTCTGAGTCGACACTGGGGAGTGACCAGCTGGAAGAGGCAGGTGAGGGTGGACATTGATTCCCACACTATTTTCTCAAATGCGTGGCACCACTACCGAGTTCCTGATGTCACATTACCATTATTGCAACATTGCTAATGCAGCCTGAAATGACAACTTTACACTTTTCTGAACAGGTGGTGAGGTGGAGGTGGAGACGGAGCTGGCAGTGGAGGAGCCAGTTGTGGTCACCTTGGGCCAGGATTCCAATGATGGTGAGTCTTCAATTCATAAATGTGAGGACGTCTGTTGCACCCTGCATGTCTTCCCATTAAATCGTGTCATCGTCTTCAAATTTTGGTAATTGAGAAGGGTCCGTGGGCATCTTTGGACAGCTGCATCACATGTCCTGGGAAGCCACATATTTCGGCCCCCCAAAACACCACCCCCCAAAAAAAAATCACCTCCACCACTATCCACATCAATATGGTCTGATAATCACGATCTCCAGACCACCACTGCCCCCCCTATGCATGACATGAGTTACCTATCTCTCCTCATACACAGACCAATTAAGCTCCTGACACTCCTCCAGGGGAACCCACATACCCCCTCACGATCCCATCATGAAGTTCACCATGGTGGGCCCACCCACGAAGAGAGTATGACAGCAAAACATAGAATATGGAAGGGAGGATGGGAAGGGAGGAGTGAGGGAAGGAGGAAAGGAAGGGAGGGAGGGAGGGAGGGATGAGGGAAGGGAGGGGGGAGTAAAGGGGAGGGAGCCAGGGAGGAAGAAAGACTAAGGAAGGGAGGAAGGAGGAAGAAAAAGGGAGAGAGGGGAGAGGGATGAAGGAGGGAATGGGGGAAGGAAGAGGGAGGAGTGGGAGGGGGAGGAGGGAAGGGAGGAAGAAAGGGAGGTGGGAAGTCACGTTGAAAGGGAGGGAGGGATTGAGTGGGGCGGGAAAATCAGAGCAAGCAAATGGGAGAAGAAATCGGAAAAGCTGTAATTGATTATCAAGTCAGAGAAATGATGTGATTTGCAGGAGAAGGAGCGGTGGGTGTCCGTGCTAGACAATTCAGGAGTGCTGTTGGACCTCACAGAGCAGCTTACACAAATGGAGATATGCATGAGAGATGTGGAGAGCAGATGTAAGTCCCTGGCAGACTCTAGCAATTGGCCATGCCATGGCATGGAGTGTGCGAAACTAGAAGCTAGGCTACACTTCGTGGCTGGTTGATGGTTAATAATAATAATAATAATAATAATAATAATAATAATAATAAATTTTTATTTATACCCTGCCCTCCCCGCCGCGGCAGGCTCAGGGTGGCTTACAGGGTGTGGCAAAAGCCATGTTGAACAATAAAACAATTATACATTTCTATACCATTTAAATTTACCATTAAGTTTTTGCATAATATAAAAAGTCTAAAATCAATCTAAAATAATCTCATCTCATTGCTATCTCAGTTATATTGATATTAGTGATGGCGTGGTGTTTATTTCAGGTTCCATCTTGGAAGGCTAGCCGGAAGAGGGCGGTTTTGCACGCCCTACGGCAGAGGTCCTCAAACTACGGCCCGCGGGCCAGATGCGGCCCGCTGAGGACGTTTATGCGGCCCGCCGGGTTATGGCAAAATCAGACCGGAAGTGACGTTCGACCTAAACTCACGTTAGCAACGCACACTTCCGGCACTGGGCTGAGGCGGTGGAGACAGAGTGTGAGGCGATACCAAGGTGAGGTGAGTTCCCAGGCCAGGGTGTGTGGTGTGGGGAAGGGAGAGAGATGCAGAAGACGGAGAACTGACGGCCCGCAGCCTTGTACAGTAATGGCAGTCCGGCCCTCCAACAGTCTGAGGGACAGTGAACTGGCCCCCTATTTAAAAAGTTTGAGGACCCCTGCCCTACGGAATTGGCTAATGTCCCGTAGGGCCCGCACCTCTTCCAGCAGCTGGTTCCACCATTGGGGTGCTTTTATAGAGAAGGCCTGTTCTCTAGTTATTTTTAGTTTGGCCTCCTTTGGCCCAGGTACTTCCAGAAGGTTTTGTGAGCTGGATCGCAGTGCTCTCTGGGGAACATATGGAGAGAGGTGGTCCCTAAGGTAAACAGGTCCTCGGCCATATAGGGCTTTAAAGGTAATAACCAGCACCTTGTAACGAACTCGGTAAACAACTGGCAGCCAATTCAGCTCCCGCAGCCCAGCCCGCACATGTTCCCACCGAGGTAGGCCCAATAGTAGTCTGGCTGCTGCATTCTGCACTAGCTGCAGTTTCTGGGTTCGGCACAGGGGCAGCCCCATGTAGAGGGCATTACAGTAATCTAGCCTCGAGGTGACCGTTGCATGGATCACTGTTGCCAGGTCATTGCGCTCCAGGAAGGGAGCCAATTGCCTCGCCCGCCTAAGGTGGAAAAAGGCGGATTTGGCAGTGGCTGCTATCTGGGCCTCCATTGTCAAGGAAGACTCCAGTAGCACTCCCAAGCTCCTGACCCTGCGCACTGGTACCAGTGATGCACCGTCAAAAGCTGGAAGGGAGATCCCTCCCTCCGGACCACTGCGCCCTAGACAAAGGACCTCTGTCTTCGCTGAGTTCAGTTTCAGCCCACTCGTCCTGATCCAATCTGCCATGGCTTGCAGCACCCGGTCCAGATTTATAGGAACATCGGCAGCCCGGCCGTCCATCAATAGATAGAGCTGGGTGTCATCCACGTACTGATGACAACCCAGCCCATATCTCTGGGCAATCTGGGCAAGGGGGCACATGTAGATGTTAAATAACATCGGGGAGATAACTGCTCCTTGAGGCACCCCACAATTAAGTAGGTGCCTCTGGGACAGCTCCCCCCCAATTGCCACCCTTTGTCCCCGACCCTCCAGGAAAGAGGAAAGCCATTGCAAGGCTAGCCCCTAAATCCCTGCATCGGCGAGGTGGTGGGCCAGCAGCCGGTGGTCGACCATATCAAACGTGGCCGAAAGGTCTAACAACAGCAATACTGCCACACCGCCTCAGTCCAGGTGTCACCGGAGATCATCCATGAGGGCGACCAGAACCGTCTCTGTCCCATGGCCCGGGCGGAAGCTGGACTGGAATGGATCCAAAGTGGAAGCGTCATCCAGGAAGCTCTGTAACTGCAACGCCACAGCCCTCTCTATAACCTTGCCCAAAAAGGGCAAGTTTGAGACTGGCCAGTAATGAGCCAATTCAGCCGGGTCTGATGTAGCTTTTTTCAGGAGGGGGTGGACCACTGCCTCTTTCAGAGGGGTTGGAAAAGAACCCTCCGAAAGAGATCTATTTATGATGTCCCGTATAGGACATCTCAGCTGCTCCTGGCAAGCTTTAATTAGCCAGGAGGGGCACGGGTCCAGATCGCAAGTTGTTGGGCGTGCAGTAGAGAGGATCCTGTCAACCTCCTCTGGGTCAAGCGGGTCGAAACGGTCCAGGATCAAACCAGAAGACAGGCACGGAGCCTCAAGTTCACATACTGTATCTAATATGGTGGGGCAGTCACGGCGGAGCGACTGGACTTTGTCTGCAAAGAATTTTGCGAATGCCTCACAGCCTATCTCTAATTCCTTAACATTTGGTTTGCCTTGTGGCAATGTAGTAAGGTTCCGAATTATCTTAAATAATTGTGCCGGGCGCGAATTTGCAGACGCAATCTTAGCCGCAAAGTATGTTTTCTTTGACTGCCATCTCATAGGACCTCATAAACTCTCTATAAGATGCTCTAGCCGCTTCGTCATGAGTATGCCGCCATTGCCTCTCTAGCCGTCTGAGGCCTTGTTTCAGCTGGCATAGTTCCAGGGTATACCACGGCGCCAGCCTAGTCTGGGGTCACAGAAGGCGTCGGGGTGCGATCTCGTCAATGGCTCTGGAAAGCCGGCTATGCCAGGTCTCAACCAGGTCATTGAGGGAATCGCCAGAGGGCCAGGGAACCGTTCCGGGTCCATCTGGCTTCGCGGGCGAGCCATAATGCGCTCGTCACCTAGACAGGTTTGGCGTGGAGCGTCCACACGAGCCCTAAGGGCGAGGTGGTCTGACCATGGCACCGCTTTTGCGATTATATCGTCCACCATGACCCCGGCCGCAAAGATCAGGTCTAACGTGTGCCCGGCCTGATGCATGGGAGATGTAACAATTTGAGAGAGCCCTAGCGTCGCCATGGACGACACTAGGTCCATCGCCGAACTGGAGGCCGGGTCATCCGCATGGACGTTGAAGTCACCCAGGATCACCAGCCTTGGGTGCTTCAACGCCCAGCCTGCCACAGCCTCGAGCAGGGACGGTAAGGTGCCGGCTGGTGCACTAGGCAAATGGTACACCAGCCAGATCGCCAACCTCCCTCCAACTTCCCACGCCAGACCGGCACATTCAATACCTTCAATCTTTGGGGCCGGGAGCACCCTAAAGGAGTAAGCCTCTCGTATGAACAACGCCACTCCTCCCCCCCGCCCGCTAGTCCGCGATTGGTGAAAGACTGAGTAACCCGGGGGAGCTGTTCGTGAGAGGGCCACCGTATCTCCCTCTCGAACCCAGGTCTCAGTCTCAGTCACGCAAGCCAGGTCCACGTCCTGCTCGAGTAGAAACTCTCGGAGGACAGTGGTCTTATTGTTGATGGACCTGGCATTGCATAACACCAATGATGGAGGCAAGTCATCCAAACTGGCCCCACTACCTGTCACCGTCGGGATGGGACACAGACAGGAAGGTGGTCGAGCACTGACTGGTCTCAGCCCCCTTCCCCTATATCGTCACCTGTTCCCACCACCATACCTCCCCCTCCCCAGGAGCACTGGAATCCCTGGGCCAATCATCTCCGTTGGTGGGACCGTTGTCATAGCCACCGCCTCTAATGCTGGCTAGCACTACCCCCAAATCTCTCTCCGATCTACTCCACCCACTACCTCCCAGTTTCAAATCAATGGTTGAGCTGAACTCATGACTGTAAGATAAGCTGACTTCCTCCTCCATCCAGTGTTCCACTGCCAGAAACTACCTGTCATGCTACTTGTCTGTCAGCGTTGCCCAACACCCCCCTATCTGTTTATCTTACAGCGAGACTCCATGAGTACCGGCTGAATTTCATGCAGTGTGGGATGCAACGTCTGCGCCAGAGAGATCCGAGGAGACAAATGGATGTGTCTCTGCATCAGCAGTGTCTGAAGTCTGGTGCAAAGTTGGAAAAGTGTGGTGGAGTTGTGAAGAGGCGGGGAGAGGGGGATGCGAGGGGAGAGGAGGATTGAGTGGAGAAGGTGGGGGAGGATGAAGAAAGGGAGGAGGAGGCTTTGGCTGCTAGCAAAGTGTGCCGCGCACCATTGGAGGGTGGGGAAAAAGGCAAGGTGGTCACCAGGCATGGAGACAATTCAGAGGAAGGCCAAACTACCCACTAAGAACCTGAACCCTTCCACATGTTACATTGTAGACCCCAAGCACTGAGTTACAGGCTTGACTGCCAACTTCTATTTTTTTTGTCTGCACTATGTAAAAAAAGGTGTGTATGTGCCAATGCCTATCCCAACACTGTTGATTTGTATTTCCAGTAAATACTTGCTTAACTTTGAATGTGTCAAAGCTGTTTATTCTTAACATTCATGGTACAATTGTGCAGCATTCCGAAATATAGAAACTTTTTCTGTGCCCTACGACTCATGGGGAAACATTTTCAAGCACACTTTTGTTATGGTCATGAACCTCGTGTTGTTTTAACGAACTTGCACATCCACTCTGGCCAAGAGGAATGGGGGTCAGGGGACATGAACCATGATGAGACACCCTTCATGAGGGGCCAATAAGGCACATTCTTCTTGGGGGGACGCTTTCAATGTTGGTAGACCTTCCCTCCGCCTTTTGAAATCTTTGAGGGCCCACCCATATCGTTGGATGGAATGTCACCCGCATCAACTACATCTGAAGTTGGGGCTTGTCCCTAGCTGCTCGCAAAGAAAAATGGGTGTCTAGCTGTGATGACCTGCACTAGAAGGACCAGGGACCTTGAGACGTCTCCCAGGATTCTCACAGCAGCCTACATGAAACCATGCATTTCCTTGAAGGTCCGGTCCCCCACCCTGCCTGCCCTAAGCTTCTCCATGAACTCTGAATTATAAGCATTTAAGATCAAATGAGTTTAAAAAAAATTCTTAAAGGATATGATGACTTAAATTCTTAAAGGATATGTGCACGAGTCATGTTGAGGCCTACATGGAAGGAAGATGTGTGCAAAACTGCAGAGAACAACTCATGTCCTGCAAGCTCAGATGTTCGGATGTCAGGGCAAGCAACTTGAAATATTTATCCATCATTTCCAATCACAACATGTGTGCCATGTTGGATCTTCAAAGTGTGTGTGTGTGTCGGGGGGGGGGGGTCTAAAAAGCATTGCAGAAGGCCACATTAACTTAAATGGTTTAAAATGGCAGGAATACGAATTCACACCTTGAGGAAACCAGAAACCCGATGCTTCAATCCCAAATAGGTTTAGTGAGGTAGATGTTGCCATTATGGGAGGACCCGCACTCAGTAACAGGCAATGGCAAAATACCTCTGAATGCATCAGGTGTGGATAGCATTTTAATAACTGTTAGCAGGGGGATGGGGGCCACATGCTGCCATGCATACAGGATGCGTTGGTTGTAAATGTCGGGTTGACCCACCTTGTAAGTGATGTGCGCCAAAGGAAGGGAATGTCCGATCAAGAACTCGAACCAGCGCTTGCCCATGGACTATAAACGCCTGCCCATATAGGAAGCGTACATGCCCATAGGGACTAATGGAGACTACGTTTTGCCAAAGGGAAACATGAAAATTATTCTTCACCTAAGGACATCTATAGCAGCGCCCGCCTCACGGCCTCATTGGACCTCTTTATTTCAGTCTCTTCGGGGTATTTTACTTGTTTATTTGATGGGACCACAGCAGCTTTGTTTGTTCTTCCCACAAAATATAGGCTCTTGAGAACTTTAACTTAAACCACAGATTTATTGTAACACAAAGTTCTTAACTTGGGGATATGGGAGATATTTACACAGGCTAATACGTTGTTCAGTTGTTTCAGGCTTTACATTCACTTTATCTTTTCTTGAGTCTCTCACAGTTACACAGTTCACAGTTTCCCTTTAACTCACTCTCCACCTCTAGCCAAGGTCTGGCCTCTTGGGATTGATGTGTCTAGTCTCACCCCTCAACTGGAGTCTCTCCTCTCAGCCCTTCTGGTGTCTCAGACCCACATCCACTCCCTCAACCACCTCTCTAGATCTTCAGAGTTGTCTCTAGGTGTTTGTGACCGTTCAGGTCTTAACTGACTCACACACACAGCCCTCTTGGCCGGTTTTGTCGAGCTTGTAGTCTCTGGAAGACTTCCCCGTCTCCGCCTCAAGCTCCTTCACAGGATCAGCTGCCCTCTCAGCCCTTCTGGCAGGCTCGAACTGACCCTCTCAATCTCTGTCAGGTCCCCACTGACAGACTTCTCTGACAGGCACCTTCTCTGTCAGAAGCCAACTTGACTGAACCCTGCCTCAGCAGTTTCTCTCACTCAACTTCTTTTCCCTCCCTGAGAGCTCTGAGCACTTTGCCCCCACCCTCAGGTCACCTGATGCAGCCCTGTGCATCTTCAGTTTATGGTTAACCCATTGCTTTCCGTCACAACATCTCATGCCCAAAGACTATACACCCTTGCCCATAGGGAAAGCACACCTGCCCATAGGGAATAATGGGGACTACATTTCATCATAGGGGGAAAGGGAGATCAAGCCTCACCATTATTCCCTATGGCCAGGCGTGTATAGTCTATGGGCAGGCACTATGCCTAGGTGAGGCTTAATTTCTCTTTTTCAATAAGGTAAGATATGGTCCCCATTATTCCCTATGGGCAGCTGTGCTTTCTCTATGGGCAGGCATGTATAGTCTATGGGGTAGGCTTAGGGGAAGCTTGATTTCCATTTTCTCTATGGTGAAATGAAGTCCCCATTGTTCCCCATGGGCAGGTGGGCTTTCTCTATGGACAGGAATGTTCAGTCTATGGGCAATCGTTGTTCCGAATTTTAGTTAGTCCCCTGATTATCACACTTCTGACTAATTAATAGTGCACCCAGAGCGCGGGAAATGTTGACTAGCCTAACATTGGAAATGCAATGCGGTGGCAACCCCATAACCAATAGTTCAAATTACATGCCCCACCCTCCCCAAATTTTCACTCCTCCATGGGTCTTCCCTGGACAATGCTTGCGAGCGATCATTCATGAAGGCACTCGCTCAGGTGATCGCGCAGCAGCAGGATACTGATCAGTAACTCGGCGCTGTGCAATTAGACAAGTAACGAAAGTGCGTTTGGCTATAAAGATAGGATGTGCGAACCCAGGAATTTTGGTGGGGAATGATAGCGATGCTAATAGTGGCAGAAGACGTCTGATCACAACACAGTTGAGTCATCTACTTGATTGGTCAGTCTTCCAACTCTATAGATCAATCCGCTGGTTCATGTTTTCTACCTCGCGCTCCACATAGCCGTCAAGGCTTCCTGCCTCAATTTGAAAGATGGAGTTGGAAATCTTGGCCGCTGTGCTCAGTCTGTTGGCCAAGACATTGTCTGTGATATTCACTCTAATGCTGGCTCTACGCAATGGTCTGGATGAGCCAGCGAGTGCCTGGAGAGGGAGGTTATCGACTGCCTGCGGCTACCTACGAAGGCAGCGTAGACGGCTTAGATGGCTCGCCAACATTGTAAATGTTTGCTGACTCGCAGCGTTGACATGTCACCGGAGATGGTGGTCCTACCCACAGTCCACGGAGTGGTGGCGTGTCTTTGCCACATATGTGTGGGAGGATGAATAGTGGATACTCAACTTTAGGATGTCCAGGTAAATGTGCGTGCTAACAGTTGACAACTTGAGATTGACACACGCCGCTATCAGTCCCCTTCCCTTGGGTCCCCAATGTCTCGGAGTATCATGATGCTGTGTGCATTAAAGGATTACTCCACCACCCCAGGATTGGTCTCTCCTCCCAATGTCCCACCCCATCCTGGTGGATGCACTCCTTTTTTAAGCCTTCCCTCCAGTTGTGAAAATGATGGATGGGGTTTCTTTTCTTCGTGGAACCTACAGGTTTACTCCAGAAGCCGATGTCCTTTAAGCTTCATGATTGGTCTTACAGGAGTCAATTCCTGCCATGCTAAAAATTGGCTGCCCCCAGTTCATGTCTCCCCCGTGCAGGTTCCCAAGGATGATTTATCCAGTGTAAACCCTGGGAGTCTTTCTTCATGGCGAATGATGTGCTGGACATCACATATTCCCCTCACCTGCTCTCTAAAGGGTGAGCTCTCACGCGTTGGGTATTCCCTGCCCTGACCTTGGGGTTGACGGCGCTAATTGGGAGGCAACATATGATGGTGCAGTTTTGTAAAAGAACTGCACATGTATGGGGAAAGGTGGATCACCACCACGTGTTTAATGATTGGGGTGAGGGGAGCGGCGAGATGCCATCATGAGGGATCATGTTTAACAATTCTTGAGTGGGCCAGAGATCCATTCGAACATGCTCACTGGTGAACCTGCAGAAACTAAATGCCATGTGTTGTTTGCAGGGGAACATTTGTGTGGCTGGTCTGCTGCCTGAGACCAAGATTGGAGCAGCAGACTACGTGCATGCGGCAGCCAGTCCCTGTTGAAAAAAGGGTTGTGATTGCAATCTGGTGGCTGGCCAACACCACAAACTACAGACTGGTGGGAAACCAATTTGGCCTGGCTCGCTCGACGGTGGCAGGCAGGGAGGTCACACAGGCTATGGAGGAGGATCTGCTTGACTGTGCAATCTACCTTGGTTCTCACGACTGGGTGTGCCGTGGGTCATGTTGTTTGGGAGATGTTGGGAAGGGTGATTAGGGAGATGGTGCAACACGCAGCACACAGTATCATAATTAGGGTTGGCGGAAATGCTAAAACAGTGACAGGACAAGTTTCGCAGCCCTCATGGTTTTGATGGAGTGATGCTGAGTGCAGGTTCATTTCTTGTAAAAATTAGTTCACAGCCGTGTCCCTTGTGGCGGCCACCTATCAAAGTGATCTTCCAGAAACACGTGCTCGAGCACTCCCATCATGATGGCCATGTGCAATTTGTGGCATAGTCAAACCTTACATTTACATTGAGCTTGGGGGAGAGTTGTTTCCTCCTGATCAATGAGAAAAGGATCTCTTTTTGAGAATGGGGAAGGTTTTGGGTGTTGGGTGGCCTCCGGTAGCTCACTATTCCCCCCCCCCCCCAGATTATGCAAGCTTTCGCGAGAATGGGTTTCCCAAATTGTGTGGGAGCCGTGGATGGGTGTCATATACCAATCCGCGCCTCGCAGACGACTACATCAACCGGAAGCGTTTCTACTCCATTCTTCTTCAGGGCACAGTGGACCACACCGGTCGCTTCATGGATGTGGTAATAGGTTACAGTGGCAAGTGCCATGATGCCTATGTTCTGCGCTGCTCCAACCTGATAGACCTGATGGATTCCGGGGATTGAGTTCCCAGAAATCCCATGGTGACAATCCAGAATGTGCAGGTTTCTTCTCTGATCCTGGCTGATGCAGCCTACCCTCTGAGAGGTTGGCTAATGACACCTTACACTGGGCACCTGGCACCAGAGCAGGCTGGGTACAACGTGGCACATAACAAGTGCAGAAATGTCGTGGAATGTGCCTTCGGAAGGTTGAAGGCACGATGGCGTTGCCTGAACTCGGAGATCCCCATGGACATTAGCAATGTCAATGCTATAGTGGCCTCCTGCTTCATCTTATGCAACCTCTGTGATGCAAGAGGCCATAAGGCTGTGATGCTCCCAGAAAACACCCCTCCAGTGTTAGTTCAGGATGATGACGAAGAAGGAGCGGACGACCATGTGGATGAGCAGCAGCTGGAGATGGGTCGTGCCATCCATGCAGCGCTAACTGCACACTTTCAGTGTGTGTAGGTGTGCAGCTTGACATGCCTTGCAATACATCATGAATTGTGGCTTCATGGTGTTGACACTGAACCCCTACGGAAGTGCTGTGCCGCCCTGTGTCCCAACGTCATTGCAACCTATGAGCTACGAGCGGGTGAGGCACGCCTGTCACCAATATTGGTTTTTAGTTTTTCTTTGGTGTTGTGGACCTTCCCCATTGCTTACTTGTCTCAATCCCCAGGTGTTACAAGTGTTTATTAAAATAAATTAATATTTTGACCCAGCTTGCTGTCAATCTCACTTTGCACATTTCAATGTGCCCTTGGAGGTTTTAAATTTCCTTTATTGCCAATTTATCGTGTCCCAGAGTCCACAAACCTCCCTTTTCCCCCCGTCAATGTGGACCCTTAAGCTATCTACTCCCTCTTTGCCAGCCAATCTAATCCTAGGAGCTCTCAAGCCACCATTTGCACCATCATCCTGACCGTGGTGGTCGTTGATCTCCCCTTTCCCAATGAAAATGCATTCCTTGAGTCTGTCAATGTTCTCTTTGGCTCAGCTTTCTACTCACAGGCAATGCTGCACGTGGTCTTTCCCTAGCTTTCCTGTCCCAGATGGTGGTCACCCACTCAGCGATGGGGTAAAGTGGTTTCCCACATCTGCCTCTCCACCCTACCCGCTCGCATTGCACTACTGGATTGCAGAAAGCCGACCTCTGCCTCCCAATCGTAGCACAAGGTGCTTGAAGCGTCAATTCCTTTTTTTCTGTAGTGATGCTTTTTTCCACAACGCAGCTTAGAGAGCCCACGAGAGATGATGTTGTGAATAAAGCAGCTTGTTCTAGAAGGTGCTGGGCATGTTTAGCCTGGAGAGGAGGCGGCTGAGAGGTGATGTGATCACCATCTTTAAGTACTTGAAGGGCTGTCATGTAGAGGAGGGTGTGGAGCTGTGTTCTGCGGCCCCAAGAGATTGTGCTATGGATTAAAGCAAAAGTATTTCTTAATGTTCCACAATGTGCAGGGAGTTGGACCAGGTGACCCTAGAGGTCCCTCCACCTCTATGATGCCATGATTCTATTATTCTATGTCCACAGGTGTGCATGTATGGGCATCATCATGATCGGGTCATCTTCTCCCAACCCCCAGTCCCGGCCACGGATAACTCTTTATTAGTGTGTCCTGAAATGTTGACTCTGACTCCAGTGTGACTCAGCCTACCCTCATTTCTAGTTTGGATAAAATGAGTTCCCACCTTGCAAAAGATGGCATGTGAATTACCTACAAAGGCCATGTCAAGCCACCCCACAAAAAGTTTCCCTTGAAAAGGTTTTGAAAGGTATGTCAACAAAAGGCCAGAGAGAATGGGGGAACTTCAGGGAGCAACCAAAGGAAACCACGGAAGTGAGGAGATTGAAAAAGGGTCACAGGAGCAGGGGGAAGAGGAGGAGGAGGAAAAATCTTCACAGGTCAGCCGAAAGGCACCCCCGCCCATGGTTAAAATGTTGGATTTGGGGTGTCTGGAAAGTCCGATATCTGGTTGAGTTGTCCTCAGTCTATGAGGAGTGCATAGGCAGACGGTGGTGGTCTTCGCAGCACCTCCTGAATTTGACTCTGACCGGTTTTTGTCATGCATTAGCTCAACATGAATTACCCCCCCCCCCCTTTCATAGAGGGTGAAGTTTGCAATCTCTGTGACTTAGTGAGGGGCCATGCCATGCCCACTCACAACCACAGCCTTTAATGTAGATGTTTAAATAAAAACCTACTACGAAATGGCAGATTCAGGAACCTTTATTTTCAGAAACCCACTACAATTGCGGATTTCACTTCATGCCAAACCCTGCATGAGCTGTGGGGAAATGACACCAACTCATTAACATTGACATGGCATGACATTAGAGGAATCTTAAGATCACTTTGCCAATGACATGATTGCTCTATAGCCAATGGACTTTTGATAGCCAACCTCCGCTGTGCCAGCATCATGACATTTCAGTTTGACGACGTGTAGGGGGTTTTCCTTTTAGGGGCATGCCTGGAGCGTTGACTCTTGCCGTTAATGCTGGAGTCTTTAGGGGACCCCGGCTCTCGGGCAGCATCACCTAAAGAGGCACCTCTCAAACCGCCATCACCCACCCTGTTCAAGGTGGCATAATTTCCATTGAAGTCCAGCTGACGTGCTGTTATCAACTGGACCAAGGGAAGTAAGGTTTTTGAGATGTCCCCCATGGTGGTGACTGCAGCCTTTATTTTTTTTTTAATAAATTTTATTGTTATATATTCCAACACCATTCCACCTCTGTGAGAGTCCCAGGCCATAGATACATTATAATATTCCATATATTTATAACTATTAACATTTCATTCAAATACAACTCCATCACTCTATTTAAACATCTTATTCATTCATTTTCTTATTAACCAACCAATCGTCTTAAATTGTTTAAACTTTTCCAAATACCTCACCATCTTTCTAAACCAACCCTGCTCCTGATCCCTAACCTTTAATCCGTTCATTCTTCGTATCTTCATTGTTAAATACTCCAATATTATTATATTATTCATTTTATCCCTCCAATGATTAATTGTCAGTTCCTCAGCTTCTTTCCAATTCCTTGCTATCACTTGTCTTGCTGCTACTAACATCAAATTAATCCATTTACTATCCTCTTTTGATCTTAATCCCACACCATCCAAATTAATAATTGCCATTGCTTTAGATATACTTATTTTTCTTCCCATAATCTTTGTCATCTCTATGCCAACCTGCACCCAGAATTTTTTCACTAAGGGACAATCCCACCACATGTGACTGAAAGTTCCAATTTCTCCACATTTCCTCCAACAATTTTTACTCCCTGATTTAGAAATATAATACATCTTAATGGGTGTATAATACCATTTCTGTATCATCTTCAATCCCTGCTCCTGCATTAACCTAGATGTTGTAACAAAGGGAGGTAATCTAAAAATCTTCTCCCAATCTTCATCTAAAATTTTATCTCCAATATCTGTTTCCCAATATTCCTTCAAAAATTCTCTCGGGGATTTCCCTGTACCTAATAAAATCTTATACAATTTTGAAACTATTTTTGACTTATCTTCTCCATACTCTTTCACCAATTTTTCAAAGGGAGTATTAATTCTTTTACCAATATTTTTAAGTTCTTCCTCCTTCAACAATGAGGAGATTTGACTTTTTAACAACCAATTAATATTATTCAAAATATTATACTCCTCTTTCTTCACCCCATCAATACCCCAAACCTCTTTCAATTCACGAATCGTAATCCTCTTCAGTTTATCTCCTACTTCCTTTGACAACGATCCCCTTAATGGAGCAAATTTATCATAATACCACATTTTAGTAATAGATGATATCTCCGGAGTGAGTTCTTTTTTCCACTTCTCCCATACCCTACTGGGCCCTGTAAAGGTTGATAATTTATCACCTATCTTCTTCCTCCTTTTCGTTCTATCAAATAAACTTTCCTTTCCTCCTACTACCTCTAAATTTTCCTTTTCTATCCCGTTCAGCTCTTCTCCTAACTCTCCCTCCAACCAAGTCATTAAATGCCTTAATTGATATGCATCATAATAGTAAATTATATTGGGAATCCCCCATCTTTAATACCATAATATCTATACCTACTAGCTGTCCTTGGTTTCTTTGATGCAAAAATAAATCTATCTATATCTCCTTGCCATCTCTTCAGTACGTGTTCTGGTATATGCCAAGGCAATACATAAAATAAATAAGTCAACCTAGGAACTAGAAACATTTTAACCATAGCATTCCTTGTACTAATTGATTCTTTCCTCTTCCTCCAGTCTCTCATTTTAACTTGAATTCCACTCCAGATTTTTTTATAATTATACTCAAATATTTTTTTAATATTCCTAGGAATATTTACCCCAAGGTATTTCACCATTTTATTTGCTATGGGAATACCCAGAATTTTTGAAGCTGCTAATTGTACCCCTGGTTTTACATTAACACACATCATTGAAGATTTTGAAAAATTCACTTTTAACCCTGACACTTCCTCAAATTCCTGTAATATCTTTTTTAAGGGTGCCACTGCGGGCTCCACATCCTTAATTGTCACCATCATGTCATCTGCATACATTGTTAAGAGATTCCCATCTATTTTCCCTTTCCCTGGAACTTCAAAGCCTATAATTCTTTTGTCCTTTTTTAACTTATTCACTAACGGTTCCAATGCCAAAATAAATAACATAGGGGATAAAGGGCATCCCTGCTTCGTACCACTCATTACCTGAACATATCCCTCTACTGATCCACCAACTCCTATCAACGCCTTAGATTTAGAATATATTGCCTCAATCATATTTTGAAATTTCTCCCCAAACTTATACTTTTGAAATATAATCTTCATGTACTTCCAATCCACAGAATCAAAGGCCTTATAAATATCCAACGCCAGAAGCGTAAGCGGCAAATCCTTATTTTTAGCTAAATAAACCATACACATCACCTTCCTAACTGCCTCTACTAAATACTTTTGAGGCATAAACCCACATTGGTCTTTCCCTATCAATTGTGTTATACATTTTTTAAGTCTCATTGCCATAACCTTTGCAAATATTCGATAATCCATATTGGTGATAGAAATTGGCCTATATGAATCCCTTAAAGTCTGATCTTTCCCAGGTTTCGGAATTAACACCAATCTCGACTCCAACCATGTAGGCGGTGTAGGAGATCCATCCAAAATTCTTTGAAACAATTCAGTCACATGAGGCACCAATATATCCTTAAAATGCTTATAAAATACCGCATTAAAACCATCCAGTCCAGGTGCAGATTGCATATTCATAGAATCTATAGCCATCTTAACTTCTTCTTCCGTTATATCCTTATCTAATTCTTTCCTACTATCTTCCCTTAATTCTAAAAATTCCAACCCCTCACAGAATTTTTCTATATCATCATTTTTAATCCCTTTATTTGCATACAATTTATTATAAAATTCTATAAAATTCTCCAGTATCATTTTAGGTTCAGTTTCCAAAAACCCTATATCATTCCTGATTGCCTTAATATTTTTCCTTACCTGAAAATTCTTAATTTTATTTGCTAAAATTCTTCCTCCTTTCCCTTCGAACTCATAATACTTCTGTCTGTTATACCATAATTTTAACGTAGTCCTATTAACATCCAATACATTCAACTCTTCCCTTTTCCTAACTACTTGTTCTTTATCCTCCTTCTTCTTAGATTTCCTAAATTTCTCCTCCAATACTCTAACTTCTTCTTCTACTTCTTTAATCTTCCTATCTTTACCTTTCTTCAATCTCACCAAATTCTGTATACACACACCTCTAATAGTGGCTTTCATTGCTTCCCATATTATTGTTAATGAAGTATCTGATTTCCTATTCTCCTCAAAATATCTTTCCATTGCATTTTTAATATTACACTTACTTTCTTCATCAGCCACTAACCATGGATTAAACTTCCAATTGTAAGATCTATTACAATGACCTATTTGCAAAAAGGCTGAAACAGGGGCATGATCAGTAATCTTAATCATTCCAATCTCCATATCTTTAACCCAATTCCTCATTTCTTGAGAGACTAAGATTCCATCCAATCTTGAATAAGTTCCATGAACGGCGGAGAAAAAGGAATACACATCATCATTAGAAAACATTTCCATCCATAATTCTAGCAGACCAAATTTCCCGCACACTCTTTTAAATTTCTCTGCCTTTCTTTTTTTAACATTGCCTTTCCCTTGCAAATTAATATTAAAATCCCCCCCTATTATTTTAGTATAGGGTGAAAATTTTTCAAACTTCTGCAAATATCTGTACAATACATTCAACTGATGCACATTAGGGAGGTACAAAGAAGCTAAAGCCACTGGCTCTCCCTCCAAATGACCCTGTACAAAAATAAACCTTCCATCCTTATCTCTCATTACTTTATCTTCAACAAAATCTATTTTAGAATTAAATACTATTCCCACCCTTCTGCTCTTCGAGGAGCCTGGAGCAATAAATTTCTTACCTTTCCCAAATCCAGGAAAATTCATCTCTTTCTCCCCCATTATATATCTCCTGCAAAAACACCACATCTGCTTTTAATTCTTGAATATATCTCCCAACTCTTGCCCGTTTCACTGGATTTCCTAGCCCTCTAACATTAAGAGTTGTACATATAACATTTACATTTTTTGTCATATTATACCTAACCATAGCTCTTCCGCATATCTCTTCTGTTCTCTACCAGCCTGGAATTCTAAACCCCAACAACCCTTAACCAACCCCACCTGATGTTGCTTATCTACCCGCCACCTACACCCCATCACCGATTCTACCCATCCAAGAGAAATGCAATATGCCAATGCTCGTGGCATATCTCTTGTATAAAGAATTCTTCCCAATATGCATTCACTCACCTTCTTACTCCATTCATCATCCACCCATTCACCCCTTAGATCCCACTCATCCAACCATACCCCAATCACACCATCCAAACATACCAACATCATTCCAATCAGCCACCATCTACACCTCATCTTCCCATTCATACCACTAAACACATCAGACATCCAACTACCACTGACATCCATATTGGGGGGGGGGGAGAAAAAAGACATCTCTCCCACACTGTAAACTCAAAAAGAACAACAACAACAATAAAAACCCCCAAAAAACCTGTTCATGTTGAGCTATTCCGGTCCTTTTATCTTCTTTCCTTCTTCCTTAGTCCATCTTCCCTTAATTATTTCTTAGTCTTAGTCCTTTCCCTGAAGTCCCAAGTCTTTTTTTCATCCTTCTTTTTTTTCTTCTTCTGTTTCTGAGTGTTCCCCATTCCCTCTTCCAAACTATTTCCCCTTCCGACTCCCAGTCAGGGAAATGCTTGTAATCCTTAGGCAGCTGCAGTCCCACACGTTTAAATAGCTCCTCCATCTGCTTCTGATCTTCTGCAAACAACTCTACTCCTTCATGCACCATTTTCAGAGCAAAGGGTGCCATTCTCCAGCTGTATTTCATTCCTTTATCTTGCAGCACCTTGGTAAACATTCTTAACTTTTTCTTCCTGTTAATTGTTTCCTGTGATAAATCTTCAAAAACCAACACTTTCTTATCATTATACAGTAACTTATCGTGCCTATCCAGGGCCTTCATGCCTTTAAGCACTTGCTCCTTTAATATATATTTTTCAAAGCACATGACCACATCTCTCGGCCACCTCCACTCAGCTGTCTGCTTCCCAACTTGATGAATACGATCCAAAACTTCCCTTGAAATTCCTAAGTCCGGGAGCATTTTAGCTATCCATTCAATCACACTATCCATGTCCTCCGTTTCTGGAATATTTTTCAACCGCAAATTTGACCTTCTGGCCCAATTTTCCAAGTCCATCAGTTTATCTTTAAAGTATTTATTTTGCTTTTTCAGCTGCCTGGACTGTTTTTGCAACAAGTTAATTTTCTTCTCATTTAACTGCGCCATTTCCCATGCACTATTCACAGTCTCTGCCATGGCTTCAACAGCCTCTGCTAAATTAGTTATTTTTTCATCCACTATCTTCGTTACTGCTTTGATAATGCTATGCTTGGCACCTTCGATTGCTTTCTTAACTTCTAATTGAAAGTCTTTTGGTTTCATTACCTTATCTTCACTCTCTGCTTCTGAGTCTGAAGTCGCCATTGCCGTTTCTCTCAGCACGCCAATTAATTTTAACCTTATCCTCTAGCCAACTTCCAGAGGGCTTTACTCCCACTTCACAACTATCACCAGCTTATATTAATGTCTTCAAGGCTTTGTTATTTTTGTTATTTTATCACCAGAAGAAGGAATACTTAATTCCCTTTAGCAATCTGCCGGGAGCTCAAACAAAACGCGTCTTCCTCTCAGCTGAGCATGCCGCGCCCCCGACTGCAGCCTTTATAAAGACTTCCATGGTTTCCTTAGAGGCTCCCTGCTCCTACCGAGAGGCCCGTATTTCCTCTAGAACCTCCAGGTGCTCCTGTCATGAGGACGTGATCATGGACTTGTTGTCACAAGCGGCCTACTGCGCGAGGTGCTCTCCCACCTTGTGAAGTGCCGAAACCTTCTTCCTCCTAGCCTTCAAAACTGCCTCGCATAACCTAGGGGTCAACTCAGACATTAGTGTTCCTGGTGGAATCTCTGAAATTAAATAAAATGATAGTTACCTGTTAAACCTGTCGGGCAAATATAGAACTCCACATAGCAGGTTCTGACATTGCACTGAAAAATAGTGAGAACTACTAAAGCTTGTGCTTGAGAGATGGTGGGACTGGGTTCGCAGGCTGGGTCTTGACGTCCTCTTGTGCTTCTGTAGGACATGTCCAGGGTGATGTGGCTGAGGTTGGGCGCGGGGTGAAGAGAAAGTTATTGGAGAAAGACATAAATAAAGGTTGATGGAATGATGGTGCACCATGAGTAACAGGCTGAAATCATAATGAGGATTGGACTTCTCATTGGTTAGCCCATGGTCACCTTTTGGGCAACAAAAATCTGCCCAAACTCTTTCCATTCCAAACCCAATAGCCAGCTATGGAGGTGTTCGAGGGAAGAAAGTCCTGGAGCATGGTTGCTGAAGGCTGAGTGTGAGAGAGTCTATAACATGGACAGGGGTGAAGGAAGGTTTTTAGGCAAGTCTTAAAAAAGTGTGCCAGCAAGGGCCGGGATTATCCCATCAGAGATACCCAGAAACAAAGCATGTCCACCATACCTGACCATGTGAGGCCGTCAGGGGAGAAACCCACACCTGGGACAGAGTGAAAGGAGAGCAAAACTGAGACTTTGTATTCTGGAAACTTGCTTCTACTACCGCTAGTCTGTGACATTCAGCCTGTCATCGCTCAGACATGGAATTAAAAGCAGTATATCAGTCAAGATTAGCCATTTTAATTGAGGGTCAGATCACCTACTCCACTTGCAAACTTACTGTCAGGGTTCCTCTCATTCACAGAGAATTTCTCCTTCATCAGCATAGTTGGTGGTGGTGTGGAAATGGCAGTAGCTAGGGGAAAGACAAGGGAACAAGGGTAAAATGTCTGGCCCAGGGAAACGTGCAATTGAGACATCAGCTAGAAATGCTGCAGCAGAGTTCTGAGGAGTGTCTTGGGAAATGAATGCCCTTCACAACATCAGACAGTTGGTGCAGTGCTTTGCTGCCCTAATTCGAGATGTGAGTCCTGAGCCAAATCATCACCTCTCAAAGGGCATGGTTAAAGACTATGATGATTCCCACCCAACCTCCCCCAGCCCGAGAGCCCCAGGGGAAGAGACCAATCTAAATTCTGTAAACATTTAACCCAGCTTTTAGCAAGGACGACCCTCGCTAACTCACCTTCAACAAGCCCCTCACCCGTGCCAACACTCCCATTCACATCCACCTGAACCAGGTCCAGTGCGATTGTGTGTTCTGTAGAGAGAATTAAGTCTCCCTTAGTCCAAGTCTTGGAGGAGTGATGTGAAACAATTCTTACTTAGAGTTAATCATGCACCATGTGTGTTGGATGAGGAGCATGGAAAGCTGAATCCAAATTGTCAACCACTGGTCAAAACACACATTATAGCACAGCGCGTGACATAGCTCAACAGCTAGGACACCTAGAAACAGAGTGGCTGAGAAGTAATCATACCAGGTTAAACTCACCCAAACTCTCCAGGAAGTCCACCTGTATGGTGTCACTATCCAGGATCTCTGCCTCCACAGCATCCATTGCTGGCGAACTGCAGGAACTTGCAGAAAAAGAAATAAATCAGCATGTGATCATGGGGGGGGGCAGTAGGTCTAGAGGGAAGGAGAGAGGGGGAAAGGAAGGGAGACAGGAAGAGAGGAGGGAGGGTGGGAAACACGAAGGGGGAATTGAGGGGGGAGGGAGAGGATAAAAGGGAAGGAAGGAACAAGGGAAGGATGGAAGGAACTATGGGAGGAAGCAAGTAAGGAAAATAGGTGTCTGGTTAAGCAAGATGAAATGCAAGCAGGAAAATCCAAAGAAATTCCTGATAGTCAAGTAACTGAGCCATTGCATCACTCAAAGAGTAAGAGATGGCAAGACATGCGTGCCAACCAGCACCAAAGCTCTTGTCTTAGACTTTTGAGTGTTCAGAGCTTTCTCTGATGGGAGGGCTGGTAAGTGTTCCCACCAAAAGCGGTCTACCGCAGACCCTGAGAGACACGGCATCAATGCGGTCACAGGAAGTCGCTCAATTTCACCATCGGAGTTGGTCGCACCGCTGAATGCGACCCCCCCCCCCCCCCGCCGAAAGAAATGTGAAGCCCATTCCCCATACCCCACAGCACCCAATCCTTGGGAAAATACGGCTTTCCATCCCAATCTCACCGCCACCAACCCTGTTTTGACAAACCCCCCCCCAACAACATGGGGATGCTTACAGGTAGACGGGACAATCACAATTGTTACCTGACATGACAGCTTCTCCTGCAGCCTCGCCCTGTGTGTCTCTGGTAGTGTTTTCCTCCTGGGAAAACAGAAGAATGGAGTCTGGAGGCTCACCTCCCTGCCCCCCTCCAACCTAGAGCAAGAGCTCTGGTGTCTAGTGCTCTGCGTCACACGGTTCGGATGAATGTCCACCTCTTCATGTAGAATGGCGTCAAGCTCCTCAAAGTACGGGGAGCTTTTCTTGTTGGATGCCGATTTCGCATTAGCTGCAATGACTTTTCGGTACTCAGAATGAAGCGCCTTGGTCTTGGTATGGCACTCTAATGCCATCCTCTTGTGGCCCCTTGCTGCCATCCCCTTCGCAATCTCCTCGTAGATATCAATATTTCTGTGAGATTGCTTGAGCACTCTCTGCACCCAGCTTTCCCCCCAGAGTGCAAGCAAGTCCAAAACCTCCTCTCTCCTCCATGATAAGCCACAAACTCCAGCCATGTTGTGCAGCGTGTTCTAAACGTTCTCTGCAAGGCGGCCAAAAGTGGTTAGAGCGATAGGCGGGAAAATAAGTAGTTCCGTCAACCAGCCAGTGGATTTCAAATCAAGTTTTGGCGGGGGACTACTTGTTGTGTAGTTGATTTTTAAAAAAAGATAAACGCATTTCTTATATTCTATACATCTGGGAAAAGGTTACATTTCCTTCCTTTTAATGCCTTGGCATTTAATTTTGTATTATTTTGAGGGATATGCCTTTTGGTTCGGTGAGTGGAAGAATACACAAATTACGACTGTGAGCACTGGGGAAAGGGTGGTGTTCCATCTCGCCTGTATCCCGCGCCAAACATCCACATTGTGAAAACCCAACCTTGTCGCGGGTCTTCCAAAAAGGACTGGACTTTGTCCGCTGTCAAATTATCCCGATATAAATGCGGCACAAGCCGGGATGATGACGCCTCCACATCATTTGACAGTTGTAGATGTCTGGACATCCCGTTTAACTCCGCATTGGGGGCGTGGATGAATTGTGGTTAATGTACCGTCTGACCGCACCCATGGTGGCATAGACTCCAGACTTGTTCTATATTAGCTTTATAAAAATGCCCTCCCAACAAACTTTTTTACATAGTTTTCAGAATTAGTGTGTGAGTGTTTCTTCTAATTAATGAAACCTGAAATTGTAAATACAACCTTCTTTTCTCTGTTATTGCCCTCCCTCTAACTGGCTACATCATTAAAGAAGACATGATCTCTTGGCTCACTGTTCCACCTGCACAATGGAAATAATAATACTCTACCACAAGCATTGCCAGCTGCCTGGAGAAAAAATTGTCCTGTCCGTTAAATAAAAGCTTAATACGATGCCATTTACCAGGTGACAGTAGTTACCTCCATGCCATGAAAAACTTCAGCTGCCCATTTCTACACATTAAGCTGGACAGGACATATTTTTCTCCAGGTCTTTTAGCAACCCTATATAGCATATAGGAACATTATGAGGATGAATAAGATCACAGATGACTTGGTGTATTTCTGTTGCTTCATAATAAAATGCAGCCATTTCTGGATAAGGGCACAGTGACAAATTAAACTAAAGCAGTAACCAAACCCAGCTTTTATTTTAAAGAAAGAATAAACTGGGCTTTCTTATCTCTAACTATCTTAAGAATTGTGCTAAGAAATCACCCTTAGGAAGCTTGGTGTTCCTGTAGAGTTTTCTGGGATGAGTACAAGATCTGAGAAGCTCATAAAGTTTTCAGAGACACAATTGCCAGAACTCAAAGTCAATAGAAATGAGCAGATAAATAATATGCTTTGAGCTGTTTTCAACGTCTTTTTGCAAAATATGGTGCTCTTTCTCCTCTCCTGTGCTTCCTCCTCCTCACCACCCATTTTCCTTCCCAAGAAAGGTAGTTTTCTTCAGAAGGATTAAATAAGAAAGGGGTTTTAAATTAGACAAAGAGAAAACATCCCCTCCAGCCAAATCCCAATAAATAACTTCAGCCTCCTCCATGCAAATATTTGGAAAAAAGAGACAGTCCTGGTTGGAGAAAGAGAGCCATAAATCACCAAGGAATATCTTGTTTGGTTTGAATTCAGTGTCAGGCTCAAACTGTTTAGGTTTGAAAAAATGGAGAGGAGCTCTCTGTGTATTCAAATGAATACAAAATACACTTATACACAACACAAGCACCACAGAGCATTTAACTCAGCTTTTTAAAGAGCTGGTTCCTTCTACTTAGATGATCAGTTAAAGTACATATCTCCTCTATATTTTAGCATTTGAAAGATGGCAGTACAGTCCCCATGCAAATGGATTACCTAGGTGGGAGACCGTGCTACAAAGAGAAGCTAGTTTGGCTGCTGCCCCATTTCTTTTAAAAACATCTGGATGATGTGCACATCAGCACAGAAGATCATAAGCAGTCAGCTTGTAATGAGCAGACTTGCATGAGAACTGAAGCTTAACACTGTCATTTCAGCAGCAAACTCTATTTATTTATCTATTTATTACTTTAATTTTCTGTCCCGTCCTCTCCGCAAGCGGACTCTGGAGGGGCTGTTTCTTCTGTGTTTAATTTAAAACCTCTCTCTTATTTAATCCCTCTGAAGAAAACTACCTTTCTTGAGAAGGAAACAGGAAAGGAAATGTATTAGAGAAGAATGAAATGGAAGAATTCAGCATCAGTGAAGTTACAGACACTAGCCAATAGATGCGCAACACACGCACTCAATGACAATGACATTTTGATAATATTCTAAAGCAGGGGTATCAAACTCATTTGTTATGAGGGCCGGATCTTACATAAATGAGACCTTATTGGGCTTGGCCATGTCGGGTTGGGCAAGGCCATGCTGGGCCAGGCCATGTGTGTACCTATTACAGATTAGGTAGCAGTGATATAAACTGTATAAAGGACACAGACAAACACAATTAAAGATCAGCTTCGTCTATTGACAGATGGCTGTTGTTGCTAATGGTTAGCCTTTATAGCAACTCGGGCATCAGGATAAGATGCTCATCTCAAGGCCATCTAACCCAAGCAATTTTAGTGAACAAGGGTGTCAGACAGGGTTGTGTGCTCGCCCCCTTGCTTTTCAATTTCTACATAAACTCACTTCTAACCTCCTTTAATGATTTGGCTTTACATCCTCCCAAGCTCGCCGATCGGCATATTCCAGTTTTAGCGTATGCTGACGACGTGCTTATACTATCCAGGACGCAGATTGGTATGCGAAGGGCCCTTCGCCATCTAACCCAGACCAGTCTGCAGGAAAAGTTGGAAATTAATCTAGATAAAACCAAGGTTTTAGTCTTCACCAAACGTTTCAAGGCTCATTGCTGGTTTCTAAATGGTAAACCCATTGAGCAAGTTAAAATTATTAAATACCTGGGGGTGATTTTTCATTATCAGGGAAAGCGTGTGGCACATAAGAACTATGTTGCACAATCTGCGCAAAGAACAGCTGATGCCATCTACCGTTTTTACATCTCTAAAGGGGCCAAATTCTTGCCTGCAGCACTAAGGCTGCATACTGCAAAGACCAGGGTCCAGTTGCTCTATGGCGCTGAAATTGGCCCTTATTCAACCACCAAGCCGTTGGAGATAGTACAAACCAAACTCTTGCGCAAGCTTCTGTCCGTTCCCAGTTGTGTGCCAAACACTGCCATCAGGTTGGAATCTGGCGTCCCAAGCATCGAGACGTCTATGTGGTTAAACACCCTTTGTTACTTTTTGAGGGTTCTCTCAAAGCCAGGTGGCCTTCCCCATCTGATTTTCTTCGACTCTTTTGTGGGAACTTGGGAGAAAAGGTGTCTAGATTATTTTAGACTCTGTGATCTCTCCCCTGAGTCCCTAGCAATGATGGAACTGAGGGATGCGAAAGAACTTTTGCGCCTGAGGTTGGTTGAGCTGGAACTGAGATCTGCTAGAGCTAGTCTTTCTGCGCACATTTTCTTAGGGAAGCAAGCTGAAGTACTGTCCCCAGCCAGGTATCTTTTCAACATCACTATCCCAAAATATCGGATAGCTTTCTCAAAAGCACGACTCAACGCACTTTTCTCTTCGGTGCTTTTGGGACGTTACGCTGGGTCCCCATATCTGGAAAGATTGTGCCCCTGTAATTGCAATGAGGTCGAAACAACTCTCCACATCGTTTTGCGGTGTCCAAATTACAATGACTTGAGGGCAAGATTAATCTCTCCAATTCTCGGGTCCTTGGCGGGTAGGCCGGAGGATGAGCAGATTGCCTTCCTCCTGTCTGACACTCACTCTGATGTTTCAACTAAGATTGCCCGTTTCTGTTATGTTGCTCAGTTGGAAAGGAGGGAAATTGAGAATGTAAATCTTGGCTATGATTTTTAACAATATGTGTAATAGTTGGCATAAGGAATTTTGTGTAAGAGGTGATGGGTTTGTTTTTATGATTTTGTTTCTGTTTGTATTAAGCTGGTCGGATGACCGTGAATAAAGTACTACTACAATTAAAGATTTTTTAAAAAAACCTTAAAACATGCTTAAAACGTTAGCACTTATTGGTCTTAAAGGTGCTTTCTTGGTATTTCTTCCATGGGATCCAGGGAACTGGACAAATGAAGCTTTGTCCTTTTCCAGGGAACCAGGAGGGGCGGGAGCCTCATCTAATAGAAGGAAGAGAGGTTTGGCTCAGTAACTCTGCTATGCGATGGGGGGGGGGGCTGGAAAATAAACTCTGCCTCCCCTTTCTCCCCAAGGGAGAAGCCTCAGCCAATGGAGAAAACAGAGGTTTTGCTCTGTGCAACTGAGCAAGCAAAGCAAGCTCTGATGCAGAGGGAAGCAAGATAGAGGGAGAAGGAAGCAGATGACAGCCAGTTGCTCGGGGGACTGATAGGAGCCCTCCGGGGGCCTAATTTGGCCCCTGGGCCACATGTTTGGCACCCCTATTATAAAGTAACTCACCATGGCCAGAGAACTTCAAACAATACAACAACCTTGAAATAAGGTTTTCTTGGAGATACAACATCTGGATCCCCACAGACAAATCAGTAGCAACTGTTCATTTCTCAGAAGGACATTAGACTGTTGCAACCCAAATAACAAATAATCTTGTATCTCCATTAAAAATGTGAATATGAACAGTGTACATTAATTATTTTCAACAGTGAGTTAATCACCACCAGTTTCTATTGAGCTTGAGTGACAGTGTGACTAAGTGTGATATCACTAACATCTATCTATGCTGGTCACCAGGTCACATCCTGGTGATGCTTTCTCTCATTTACATCGGCTGAACTAGATTGTCTCTAAATGAACACAAATTAGATTTTAAAAATGAAAATAATTAAAAAAACTGGGTGAGTGGGTGGGCAGGCACTTTAGTCTTGCTGGATATTCCACAGTAGACTTACTCCTTTCTTGGGAGTAAGCCCCACTGAGAACACATCAGGAGGCATCTGAGCAGGTTTGCTTACTATGGCACTATTAAGTTTGCAACACTTCAGCAGTAGAGTTTCAAAGGGAGAGTCCAATGAAAATCTGTGGGGTTGGAATTCATATACAGTTCTGAGCCTATCAGGCATGGACACAGAAGGGACAAGATGTGGTTTGTATTCATCCACTTTGCTAATTGGTCTATACTTGGGTGTGGTCTACATTGACTACTTGGAGGATATACTCTTTTGACTGAGGGTTTTGTTTTCATCTGTACTCTGTGATGTAATAAAGCACTCTTAAGTCTTGGGCCTTTTGGCCTAACTATTAACCACTCTCTTCTCCACCCTTCTTGGAGCCAGTTTGGTGTAATGGTTAAGTGTGCGGACTCTTATCTGGGAGAACCGGGTTTGATTCCCCACTCCTCCACTTGCACCTGCTAGCATGGCCTTGGGTCTGCCATAGCTCTGGCAGAGGTTGTCCTTGAAAGGGCAGCTGCTGTGAGAGCCCTCTCCAGCCCCACCCACCTCGCAGAGTGTCTGTTGTGGGGGAGGAAGGTAAAGGAGATTGTGAGCCGCTCTGAGACTCTTCGGAGTGGAGGGCGGGATAGAAATCCAATATCTTCTTCTTCTTCTTCTTTAGTTTGCAGCTTCTTGCATCTATATTGCCAACTGAAGTTTTCAGTCCTTTAAATTGTTAGAAGATTATTTTAATAGTACATTTGTTATACTTAATTTCATTATCTGAAAGGATCCTAAATGTCAGTGGCTTTTCAGATTAACAAAAACATCAAAGTTTTTTCACTCACTTCTTTCAGTTGAGTCAAATCTCAGAAGCTCAGAAGGGATGACTCTGGCAAATACTTGGATGGGAGACATCCTTGAAAAACCAGCAGCCAGCACAACAGGGGCAGGCAGGCTTTATCCAACCACATCTCT